>NC_062519.1:10846540-11508207 GCF_022655615.1 Tachysurus fulvidraco
CCCTTGATGTGAACTGTACGGTGCATGCTTGTATGAATTCCTTGATGTCCACCAGAAAGCTTTCTTTATGAGTCTGTTGGTCCTGATTTATGCCAGTGTGTACAGAGCTGGGGGCAATGGGTACCCATTAAATTGTCTTTTCCTTTAGGTTAGCTGGTACATAGCTACAAGAAGGTGGGCACTTTGGGTGTGGGGGCTCTCTCCCCTGGGCCTGTTGGATTTCCTCCAGGAGATCCCACTGAATTGGGGCCATGATTACAGACCTTGGCAGAATTGGTTCCGGTTTCTGATTATTGTTGATGGGGTCGTAGCGGCATGACAGGGTGTCAGCTTTACTGTTTTTAGTTCCGGGTCGATCTAGTGAAGAACGATGCCCACCTGGCCTGACGGGGGTTGAGGCGTTTAGCGTTCTTTATGTATTCTAGATTGCGATGGTCAGTAATTACAAAGAATGTTCGGTAGAGTGGATAAATTCTTGGGGGGTGTAGTATTGGGGAGGAGCTCGATGGTATAGTCCTATGATTGGTGTGGTGGCAGCTCAGTGGCTTTCTCATGGACCATTTTTGGTACGTACTAACCACTGTATACCAAGAACACCATGGCTCTTGACTGTCGTAACTCTGCAAATTAGTTATAAATGTTTCCTAAAACGTTGTGTTTGGCAGTTTATCGACCATCACATTAGCTATTTCTGTTGCCAGGATCATAGCTTATAAGGTGTGTAAACCCGAAGTGGCTGAAGTAGTGCACTCAATACTCAGGAGGCGGTTCCCTCTGGCGGTGCAGAAGGTGCTGTTACACTTATCCATGTATTTTGCTAATGAATGTGTATTATCAAATGCAACTCTACTAAAGCCCATAATAACTAACATCGTTAAAGATCTGTGGTGTATGATGTCAAATTTACTCCTGGAAGAGTAAGACTGAAGTTTGCTGACATTTGTGTAAGAATGATATACACAGTGATATCAGATAAAAGGCACGAAACACATGTTTCAAAAACAATCCCAGAAAAAAGATTAAGTTCTGTTCATAAATTTTATATGGCTTTGGTCATGTAATCTTGCAATATGAAAATTTGTATATATATATATATATATATATATATATATATATATATATATATATATATATATATATATATATATATATATATATATACAATGTTTGTCCTATGTTTTGTGTAAGTAGTTTTCAAAAGACAGCTTTGACTGTGTTCAATCACTAAATCCAGTCTCAGTATATCACACTGTGTGTGCTAAATTCATTTAATTAGTATTTTGGACTTTTAGGTAGAAACACTCCAGATTGCATATTCATTATGATCTGCTATTTTTACTCGTTTTAATGATGCAATCCTCTGCAGAGCCTGTTAGTGATTCTGTCTGCATCTTATCAACTGTGTCCATATTTTTATGCTTGCAGTGTTCTGCTTCATGTGAGCATTTATATAGACAAAAATGTTAGAAATATGTACAATATTAACAGTGGGAAAACATCATAACATTTCAAAACCTTCATCATATGATAATTTGTTTATTCAGTCTTCGTCCTTTTAGTTTCAGTGAACCAGCAAACCACTGTAGCCTCAGAGGCTTTTTCCTGACTGATTATTCAACACGCATGTGGAGTGATTACTTGAGTTACTGTAGGCTTCCTGGTCATTCTCCTCGGACTTCTTTCAGGGACTCGGACTGCCTCTCAATGGCCATTTTTGTTTTTTGCACCATTCTGCGACCTCTAGAGGTTGTGTGCTGTGTGTGAAAATCCTAGGAGATCAGCAGTTTGTGAAATCCTCAAAACAGCTCAAAACATACCAGAGGCACTGAAATTGCATTCTTCCCCATTCCGGGGTTTGATGGGAGCATCAGCTAAAGGTCTTGACCTGTATCTGCATAATTTTATTCATTGTGTTGCCGCCACGTGATGCATGCCAATGTATAACTCCATCATACACTGCTTTTTGCAGTTTAGGTCTGGAGATTAAGATTTCAAAGATTTTTAATATTGTCTCATTTTTTGATGATCATTTTCTTTCAGAATACACTGATCATCCATAACATTAAAACCATTGAGAGGTGAAGTGAAAAACATTTATTATCTTGATACATTTGCACCTGTCAGGGGTGGGATTTATACAGTAGGCAGCATGTGAGCTGTCAGGTCCCAAAATTGATGCGCTGAAAGTAGGAAAAGTGGCCAAGTGTATAATTTGAGTGAATTTTGCAATCGTGGTTAGATAACGGGTCAGATATTTTTAAAACAGCTGATCTTGTGGGGTGTTCCTGGTATACACTGGTTAGTACCTACCAAAAATGGTCCAAGGAAAGACAACCGCAAAACCAGTAACAGGGTCAAGGAACACAAGACTCATTTATGTCTGTTGAGAGTGAAAGCTAGGCCATCTTATCTGATGCCACAGAAAAGAATCTGTAGCACAGAATACTGAAAATTAGATTGCTAGCAATGATAGAAATGTGGCAGAACACATGGCATTGCATCTTGCAGTGTGTGGGGCTGTGTAGCTGCTCCTGTCCCCCACAGAAAGTGCCTCCCATGGGAATGTGAGCATCACAACTGGACCATGCAGTGATGGAAGAAGGTGTCCTGGTCTGAATCACGTTCTCTTTTTCATGAAAGAAAGACAAGAAACAGATGGCACCAGGATGTACAATATAGGAAAGAGTCAAGCCAGCAGTGGCTCTGGGATAGGAAGGCTTATGATCTGGGAAATCTGGGGTCCAGAAATCTTTCATGTGGAGGTTACTTTGACTTGTACCATCTATTCAATTCAATTCAAGTTTATTTGTATAGCGCTTTTTACAATAGACATTGTCTATTGTAAAAAGCACTACCTTAACATTGTTGCAGTGCGAGTACACCAATTCATGACCACAGTATTCCCTAGTGGCAGTGGCCTCTTTCAGCTGGATAATACATTGTGCTGGACAAACAAGTCTGATACATAGAGACCCCACCTCACATCTTATAGAACTTACAGGATATGATGCTAACGTCTACAAGCACATTTTTAGAGTTTTTTGGACTCCATGCCTCGATAATTCGAAGCTGTTTGGGTGGCACATTATGCTTGCTCAAGGATTGTAAAGGGGGGAACAGTCTGAGGTGCTTGGAAACTTAAAAGCACTTGACTCTTGATTTTTGCCAATAAATCAGTGCAAAAGCCCTTCCTCAGAATATCATTTGCTATTTTAAATTTCATCATTTTATATTTTTTTTACTACAGCAGTCAAACCCTCCATATTCCATAGATTTAATAACCGCATGTTTCAAAGCTTGCATTAAAATTGCATCATCCTGTGTAATGTAGTCACAGATCCTGAAACATGGCCCTTACATAATGCTTCAGACACTCCTTCAAAAATCTCTTCAAAAACTTATTTAAGTCTGTTGCTTCCCCAGTAGCCAAGTTCTTCTTCTTGTTCTTTTTTTTAATATAATAGATTGCTTTTGTTTTGTAGGCAGGAAAGCTCGCCATGGACAGAGGTTGGGCAATTAACGTGGGTGAGTTCTTTTCATAATCTTTTATTTTATTTAGCCTACAATGTTCTCTTGTTATCAGACTGTTTAGACATTGTTTAATGGTAATGTTAGTAAGCTCTTACAGTTCATTTGAAGGTGATTTGTGTAATTACCTTGGGCTGTTATTACAAATGATTATTTAACAAAAGCACCACTGTGACATAAATATGACGCTTAAGATAAAATGGTTGCTTAAGATGTACTAAATTCTGTGTTCAAACCGTGTACAGAAATCTTACACCTTGATATTACCAGTGTTAAAGGGTTACACAAGTTAATAGTTCAAGTAGAGTAGTTTCCTGGTGGATAAATAGGCTCAGCAAACAAAGAAAGAAAATATACTCTAGTTTCTATTTTTTTTTTTCCTTTTCCAGAATAGACAGAATTCATGTTTCCTTAAAACACTATATTAGGTTACTATAGGGAACAAGACTTAATAAGATGCAATTACACATTGTCCGATATGTGCCTGAGGTCAATAAAATAAACAGAAACTTTTCAGTTCCTAAATGAAGAGACTGGAATAGTTTTTTGCTTGTGATTGGAGAATCACATTCCCCTTCACAAGGTTTATCCACTGCGCTGAGTTAACATAGACATTGGAGACATGCTTGAACTAAAAAGTTCAGTTGCTAAAGATATAGCTACCACATGGTGATGAAGTACGCTGAATATTTGCTTGTAGACGGTTTGACTTCGGTAGAGCTAATACAGCTAGATTGAAGTATCTAATAGAAGTATCTGTGCGATGGCATATGACATTGTGGTTCAAGATGTACAATAAAGGCATTTAAATCTTATTTAAATAAATGTCTTCTGTGACTGACACGGCTGGTTATAATGGTGATGAATTCCATTGTCTTTGCAGTTATAGTTTTAGCTGTTAAACTGTTAGTGTTTGTTTTTTTTAGCACGGCTGTAACTGATGGCTGAATGAGAGTCCCACCACTAGTTGGTTGATTTGCGTTGCGTCTCACAGAGGCTCGTTCTTAAGTGCCGATGTGGCCAATTATGATATTTCTATTGAACATGCACGGCAAATGGCAGATTTGTGTGTATTAGTGTGATGACATGACTGTGGCACTAAAATTTTATTTCATCATGTACTGTACGTCCTTACGTGTTACATAATCAACTTGTGGTCAGTTCATAACAGCGGCCAAATTTAATGATTTGCGATCAAGTCATTTGAGATTATTGGCCGATACCAATCTGTGGCCGATCAATCAGAGCATCCCTAGCTCTATTTTATGTATCAGTCATGTAGTGTATTGTACTGTCTGTTTGCACAAGGTTATACAAATACACTTTCTGTGAATTAGGTTAATTTTACTATTAGCCCTTAGTTCTGTGTTCTGTATCTTTATGAATGAGAAATGTTGCTTCATTTCACCGTGTACTGCATCAGCTAAAATAAAAGCTTTTGAAAATGTTTTGATAGTAATGACTTCATAGTGTCATAAAGCTAATCAGGGGCATGTTGTCAGGTACTTGGCAAAACAATTAATCACTGGCCTTGTATTTTTCCTACCATTTTACACTAGTAAATCTCAACCAGTATAGCTAAACTGGGAAATAAAAAGACAGCTGTGTTAAGTTTGTACAAAAATATATATATACAATATATCCTGTTTTTTGTGTTTGGTCACACAGACAGTCTAGATAATAAAATAGCATGTGATGCATAAACAAATGTTTACCTTATGTTTACATTTAGTATAAGTATTTATTTAAATTTGTGTACAAAGCTTTGAATATAATGTTAAGACATAAATCTAAATCCAGTACACTGTGAATACTACAGCTGAGATTTTCCTGATCTATTTGGGTAGTGGATTGTTCCCAACACAGCAGTAAGTTGGAGCTGTTAGTGTGTGTTGTGTTGGTTCAGCAGCTGCAGCAGCTTATTTGAAACTACTAACCATGTTGAGAATACAGCCCTCAAAATACCTTGCCAATACTGGGATAGAAACTGCTCTAATGCACAAGCGAAACATGATTGAGTTGAATTGGATGTTTTTGAACAGAGAAATCACCAAACTGTGCTGAATTACAGCTTTGGGACTGGAGTTGAACCTCTGTCTTCAGATAAACACGTAAAAAGCCATTGAGCATGTATTACCCAGGTGATGGGATTTGTTGTTGTATTGGAAAGCAGGATTTTTTTTTCCTTATAGCACCCCAGTACCTCTATCCACTCAGTAGTCTTTTTTTTTAAATGGGATCTCCTGAGGAGCTGTGCACGCCTGATAGCACTCGATCTGCCTTTCTGTCTTTCTGTCTCAGGAGGAGGCTTTCACCACTGTTCCAGCGACAAGGGAGGGGGTTTCTGTGCATATGCCGACATCACACTTACTATTAAGGTACAATACAAGCATTTCAAAACAACAAATAATGTTTGACTTGAGATTTATCATGTTAATGATCATCCTTTTGGAATCATACAGTAGGTTGCAGATGGAGCAGGTAATATAGATTAACCTCTGTTAGAAGCCATTTATCTCTTCTGTTCAGTGTTAAACATAGGATTTAAAGTAAAGCAAAAGCTTATAAAACATGCATTTAAATTTTGGGGCAATATAACTGTTATGTTTATTTTAAATAGTCAATGGAAATAAACCAGTGCTTCCGGAAAGTATTCAAAGCGCTTCACTTTTTCCACTTTCCATTCTCATGCACATGTACTTGGGATTTTTTTATTTTTTTGTAATACATTTGCAAAGATTTCAAACAAACTTCTTTCATGTTGTCATCATGGGGTATTGTTTGTAAAATTTTGAGAAAAAAATTAACTTAATCCATTTTGGAATAAGGCTATAACATAACAAAATGTGGAAAAAGTGAAGTGCTGTGAATACTTTCCGTATACTTTTTCTTCATCCATGGGCGTTAGATGTCTCTATGTCTTCATCATTGAGCAATCTATATATTAACTTATAGAATTGAAGTCATATTTATATTTGACATATTATACCTTGGTATGCACTTCACACATTAGTTACTATGGCAAGACTTGTGGGAGGATTTATAAATAATCAAAAGGTTTATTGCTAACAATTCCAATTACTGCTAATCTGGTAGCTAACCCGAGCTAAGCAGGCAGGATTTCGGTGAGGATTTAAACTTGTATTAATAGAAATAATCAGCACCAATGTTAAAGGGTTTGTCTCAGCAGCATGCAGACCTTTCTCATGCAAAGATTATTATGGAAATGTCTTGAATCCAGAGGCTCAAATGATCCCATTCAATACAAATTCAATACTTTTTTTATTTTATTATGGTTTACAAACCATTATACATTTGTTTTATCAAATAGATACATTTCTCAGACATAAGACTTTTTTCATTACTGTGTTGACTTCCTCTCCCACATACACACTGTTTGCATGCCACAATACACACTACACACTGCCTTTTCTTGTGAAGCTGTAAAATCCTGATGGTTGTGTGTTTTCTCTATACAGTTTCTGTTTGAGCGAGTGGAGGGAGTCTCCAGAGCCACCATCATTGATCTGGATGCTCATCAGGTGAGCAGCAGTCATTTTCTGAGATGCTGCAAAGGATTGACACTATAGACAAGATGATGCCTCCTGTTTAACAGTGCAATCAATCAATTAGGACATAACCTAACCATTCATAATTTAACACCGTCATAATCCAACACACAATCATAATCTAACACCGTCATAATCCAACACTCTGTCCTAATCTAACACACTGTCATAATCTAACATATATTCTGTTATCTTTTTATAACCTATTTGATTTTTGTTATTATATGCAGAGATTTTAATCAAGTTTTCAGTGTGTCATTACAGTAAATTTAGAATAATTACTCTATAATAATGACATAATGGATGACGTATAAATGCTTACACCAGTTTTTCAGACCTTGAGTTATATAATTACTGACCACTTTAAAAGGAACAGTTGTACATTATATTTCAGGTTTAGACCGTAACCCAATTCTGGGGACTGTTTGTACACTTGTGTGTTTGCGTGTGTGTCTGTGGATACAGAGATAGTGATATTATCATATCTGACATAACTGCATGTATCACTGCTCAGTGTCAATTCTGGTGGATTGTTTCATAAGCACAATGTGAGTATATGTTTGTGCCTGCAATATGCTGCATCACACAAAATGTAGAATGAATATTACTGTGGATTATCATGCATACCATTCTTTCCTGATGAATAGATTTGCGTTTATCTCTAGGTAGTAATAAAGCTATTCATTCTTTGTTAATGCTTTGTTGTGCTTCGGAACATTTTGGACTTTTCAACATTTCTAGCATGGCAGATTTCCTTCATTTTAAAATGACTGCTTTGGGAATAATCCCTCACTAGCAGCCACCAGCTCTGCTGTTCATTTAGAGACTGGCATATCACAAGTCACCTGCAGCCACACAAGAGTGATGAAGACCTTGCCAGGCTCATGTGTGTCACCTGGGGATTTGTAGTTCATGAAAGAGAGAGGGGGGGGGGGGAGAGAGGGGGGAGATAGAGAGAGAGAGAGAATGACAATGATAAGTGTCATTCAATAGAGAAATTAAAATAGCAATTTTTAGGAAAAAATTGCTATTTTAAATTCTCTATTGAATGACACTTGTGCTTTGTAACTGTTCTTATGCACATTTAATGCTGTGAAATATTTGCTAAATAAACTCTTATCATTTACATTGCCTTTAATATTTACAGCTATAAACTGTGTTTTCTTCATTAGCCAGTCTTTTAAAGTCGTTAATTAATTAACTGAGTGAGAAAAATGCACTCATAGATTTACTCTTATGTATTTTAGTTACAATCTCAGCAGCTCATTTCTGTGCATTTTTAAAAAAAAATTGTTATTCCAGTGGAGAAACAAACATCAGAACACTGTGGCAGTAATAAGCTTTCCAGGGACAGGTATTAAAAAAAGTAAACCAATTAAACCAATTAGTGGCAAGTAAATTTGATATGCTTGCTGAAATTTTGACAACTGACTCTCCTGTTCAACAAGCAAAAACAGCAATATGTGTTTGATAATTTGCCCGGTCATTTAGAAAGAAGCTTCTTATTACACTTAGTAACCACATTCATTGATAAAAACTAAAAGAGAATTTATATAGAAAGACAAGAGGGAGGCTAAAAGATTGCGCTACAGACTACAATTTTATCCCTATTAACTGGGCCTGCCTGGATATTTACCTGTAGCTTAGTCAGTAGCCAGTTGCTTATATTACAGATGATGAACCTGTAAATATTCTGTCTTATGGATCATTATGGAATAAAACACAATAAGAAATTATGTTTTTGAAAAATAAGTGAATTTATGGTTCTGATGTAATTCAAAGTTACAATGACAAAAGAATGACGTATCATATTAGCTGTTTAACTCCTAGCTGTATACACCACAATATAGCAGCTATTCTTGATTCCACATTTGTACGTATCACACAATACATTCAACAATCTGCATAATAAACTGCACTATTCTTCATATAGTAATAGTTATATTCTTTATATAACACCCTCCTCTGAAAATGAAACTTTATTGTAAATACAGACAAAACCCCTAAATACATTGTCTTGTATGAGGTAATGCACTAGCATAGTAACCAGCATTAATACCACTGCATCTGCACAGACATCATGTAGTCTCTCTCGCTCTCTCTCTGTCTCTCTCTCTCTCTCACTGTGTTGCATTGCTTGGCTGATACTGATCATTGTGGTCGGAAAGTTCGTAGCTATAGATATTAGACTCTGGTGACACCCTCTACCCTCTTGAGATGAACAATAGCAGGGAAGTTATGGCTAAGGTGCAAAGAAAATGATTTCTACCCTTGTGTTCATGTTTTATTATATGTTGTTAACAGGCTGATGGGATTACACAAACACTGTGTCTATTATAGTTTAATTATATTTCTAAAATGTTGAATATTTTAATGAACTGAAAATTGAAGTCAGGCTGTTCTGAGTTTTATATATATTTATATATTATATTGTGCATCATAACCTCTAACATTTGCATATGTGGACAATTACATATATATAACCAGAAGTTGTTACATCTATAAACAGTTACTAGAATCTCTTTTTTGTTTTTTGTTAATAAGACAAAAAATCAGCCTGTCATGTTGCCAACTATAAAGAAACTCCTCTTTCCCGAATCGTTTAACATGGCAGGAAACTAACTGATTTTTCCCCGGCTCCTTCCATCAATGTTAACTAAACGTCTGTTTTTTTTTTTGTTGTTAAATATTTTTGTAAAGTGTTGGCCATGTAATTCCCTGACGAAGAGCTGCTGCAGTAACACATTAGATACCATGTGTTGTTATAGAGCAGGGTTTTAATTATAGCTGGGACTGCTGTCAAAGCTGCTCATTATCAGCACATCCTCATCAATCACTTTAGAGAATTCAGCTATAGAGTCATGCTATAGGTGATTATGGTTCACGCTTCTTTGACCAGTGCTGTTTATGGAACATTGACATGTTTATTGTAGAACACAGCAATCAGTAATCAGACCCAATGTCCTTAATGGCAGAGAAAATTATGATGCAGGTGCAGTCTTTATTTGTGATAATAGCATGTCTAAAATGGGTTATAATGTGCAATTATTCGCTACAGTAACTTATTTTGTGTGAATATGGATCATTTTTTTTCTATTATTTTTCTTAATCTTTGCCAAGCAGGCAATTGGAATCTTCGTTTCTATTTAACTGTGCCCTGCACTGTAATGACTCTGTTAATGAGGCAGGCCATTTAATGGATTTAGTATGGACGATGGGCCAAGCATTTTCTCGATGTTTTGGCTTCTGTCCACTGAAGTGCCAAAAGCAGTTTGAATCATAGCTTGATTATAATTATGGTCTTTTGCTTATCGATGAAGACAAGGTGGAAGTGAATCAATGCACATACAGAGTAAATAATTCATGACAGGCCACATGGGAAACAAGAGTCTAAATTTGCTTGTGGGCTTATAAACAGGCATGAAAGTGCTGTCTCGGAGAATACAGAAAGGAGCATACCTGGCATTAAAATGCCAATTAACCAACCAGAATTATGACATGTTATTTCAGGAAATGATCTCTGCTGCAAACTACTTCGTATATATAAATTTGTTAGTTCTAATTGGATGCACAATGAAATAACAAATTGCTTCCAATACATATGAACAATGATCAGTTTTTAGAATTAGACCAGTGAGGATAAAACTTCCACCAGTGAGCCTGTGGTGGTACATGGGTTCCTATGGAAACTGTCATCTTTGGAAGATGCAATATGTCAGGCTTGTGTTTAAAGCCATCTAGCTTGGAGTGTAAAGTGGTGTAATCCATAAACGTTATCCACATCAAAAACATGTTGAAACCCATGAACAGCCAATAAAATCATGATTAGCCTGAAGACTGGTAGAATTTTCAGCACTGAACCAGGATAGACCTTTGGCGTTTGTCTGTTTTTTATGGGTTCATATACCAATCCAAGAGAGACTGACAGAGTCCTGTATAAGTACAAGGAACTAGGATTCTGTAAAATGATGACTGCTTTACTTCTAAATGCCACTAGATCCCTTTTTATTTCTGCCATTTACTATTTTGAGAATGGGTTACAGTGCACAGATCAACTCAGTCCTTTCACATTACTATTTTATAGTTATTTTGACAGCGTCTGTCATCACACTGTCATTACACGAGTCCTTTGATGACTGCGGCTTTGCCTGGGGGCAGTTCAGGACTTGAAAAATAGCCAAGAACAATAAAACTCACCACAGGTCCATCTGACAGGTTCATCATGTGCTATAAATAGTGGCCTGTAGGCAATTCATTACTTTCTAGGCAATAGCAGAAAACCTCCCCCTCTTTCTGTAATGGTTCACCTCTAATTGATCAGGACAGCACTGGGATTAAAAGGTCATGTCCTTTAGCCAAGTTGTATGCAGGAAAATTAACATTTCCCTGTTTCAAAGGTTTCCAATTGTTAAATCTTCCATGCAGTAATTAGAGAACGTGGCAGAATCTAAGATCTCTGTGTTCTTGTATCCATTTTCATCAGCATATAAAACACAAAAGCAGATCGGCTGCTCTATGTTCTGCTGAGGGCCGTAACTAGGCTGCCTTTATTTTCCTATTCAAATATTAATTTTTGATAGTCTTCACATTTCAGTTGGTTTGAATAGTTCCCTGCTACCCCGTGGATGCAGGTGATTAGAGAAGCTTTATGGATATATCTTCCTTCTGTTGGAAGCTGAATAGAATTTTACTGCTTCATTGCATGGATTGAGCTTTAAAAAGTTTTCAGTCCCTAATGTGTGTTTTTGTTCTCATAATTAACCAGCAGTCACTTTCAAGAGAGACATTGTTGTGAAACCAATATAGATATATTGTAAGACCTAAATGAAAAGGTAACCGTAATCACTTGAACAATGGTTGTGATGGGAAGAGTAGGGA
The DNA here is from genome assembly GCF_022655615.1 of Tachysurus fulvidraco. Lineage (NCBI taxonomy): Eukaryota > Metazoa > Chordata > Actinopteri > Siluriformes > Bagridae > Tachysurus > Tachysurus fulvidraco. The sequence continues at coordinate 10,858,516 of NC_062519.1, forward strand.
CACTGAAGACAGGCACACTTGAGTAACATGTCTGTGATCGGACAGTGAATGATTATCATGTGTCTAATCCCATTAGCTGCAAAAAAAAAAAAAAAATGTTTTATGTGTTGTGTACAAACAGGTACTGTCAGTATAATAAATTAGAAAATTCATTTCCCACTGAGAATAAATAAATAAAAACAATTTCCCTGTAGGGGGAATTTCTCTAAACACCTGAAGTTGTGCTCTAAATTGTGCACACAGTTCTGTGCTAATGAATGAGCTTTTCCTCCAGTATTGGCAGTTTATACAGTACATCAAAGAGCACAAAGTAATTAAAATCTGTCCTAGTGGCACAAAGCTCCCATGGTAAAGTGGCCTGCTATGTCTGCTCATTCATCATAGCCCCAGATTATACAGGCTTCATTAGGATGGCTGGTATCACACTCTAGGCTTATTTCTAAGCAATAAGGGAAGGGATTTCATTTCATGTTAGTTGTATATTATGTAATATTCTGTACTGTTGCTTAAGGCAGTCTCCAATCCAGTTTACACTGGTGTTTGATGTCAATCCTGATCCATAAAAGTTCTACACAGTGTGTAAATGCTACAAAAATGGTCTAGTGGAAATCAGATTGCACATGGTGTCATTATTAAAAACTTTGCAGTTGAGTTAGAAGATTTCACATAATAAGACTCAGTCAAGAGGAAGGTGCTTTCTATAGTTCTCTATGACAACATTAGAACACAACATGCTAATGGAAGAAGTTACAGAGCCATAGCAAACACTTTTATAATCCCTTTTAATACACTTTCTTTCGATAGCATGCAAGTGGAACTGTGAACTAATCATCCTAGGACAGATGTGCTACACAAGATTTCACAACACAACAAGAATACTAACAATAAGGAAGTGAAGAGAGCAGAGTTCAGTAATTTGTGCAGAACCACCTGAAAGCAGAAGGAATAATAGTTGTACATAGAACAGTAAGCAATCATTTGCACTGCATGCACTACACCCCATTCAGAACATCTCTGATAAAATACAAGCACAGAGATTGAATCACTTAAACAAATCAGAACTTATTTCAATATACTCTGGTCTGACAAAATAAAATTAGAGCTCTTTGGCAGGGTCTCAGCTCATCTTGGATCAAGAAGGAAGGAGCTTCCACAAGAACGTACTACTGTGAAGTACTGTACAGAGGCGAGAGCATCATGATATGGGCTGCTACTCTGCCACAGGTCCTGGGGCATTATACGCCAATGAAGGAAACCTTAATGGAGAGATGTACTGAAACATAATACAGAAACATTTTACTTCATTTTTTATCATCTCATCCCAGAAACTAGCTAAAACAAGAAGGACTTGCATGGCCTAACCAACATCCTGACTTTAATCTCATTGGAAATTTATGTAGGATTTTTAAATTGCAAGCCCATCAACACTCCCATGTTAGCCTTGGGAAATTCAAGACAATCTTTGCATCTTACCATAGACATCTCAAATCTGCAGTCACCAAGGCTTTATCCTTGTGAAATAGAGTTTGGATCCACAAGGACTGTTCCCAAAGCTGACTATCAGATTAAACTTTCTTAGCTGGATGGTGGTCAAAGAGGTGATAATCACCTCTCAGAGTGTCATACATAATACAAGCTGCTACAAGAACATCCAGCAATACTCTCAACCAGTGAAGCATGGTGGCAGCCTCATGCTATGGGGTAGAAAAGCATACATGCTTCCAAAGACAGAAAGATCCTTACAAAAAACCTGATCTACAGTAATGTGCACAAAACATGAAACTGTTGCAAAATTTTAACTTTCAGCACAATAAATTAATTAGCTGACTACAGTAGGTGTAAAAAAAAGAATGAGACTTTCTTAAAAATACCTTAAACTGTAATTGCTGCTGCCAAAAATGTTTCTACAAAGCACAGAAATGTACAAACATTTCTAAAAACCTGTTTTTTCTTTAAATTATAATAAAAATGTTGCAAAAATGGAAGGGGTGCAAGTAGTTTTTTCAATTATTAAAATCTCAGTGTTTGATAAATTAAACTCTATTGATTTTACTTTCTAAGATATCATCTTTGCATTGGGAACTTTCTAAGATACTGTATCATTTTTGCATTTGCAAATGATACTCTTGTATCTATTTGGCTCTCTGCTTTTGTTTTCCAGGGAAATGGCCATGAGAGGGATTTCTTGGATGACAGACGGGTTTACATAATGGATGTCTACAATCGGCACATCTACCCTGGGGACGGATATGCAAAGAGTAAGTGTTCAAAGCTCCGATCCTGAAATCACATCACACAACAGGATTATCTGAGGACGGCTGTAATATGGTGATATTAAAATCTGTAATCCTGAATTAAGGTACTTTGAGCAATTTTACAACGTTATCAGCAATTGTGCATACAATTATTCAAAGAAAGAAACCCAGAGCTTCCCTTCGATTATGAAACAGCGCATTCACTCTCCTAAAGGGGGAAGTGTTGTGCAGAAGGCTTATATTGTAATGCCATGTTACTTTCCATGTTTTAATGTCTAGTAATTCTGTTCTTATTCTACAAAAATCAGCCATAACATTAAATCCACCTGTATATCGTGCAGGCCAAAAAATACAGTCCACAAGACCTCTGAAGGTGTGCTGGGGTATCTGGAATGAATATGTTAGCAGCAGATCCTTTACGTCCTGTAAGCCACTATGCAGAAATGTCACACATGTTTGTCCAGTACATCCCACAGATGCTTGGATCAGGATCATGGAAATGTGGAGACCAAACCAACACCTTAAATTATTTGTCATGCTCCTTAAAGCATTCATGAGCAATTTTTACAGTGTGGCAGGACACATTGCCCTGCTGTAAAATGCCACTGCCACTGCTATCAGGGAGTTCTTTAGCCATTATGGGGTGTACTTGGTCTGCAACAGTATTTAGGTACGTGGTACATCATACATTCCTCCACATGCCAGGGCCCAAGGTTTCACAGAACATTGCCCTGAGCATCACACTGCTTTAGTCGGCTTGCCTTTTACCATAGTGCCTCCCGTCTGCATTTTTACTGGTAAAGAAAATAATAGTAATAATATTATTAATGAAGAAGTAGACCATAAAGAAGATGTAGAAGAAAAAGAAGGAAAAAAACAGTATGAATAATGCAATAAATAAGCAAAATACTCAGCTCTGGATTACCCTGTACCTCAGGACTACCCCACTGTCATAAAGGACTATTATATATTATACTATACACTTTTTACTATACAATTAAATATTAAAAAAGCCATCATTAAAAGACATCAACAGTTCAACATGTAGCATTTTAACAATGGACATTGTCACAAAGCAGCTGTATAGAAATATAAATGAAAAAAATAAAAAATCTAATTTATATGTATCCCTAAAGAGCAATCCAGAATGAACGGTAACAAAGAAAAACCCTTGAGAAGAACTAGACTCAAAAGGGAACCTGTCCTCTTCCGTAGAGTAGCTCTGTGCTAGAGCTGAGTATTAGCGTATACATCATTCCATATTTTCCTGACAAACTCAGCCTGCTAATTTCAGTGAATATGTGCCTTCTTCTTTCAACATTTCTCTAAACAAAAGCTCTATTATATAAATAAATGAATGAATTTGTCTGTCAATCCTACATATTCATTAGGAAGTGCAGCCTGGGTTTCCAAGATAAGGTGTGTTTTAGCTTAGTTTCTCTTTGTTTTTCCTGAGACATTTTCCTTCCATGACATTACGATGTGTTTAAATAGAAAGTGCCTTGCTTTTTGAAAACTTTTTCACCCATGTCTTCATCTGCACTAAAAGGCCACAGAGGTTAATTATGTCTTTAAAGTGTTTCAAAGCAGTTTGTCTCCATGTCATTATACAGTACTTAATTTTGCATGTCTCTGTAATCCAGGCCATCATGCAAATTTTATTTTAATCATTGGACTTGTAGGCAGAAAGTAAAAGAGAGAAAAATAAGATGCAGTCTTGACAGCGGAGCAAAGCAGGAAATCAATAGGACGTCGGTAATGTTGAGGATGTTGAGTTAGAGGTCAAACAAAGTTTTTTTTTTCAGAAATGTACCATTATTTAGGTTAGTACTGTAATTTGTACTGTATAGGTGGCATAGTGACGTAGCGTTGTTGCCTCACCATTGACTGCATCCACTACAATTGTTTCTGAAGAAGAAAGAATAAATGAATTAATGAAACTGAGATGAAAGACTAATGTGTGTGTGTGTGTGTGTGTGTGTGTGTGTGTGTGTGTGTGTGTGTGTGTGTGTGTGTGTGTGTGTGCGTGCGTGCGTGTGCGTGCGTGATTGTGTGTGTGTGCGTGCGTGTAGGAGCCATTAAAAGAAAAGTGGAGCTGGACTGGGGAACAGAAGACACTGAGTATCTCCAGATGGTGGAGCTCCACTGTGAGGGCACACTGAATGAGATCAGACCTGACATAATTGTGTACAATGCAGGTACTGATATTCTGGATGGTGATCCTCTTGGAGGCCTGGCCATTTCCCCTCAGGTACACAACCTAATGATATACACATCTGTATTTGGATTATTTGAGGAAAAGCAGTATACTAATAGTTTAGCTACAAATATGGCAAGGTCATTTTTATTAAGTATAGGGTTTATTTTTAAAGTATTTGGATGGATATAAAAATAAAGAAAATAATAAATTATATTTCTGCATAAGGAGTGCAGGAAAAGAAAAAACTTCTGTTCTAAGTAATAATTTTAATAAAAGGATTTTAATTAAAGGAGAGCCTGTTCTACACATCTCTTTTCCAGAAGTAGAACGTAAATTTTGTGTTTGTTTATTTGGTTGTTTGTTTATTTAGACATATGCACACAGATAATTTGATATTCAAAATCCTTATTTTATAAAGTTAGTTTGTATTGCAAATATACTGGCAAATCTAAAAGAAATGACTAATGTTCATATGAATTATTGCTGCCTCTACCACCACACTGTTGAACTTAATGTTCTGATTGGTCATTGATAAATATTCTCTAACAGCACAAATGTTGTTGGCCTTGATTCAAGTCTTTCCAAGATCTCTGTAGTAACAGCTGTTTCACAGTGGCACGTATTGAAGGTGATGCATTTAAGTGGAATAAAAAATCCTGTAATGATATTTAGAAGTTTTCTGTGTAGAGATAAAGCTGTAACTTATATAAGGTTTTTTTTTAAATGTTACTGCATAACATTATTATATAAATGATAATAGGTACTGAAATGTATCACAGATATTCCGCAACATCAAATCTAACTTTAAAAAGGGTAAAAAGTTTCATTCTTTAATAAATATAAACCGATAAGTAGCACATTGCTAAGGTAAATAGTAAAGAATGTGAGAGTGACAGTCACTGTGTTTACCGTGTACTTTCTCTGCTCTCAGGGCATCGTGAAGAGAGATGAGATCGTGTTTAGAGCAGCACGGACGAGAGGGATCCCCATTCTCATGGTGACGTCAGGCGGCTACCAGAAGAAGACAGCGCGTATCATTGCTGACTCAATCCTGAACCTGCACAGACAGCATCTGATTGGTGGAGAGGTGTTGGAAGAGGCGGGGCAGTCAGCGGTGCCAGTCATGTTGAGCAAGTCCGTGTTGGCTGGGGCAAATTTCAATACCGTCTGATTTTTACTTATTGGCCTAACAGCACTATGCTCATTTTTGTACACTAACAAGCATTTACTCATGATAAGGTGTAGGATGATTCAAGGAACTTTATTCTTCAGTTTTAGTGAGGGGAAAGTTTATATTTTTAGCTGCTCGAGCCTATACTACTTTAATCTGTGGTACTCTAAACTAAACCTTTAAGATGATATTTAAATTCTTTACATTGTTACTTTATGCAATGCTTGTTTGCACAATTTAAATTGTCTTAAGCTACAGCAATTCCAATACAGGAAGCAGTTTCTAAATTTATTGTATTAAACAAATTACTTCTAGAACAGTACCAAAAGTCATTTGATACAAGCACTCCTGATTATCATGAGTCTAACCTTAATCTGCTTTGCTCATATTTTCATTAATCTCATTACACAGTCTGTGAAATGTTCTAAATGTATAAAGCCATAAATAATAGCATTACCAGGTCTAGCACAATTCAGCAGCAATAGCTTGGAGAGTTCATCAGCAGGTTTATTGCCTTGGCTTTGTGGGACTGACCAACTGAATGTGCTCTTCATTCCACTCTTACTCAGTTTGACTTTTTCAGTAGACTCATTTCAAAGGTGTCTTTCATGAATCATAACTTCTTCGTGCCCCCAGCACAAGTTCTTTTTCTTCATCCTGACTCAGCACCTACATTTAGCTATACAGCACCAAGGGAATATAAATTATAAATATGTCCTCATAGCTGGTGCTCGGTGCCCCTCAAAAAAGTAGCTGCTCTCTACTTACCAGAACCATTTTCACAACCATGCGGATTTATTTTGTCAAAACAAGAATTAGCCAGTGCTTCCTTTTATGTAAATATAGATGCTTCATTTTGGTCAGTGGCTGTTGGAAAGCGAGGTTAGCATGTTAAAATATATTGAATATTATTAAAAGTGATCAGTTTTTAAGTTTCAAAATTTCTTGTTTTTATTTTATTTTGAGCAATCATTTCTGAAATATAAATGTTTAGAATTAATTAGAAATAGTAAACAAAATAAAAGAAGAAGCCTTGATTAGCTTATATGTGGTTTATTGTAATTCTATAAGAAATAGTAACTAAATTTGATGAAATTCAAGACTACACTAAGATGTCATTTTTTGCATTGTAGTTGCGTCTGCAGTCTGTTTGGTTTAGTGCTTGGCTGCTGAATTGCGATTGAGAAAAGCACTAATAACTGTAATGAGGGCTTTCCTCTATTCTCTGTTGAAAGGATGTGTATGAAAGTAAGAGGAAGATTAGAAAGATTGCAGAGGCTGATTTTATAGCTCCTTGAGGAATATTGAATTTAGGTGCATGCAAGTTTCAGTGCTTTAAATGTGACTTTTTAGCAGGTATTTGGGAATAAAAGTGTTGTTCCTGCTACTGAATACTGCACATTATGATCATTCTCTTTGCTTTTGTTTATTTTGATGAGGTTTGTAGCAAACCCTTATTGACATGAATTATACTTTAAACTGATCCCTGCACTTAAACCACTTGAACTCTCTGGGGAACTTAAACTGATGTTTTTTGAGGTCTGGTCAGGTGTGTGTAAGTATTTAAATACTGATGCTTACTGTACCGTATATCCACACACTACATGGTGCGGCATCTAACAAAAGTGCCATGATATTGTGCATTCTTATTGCATATGCATTCTTCATATTTTTTCTTTTTTGGTATCTGGCATTCAGATTTAAATCTCTTCTGTGTGAGAACTGGGCAAATAAATCCAATCTAATTACATGATTATGGTTGTGCTTCTGTTCGCTGTACAAGTGATTTATGTAGCTCTTTCTCTATTAGCGTGCTACAGTACCTCCAAAAGTGTCCCCTTTATTGTTTGAAAGCCTCTCCACTCCTGGAGAATGTGATTAATGATGAGAGCACTTAATTTCTAAGCGTGGTGAGAAAATGGGTGACACTATCATCATTTCTCCACACAAAGATTTTGTCTCCTTTGTGCTGATGACTGTTGGGGAGATTTGGGGGAACATTCTCTCATTTCATTTCCTCCCTCAGGTGTTCCACATGACACCATACATTAAACCATTGAACTGCTCAGAAGAAGAAAACAGCGTACAAAATGGTTCAAATAAGCATGCCTTTAGATGATTTCAGAGGTTATCTCAACAAAGGGATCATTGTGTCAGCTGAAAAACATCTGAGGTCATTTAAATCAACTGCTAGTCTGAAAGTTACGCAGTTGCTCAAGCGTCTGTTTGAACATGCTCCCTGCTGGCTCACTTTTATAGCCCTTATTAATGGTGTGCACTATTTTCCTCATCTGACCTTCATATGCACTCACACTACAGCCTCATCCAGTGGTGCTTTAACTGGCAGGGGGAAATTCCTGATTTGGAAATAAGCAAAATGGATTTTTGATAAAGAATGTTAGCTTTAAAGTACTTATTCATTTGTAATACACATTTACATAATGCAATACACAGAAAAGAAGAGAGATACACTATATACTGTACATGTACACTCACTGAACACTTTATTAGGAGCATCTCATTCATGCACATACAGTACTCAAACAGGTTGTCATCTGGACTGTTATCTGGACTGTTTGGTCAAACAACTGTTCAGTTTCAGTGAGCATGTGCTCTTTGTAGCTTCAAAAGTATCTCAAGTGGTCTCCTGCTGTTGTAGCACATCTGCTTCAACGTTCAATGTGTTGTGCATTTCAAGATGCTTTCGTAATAACAGGTAGAAAGAATGTATGAATTACCATGTGCCTTCCTGTCATCCCGACCCAATCTGACCATTCTCCTCTGATATCTCTTCTTAAAAAGGCCTTTTCGCCCACATGATTTTGGCACCATTCAGTGTAAACTCAAGTGACTGCGTTTTGTGAAAATCAACAGTTTGAAGTCACAGATGCAGATCACTTTTCCCCCTCATTCTGATTTATGATGTGAATATTAACTGCAGCACTTGACCTGTTTCTGAATATAGTTACACGTGGTGCTGCTTCCACATAGCTAGCTGATTGCCTGAGTAGATAATTGTATGAAAGTGCAGGTTTACGGCTATTTCTAATTTAGTGGTCAATAAATGTATATGTTTGTCCATTTTTTTTAAAACATCTACTTAAAATGGAGAGAGAACTGTGCCTACTTAAATTGAACACACATGATAGGCACAGGCTCCCCATGACCCGAGAAGTTCGGATAAAGAGGTAGAAAATGAATGAATGAAAGTTCTTAGTTTAAAGTCCCCTATGGTTAATCACTGACCTGCTGATTATTAGAGTCTTCTAAGCGTTCTCGGATTTTATAGAATTTAGAGTAATTTTCCTGTTTCATTATTATGAGTAAATCTGGCATACGATGTTGTCTTCCACAAACACATTGAGCAAGTGGGAACCTGCAACTATCCAGCTCCACTTGAGCCACTGGTGTATATACCATACTTGGAACAGTTCCCACATGGGAGCATACCTGTGTGAAGTCCCATGTACTCAGGGTTTGGGCATTCAGGATCATTTTCTGAGCAGCCCCACTGCTCCAAGGGGTCAAAAAAAAAGCACAGATGTCTGGGAGTGGCATATTTTACCATTCACCTGTAACAGCAAGCCAGTGGCGACAGTGGCAAATCAAATCTCCCTGTGATGACTTGAGGAAAAATCCTGAGTGGGAACCAGACTCAAAAAGAAGCTCATCCTCTTCTGGGTGATGCCAGATAGTTAGGTTTAACAAAGCACAAAGAGACACGGTCAAGGAAACATGCCCAGGAGAGTGCCACTTGTAGCCAGAGATCATTACCATTTTACATTCGTACACTTCAATGTCAGACAGTACTTTCTACAGTGTAGAAAGTATCTTCAGTGCAAGCATTGGGGTCTTTAAATCTATCCAAGTGAAATTATCCAAGAAGAATGGATCAGATATGGTCTGTTTTTAATAAAAGTAATCTTTAGGTTATCCAAGTGAGATCATCCACGGCAATTTTTTGAGTATTTGTGTGCGCTCATCCTCAATAGCTTGAGCGATTCTCAGGTAATGGAAGTTCCAAACTAGTAGGGCATCAGGAAGAGCCAGGAGCATCCAGAAGGCAAAATGAGTCTATTGCTGTGGATCACTTGCTGAATTCTGTGTAGAGCAGACAGGATCAGGAAGTGGGAGTGCATACAGTCCTGTAGGGCTGTTTGGGTCTACTGGATAGAATGGGTCTTGACAATGAATTGAAACTGTGCTTGCAGTGATTCCCACATTGGCTGGACAAATGTTCTCAGGTCTACTGGATTACCCCTGGGTACAAGTGGCACTCTTCTGGGCATGTGCTTCCTTGTCAAAGTGTTCATGGTGCACCATGGTGCTGACTCAGTAGCTAAGATGTTCTTAGTGAAGCAGTTTGCAGGGGTTGATGAAAGGGATGATGAAACAGGGCCAGTGCTTGCAGTGAATACTTTAGGACTAGAGAAAAGATCATAAAATTGAATACACTAATAGTATGCTAAGTATGCATTGCACCTTTTATCCTTTCTCACTATGCAATTTGCATAATGCAAAGGATTAGAATTATGTTATTTTCTGACACTATTGCTGAGTAGTTTGAATTTTAGCATTTTTTAAGCCGATGTCTTTAATATACTTCTGGTTATAAATGCTGGTTTGTGTAAAAGTTGTTAATTTAATATCATTGTATTTTATTAGTATTGAAAACTATCGGCACTTGTAAAACAAATCTCTGCCAGACAAACCCTCTTAGGATTTAGAATAAAATGATTTAAGCCTCTTTATATGAAAATCCATTTCTCATATAAAATGACAGACAGTGGGGATGTGTGATCTGTGAGTATTCACATACTTTAAGTGATAGTGAACATTATCAGAGAATTCCCTACTTGTGTCTTGCCATTACAAGTTTCATAAATGAATCTGCTTTAAGCAAAAATTATAATAGTCTGAAAAAAATGTATACACACACAAAAATAAATAAATAAAATGATCTGACTGACAGGAAAGTTATCACGTGCACATTTCTGTTTGCAATGCACATTTCTTTATTATTCTCTAATAAAGCCATTCTAAATAATTAAAAAGAAAAACAATTCTTTATTATTTATGCCACTATGTTCAAGTTATCCTTAAAGCTAGTCTTTTCCATATCATCAGTGGGTCCCATGAAATTAGTTTTTTATGCTTGAATTCAGAATATGCCACAGGCAACAAATTTTGCACAGTTTTTCACCCATTAATCCAGTAGTTAAAGCATTCACTGGTTCCCATTTTCCACATAGCCTGAGTTGACCTAATTATAAAAGCCACCCATTCTTTAGACCCTTGCAACCTGGAGACCATCTGCTAGTACAGTGCAGACCAGCATGAGGAGTGCATAGTGCTGTAATGGCAATGTAATATAGATGGAAATGAGATTAGGCTGTTTTATTAGTTCTCTCATTCCCACTTCAAGCTAAGCCATTGGGTAATCTGTTGCTTCTTATAACTGTGTCAGTGAATTTTCAGAAAGGCAGCAGGTGCATAATTTTTTGGTTAGATTCAGTCTCTTGTTACAGGTAAACACAGTCTTGGAGTAATATTTTTGAATCTCAATAGGTTTCTGATTGTGCTCATCCATTTTGAAATGGGCCCTTTCATTAAAGTGCTATTGCTCATTTTCAATGGCATTTCTCAAGACTTTTTTCTATGCAGAGCTTTATACTCTTGCACAGGGGTTAGAAGACTTACCAGCTCAACTTTAAATGCCACGCTCATTACTAATGCAGAGATACTGTTATCATCATAAGAAGTATTTAGCTATTTAGAAACATATTGATAGTATTCATCAGTGCTTCAACTGTTCCATTTTTATACAAATCTGAGCAAGTTTTCTACCAACCCTAAAATTTTGACATTTCAATTGAAATCTTTCACCTTGTTTAAGCAATCTAGAAAGCTGTGAATGGAATTGAACAGCTGGGCTTTATCCAGATGCATCAGTTCTCTGAAGACAGCCATCCGCCCACAATAAGTGGCACCTTTGCTGCATGGGAGTCGGACCACAGGAGCTGTTATTAAAATCCTGTCAAAGTAAATTTACTGCAAGCAGACAACAGCTCAGCAGTGACACGTAGCTGGCACAGGCGGCATGCTCCTCCAGTTGTGGATTGCCAAAGAGGAACCAGAAAGGAACTAGTTTTACTGTGCTAAGGTGAAAAAATTGGGAAATTTGTTGTTACTCTCAAAATGAACAAATTGCTAAATTGTGACTAAAAGAAACATTAATCAAAGAAATTTCGGTTTTTAAAATGTTCTGGATGTAATGGATTATTGTGGTTCAGTCCTTCATTTTATAGCATACCACAGTTCTTTTATACCATAGCAATTATCCATCATTAATATTTGTTTGCTATGCATCCATCCATCCATCCATCCATCCATGAGCATATTATTATGCAGATAAGGTAATCTCAGCTATTGCACTATTTATTTATTTTTAAAAATCTAGTTAAGCTGTGCATCCTTCACAAAAAGCCTTTTGAATGTTGTTAATATATAAACAGTATTGTGTAACAATAAACACATTAATTTATACCTGTGATTTGGGGGCACAGCTGCAATTATTGCCAGTGCTGTTATATGTGATATGCGTTCTGTCACAGTTTACCTGAATTAATAGTCATAGGACATCAAGTAGACAGGCAAATAATCCTTCTTCAGCTGGATACTCTGTTTACGTTTATTCCTGTTGCTATAATTATATGCATGCAGTGTTTATTTCTCTCTCTTGACATATAGTTTGTACCTTCATTTACTCAACCAGAGCTGTAATAGAGCAATCTGCAACAAATAATTTCCATTTTTTTGTGTGGTGTGAATGAATGATTTTGAAAGAGGTTTTTTTTTTTGCAATTTATATATCCTCTGTGGTGGCCTACAGCATGAGTAGTGTGAATTGTTTCTGACTGAGAAACATTGGAGGTAGGGTGATGGGTTCCTTTTCTGAAAACTACGCACATCATAAAACCACCAAAGAAATACTCTATAACAATATATGTTTCATGTACTGACATGATCACTGACATGATCCTTGTGTGTAAGCTGGTGGAGTCTGGGCAATATCTGTCCTGCAGCTGGTATTTATGTTGAAATTAGTGTGCCCTCTTATCCCACATTTTTTACATTACTGATAATAAAGTGTGAAAAACAATGAAACAGAAAGGCTTTCCTTTATAACTAAAAGGAAAGCTTTTGCAGACATATTTGATCAGCTTATTTCCATAAAGTCTTTATGGATTTATTCTCATTCCAGCCTGGAATGAAGACTACAGCCACACTGACTCTGTGTATAAGATTAAAGTTCCCTGATTTACAGAATGAAAGAATATCATGCTTTGCACTCATATGGCATCCACATCTGTACTTAACACAGATGTGATTTGTTTTTTCTATGCTTCTCAACAAATGAACCTGTGTGATAAAAAAAAATACTTAGAAGTTAATGGTTGTAAAATATGCTGTTTATATGGAATAAACTTGTTCATAGATCATTTATACTGCAAATACTGTAATTTGTGTCATGAACCAGCAGGTGGCTGCAGAAGGATCATATATGTTTGTGTGGCCTGGTCTATATAACACATCCCACCAGAACAAAGAAGTTGGAAGTTGTCCATATGTGCACATACAGAATTCTCTTTTAGGGAGTTGGTTTACATAATGAATAATAAATTGATGCAATACAATAAATAACTAATTTTGTGTCCTTGGCACTAAATTCGTGACAATAAGTAAACAATTCTGATTGTTTAATGAATTCATAGGTTTGTTCACAGATTACTTCAAGAAAATGGGGCAGTCACGATGTGGCACACTGTATGTTCCATGTGCAGCATTGGGAAAATGGACAACTTTCCGAACATGCATCAACATTTCACACATGCGTATATATATATATATATACTCACCACCCACATTTATGGTACACATATTTAACAGAAGCACCTGACACCCGCATATTTACACAATTATCCAATCATGAGGCAAATCACAATGCTTAAAACCATGTAGATACAGGTCAAGAGTTTCAATGTATGTTCACAACAAACATCAGAATGAAGAAAAAGTCTTTACTCAATTAAAAGAGAAGGGAAATGTTGAGGACCATAGATGCAGTGGTCAGCCAAGGAAACTTAATGCAGCAGATGAAAAACACATCATATTTACTTCCCATCAGAAGATGTCCAGCAGTGCCATCGGAAAAAGAACTGACGGACACCAGTGGGACCCAGGTGCTCCCATGTACTGTCTGTGGACATCTGACTAGAAGTGATCTTCACGGAAGAACTGTGGCCAAAAAGCCATACCTCCGACATGGAAACAAAGCTAAGCAACTTAACATAGGAAACAGGAAAAAACATAGGAACTGGGGTGCAGGAAAATTGCAGCCGGTGTTCTGGACTAATGAGTCAAAATTTCAAATATTTGGCTGTATCAGCAGGCAGATAGGCACAGGCTCCCCGTGACCCGAGGTAGTTCGGATAAAGCGGTAGAAAATGAGTGAGTGAGAGGGAGAGTTCTGATTGGCCCCAAACTTGTTCTGCAGCAGGACAATAACCCCAAACATATAGCCAATGTCACAAGGAATTATTTTTTCTAGAACAAGTAGTCTTGGAAGTTATGATTTGGCCTCCACAGAGCCCTGATCTCAACATCATTGAGTCTGTCTGGGGTTGCATGAAGAGACCTAAGAATATGAGGCCGACATCCACAGAATGCTGAGTTCCTTCAAAAACTGTACGCATGTACAGGGTGATCATCACACCAAATACTGATTTGATTTGGATTTCTCTTATGTTCATTTACTTAATTGAGAAAAATAAACAATTAACCCTTCAATTTGTGTGTGTGTGTGTGTGTGTGTGTGTGTGTGTGTGTGTGTGTGTGTGTGTGTGTGTGTGTGTGTGTGTGTGTGTGTGTTTGGTAAACTCAATAGACATTTGAGTAAAATATCTGTAGGCTGGTGTTCAGGCAACACATGGTTTGTTGAGGTGTTAAAATAAATAAACAAACTCTTTTGCATAAACAATGAAAAACAAACTAAATGCAGTGTTTATAATAACCTACAAATATACTCCTAGGCTAATAGGACAGCTTTGGCATGTGTTACATCAAAAATTTAGCACCTTTGAGGCTCCCCGTGACCCAAGAAGTTCGGATAAGTGGTAGAAAATGAATGAATGAATGAATCTTTCTTCCCTTTCTCCACCTTACATTAATTACAATAATTACAACTCTCATAGCTCTCCTTACACTCTCCTACAATTTTGGTGGACTCTTTCCACTATAGCAACAATAGCATGCCCACATTTTGCTACTGCTTTATACCATTTTTCATCAGTGCACAAAGATAACAGTATTTGTGTGTGTGTGGGACGGTGAATGGGATGGATACAGTATATATTGAATACACAAAAGTGTAGATGAAAGGCATTATATAGCCCTTCATCCCCATTTAATCACGGAAAATGACAGAGTAATAAAAGTACTGCATACATGGAATATACAGTACAGCAGCGGAAAAGCTGCAAAGGACACTAAGCGAATTGCTGAACTACATCATCACAAGACTATCATAGCATGGCAGCTGGCCCGATCTCTGGACCAAAACCAAATAATAGTCAATCTTTCAACTGGCCAGCAAAGACAAACTCAGACAAATCCTGTGGTCTTTAGAGAGGCTGTTGTGGCCCCAAATATTCCATGAACATTCATATAAAAGCTGTGTATGCATGTAGCAACAAACAAGATGAATGAATTTCATCCAAAGAATTTCTATAAACTATCCAGCACTAAAAAAAATAGGAGTTAGACTGAACATACAATGTTAAGAAATTGTGGAATATACCAGGAGTTTTTTAAGAACCGTGCACAAGCCAATTAACAGACCCCAGGTCTAACTCAGGAAATGGCCATCTGCAGATGCTTAGATCAACAAAAGGGCCATGTTAGAGGATATGCCATGTTTCAAAATGGGCTGCGATAGTTTATTTATCCCACTCCAGACCAAATTCAGCTGTCCAAAAACCACTGTGTGAGACTTGAAGAGCCTCGCCCAGCCTGAGGAAGTTAAGCTTGACTTCACACCAACAAAGAATTTTTTCAGTACAGTACATACAGTTTACTAAAAATGAAAGAGTTTCCTTGTTTCATTTGAGCAAGATTTTTTAAGCTTGACAAGGGAACATTGTTGTCTTCATGATAGCAGCTTAATTGCACCATTTACAGAAAGCAAAGTAGGATTGGAAATACTTACTAAAACCTAAACCACTATGGGGTTGACAAATTTACTAAAGAACACAATGGCATATCTTATGAGAAAGCAGAACTCCAGGACTTCCTTTGTTCACTGGACCACCTAAGGTTTTTGCCTTTAAGCTTCTTATTATCTGGAGTTCTGCTACTATTAAACACTCACACTAAAGTTCTGTTTAACTTTTCCTCTACAACATACTGGTGCATTTAGGTCCTTATTCAGAATATTATGTTCTGGCAGTTTGAAAATGTTTAGGTAAGAGAAACACAAATGCATAGAGGTGACAAATGTATCCAGATGCTTCTCTCTTTGACTGAACTGGTGCAAAACCCTGTGGTGAATATTGGCTAGAGTTCAGGCACCAAACCTGTCTGGAGTTCTCCATACTTGTGGAAGTATTCTTGGCAAGACAAGAATCAAAATCTAGCTAGATCATCTAATGGTATGTTAAGTGTTATAAATGAACCAGAGAAAGCATTTGTGTTTGAGATTTTAGTTTAAGATTAAGATTAAGTGATTACAAAAAATGCATCTAGGTGCCACCCATCTGTGACCAATTGGCACACACATCTTTAAAGGCTTTGTGTGAGGCCCAGGATTCTGCAATTTGTGTAAGATGTCAAACACGTTTTTCATTAGATATTTATGTTCTGCCCAACTTCTCTCAGAGATGACCTTTCACCTATCTCAGATGTGCAACGTTTGCTTTAGCTTCAAAGCTAAACATGATAAATCTACACAGGTTTTGTTAATTACACTTTGCTGATAGAATTGCTCTCATGCTTGAAATCAAAAGCCAGAAGCTTAGAGACGCATATTTTAAATATTTATAACATGAAAGATACTGTGTCCAAGAGGTAGAAACTGTACTGATATGAATTAAGATAGAAATAA
Source organism: Tachysurus fulvidraco (assembly GCF_022655615.1). Classification (NCBI taxonomy): domain Eukaryota; kingdom Metazoa; phylum Chordata; class Actinopteri; order Siluriformes; family Bagridae; genus Tachysurus; species Tachysurus fulvidraco. Next base: position 10,875,303 of record NC_062519.1, read on the forward strand.
ACTCTATACCTAAATGCACAACACCTGATTGCAGAGTAAAATATATCTGCTGTGTAATATGATAATTAACTCCAATATAAGGTAATTATCAATATACCTTCAATAGGAAATTTTCACACATAATCGGCATGATCCTAATGTTCACGGATTGAGTGAAATGCATTCCCTCTCAGTATATTTGACACCACACACATTATCAAGCTCTATAAATGGACAATAATATACAATAGCATCAACAGTAACTGGCCAGCCAGACGTGACATTACCTATAAATATTTCAGAGAAGGCCTTTATAGACAAATCTATTTAATTGAACCTGCATACAATCAAAATTGTTAGTAACTAACATACACAAATGAACATTCAAATATGACAAAGATATATTGAAAAATGGAATTGCTGAACTATCAACTTGCATCTTGTCAAAGTGCATGGAAATTCACCCAACCTAAAACATACTCATTTTATATACTCAGTGAAGTATATCAAATATAGTAAAAAAAAAAAATAAAACAGAAAAACATCTAATAATAACAATAGCACATGATCACATGGGAACTCCATACTAAAACAGAGGTACAGTGTAATTTATTGTCCAGATGTAATTTGTACATTCTAATCAGAAATACAAATACTTATGTAATGGCATGATTTTATGTGTATTGCTTTTTATATATATATATATATATATATATATATATATATATATATATATATATATATATATATATATATATAGTACAGACCAAAAGTTTGGATACACCTTCCAAAAGTTTGGACACACCACCTTTTCAACAGGACAATGACCCCAAACACACCTCCAGGCTGTGTAAGGGCTATTTGACCATGGAGAGTGATGGGATGCTGCGTCAGATGACCTGGCCTCCACAGTCACCGGACCTGAACCCAATCGAGATGGTTTGGGGTGAGCTGGACTGCAGAGTGAAGGCAAAAGGGCCAACAAGTGCTAAGCATCTCTGGGAACTCCTTCAAGACTGTTGGAAGACAATTTCAGGTGATTACCTCTTGAAGCTCATCAAGAGAATGTCAAGAGTGTGCAAAGCAGTAATCAAAGCAAAAGGTGGCTACTTTGAAGAACCTAGAACATTACATATTTTCAGTTGTTTCACACTTTTTTGTTATGTACGTATATAATTCCACATGTGTTAATTCATAGTTTTGATGCCTTCAGTGTGAATCTACAATTTTCTTAGTCATGAAAATAAAGAAAACTCTTTGAATGAGAAGGTGTGTCCAAACTTTTGGTCTGTACTGTATATATATAATATCTAAAGCATTCCTGATGATTAAGTAGGTTTCATTTTAATTTTTTTTATTACTCTGCTTTTCTGCATTTGTTTAATTTATTTCAGTGGAGACAGAATAAATTACAATTAAAGCTTTTAATAAACCACACTATCTGATCTTTTAAATTCTAAATATAATAATTTCACATTCACTACTGACATTTAAATATCATATTTTCAACCATCTCTATTTACTAGTTTTCTTGAATTTTATATGAAAATAGGTTAATATATTATAATGAATTGTATTTATTTAGCACATTGAGAAAGTTACTTGGCTCTCGTATTTAGCCAGTAATAACTTCCAATGTTATTCTATAAGATACTATCGTTTACCATGTGTTTAATATTATTTGGTATATTTTGTACAGTAGTATTAATATGATAATATGACAAGAAACTTATTTCAAAAATGTTCCCACTAAAATCCAAAACAGCTTTTATGCATTACAAATCATTGAGCAATAGTCATAGCATCTGGTCCTGACACAACAAAAACTCCTGCTATGAAATGTTACAATATTCTGTCCAACAACTGGAACTTGCATATTAAGATTAGATTTACGAGCACTTTATTTTCAGAGATTTAAAGCTGCTGTGTTATACATAACGCAATGGCACATATATGATCTTGTTTGAGATGTTTAGCAGTGTGATCACATCATGTCCACCGTGTGATCGCACCAAGCTCCCACAACTTATCATCAAATGATATTTTGTGTTTTTGCCTAAACACAATGCAGCAACAGTAATGGAGCAGGACATTAGTCTCCTACTGCTCCTTCTGACACACTTCCCATAATCATAAGAATGAAGTGTATTACCTCATCACAGATGTGGCTAGCCCTGTAATCTCCTAGATGAAGAGCATCATGAAACTATCAAGTCTCAGGAAATGCTGAAAAAAGGCCAGGCTGAGATCAGAAAATCATTCTCAGGCCCATTGTTATTACCACCTTTTTCTCTTTGTAAAGAGTAGCATAACATTAAGCTCAGGTCATTGATTATTATTATTATTATTATTATTATTATTATTATTATTATTATTATTATTATTATTATTATTATTATATCATTAGACTGAGAAATGAATCAAACTATAGACTGAAGACTTTAACACTATTCTGACCTTCCACTCCTCCAAATCGATATTGTGTTCATTCAAACACCAGAGTCTGACAGCACCTCTGAAATATGCAGCCTCTGTGATTCTGAACGATGTTTTTTCAGGTGTGGTGCATTCAAAGCAAGTCTATCAGCTGTCAGCTTCATCATGGGGGTCATCTATGCTGGCCAGTCAAATATTAACAGGGTCAGTGCCACTGCAGGCCCCTAAACACAATATGGATACTGAAAGTGAAATTAAGGCTTTGATGCCTTGATACCATGATTGCAAAGCTAAATGTCCAGAAAAGCTAAACAAGGCAACTGTTGCCTCTTTAGTTACAGAATAAGAGAGGATAGCCGAAATGAAAGAGCCAAAATGACAAAGTCTCAGTAACTGCTGTAAGCAATTTATGATCTCTCTGCACTCCATATGGTGAGGATGAATAGGGGGTGTAGAGAAAATGGTTCTACTTACTGAAATGTACAAAAATGTTTAGAAAATTGCACGGTAAGGATAAAGGGGTGGAAAATGTCATGCATATAATTAAAATGATAGATAGATAGATAGATAGATAGATAGATAGATAGATAGATAGATAGATAGATAGATAGATAGATAGATAGATAGATAGATAGATAGATAGATAGATAGATAGATAGATATTTGATTTGACACTTTTAGCAGCATAGCCTGAGAAAGTGGAGACAGATGATATATCTGGACCAATTGATCAAATATTTTCCATTTAAATTCTTCAAACAGAAAAATAGAACATTTACAGTGATTTATTGTTATTTTTTTATGAGGCATTTCCTTCAGAATTACTAGTAGAAAATGCATGACATCATGCATTACAATGCCTCTCATGATTTGATCCAGTACAGGAGAAGCTACTGACCAGTGGGTTTGACTTTTACTGACATTTTTTATATATAACTTTGGAAAGTTCGCTCAATGTCAGTGTGACACCCATTCATTTAATCTCCAGCAAGGGTAATCCATTGTCTCCTGCTAAGCTTTATTTTTACACAGCACTGTTAAGTACTTGTAAAAATCTGACATTTAAAGGTTTTAAGGAATTCAGAACTAACATTGGAAATGCACCAACATGTTAGTGAGACGATTACATGGATAGCACTCACCTGTTTGTGGAGGGATTTCTTTCCTTACGAATGCAGTATAATGTAATGGATGCTACAGTAATATGCAGCTGTTGTGATAGTGATTAAGCTAAAGGTTATGATTCCCAGTTCAGCGAATTATGACAAATGGTTTGCTCTAGCTGAAAGCATAGAGATAGAGTGATCTTGTTTTTGCAGTGGTTTGCCTCATCTCTGACTAGACAGTGCAAACCATGTTTAATAACAGACTGGGCACATGAGGGAATTTGTGGCAGGAATGTGGTTATAATGGCTAGCCTTTACAGAAATAACTTGTATTTAAGGGGAAAAAAAGCATGTCACTGAACAATACAGTTATTTACACTAATATTCAATGACATATATGTTAACACTGATTCATATTAACCTCTTAAATCTGATCAATAAGATAAGATCTATGCGAGGAGATTTGCTAGGTCTTGCAGGACCTTGAGAGTAATTTGGCTGTGTTTGAGTTTGTGTTGAAAAATCCATATTCTCCTCAGATTAATTTTCATGGTCAGTGAGAATAAATTCTCCTCTGGTATGTCCTGGTATGGCACTTCATTTATGTTACCTTCATTATTGTGTGAACAGAATTAGAAATCTATCTGAAAGAAAGCAGTTAAAAGCACTTCAATGATTAGTGTACAATTGACTACAATGTAAAACAATAGTTTTTAATGCAATAATTTTGAGACAGTAAAGAAACAATGAAACAGTAATGATAGTTCTCTAAAGCATGAATACTGTATACATGGCATAATGCATATTCACACATATAAGTGTGCAATTTTCCAGAGCATCTTTTACATATATCAGGTATAGTATGACAACTTGCACACACAAAACTTACTCAGACCCCTTAAAGCTCAGCACCTCCCATTTTTGTGTTTCAAATAACACAAGATAAGGAACAAAATAAGGAGGCCAGTTAATAATAATAGCCAGTTGTACAAAGAAAATGGTGAGAGTTAGCAGATTTCACAACCAGTTAGATAAATAATTGCTTTGTAAGGCAAATGTACAACCAACAAATAACTCTGTGTATCTACAGTGCACAGATATTTTGGACTGTTCCTAGTCTTTATGCCTTTTTGCAACCCCCAAATGAGCAATTGACTTCTCTGGCTGAGCTGCTCCCAGACAGTGGCATGAGGCTTTCACTGTGTAATGCTGAAAAAACATTTGCAGAAGGTCCCACATCATTATCATCATAATGCCTCCACATCTGTACTTCACTATGGGTTTGGTGTTCTTGGAATGAATGGAGCAAGCTGAATTATTGCCAGAGTTCTATTTTTGTTTTGTTTTGATTGTCTGATTTGCACGGTGGACATGATGTGATCACACTGCTAAACATCTCAAACAAGATCATGTATGTGCCATTGCTTTATGTATAACACAGCAGCTTTAAATCTCTGAAAATAAAGTGCTCATAAATCTAATCTTAATACTTAATTTTTCTTGCTTTATTTTTATTCTTGCTTATTGTACAGTAAAGGAATGGGCATGAATGGGTTGCAATTCATTGCTTATTGTTCTCTGTCTAAATGGTCTTCCTGCAGATTTCAGGTCATCCTGCAATTTTTTTTAGTGACTTTTTCTTTTGTGCTAGTTTGAGACTGGGTTGTCCTGTCCGGGGACGATCCACCTGGATACTAACAAGACATCCTCACAGAGATGTTTTAATATCTGTTTTTTAATTATTCTCTGCCCTGCACATTCACAGTTATTGCAATTTGGTCACTGATTGCTCAATAACTCCTGGAAGTCAAGAAATGAAACAATTCCCATCCATTTTGTAATCTCAAAACAAAGGCCCAGTAGTTTTGACCAGACTTTCATCCAGCCTCTGATCACTTATCATATGTAGTAGCAAGTGTCACTTTTTCAATGGAAACCAGCATGTGCAATGCCCAAGATTATCAGTAGGAATTGCAATGAGTCATTGAACACAATATATTCCATCAAGTATCCTTATAAAAAGCCACACAGACACACAAACACACGCGCACACACACACACACGCACGCACACACACACACACACACACACACACACACACACACACACACACACACACACACACACACACACACACACACACACACACACACACAGAGAGATGCCTGAGAGCCTGCCAGTAAGCAATGAATATTTCATGAAATTGAATGCTGATTAAGTAAAGAGTCAATGGCAACTTCAGTTGAGAATTCATCCCTTTGTTCCACTATATTACCATTAGTCAAAACACCAATTAAGGAGAATTAAAGCTGAAGTGTTTCCAAAAAGTCCTAGGCCATTATCACAAACCTCATGTTAGAGAGAAACTTTGGATTTAATCACTCACTTTTCTTTTAGGGAGATTAAAGATTTTTCTATTGGGAGATTAATGCTACCACCTCAAACTGCAACTGTATTTGTAATTGGAGTCTGCACTGATAAGGGATTTGAAGGATAATTAGTAGAAAATCTATGCATCCTTAAAAATCCACAGATTGTTAACCAGCTCTAATCATATCAGTAGCTCTAGATCAATGTAACTTCTTTATCTGTCTGCTCTGTAATTACCTGTGATACATCTTCTTGCACTACAAGCCTGTCTTCATTTAATTATTTTTAGGGAAATCACATAAATCTGCTGTGACAGTAATGATCTGTTTAATAGACTATTTTACCTTGTAACCTACTGTATGCTGTAAAGAATATACTGTCTCATGACCATGGTAGCAGGGAATAAACAGGGGCTTTATGCATGTATGCCAATGTATATTCCCACATGGATCACACATAAGTAAATTCCTTGACATTTGTCAATTTAAGGTTTCTTCATCGTGGCAGTTTCATCACTACTGTTACTCCTTCCTACTGTTGGCTTTTTTTATTGGAGACATGTAAAATTAAAAGAATTTACACCACCAAATCCTCTATAAACTACTGCTCACTAGAAAACCAATGTATATGGGATATGAGAAAGAGCAGATTTAAGTAAAGTAAACAAGCCTGTCGCTTTGCATGTATTACATATGACAACAGTCATCTGAGAGACCCACAGTTTCCACTGAAACTACTGTAATTTCATCTGTCTGGTATGGCATGATTGTCCTTATTAGTGGTAATTGAATGACTAAGACAGATTGAGTTTCTTGGCAAGTGCATTCCCCACCATTGGCAGACGAACACAAATAGCCTCTCTTCTGATCATCACAGTTGACAGACTGGCAGGAGCCAATGGCAGCTAAGCTGGGATATATGTATATATAGAAAATCATGTACTCTGTGCTCCTCAACTTTTCCACTTCATGCGTGTTTAAGAAGAGAGCTCTCTTTTTTTTTGACAGATGATTGAGAGAGTAAATTCAAGTTCAGCTCAGATTACACTAAAATCAATAGCAAACTACATGAATTATAGTTAATCATAAATTAAAATAAATTGACTTTGAAATTAATTATTTTGACTGTTTTGTATAGATTATTCCTAAAGTGCTTAGTTATTATATCTATAGCCTCTGACTTAATAACTTAGCAAGTTTAGTTTGTTGCTCAGCGATCAACAATCTTTCCATGCACTCTAATATGTGTAAGTTGGCACTGTTCCTGTACAGTAACAGAATCCAATAAGGACTGTTAACGAGGCATTGTTGAGTGGGAAAATGATTTTCTTCAAATGAGTGTTTTATTAGAATAGAAAAATACAGTGTGCTCCTACCATAGAACATCTGATTGTGTGTAAATCCAAGCCCCTTCCTGTTTCCTGTGTCTATTGTCATAGAGATGTGACGACAGAACAGCAACAGATTTGTGAGTGCCTGCTGAGATGGATGGAGCACTTGATGGATATTCCATACCCTCCTGCTGCACCCATTTCCTCTCATTCTGGAAATTCCTGCTTTTTCCCACACAATCAAACTTCAAACAGAGTTGGACTTATTAGTAAGGCAGAGCACTGGACAGCCATCTGCCAAGAAATATGTATGACATTAAGCATATGCTACAATTGAATCAAAACCAGTGCTAAACCTATTATGTTTCTAACATGAAAACCTAATTCAATAACCTTTAATTTATATAGTGCTTATAAAAATGGACATTGCAGCTCTATAGAAGTTTATACATTCCGGATATTTTATCCTAAGAAATAAAGTTTGGGTCACTCCAATTCACCAAAAAACACAATAGCATTATATTTAAAAAGTATGTAAAAGGAACTGTATTGGAGGGATGAAACACCATTCTTCCAAACAAATACTTCATTGGTGTTTTGATGAATGCTAGGGGAAAAGCATTGTCTTACACACCAGACCAAAATTGCTAATAGGTGTTTAATTGGATTGAGGTCTAGTGACATGTGAAGGCATTAGTGTAACATCATTTTCATCCTCATCAAAGCATTCAGGTAAAGCTCCTGCACTGTGGATGGGCCTGTGGTAGCATTGATGCCTCATAGCTCCCCATTCCTGGGTATGACCCTGATTTTCCTTATTGGAGCTTGTTCCATGTTATCTGTTTTCCTCTCATCACTAAATCAAAAGGATTTCACCAAAAAATATGGAATTTTCTTCTCAACCAAAATATACAGTAAGGATTGTCTACTGTATGAAAGTGTGTGTTTATGACTTTTTAAAGTAGTTACTGAATGAACAAATGAATGCTTGAATGAATGAATGAATGAATGAATGAATGAATGAATGAATGAATGAATGGAAATAATATAATTAAAAAATGCTTCCACCAAAGTTTTTTCTTTTTTGTGGCATGTGTTATGAGAGCCATGAGGGCTCCCTCTGCTAGCCTGTCTGCATTCCCAGCGTATTAATTCTGTTCCGTCTATTCCTTGTTTTGACCCTGCCTGTTTATCGTGTTTACGAATGTTTGCTACAGTACCTGCCCTGACCTACGCCCGGATTATTGACTACTGTTTTTGGATTTCCTTTGATGTTGTTGTTTGCCTGATGTTTGACCCTTGCCTGTTTTTGATATTGCTTTATAAACCAGCATTTGGATCTGACCTGTTCCACGTGCATGACAGCAGGGCTGTTTTCAATTCAATTTGATTTTATTTGTACAGCACTTTTAACAGTGGACATTGTTACAAAGCAGCTTTACAGAAATTTACATTTAAATTTACGGCATTACAGAAATTGCTCATTGGGGATAAATATTAATTCAATTTCAAACTTTGTACTTTGTATTCTCTATTTTTATATTTCTGTAAAGCTGATTGCAGTGGAAATAATTCCTCAGCCAGCACTAGCAAAAGACAAAACCTAGGCAAAACGTTTAACTAATAAAATCAAGTTACAAAAATTTAGTTTCTCAGCACATGGATTTAATAATAGAAGAAACAACTTAGTGCAGTGAGCATACTGGGTGTATCAAGTGACTCTTAAAGATTTTCATGTTGATTAGAATCATATGTCTGGAAACAAACCAACACACTTCCAAGCTGTTGACCTCACTACAGGTGATCTATCAAATTTTTAGGGTAATTAGCAAGAGCAGTTTTTCTTTGTAAATGATTCTAATTCATGGTCAAATTGCATCTAACATTATTCTGTCAAGTGCAATTACTTTCAGGTTTTTTAGGGTCGGTAGAATAGTTTTAGAAATGGATTGTCCAAGCTTAGCAGTGGCATTTAATTCAAACAAAATAGCAAAGTACTCTACTTGTAGAACTAAAATGCAGAATAATTTGCATTCACCCACAATTGGGCCCAAGCAGGAAACACAAGCATATGGTAAGGATATAGTGAAATGACCTGAAATGACAGATTTTCTGAGAACCTGAACAAAATCTGAATTGTGTCTATTGGAAGATTTAATGTGAGTGCTACAGTATAAGCCTCATCCTTAGGTGACTTATATTTGCCCTCACATTATACAAGTTTTTTTAGGACAGAAAACAGAGCCAAAACAATGTGCAGCTCAGAAATCCCTGATGACTCTCTTTTTCAAAAGACTCTCTGTATGTGATAACTCACCTTTTCCCAGTTCACACTAGGATTCCACAAATCTCACCTATTCGCCTGTGAGGATGCCTGATGGTGTTACGCAAAGAGACGCCCGAGCATGCACCCTCGTAGCCCCATCAGTGCTGTTCCCACTACTGTGTGGGTGCTTTATTTATCTAACAAATCCCACAAATGTGCTGTTTGTTAATGAAAATAAATTTCCACTGAAAATCGCTAATGAATATTTTATTTCATGCCTGGGATACACGTCCTGTACACAGCTTTATACTGTACAGTAGCTTTGTCAGTCTTGCCTTATAAATTCCACATTATAGCTCAATGCAGGACATTTAGTTTCTTCTGCTTACCTGAAAAATACAAGGTTCGCTTGAAAGGCAAAGTTCAGACTTACAGTATGAATTATAGCATGAACAACATGAATTACAGGGATTACAGTAATGTTCCTTTGTTGTTGTGGCAGACAGCCTGCTCTTGATTGGAAAAGCCATGTTGTTTAGACAAGCCCCATTTGACGTAAGTGTCAGAATCTAGGTCACTTTTCCAAGGCACAATTTCACCAATCAAATTCTTCAAAATCTATTTAAGATTAATAGAAACAAATTGCAAAGGAATGTAGTTAAAACAATGATAAATGTCTGGACATACATGCAAGTCCTTTTAGAATAATCATTTATTAACATGAGACTACACTTAATTTATCTTCGGGATTTGAGATGAAACCAATTTGTGCTGTTCTGTGATTGTATGAGTGCTAGCAGGCACATCGAAAACTCTTATGGACTTCATTTCTATAGAAACATTGTTTCTTCATTGTCCCTATGCCAAATGTCTGGAACTTAGCTCATGGCAACACTAATGTGCACTTTCCTGAATGAATTAAATTTCTCTCTTTAAGCATAGAATGTATGCACACACACACACACACACACACACACACACACACACACACACACACACACACACACACAAAAACTCAACACTTAAAACTTAAGTCTCAAGGTTTCATGGTAACTTTCAGAGTAGCACGTTTAGAATAAATGAATGAAGAACATTTTTACAGAGACTGGAACCCAAATTCTAAACATAAACAGCACTGTAATCAATGTTGGCAAGTTTTCAATCCAATTCAATTCATTTCAAGTTTATTTCTATAGCACTTTTTACAATAGACATTGTCTCAATGTTTTCTCACATTAATCCCACTCCCTTCATCCAAACCGCTCACCAAAGCCCATCCCAAAGGCATGAATTCACACAACACAATAGTTTGATGATGTGCCATCATGATCCAGAAAGTGTTGGTGTGTTTTTATCCAATGCAAGCAGTAACATGCTTCCAGGGCATAACAATGTTTACACTGATATTTGAATTCATATAATTTGCTAGGTGTGCAACTCAAATAAATGTAATGAATTGCTTATTACATAGCAGAGTACAGTTTAGCTGGAGCACATGTCAGAGCATCTATGCTGGAAATGTGGAAGACTTTTTGGCCAAAATTAAAAAATAAATAAATAAATAAATAAATAAATAAATAAATAAATAAAAATCAAAGCATCAGAAATTTCTTTGTGTATTTCCTGGAAATGTGACACACGGATTGCAAAACACAGCATGTAAAACTAATAGTGGCTTTAGTAAATTCTGAAGAGCACAAGACTTAAACAAGGGTATGACCTTCACACACAAGAGTTCCTAAGAAAACAACAAACAATTAATTTATTGTGTTGATGTCACAACTGGAAGCGGAAGGAGACAGACCCGTATGCAGGATAGCTTCAAATGAAAGGGGTTTAATAAATGATAAAGACAAAGACGATAGCAAAAGCAATACAAATGAAGACACTTAACAAAGACTAGACATGACGAGGGGTAAACGTAACTAATGATTCCGCGCTGCACTCGGCAACGCGGCCCACTTAAATATAAAAAGACACGATGACACAATAAGGATCAGGTGTGAAGACAGGGAGGGGCAGACGAAGGCGTGGCAGACACGTGATGAGGAAGATAAACAAAAACAGCACACGGCCAAAAGTCCGGGTTGAGTCCTGACAGCTGACTATTTCCAAGGTAATTGCGTTAGAGGCAGTGTTAGCCCTTTCACAGGCTTTGCATGGAATTGTATTACTTTTGAACTTCTGGAGTGGAATTAATCAGCAGATTTGTACATATTAATTATATAAATTAAGTAAATTAAATATGTAATGTAATGCAAAGTGGTCTGCTCTCATAATATACATTCCGACATTTTTAATTTTGACTAATTCCATCCAGACGTAATGTTATTGACTAGAAGTCTATCTATCTATCTATCTATCTATCTATCTATCTATCTATCTATCTATCTATCTATCTATCTTAGTTTATTATATTATATTATATTATATTATATTATATTATATTATATTATATTATATTATATTATATTATCATTCATTCATTCATTCATTCATTCATTTTCTACCGCTTATCCGAACTACCTCGGATCACGGGGAGCCTCTCAGGCGTCATCGGGCATCAAGGCAGGATTATATTATATTATTATAAGCTTCAAAATCTACAAAGGAAAGACAAATGAGGTAACACATAGAAATGTACAACTTAGGAATACAATAAAAAATAAAATTAGATATAAAAGAAAATGCCAGTAAGCACTGTTGGATTGAAAGATGCATCACATCACTGAAGCACTAGACAAGGCCATCACACTGAAACAGAGTCTGGTGGCTGAGAGTGGGCTAGAGAAGAACCCTGCAACATTTAGAACTGTGTGGGAGATTGGCTAGAAAGATTCTGTTGCTGAAGAAGGTTTAGTTAACCAAGATCAAGTTAACCCTCCCTACAGTGAAATATGGTGGTGGCTTCTTGTTAAGATTGAATGGAGAAATGAGAATGGTTGGAGCAAAATACAGGGAGATTAAAAAAAACTTTGGAGTAAAAATCTCTGTCGAAACTTCACCTTTCAGCAGGACATCACAAAGCAACTCGGGAGTGATTAATACAAAGTGTGTGCATTTCGGTGGCCAAATTTACAACAATCAACCAACCTTTAATAAGCTAAAGCATACAAAATGCTATAAAATAATGGGTGAAAATCCCAAACAAAGCAGTGAGCAAAGTTTGTTTTTCAGTGTGTTATTGCAGCAGATGTTGCTTCTACCATGTACCAGGCTGAAGGGGATGGATACTTATGCAAGCAGCTTTTTTCCCCCCCCAATAAAAACACTGACTGGAGCAATCAGTGTAAGTGTAATTTGTAATCCAGACATGTCTGATAACTTTTCAGGAAACTGAAGACTTTCACAAGGCTCTCCTGTTATCTGCACAATGGGCGTAAGATTTCTTTTTCTTATATTACAAACTGAAATGATCTGATTTGATCTTTTTAGGCTTGCTATACTGTAGCATACAGTTATCCAACAACTTGATCAAATCGGGTGACAATTACACTTACAGTGCAAGGTCTGCGTACATTTTACGTGCTGCTTCGAACATTTATCACCGAAAACGTGTTAAGAGAAAAGAAAAACCTCCTGCTGAAATTCTGCTAACATGTTAACATGTGATAAAAATCGCCTGCGGTATTTCAGCATGACTTGAATTCTTTTTCTTGGCTTAAAGGGTATTGTAGGCAATAGGCTGTAACTTCCCTCCCCTTAGACTTAGTTAGAGGGGTCGTGGTGCGCAGCTGTGTGTAAGATGGAACCACACACACACACACACACACACACACACACACACACACACACACACACACACACACACACACACACACACACACACACTCAGGCGCACACACTCGAACCCTGCTGCGGGACTGGCAGCGCGCGAGCTCACGCTACAGTACACAATTAGGTAAGTAAAAACTTTTGTTTCTCTTCTCTCCTGTTTTCCTGCTTTAAGAACTCATTTGGATAAAGATTAAATGACTATATCGGTGTCACTTTACAACACCCGGTCATTATGTATTACTGAGCGTTATGCATGAGTTTGTGAGGAGAATATACTGTAGTGTATACTAAAAAAAAAAAAAAAACACGTTATTGATGCATACTTTCATACACCACCCTCACAGACCTCCCCATACAGTGAGAGACACATTGCTATAGTGAAGCATTGACATGGTTAGAAAGTGCCCATGCATGCTGAGTAAAAGTCATTGTCTTTAGAAAATATCTGTCAGTGTAGGTTAGGCAAGACTTAAATCAACCTTTTGCAAATCTTTAGCCAATTCATATTATGCTTAACAACTTCACCCAAATAATGAAAAAAGTTAGTGTGTAAAGCTATGCATCACTGTACCAGAAAGTTTGCCCTCTCTTGCCTAATGTCTTTGGATAAGCTGTTTGGTAGATCAGACTCTTAGTTCTTATGCATTGCTTTGGAACTAAGAACAATTCTAAAACTGTTTTCTTCATTTGGACTGAAATCTGAAAGTTCGAATCCCTAGGGCTTGAAAAGTCTCCAGAAAAAATAGAATCTGTTCCCCAGATGAGTTTCAGCACAGAGCTGCTCAATACAAAAGCGTCTTAACCAAATGCTGCCAAAAGCTTTCTTTGCATTTTCACTGTTTATTCCAGAAAAATCGTTGGTTTATTTGATAAAATTGTTTTTATAAATAATTTAAAGATTTCTCCAAAGGACTGGTAGCTGTGATATATTTTAAGTAAAGTTTTCTATCATGGATTTCATACAGTGTGTTATATAGACAATTCTGCTTGTGTTTGCCAAACTAACCACACGTATGAATTATATTAATATTGCTACAAAACTAGGATTTATACCTAATTGGTATGACATAGACTTTAACATAATGTTATCCATGAATCGCAGTGACTGTATGGCCATTTGCTTCAACAACAACTCATGTCCACCAGTGTCGATTCGAACTTGATTTGAGACTGAGCCAATTATGAAGCCAGTGACTTCATACTAATTGAAAAGGTTCCAAAGGAAATCTGCAGCACACTCCCTAATATGTCGCCCTTCACAACTCTCTTCATCTCTCACACTTTTTCTAGGTTCCATTGATTGCTGCAAGCTTGTTGAGGAACCAGTACGCAGCTTTGTCTACTGTACTGGAACTAATATAAATTCATATTTGAATAACAGGAAGCCCACTTTGCCATAATGAGGCTGTTGTTGTTACTGCTTTTGTACTGTGTGCGTGAAAGTTTCTGTCAGAAAGATTGTACTGGAGTGGAATGCCCACTTCTTAACCACTGCATTGATGAGGTTTTGGAAAATGGTGCCTGTTGTGCCACTTGCCTACAAACTGGCTGCAAATGTGAGGGCTACCAGTACTATGACTGTATTAATGCTGGCTTCAGATCTGGTCGAGTGCCTGAAGGAGAATCTTACTTTGTGGATTTTGGAAGTACAGAGTGCTCTTGCCCACAGGGTGGAGGACGGATCAGTTGCCATTTTATTCCATGCCCTGAGCTTCCCGCTAACTGCATTGAGGTGTCGGAGCCAGCGGATGGGTGTATTCAGTGTGAGCGGATAGGTTGTGTGCATGAGGGGCAGAAGTTTGAGGCTGGCCATTCATTTCACATGGACCAAGTGTGCCAAGTCTGTCACTGCCCTAATAATGGGGGGGACTTGATGTGTTCCCCAATCCCAGACTGTGATCTGAGACAAGTTCATAAACCCATGCTTGCAGCTACCACAGAGGAAAACACACCATGGAAACATCAAAATAAAATCCAAAATCTTTTCAACCATCATAGCTCAAGAACTAGCTTCTCCAAACCTTTTCCACAGTCATATCGTGACAGCCTGCCTCCATTCAAACCAAACCCAAGCAACACTGATGGAGATGAAGGGGAGGAGGAGGATGAAGTGGACTATGACTACACTACAACAGATTCCTTAAAGCAACCTCGGCATGACCCTGCCTCTCCAGTGGAATCCTATGTTATCTCAGTTTCTGATCTGGAAAGCAATCCTTCTCACCAAGCCAGAGGAACCAAGCAGGAGCTTAAAGAGAGATTTGGTGTGCATGAAGTAACAACTGAAAAGTTTCCCTTAAATGAAGGGCGGATAGATGGGGCAAAATATCGTCGTCATAAAGGGAACTCTACGAAAGACATTATGGAAGTTTCTGGAGACAGTATTAGAGGAGCACCAATTAGCATTCCTAAAGTTAATACCAACAAAGACACAATCCCCATCTATAGAGATACCACACATGAAGAACAATTATATGTTTACAGAGACACTACTGTAAATGAGAGTTATGGCCCCTATAAAGATCATAACAACACAGAGGTTTTTGAGGATAGAGACAGCCTGAGGAAGATGCCAGAGATCTTTAAAGAAACCACTGACAGTAAAGAGTTTGATTCAAATGAAGACAACACATACAGTGAAATACTCACTGATTCTCCAGTTACTGTATTTCCAACTATGTCTCAATCTACAGAGGAGACACAGATGACAACAACATCGCAGACTACCTGGGGCAGTTTTTTACCAGATCAGGCTTACCAGAGCACACCAGAAACTGTGGTATTTTACAGCACGCAAAAGGAAGAGGTGAGCGTAGAAAAGCAAGAAATCCCATTAAATAAAGTCACAAAGAGTGACAAAAATCATGCAATGGATGAAATGGTTGTAAAACATGAAAAACACCGTTTACAATCTATAAAGGAAAGCATCTCAAGCAATGACTATGAATCTTCAGCAACACCTGACAGACCTTCAGGAGAACATGAAACCAAATCAGAGATAAAACCAGAAGCATATACGAATCCCCCTGTGATCTTAAGCCCAACCAGCCAGTCACACTTGAGAGTGAACACAGAGGGTGGAGAACCTCTAAGTAAACATTCGTATAGTCTATTTGATGTTGCAGAAGAGGATGAAGAAGAAGAGATTGAGGAAAAGGAAGAGAAAGACAACACACTCAGTTCTAATACAAAAGCCAACGAGGGTGAGTACTCATATACTTCAGGCCTAGATCTCACTGACATGGTTTAATTCTTTTTGCTTTTTCATTCACACTAAATTGTATTATCAATAACTAAAAACAAGATAAAACATGAAACAAAATGAGGATAAGTAAGGGATAAGTGTTATGTGATCTACACAATTCAATGATTGTGGAATTTACTACAAAATTGTGTTTAATACAATTGTGTTGCTATTTACTGAATATTCTGCAGTGTATAGAACAGAACTGATGCTAGGGCATGCAAGAAAGCATGTTTTATTTTTATGTTTCAGAAACAATGAAAATGGCACAATGATGTAAAGGTCAGTGTCCCAGTACACATACCCATCATGCCGTGTTCTATAATTTATACCATTTATTGTGGATGGGTAACATTCGGAAAATGCTACTGTTTTGTGGAACAAAACATCACAATTACCTCTGCTGGTGTGGACTAGGCTTTAATTCTGTTTAATTACTTACTGTTTATGAAAAATGGTCTGTCTACATCAAGAAATTGAGAATGTAATTAATGCATTCTAGTTGCTGATTTTCATTGACTGGGCAGTATTTATTACATTTGCTAGCCTAAACAACTGTGCACCTGTGTATAAATTATGGCTTTGTGTAATTACATCCTTTCTGTTTACCATGTTTGGTATTCAGGGGAAACATGGTATAAAAACGGTTGTTCATTATGTTATTGAAAAAATCAAGTATGCGGCTGCTTATCTGTCTGTACATGCGAGTATCTGAAAGTTTGCCCCCCTTTCTTATTTTTTTAGGACATCATCGACCCTTACAGTTTAGCTTTACCATATAATATCTTATAAACAGCCACCAGTAAGTGTATTTACCCACTCAGCTCAATGGTTTAATCCATTTGGTTTATGCCAGATGCCCTTCCTGAGGCAACCCTCCAATTTTATCCGGGCTTAGAACCAGCACTGAGACTTAGCTCTTCAGTGGCTGGGTTAGTTTCCTGCCTGGGAATCAAACCCCAGCCATGGCAGTGAGAGCCCAGGATCCTGACGCTGGACCACCAGGAGGATATTTGGTCTCACTACTGTAAATCTGTTAAAATTATGTATATATTAAGTAAACTCTATATAGATTTTGCCCTCATAAACTGCAGCTAGCCTTGAGTGCATTTTTGGCATATACAGTACATATTTTAATGTTTATACCAGGCAAATAATGGCAAGAATGGAAATGTCATGAACTGTCATTATATTTGTGGCCCAGATCAGATTTCATTATGAAGTGCCACACCATTTTCACATTTACTTCCTTCACAAAATATAGTGTAGACATAGCTTTCAAAAAAGGGTTAGTCTAATGATTCAATCAGTCTTCTGGTTTTAATTTAGATTTGGCATTTCACTCACTCTGATGCTACCCCTTCATTATTTAAGCTGTGCAGCCATTTGTCTCATTGGGATGAAAAGGTCAGCTAATTGTCTGAAGACCTCAATAGAGCAGTGGGATAAATATTGTCCCTTCCTCCCTGCATATGCTTATCTTGTACACACTTTTTGAAGATCATTTCATTCCTTGTCTATTAAGATTTGATTAATGGCAAAACTTTAGAGAAGATGACCCCGGGTCTTTGTTGAGTGGTGTCTTCCTGGAGCATGTTGCTCATGTCCTGCAAGATAAGCAGAGGAACTGGTTATCTTGTTAAGTGCTAGTTGGACACAGCTCAACATAAGCCACTCTCTCAGAATAGAAACGCTTGGAGCTAGTTTTTCCTCCTATGTCAGATGGCAGGGAGAAGGGAGAGCTATTTTCATACTGATAACATATTTTCTATAGCTAAGCTTTGGTGTTCAACATCATGCATGCACTGATGGGAAACATGTCTTGAATTTGAAGGGTTTTTCTGAGTTGCTTGGTTCCATATTATAACCTGTGTTGTTTCATGCTTTATGAACTACCTTGCTAAAGACAATCCATTCAGAGGAGATCAAGAGTGCAGATATTTGGGTTCAAGTGTGATAAAAAAGTTCAGTCCATGTTAATGTAAGAAGAGATTGAGTCCGAAAAATCAGCATATGATATTAAATGAATATCATATGCTGAATCAATAGAATGGGTTGGCACTCCGTCCAGGGTGTATCCTGCCTTGATGCCAGATGACACCTGAGATAGGCACAGGCTCCCCGTGACCCGAGGTAGTTCGGATAAAGCGGTAGAAAATGAGTGAGTGAGTGAGTGAGTGAGTGAGTGAGTGAGTGAGTGAGTGAGTGAGTGAGTGAGTGAGTGAGTGAGTGAGTGAGTGAGTGAGTGAGTGAGTGAGTGAGTGAGTGAGTGAGTGAGTGAGTGAGTGAGTGAGTGAGTGTGAATCAATAGAAAATATTGTATGTGTGGCAGGTTGTGAAGACCTGGTGGTTTCTCAAAGAGAACGACAAGGTTGAATTTTTCTGGAAAAATATCTCATGTTTTGCATTCTTAACATTCTTTGCAACCTCAATATTTTACAATTATTATAAAATTTCAAAATTGTGGGAATATTTTAGTTACTTTATAATCTTGCCTAGGCTTCCATCCTTTAGTTCTAAAATAATGTTGAGTAAGGAGTCAGTTTGCCTAAAGATGCCTAAAGTCTAAGTGTGATTTTTTTTCACCCGGTGATTTTCAGGCATTTCTGAAGTTGTGTCATAGAGAAATGAGTATAATAAGTTGAGTTTGCAATCTGATACTGGCTGTTAAAATGTCAGATGCTCCTGCATAGTGAGTAATCTTGTCAGACACAGAGGTGCAGTTGTTGCTGCAATGTCCTGATTTTGCCAAATGTTTTCCCAGACTGTCACATATATGACTATCAGCCATAACTTTAAAACCACCTGTCTAAGGTTGGGATTAGCATCACACTGCCTCTGTTGGCTTGATTGTTATTTAATATTATTTACTTTGCCTGTCGGAGGTTAACATTACGGCTGATCACTGTAAGTTTGCACTTGTTGAAAGGCACTTTTTAAACACTTACAGCCAAATTTATATTTTGGCACAAACTTTGCCTAGATTTACATTTTTATTGTAAATGTGTGTTTGGAATAATATTTTTGCAATATTTTTCTGTTACATATCATAGTGCTGTTGTGATCTGCGGTCACTTTGTGAGTCAATTTGTTGTTTCAGCTGTAAGATACTGTGTGTCATTAAAAGGCTGATTAGAGAAACATAAAGGTGACAGGATCAGATAAGGAAAGTTTATTTACCGTCTAATCTCTAGCATGGTTTTCTCTTACATGTGCTTTCACAGTGGCACATGGCTTGTCCATTTGCACAGGGTTTTCCCTTTGCCCAACACTTGTTTAGTAAATTAGGCCTGCTAGTGACATCAAACAGTATTTAGGATGCACTTGAGTATTTGTATAAATAGTGAACTTTCTCCCCTCATAGCTATGAAAGTGATAAAAAAAACCTGTGCAGGTTTCAAACCCATCCGTTATATCCATCAGCATGGCATGCAAAACCACTGTCCCTTAGAAGAAGAAACACATACACACACACACACACACACACACACACACACACACACACACACACACACGCTATGAGAAACATATGCAATTAACTCAATACATGTAATTCACTGAGTCTACGTGCATTGGTTGCGTACTTGTTATAAATAATTCAATAATGTCACAGTTTATCCTGGTCTCACCTTGTTCTTTGCCTTATTGAGCAGTGTAGTGTTGGATTTCCTCCATTAATTGTTGTTATTGGACAGACTAAGACTGACTTTTTCACTATTGAAATGGATGGGAAGAGCAGTGTAGCCAAGGCTAGATATCTCCCTTGATGCAGTCTGGGTTCTGTAATGCTACATTGAATTATGTCAGAATAAGAAACACATTATGTTTTCCTCATCTATTGTATTTGTGTCGTGTTTTTAACAGTGGACATTCTCATAAAGCAGCATTACAGAAATCCAGAAATAGGTGTATTTCTTAGTGAGTATGCCAGATTTGAAAGTGAGAAGACAACAGGAGAAAGAAACCTTCAGAGGAACTGCACCCAAATGCGAATCATCCTCTTCTGGGGGACACTAAATAGTAGAATAATAAATCAAGTATACCAATGAAACATTTCTTGAAGAGGAGTTTACAGTAGGTGCTGTAGCAGTTGAACCCCTGACAGGTCCAGACTTAATTTTCTTAAGATTCCAGACATAGATTTTTAACTTTTTTATTTTATTAGTATCACTATATTTCGTAGTATCTACTCGACTTCTCAAACATTTTAAATACATCTAATTATCTCTTGTGTTGCATTCAGCATTCATTTTATGATTTAAAATGTCCCCGTAGGTCTTTATTTGGGTTGATATGAGGTGTTCTATCTGATATTCTGCCAAAACAAAGCAGGACAGGGTGGTGGATTTTCAGAGCTGTCACCCGTATAAATAATAGTTCATTTGATGATTGAGCTGATAGGATTGTGTCTTCCCTGATCCAGGAGGCCCCACCTGAGCTACAGCAATTCCTCCTTAACCACAGGCCCCTGAAAACCTGATTATGAAAACCTATTCTGATAATGAACACTAGCAGCACTCCCTTCCTGCCTCAGGGTCTCCTACCTGTTTTTAGAGACTGGGCACTGATGAAACAAAAATAGATGTCCATGCTCATGAGAACATAGTTCTCTCACAATGCTTGAGGCAAGGCCCAGGGAAATGATGGTTCTATAACTGTGTTCCAAGTCAAGTCAGCATATCATAATCTTTTACTGCATTTGAGGACTAGTCCACCAGCATCTGTATTTTTTCACTGTTTACATTTTGTGTCTTCTGCTTCTTTGTTTTGAAATATGGGTCTGCAGCATAATTCTCTTGGTTCATCTGAGAGTGGAAAAGAAGAAAGGACTGACTCTGAGACTATTTATGTAGCTCATGTAACTAGCTGAAATGTTCCAGATGAAGTGATTTAGTGTCTTCCATGTTATACATGAAATACCATCCATGTTCTAAAATCTTCTTTGGCTTTCTTTTTCACACAAAGTCAATTACATTGATATTTTCATAAATTTACAGCATTTAGCAGACACCTTATCCAGAGTGACTTACATTTTTGTATTTCAGTTTATACAACTGAGCAATTGAGGGTTAAGGGCCTTGCCCAGGGGCCCAGCAGTGGCAGCATGGTGGACCTGGGATTTGAACTCATGACCTTCCAATCAGTATTCCAACACCTTATCCATTAGGCTACTACAGCCCTCAATAAACCACATCATACACTAAAATGTGGTTCTCATATTTTGCACTAGTTACTTATATTTTAAATAACTGTGATGGTTGGGTGACTTGTTTTGGGATAGGGGCTGCAGAATGACTTGTGTAATCTGTGTCGAAAAAGAAAGGAAGTGACACAGTCTGAGCCAAATATGTACTTGTCAAAAAGTCATTTAAACTCAAGTAAAACACAAGTAAAACTATGGAAAATAGCTAACCACAAATTCATCATGCTTGATTATGCATAAATACTGTAGCTACTCTGTTTCAACAATCAGTGATGAGGAAAACGTAATTTAAACCCAGACAAATCTAGAATTTGTAACTAATTAATTAATTAATGTGTAGACCCTGTTAGAATGAGTAATAAGGCACGTTAGCCACAAAAAGTAGCTTATTTAACAACTAACTAATTTACTTATCTAAATTACAGAATGTAACACACAAATTTACTAAACTTACATTTATATAGGAGAAAAATATGTATATATATATACTGTGTGTGTGTGTGTGTGTGTGTGTGTGTGTGTGTGTGTGTGTGTGTGTGTGTGTGTGTGTGTGTGTGATATGTATGTTATATATTAAATAAACAGTGAATGAAACTGTCTGAATGAATGAAACTGATTTAATCTGTACATTTTTATATTGCAAATTTAATAAACAGTATTTTGAATGTCAAATGAAATGTTAAAGAGTGAAAAGAAATAAATATGAGTAATTATTATGGTACCATGAGTCAACTTGATTGGTTATCACGGAAAATGCACACACAGATTAATGATATTGCTGAAATGGGTATTTGTAAAACTAGTATTTGTAATATTTGTTTTTACAAATATTTTTTTTTGCTAAATGAAAAAACATTTGCATGTGAACTTATTTTCTCAAAAGTACAGCTAAATAATTAAAACAACAAATAAAAACTTATACATTGTCACAAAAATAAGATATGTTAAACATTTTGTCCAAACAAACAGGGACATTTATGCAGGATGTAACATATACTCTGTATAAACCTTTTTGAACAGGAAACTGGTACAAAATTGTGGTTTACTCAATAAAACTCAAACTACTAAATCTTGTTTTTTTTTAATTACTAACTGATACTTCCGAATCCTCTTTCTAAAAGGTTCTACATATCACATCACAGTTGTTTTTTGCCAAAAAACCAAGCATATCCACTATGTCTGGTTTCAGACAGGAGTGATGATCTGATTCAATATTACTATTAATGCTAAAAGCTCTCTCTGATGCAGAGCTTGCTGCTTGTATACCCAGATATTTCTGTGCTAGTTTGCATAGCCTAGGGAAGTTTACATCTTAGTGGATTTTCTTTATGGTCTACACATGGTATGTAAATGTGCTCAGCAGCCACTGCTTCTCTAAACTGTGCCATGGGATCAAATATGGTTGACAATGAAGCTCTACTTCCTGTTGTGCATTTGATAGAGAAAACCTTGGACAAGGCACTTTGCTGCTCCAGGACTCTTGCTATCATTTTCTGAGTGGAACACCATCGTGTTGAGCAGTCTGTCACCATGGCATGCTCTGGGATGTTGAGCTCTCTTTGTGCTTCCCTCAAGGCCAGTCTTTTCTTCCAACTACTATATGGGAGAAGTGGCCCACAATCATCTTGCATATCCCAGTAGCCCTGTTAATGCATTGTGCATTATCTTTCAGAGCATTTTCTGTGAATGATAAGAGGATGGAAAAAAGACAAAACATTTACTTACTACATTGACATTGCAAAACGCTTAATATTCCCATTCTGATTACATGTCCAATTCCATATTAATAGTTTAAATAGGCCACTGTGAATTTCCATTTGATTTATTCATTCATTCACTTTCTACCGCTTGTCCGAACTTCTCAGGTCACGGGGAGCCTGTGCCTATCTCAGCCTGTGCCTATCTCCGTCATCTGGCATCAAGGCAGGATACACACTGGACGGAGTGCCAACCCATCGCAGGGCACACACACTCTCATTCACTCACGCAATCACACATGACAGACAATTTTCCAGAGATGCCAATCGACCTACCATGCATGTCTTTGGACCAGGGGAGGAAACCGGAGTACCTGGAGGAAACCCCCGAGGCACGGGGAGAACATACAAACTCCCAAGGCGGAAGCGGGAATCGAACCCAAACCCTGGAGGTGTGAGCCACAATGCCGCCCCCATTTGATTTAAAATAACTTTATTATTAAATCAAGGATATGGCCACTAACCTTGTAGTTAATTGCTCTTACCAGTTTACAGCAGTAAATATTTGCTGTAGCCTAATAATAAAAGATGAAATCAATTGAACTTACCAATGGTCAAATTATGTCTTTGCCCCAAACACTGGATTCTAGTCCACTGAATAAGCTCCACCGATTTGACAATGCCGTTGTCTGTTGTAATAGCGACCTGACGCTCCTCACAGAGGTGCCTCTCTCAAGCCCAAGGCTACAGTATGTTCTCTCCAAGCTGGTCGTCAGGGAAATACGCTGTTTGCAGGCAACAGCTGTTCCGTTCAAACTTCTCGTCAACAAAGTGTACAATCTAAAGCTCAATACAGTCAAGCTAATATATGGTTAACTTGTCCTGCTTTACCACAGGTCCATAGTGGTTGAAAAGAACGTCACCATAGCCATTTCCTTTCGAACTTCGCTACGGCGTGAGTTATAAAGCTCTTGTCCTGTGTGCAGATAATTTTCTGAAATCCCACTTTAATAACGGTGTGTATGGGCATCATGTCTTTTGCCAAGAAATGGAGTCTGCGATTTCTTTACATTTAAGCGAAGACTTATCAGAGACTGATAAGACATAAGACTCGCAAATACATCTGTAATTATGTTTTTTTTTCGGGTAACAGCTGCGTCTTGTTTCCTTCAGCTGTCTCTTTATTAAACTTGGTTTTCTCTGTCATGCATTCATCATATTTTTCTCTCTGATGTTTCAGGTGCTGATATAAATTTGTTGTATTGCCACGTGATGTAGCAACTTTAATTTTGAAAATCTTGCACAGTACCTCTGTCTGCTCAGTGTCAGTAATCATTCATTTATTCATTCATTCATTTTCTACCGCTTATCCAAACTTCTCGTGTCACGGGGAGCCTGTGCCTATCTCAGTGTCATCGAGCATCAAGGCAGGATACACCCTGGATGGAGTGACAACCCATTGCAGGGCACACACACTCTCACTCACTCACACAATCACACACCACGGACAATTTTCCAGAGATGCCAATCAACCTACCATGCATGTCTTTGGACAGGGGGAGGAAACCGGAGTACCCGGAGGAAACCCCGAGGCACGGGGAGAACATGCAAACTCCACACACACAAGGCGGAGTCGGGAATCGAACCTCCAACCCTGGAGGTGTGAGACGAACGTGCTAACCACTAAGCCACCCTGCCCGATTGTCAGTAATCTTAAAGCCAAAATATCGCGATATAAAAGAGGTAGTTTTCTTTAGCTACCAGTTCAGTGTCCATTCATCTTTGTTCTAGTCTCCACACTGCACACCGGATACAGTCGTGTGACCACACACCACACGTGCACTGCCTAAACTCAGACTCTTTGGTCTTTTTTTTTGTTAGCGGTGCAGAAAATCTGCAAACTGTCTTCAGAAAGTATGTGTTGTCTAGCCCACGCATGCGCTTATTTATTTAATAAAATCGAAACATTTTGCCGTCTGCATATTGCGACTGCAATATGATTAATCGTGCAGCATTATGAGTGATATTATTCAATTTTAGAAACGCTTGAGTAATGTACAAATACTTATACTTTGTGTCAAGTAAAGTTAAAAAATAATCAGGTCTGCAATTAACTGTGAAAGCTTTTGAATTTACAGTATGACAAGTTATGTTACAGTACATCTGCAGTACATTTAGATGTCTAGGTTCTTTTTCTAACTTCGCTCGGTGTTTCACTATGGGAATCGCTTTGGGCGTGACCAACTACGGAAGCTCTTATGACACCACGTCTGTCTTTGACAGACAGGTCGACCTGCGACCATACTCCGCCCTGTCTTTATCAACCAGGTCGACCCCTTTCTACATCATTCGCGCTTTCTTCCCATGGGAGACTGCAGCAAGCTCTCTCAGCGCATCCCGACTTGCTGATCTCGCTTAACTGTTCATTAGACGGGCCGTTATTGGACTCCGTCGCCGAACGTGACATCAGTAGAGAGATTGCGGTGAATGACAACCCTACTTCTGGAATAGCGTACACGTCGTGGCGAGCTATTCTTATCTCCTGCTGCGTGTTTAGTTACAGCGGTAGGGAGCATCTAATTTGCTTCGGTCTACACGTCAAGGCGGACCTGCTGGAGATTTTAATCCAAAGTCTGATAGGCTAACGTGTTGTGACGAGTCTTTGGACTGTGCTATGTCGACGGCAATTACCCCCGCCAAAGGGCATGAGTCGAAGACTAGGGAGGCTGTATACCGTCCGTGTCCATCATCATGTGGAGTTACCATCTCGGGCAGGGACCCTCATCCTATGTGCATTGTGTGTATGGGCCCGAAGCACGCTCAGACATCGCTAGCGGATCCGCAGACATGCGCTCGCTGTGCGTCATTGCCGGTGAAAATCTTGGAAAGGAGGCTGAAAGTGTCGGTGGCTAACCAGCAGGACCCTTGCCTGTCTGAAGCCGCCTCGACAGATATGGCCCATCCGCCGCGAGCTAGCAAGAGCTGGGCGGACATGATGGAAGCCTAGTCCCCGGACATGCCTCCGCGGTTCGATGGCCTGCTCATGCCCTTCCCAGTTCAACAGTCTAGACCGCCTAGCACGACCGATTCGGCCCCCCCTGCTGACAGCAGCCTGCACGAAGTGTGCAAACGGGGCGCAACGAAGCTGGGCCTGGCCTGGCCAGCCGCCAAAGCTGCTGAGGGTGCCGTGAGAGACCTCTACGATGGGA
Organism: Tachysurus fulvidraco; assembly: GCF_022655615.1. Taxonomy (NCBI): domain Eukaryota; kingdom Metazoa; phylum Chordata; class Actinopteri; order Siluriformes; family Bagridae; genus Tachysurus; species Tachysurus fulvidraco. The sequence continues at coordinate 10,901,920 of NC_062519.1, forward strand.
AAAGACTGCCGCCGACCCACTCGGCAGCGAGACAGCTCTTGCCTGCCGTGCCTGCGTGCATGAAAGAGATGTCTCGATATTGGTCTAGCCCCTTTAAGAGTAAGCTCCCCACCAACGCACACTCGATGTTGGAGATTCAGGGGATGGAGGAGCTGGGGTTAGCCGGACCCCCAGCAGTGGAGCCTTCGGTGGCGTATCACCTCCACCCGAATCAACCATCTGTTTCCTCCTCATCGCAGTTTTCACTGCCGAGCAAGACGGACCGTTTGACCGCCGAGACTTTTCAGAGGATGTACAAGTACGCGGGGCAGTCCGTATGTTCGCTGAATGCTGTGACTTTACTGTCGGCATATCAAGCGGAGATTTTGGAGGAGATGGGGCGGCAGTTGGACTCAGGTGTACCGAACCCGGCACTCTGGGATGAAATCTGTGTTGTGAACGACCTGATTTTGCGCTCCTCACGTGGTGCGGTTCAGGGCTGCGGCCATGTCATGGGCCTGGCCGTGTCAGGTGAGAGAGCGCTGTGGTTAAACCTGTCAGGCCTGGGCGACGCTCAGAAGGCGGAGGTGATGGATGCCCCTTACGACCCGACTAAGGGCTTATTCGGGCCCGCTCTCGAGAAAATGAGAGAAACCAGCACCCTCAGGAAACAGGAGGATGAGGCTTTTCACCTCTGTTTGCCACGCAAGCGGGCGGCGTGACCACCCTCTCAGCCTACGCGGCAGGGCTTCGCAGCAGCCGCAGCATCGAGAGGGAGGCCGATGACCGCGAGAGCTGTGAGACCTGCTCACAGCGGACAGGTCGGTCAGCGACCACGTCCGGATGGCTCCGGACCTTGGGGAAAGCATTCTTTTGTGGCCGCGGCGGCTAGGAACCGTCCGCCCCACCCCGAAGAAAGGAAGAAGAAGCGTGCGACCTGACGCACAGTTTTTCCCCGGTCCTTCTCTCTCCGCCGGCGAAGAGAAGAAGGCGGGAGTTCAGCCCTTCTGTTCTGATTTTGTTAGGGGCTCATTATGTTCGCTCTCCTCCAGTTCAGCGAAGAGAGGGAGGTCAGAGCCATGTGCAGTGTCACCAAGCACTCACACACACAGGGGAATTGACATTAAAACATGCATTATCGCAGCCAAGCCACGGGCTGAGGACGATATGCTCCCCAAGTTCAAGACATATGACAATAAATGTTGAACTATCGCAGCCAGGCAAACAGCCGAGGGTGATATGTTTAAAAAATCCCGGAAAATGCAAAGACATGAAAGGCGCTCCCCCAGTCCCACCGCTGGGGGCAGTGCTCACTTCCTCGTCAGTGGGAGCCCGCTCGGCGCATGTGATGATGTCATCACTGCGCGACGATGGCGGGGCGGAAGTGTACTGGTGCCTTTTCTCGACCCGCGTAGCCAGCTGGCGCGCATGTGTGGTTCACCCGTGGGTTTTAGCAACAGTTTCACGGGGATACAGGCTCCAATTTGCCATGAAACCGCCTCGTTTCAACGGGCTGATCATGTCGGTGGCCGAGGGAGAATCGGCTCGTGTGTTGACGGCCGAAATCGAAACCCTCCTGCACAAGCACGCAATCAGAGTGGTACAAGGGGGAGAGAGCCGTCAGGGCTTCTATTCCCGTTATGTCGTAGTTCCAAAGAAGGGCGGCGCAGCCCTCTGTCCCATTTTGGATCTGTGTGTATTAAACAGGCACCTCAGAAAGTATTCATTCAAGATGCTGACACACAAGGTGCTGTGTCGATCGATTAGTCCGGGCGATTGGTTTGTGATGATAGATCTGGCGGACGCGTATTTTCACATAGATATTTATCCCTCTCACAGGAAATTCCTCAGGTTTGCATACCGGGGCACAGCATACGAATTTCAGACTATACCGTTCGGGCTGTCGTTAGCTCCGAGGGTTTTTACCAAATGTGTGGAGGCAGCCCTGTTCCCGTTGAGGGACAAGGGCATAAGGATATTGTCTTACATAGACGATTATCTGATATGCTCGTCGTCGAGGGGGCAAGCCATAAAAGATGCAGAAATTGTCCTGAATCACCTCAGAGACCTGGGTTTCAGGATAAATATGATGAAGAGCCGGCTCGTGCCCTCTCAACATACAGAGTATTGAAAACAGTGAAAACATTTTTAGTGAAACATATTTTAGTGAAAACAGACAACACCACAGTGGTTGCTTACATCAACCGTCATGGGGGCACACGCATCGGTTGGCGACAAAGCTGATCGTGTGGAGCGACACACGGCTTCTGTCTCTCCGGGCGACTCACGTTCCGGGGATCTTGAACAGAGGGGCAGACTTACTGTCCAGGGGAAATTCCTTTTACGGGGAGTGGAAACTCCATCCTCAGGTGGTGAGCCAGGTATGGCAGAGGTACGGTCAGGCTGCCGTCGATCTCTTCGCCTCGCAAGAAAACGCTCATTGCCCTCTGTATTTCTCACTGGTGTACGAAAATGCAGCGTTGGGTGTGGATGCTCTGGCCCATCGGTGGCCGGAAGTGCTTCTGTATGCATTTCCCCCCTCTGAGCTTAATCTCCCCCACTTTAGCCAGAGTGAGGGAGCAGTGCCTGTCATTGATTCTGATAGCCCCACGCTGGCCATCCCCACATTGGGTGGCGGAGATAGTCCAACTATTGTCGGGGCAGCCGTGGCCCCTCCCCCCACTGAGGGACCTTCTGTCTCAGGCAGGAGGGGAGATATACCATCCTCATCCAGACATGTTAGCCCTCTGGGCTTGGCCCGTGAGAGGTGGAATCTGAATGCGGCGGGCTTGCCCTCGTCAGTTATACATACTATACAGAGTGCGAAAGCCTCCTCTACCCGCGCTCTTTATAGCAATAAATGGCGTGTGTTTGAAGAATGGTGTGGGTGGAGAGTGATTATCCCTTTTCAGTGCTCTGTTAGGGATATATTATGCTTCCTCCAAGATCTGCTTGATACAAGGAAGGCTTTCTCCACCATTAAGGTGTACCTGGCAGCTATTTCAGCCTGCCATGTAGGTTTTGGTGACAAGTCGGCAGGCCAGCATCCTTTAATAAGTCGTTTTATGAAGGGGGCACGCCGCTTACGGCCGGTGTCTAGGCGGTTGGTTCCTTTGTGGGATTTGCCCATTGTCTTAGAAGCCTTGTCTCGACATCCTTTCGAGCCAATAGAGGCAGTGAGTCTTAAGTATCTCTCTCTTAAGACGGCACTGCTCCTGGCTTTGGTGACAGCCAAGCGTGTGAGTGATTTACATGCTTTGTCGGTTAGCCCGTCTTGCTTACAATTCGCTCCGGGGCTCACGTCGTGGGCTTTTCGTCCTAACCCTGCTTTTGTGCCCAAGGTTTTGGAGTCGACATATAGGTGTCCGTCTACCGAACTGGCGGCTTTTCAGCCTCCACCGTTTTGTTCTCCGGAGGAGCGGAGACTTCATACATTATGCCCGGTGCGGGGTCTTCATGCGTATGTGAACAGGACAGCTGGTTTCAGAACTTGTGAACAGCTGTTTGTGTCTTGGGCTACTCCTCACACAGGGAAGCCGTTATCTCGACAGCGGCTATCCCACTGGATTGTGGAGGCGATATCTGTGGCTTATGGTTGCAGGGGTCTTCAGTCCCCTGAGGGGTTGAGAGCCCACTCTACTAGGGGTATGGCCATGTCGTGGGCTTTACTCAGAGGGGTTTCCGTTTTGGACATTTGCTCGGCGGCGAGCTGGGCAACGCCGCATACGTTTGTGCGATTCTATAAGCTAGACGTTGCGGAACTGTCCTTAGCACACGCAGTGCTGGGTGCCGGGACTACTGTACCCGTTTGGAAACATTAATATGGGTGCAATCTGGGAGCTGTCTATATCTCCCATAGTGAAACACCGAGCGAAGTTAGAAAAAGAACGTTGGGTTACTTAACCTCTTACGGGCCCTGTGCCGTACACGGCACGGAAGTAGAAGTGACCACTAGGGTATGACCCAGAAACAAGCTTCAATTCAACTTTAAAGCATCAAATCCTCCAAAAACACGAAAAAACCTATTTACCTAGTAAAGTTTATACTCTCAATAATTTTTTAAGCCCACACACAAAGCACAATATGATTCACAGCCTTCTTACAATTAGAAAAAAATTTCGGACAAAACTGACCTAGGTGGCGCTAGACCGGTTTTTCCCTTACCTTTAGACGCGTTTCTTTCTTCACTGGGGTAATATATTCCAACACAAATAATCCACAAAAATCCACACAGGTCCAAGGAATTGAAATCTGTAAGCCTTTTAATCCAAAACGCTCTGGTCGCGCCGCAAATATTCCATTAGTGTTCTGAAAACTGGAAACAGAAGTGCGCCATCATCTCGTTTTGCCGCTCTAACTCCTAATTGGGATATTCAAAAATTTATAGCCCAGGTCCTAACGAATCAAATAAGCCCTCATTTGAGCCAATCGGTGCTTGTATGGCAGAGATAGATGGCTGGGAAGCCAATGGTGGCATGACCTCATTTTTTGGGAACCCGCATTTGACTGACAATTACTCCTTCCAATAGCAATGAAATGGGCCGGGACCTATACAGCCGTTTAGCCAATAAGCAGACGATTCCAACGGTATGCGACATGCTTTACATTCTTTGCCTGTGTCTGCGTGAACTGGATGCGCAGAAGAATTCTTGCGTAATCCCTGACCTTTTGTCCCTCTCACAGCTCAGGGTGTCAAGTTACAGGGGCCTGTTTTCACACCAGAGTGATAGAGAGTGAGTCTAGGCTTATTTATGGCTTGTCAGACTGAGCCTGCAGCCTTTTATTTCAAAGTTATATAGTAAACAAGTACACAAAAACGCTGCACCCGACGACCAGGGCCGTAGAAAAATATTCATATAAAATCCATTTTTGGGTCTTTTGACTTGAAATTTTTTTTGGTGAAAGCCAAGACATGTGGCTATGACTCACAGTTGTTGGTTTGTCCCTAACATGTTCCAGAAAAATAAGATTAATCAGTTTATCAGAAAAACAACCCAGGCGGACAGGAAAATCTGCATTCAAACCCCTGTAACTTTGTGCCAGTAAGGCCTAGAATCAATCTGAAACTAGTTTCTGAAACTAGAGAATCTCTTCTTTCAAATGAGACCCACCCCTGTGTGTGGGTCTCATTTGGGTGTCAAAGTATGTGGGAGCTGTACCACTTTTTGTTGGACAATGGATATAGGCGGAGGTCCGTAAGAGGTTAACGTAATCCCCGGTTCTTTGATAACAGAGTGAGGTGTTTCACCAGCACTTCCCTCCTTGCACTTGGACGGGAAGAAATCTCGTTAATGACATAGACAGGGGTCGACCTGGCTGATAAAGACAGGGCGGAGTCTGGTCGCAGGTCGACCTGTCTGTCAAAGACAGACGTGGTGTCGTAAGAGCTTCCGTAGTTGGTCACGCCCAAAGCGATTCCCATAGCGAAACACCTAACTCTGTTATCAAAGAACCGGGGATTATGTTAAGTAACCCAATGTTTCTGTTGATTCTGTAACTAAAACCATCTGTCCTTTGAGGCTTTGAGGCTCAAGTTAGATGCTTTTTAATCAGCTCAGATGCTACGGGTCACATGTGATGACCACAAGTTTTTATCTTCTGAGATGGATAGTGTTTATAATAAATAAACATGGCAGGGTGTACTGTGTGCTAGGAAAATAATCAACATGGCGGTTTGTTATCTGTAAGTTTAAAGTTGAAAACATCCCAATGTTTTTTATTCAGCTTGTACCTCACCAATTACAAGTGTTATTATATTACTCAACAACATATAATATTTTGACTGTTTCAAGTTATGGTTAATCATGTGGTATTTCTGTGTGACAACTTACTGTAGTACCTTCTTCATTCCCTTACCAGTAATCTGTTTTTTCTCTCTGTTGTTAGTAGTAGGTAAAATACAACTTGTCTAGTTACAGAGAACCTAAAAAAGGCCTCTGTGTTAAAGGCTTTTTTGTGGCTGACTTTAACAACTTACTGACATCTGAGACTCCATAGAGCCAGAAGGCAGAAAGCTTCTGTTTTTTTTCTACAAGCTTTAAATCCATTTATTTTTGGTCCTAGACTATGTGGAACATCTGCTGTTATATACTGTAGCATATGAACCCTTCATAACCAGTCAAATTTGAAAATGCAGCACTGTTATTATAAGACTATTAAGTTTCATTTAAAATATATCCAGTGACCATAACTCTGCATATCATCTTAGAATTACATGGTTTTCCAATGCCCCTGTGGTCATTGGAGTCTCTCAGCTTATCTTTAGGTCCAGTTGGCTACATAAGCATGTAGGACTTTCCTTCTTTTGTTCAATCCCCATTAAGAACTATGGTTGCGATGTTGTGTGTTTACAGTTTCTCTCACTTTCTTTTACATCAATATCTCAAGCTGCTTTTTTTTACTGTGGCGATAGGAAACCAGGTCAGCATTGATAAGTATCACTACTCTGGAGCTCCTGCTTCACTGGGTGAGAAGCCTGGTTTGAAAAAGTATAATTGGAAGCCATTCATCAAGAGCTGTAACTGCCAATAGAGGCGGGTGATTGCAGACACCACATTGCTATTTTTGAGACTAATTAAGATAAAGATCTTTGACAAACATGTAAAACAATGGCAAGGAAGATATGTCTACTACAGTCCATCAAGGAACAGTGGAAGACAGGAAGAAAGAGAAAGAAGGAAATGACTCAGATGATATAATGTATGTCAAGTTTAAAATATTTCTTCAAGTAGTTCACATCAGCCTTCTTTTACTGAGTAAGAGGCATATACACTAAGATCTTGATTTATTGTAACTCATACTAGACATGCAGTTGTTGAGTTGAGGAATCCAAGTCAGCTGATTTATTGTTCATGTTTTTACATCAGCAGCAATTTGACATGAAGCTCCATGACAGGAGCTTGTGGTTTACGGTTATTATTTTTACACGTCTCCATTTTTCTAGGGCTTTTGACTGCTTTATTTCTCAGCCCAAAGGATTTGCCTTGGTGAAGAGCCCAGCCAAAGAGTCTAAAGTTGTGGCATTGAATGATATGTAAAACAGTCGTCATTACTAAAACCAGAGACATGATAGAATAAACATTTCAGATCATTTCTTCAAGAAAAACAGATTATTATGAGTATGATATAAACAGGGCATGTCTGCAAAATAAAAGGTTGATGTGCATGAATTATACAGATGGATTATAATAAGAACTCTTTATTACATGAATAAAATATTGTTATATTTGAGACATTTTACACATTTTTGAGCAAACTGAATCAGATAAATGGTACTCTATCTGTGTGATGTGACACAATTATGCCATGTCACATATACCAAAAAGATTTCTGTATATTGAATATTTGTATTTTTCTGTAATCTTTTATCTACATTTAAAATAAAAAAAATCACTTTCTAGAATACCTGCATTTATGAAATTTAATTCATGTTAATGTATAGCACTATGCAGCAGGATACTACAGTGATAATAAAAGCACATTGGCAGGTGCCATTTTAACACGATATCATCACAAGATGAGAAGAAATGCGTGTGTGTGTAATTATAAGAAGCCTAATTTACATAACAATAGCTGTGTAGACATTAGGGTAGACATATACAACTGCGTACAATGATGTAGCTGTTTGATGTTTATTTATTTTTCAGCAGCAGACCTGCATTCAATGCTAGACATTTATTATCTCAGACCTCCTGTTAGATTGGCCTTTTACTCAGGGGCTGTGACATGTGTCACTTGGTGATAGAATAGCACACATTACTAGCTTGATGGCAGTGTGGGTCAGTGTGATAAGCCTTGCTAAACAAAGAAAGCTGTGTTGGAAGAACAAAGCTAGGGAGCTCATTGTCTGGGGAACAGTCTACTTTACTGGTCTTAATTAGCAGTGATGCATTCTTTATCTTCTTAATTAAGACTGCTGGGAATTCCTTACATGCCTGGACACTGTTGAAGGTTTTCACTCAGATGTGAAATTGAAAAGCCTAGTATCATGAATTTAATTTGAATACAACAATCCACTTATTTGGTTTTTGCTTTCCACTTTACATGGGCATCGTAAGAAGCCAACAGTAATAAGAAAAAATATTATAAATGGGTGAAATGCCTGATCAACTGCTCATTTCATGGGGTAAGGATTAAAGCCCATGGAAATAATCAAGTACAAGATAGCATCACCTGATACATGACCTGTTGTCTATGAGATACTCATGTATACAGTACTATTGTGCTTTCTGCTTTCCTATATGGAGTGTTATTCTCTGAACCATGAGTTAATCCCTTATCTTCATTATTCAATTTCCATGTATTTTCCTCGAATATTTTCTAGCTGTGCTGAGAAAAAGTGCTTTCCCACTTTCATTTTCTCAGATGGCTTTGTATAGAAGCAGCTCCATAGCGGTAATTGGGAAGTAAGTCGGCTTGGTTCTAAAATTGATTTTCCTTCTTGAGAGGAGGACTATTTGGCCCATTTATTTGAAATTAAAAAGCTTCAGGCTTTCATTCAAAGTGCTGAGGTGAGAGACATTGTCTATTAAATGGCTCAACCATATGGCTTATAAAAACTGTATGCAAAAATGCATATTGGCTCTGTTTCTAAATTAAGCATAGACACAAAAGAAACTGTTAGAAGGAGCTTTTTAGTTAGTTTCTGATAATTGTCTTGTCTTCGCTTGCACTTATCCATTTTTCAGCATTAAATCTAAGACTGGGATGCTGCCATTTCTGACATACACCAGACTCCTGAAAAAACATGTCATCAGCAGCAGAGCACATATTCTTCATCTGGTTTGAAAAGCTCTTTCTGCTCTTACAGTGCTCTGGTGCTTTGAAACTTTAATCAGAGATAACAGGTAAACGTTTGTATTTTATTTTTAACTTGTCATACCTACATCAATCATACCACACAGAAAAACATCCTGTGTTGAATTTACTTCTACATGTATAGTGCTCTTGAGAAATATTTTTAGAAATTGAATTTCAGCATAAACTGCAATTATTTATGGTTGCTTATTAGTCCTTGTGGAATAGAGTTTCATGACTGTCCACAGATCACTTCTATATTTCGTCTAACATTTTGTTTACCATGTCATCCATATAAGCAAATGACATGGCAGATTGCTGACAACAGATAACACTTAATGTATTACTGCTGTTTATGTTTGTCTTTTTATGTACTGGTGCTTCAGGTTAGTACTTTTGACTAGTCTGTACAGTGTAGACATTTGTTTATTGAAGCATTCTGTTTTTGTCATAGCCATTTTTAACGATCTGGTTCAGTTCACTAATTAGACAAGAGAGGGTAAATCTATGAAAATCTAATGAGCTGCATTCAGCTAAATAATTTACACAAATGCCACAACACAATATCAGCTACAGTAGCTTCATTAGTTCATGTTTAAAAAAACTAGTCACTGAACTATGGACAGTTTTGTCAAGCATTGATTGTTTCTGCTTCAGTATTTTATGAGAGCTCTATGCAGACTGTATAAATACTTAGCCAGGTCCACATTCCGACTGTGGTCCTCCGGTTTGTATGCAGTTATACTCACACATAAGAGCAAAAACAGTATAGTTTATTAGAATAAATATTGTCGAAGACAAAATAACAATCTTTTTTTTTTTTTTTTTGCCAGCACTGAGCAGTAATGAGTAGCTTCATTTCTGAAGATAAACTTCATGGAATTGCATGAGTCTTGCAAAATCTTTCATGTGATTGCATGCTGTTACTGTGCAGTACATTAATGTCCTGTACTACCTTGTTGATATTTAAGATAACTATAAAATATTTCTTACTACAGCCTGATGAGAAATCATCCAGAGGCCATTTCCACATCATCTCAAGAATGTTGTCAAATCCATATGAGACAGTCCATATCAAAGAGCTAACAGCAAATCATGTTTGGCTTTTAACCATCTGTTGCTGAAAGAAGAATGTATTATGTACTATTGAGCCTCTTGTGTCTTCACACAGAGGAAATATCCAACAAAAAACTAAAATACTTTAAGTTAAATACAGAGTTTTTCAGAGGGGAAGGTCAGGTTTAATTTTAATTAAATTAATAATTTAAGGTCAACAAGGTGCTGTATAGTTTTGAAAAAATCAAATGAATAAAAAAATGTAAATAAAATTAACATCTTAGTGTCTAGTCATTTAAATTTTTCTTATTATTGTGCTGCTTAGCAATATATCCAACAAATGCAAATCTACTGTATGTGCTTTAGATAATCTTGATTTACATTTTAATGTCCTTTGTATCTATTTTCTTTAGTTCATGTAGCTGTTAATTCTCAGTTTGTGGGGGACAAGGCAAAATGTGTATTATTTAGAAAGCAGGATTTCTTTTCCCAAAAAGTGTTTTATTTCACAGTACTTTGTTCATCAGCTTTACAAATGAGTTCATGAGAAATGAATTAAGTGTAGTATAAAATTAACCAAGTTATGAGAAATGTAAATGTTCATTCATCCACATAATTATTTGACAGTATTCTCTATGTGTTATGTCAAAGCAGAACTTTTAAAAGGCGTAAGACAATCCACAGGAGACACAAATATCTGTTGGTTGAAGAATCACTCATTCAGTACAGTGCTTGGGGGACACTGGCTTGAAGAATCCAAAGAAAGGCATTCCAACAGTTACCATTGATCAAATAAGTTTTGTTTCCTCCACCCACTGGAACAGGCTGGGTGTGTATTGGACTATTCTGGAAAGTGTGTTTTGTGAGCATGGATGTCAGGCTTCAGAAGCATGTTTGAGGGGTTAACTCTCAGTGCGGGTCCCAAGCATGGATAAAGAAATTGGAGAATTATGTAGGAAAGGGCATCCAGGCACATGTTAATGCCAGCTATAAATGGGAGTCTTTCCAACATATAGTCAGCATGGCTTCATCATTAGGAATTCAGAGGGAAATCCAGATTTCTGTAAGCCTGCTATGTGAAAATATATCTTAAATGCTACACAAATATAATACAGATGAGCTAAAATTAAAATATAACTACTCTGCACTAGAGTAATCATGAACAGGAAGTTTGGAGCAGTTCAGTTCTGCCAATAAATGTTCAAAATACACCAATATAACACAAATTATATTTGTGAAATCTTCATCCATTTCTCTCATCAGGAGATTATTATTATTATATATATATATATATATATATATATATATATGTACTGTGTCTAATATGTCATCATTTCACTCTTACACAGAAAATGTATGGTGGAAGCTACACATTTGTAAGCAAAAGAGCATGCATGCTTAATGTCACTGTGAAGGAAGCAGTACAAAAAGTACAAAAGCATGATTGCGAGTGTGATATTGCTAAATCTATAAAAATACATTTGACATTTCAGACACAATATGGCCAAATACATTGTTTATTTTTTGCTCCGTCATGAGAAAATAGTTTCCAAAACAGTTTCAGTTGGATGGAGCATTGGGTGTTGATATACAGCACACAGACTGAGTGACCATGAACATAGTAACAGCGAAATTGTTCATTCTGTATATTAAATTATTAATGTTCTAATTATTATATTACAAATATTAATTATTGTAATATATTAAAGTATTCTGTTTTAGTGTTTCTTTTGTCTTTGTGAAAGGAGCTTGCATTATTCTTTGTATAAATCAGAAGTCAATCAGTAACTACATTTGTATCTATTAACTTCAGGACAGAGAGTGAAAAATAGATGCTGGTGAGGAGAGTGTTTATAGCTGCTATGACACAGAATAAAATTAAATGTTATTATAAGTGAATAAAAATTTGATATGACGTTCTGTAATTCTGTAATCAGCAAATTTGTGTGGTGTAATAGGAATAAAGCACTTTGGACTGTGTTGTTATTGTAAACCAATATTAAAATAAGCCTTTTTATAAGCAAGCCTTTTTATAAGCATGCCAATAGTCATCAGAGCATCATTGCTTTCTCTCTTATACTTAGTATTTTCTCAGCTACAACTGATTAATATAAGGCGCTTGAAGTCTTTAAAGTTCTTTCATTACTCAAGCTCACATATGCATACTCTTAGATAGAAGTGACTTCTGTTTAAGGAATTCGAAGCCGACATATTCGTATAAATTTTTGGGCAAAAAAAAAAATTAAGCAACAAGGAACATTTCTGGAAGAAGAGCATAAATTATACTGCATTGTTATGAAAGATTTCAAACAGAAAACTGGAAGCTCTTTCATTGTTTATCTCAAATTTCATTGTGCCTTGAGTTTTAGGGTCATTCCCTATTTGTCTGCAAAGACATTCATTCAATTTACAGCATAAGTACTGTATTAAGATTCGTTAGTTTCTTATTTAATATCTGTGTCTTATTGCTGCTTATTTTTAATTGGCCTAGTGTTTTAACAGCATTTCGCCATCAAAAGATTCCCATTCAAAAATTCAGACTGCAGCATAATAGTTTTTAAAGTACCTTCTAGTCTCAAGAGCCAGGCTACTTTCCCAAGAAAAGCCATTTGTAATGACAGTGCAAAACCATGTTTACTTTTCAGTTAAAATGTGCTAATAACTTTTGAATATGGTTACCTTTTCTAATGCAGTGACTACACACTGATCAACCATAACATTAATACCACTGAAAGGTTATGTGAATGTCATTGATTATTTTGTTCCGATGATACCAATATCAAGTGAACAGTCAGATCTTGAATTTGATTTGTCGGAAGGAGTAAAATTAGGATTCTGAGTATAAAAATTGGGACGGTTAGACGACTAAGCATATCAGACATCTCCAAAACAGCAGATCTTGTGGGGTATTCCCAGCATGTAGTGTTTAATAGCTACAAAATGTGGTCCAAAAAGGACATCCGGTGAATCAGCGATAGGTGCCCCAGGCTTGTTGCACATGGGGAGAGATGGCTAGCCTGTCTGTGTTGATCCTACAGAAAAATGACAAACTGTAACACCCTTTCAAGGCAACAGTATTCCCCAATGACAGTGGCCTCTTTCAGCCAGATAATGTGTACTGCCACACTTTTGTTCAGGAATGGCTTGAGGAACATGACAAAGAATTCCAGGTGTTGGCTTGACCTCCAAACTCCCCAGATCTCAGTTTGATCAAGCATCTGTAGTATATGGTGCAAAAAACATGTCCATTGAGGCCACACCTCACATCTTACAGCAACTTACAGATTCTGTTGCTGATGTCTTGGTGCCAGATACCAGAATACCTTCAAAAGTCTAGTGGGGTCCATATATTGATGAGTAAGGGCTGTATTGGTGGCTCAAGGGATTGGTGTTCTTTGAAAAACAAAAGTTTTACAAAAGTTCATCTAAATAATATGTATCAGATTAAACATTCAATCATTAATCAGATTAAACATTCAGATTCTGAAATGTGTTGAAGGTGTGCATAAGACACAAAATACCTGTAACTGACTTTAGGCAACTACTGAACTAGACAAGACAGGCTCCTAAAAAAATTAAACCAATTCCGTTTCTTTTGCTTTTTAATACTTGGGGAGCTTAAAGCTGTGCTGTCAACGTCAGCAACTATTCAGTGAGATTGTCATTCAGTATGACTCATGATGCACACACAGCACAACATGCTCTCTCTTTTTTTTTTGCTACTTTTTTTGGCAACTAAAGGCTTACTGAAGATGGCTGCCCTCATTCAAATTCTAAGCTTGTGTCTAAATCATTCTATGAACTTTGTTTGCTGCAGCCTGGTCTATCAGAAGCTGGTACAAATGAATTGTTTGTGGTGTTGACAGGACTGTCTGCTTTGGAAATAGTGGAGACCTGCTGTAAAGCAGGGCAGAAATGGGCCTCAGAGAACCAGGACTGCAACCAGCTGCCCCCTGTAATAGAAGAAGCCTCGGTTTGTGGGTAAGGCTCTCAACCACCCTTACTTTGTGATTGTGAAAGAATTTAGGAGGAGTTATATTTTTAACTAGTATCAAAGGTTGGTTCAGAGTGCAGGATGTCATCATTTAAGACCCTTTAATGAGCTTTATTTCAGTTTTTTTTGTTTTTGGGTTCTAATTTCACTGGGTGGTCAAGAGGCAAGGATAGAAAGTATATTTATTTCAATGAAATTTCAAACGATTTTCCATTGTGCATGTATATCAGTTCAATAGCAATATGCTTAGATAAGACTTAATCTTAATAGACTTAATGTAATGGAACATAGTTTAGTATTTACAAGAAACTTTTTAGCAGTACAGAACCTATTCATTGTCTGTCTGTCTGTCTGGCTGTCTCTCTGTCATTCTCAAGTGGAATTTTTGAGATGAATGATTATATAAAAAATCCACTCTTGTGAAAAAATACTATATTGATTGTCCCCTATCACAAGCACTCTGAAAGTGTAACAGAGCTGTGGACCAACACAGAACAATTCTTATGGACTTTTATCCAGCTTGGATTCAATGAAGTAATTTAAAGTAATTTAGATTTTTGACTGAACAATTAATGCATGCTTTCTGCTGTAATACATGTTTAACAAACTTTTACTAATGGCCAATAAACCGCTCTTTTGGTTGTTTCTTTTACCTATTTGTCATATTTGGGCTATAATACATGGTTTTTATTTGAGTGCTAGAGCAAAGAACACCGGATAGAGGTGTAAGAGCTGGTGTAGGGCAACTTGTGGGGGCAAGTTAAGGTTTAGTTATGAGCTTTCTTTTTCCTTTTTGTGAAGATAGGGACAGGTCTTGCTTCCAAATTAAGGTTGGAATTTTAGTCCACCACTAAGGGACAGTCAGTCCAACTACCAGGCATTGGTCTTTAACTGATCACAGCTTATCAGAGAACTGATTTAAAAGGCTGTTCCAGACAAGGTCTTTCATCAAGGTGAGCATCAAGGCCTTGAATTTGATTCCGGCAGTCAGTGGAAGATAAAGAGGGATGTGATGCGTTTCCTTTTGGGCTGATTGATCACAATATTATAGTACTACATTACACAATAAGGCTGTTAGTCAATGTCTGTCATCTGTTGTTGTGTGTGTGTGTGTGTGTGTGTGTGTGTGTGTGTGTGTGTGTGTGTGTGTGTGTGTGTGTGTGTGTGTGTTAGGGCTGTTCAAGAGCAGTGTTGTGCAGGTGCATTAAGAGAGAGCAGGTGTTTAACTGGCATGTATGCTGCCAGAGCAGGTGAGGTGTGTGAAGAAGACAGCAGCTCACACTGTGGAGAGGATACCCAAAAAGTAAGATATGTAAAACACACAAACACAATTACATACATAATACACTACTTCCATAGTACTCTTTTTCATTCACCTCAGGTCAATATACAGAGCATCCAGGAAGTTTTTGTTATGTTACTGCCTTGTTTCAAAATGGTTTAAATTCATTAAATTCCTCAAAATACTAAACAATACCCATAATGACAATGTGAAATAAGTTTATATAGACGGGTCTGTGCCTTTCCAAATCATGTCCAATCAACTGAATTTACCACAGGTGGACTCCAAACAAGTTGTAGAAACAATTCAAGGATGATCAGTGGAAACAGGATGCACCCGAGCTCAATTTTGAATGTCATGGCAAAGGCTGTGAACACTAATGTACATGTGATTTTTTTTAGTTTTAATAAAATTGCAAAGATTTCAAACAATCCTCAATTACATTGTGATTATGGGGTATTGTTGGTAGAATTTTGAGGACAATAATGAATATACTGTAATCTATTTTGGAATAAGGCTGTAACATAAAATGTTGAAAAAGTAAATTAACTATTTCCAATACACACAACCTGGTTACTAAATACAGAATCAGTCAGTTGATACATCATAAGGCACTGGACATTGCATACATTATAAGCTTTGTATTTAAAATGAAATGAAATTAAAAATAAACCAATTAAATGCATTATATACATTTACTACTCAAAGGAGCACTTTTACACCTGCACATTTATGTAGTTATCTAGTCAGTCAATCATGTGGCAGCAGCACAAGGCAAAGAGTCATGCAGATACATGTCAAGAGCTTCAGTTAATGTTTGCATCAGTACATCAGAATGAAGTAAAAGTTCTCTGTAACATTGGTGTCACAGTGTGAGATGAGGTTAAGGCACTGTGACTTGAAATAACCACAGACACAAGTTTTAAATCTACTATCATTTATTGGGCTATATATATATTATTTTTGAGTATGGCTGTGGGGATTTGTTCAGACAAAAGAGTATAAGTGAAGTCAGGCACTGATGTCGGTGAGAAGACTTGGAATGCAGACAACATTCAGGTTCATCTTGAAGGTGTTCAGCCGGGTTGAGGTCAGAGCTCTCTTTTTTGGCAAACCATGTCTTCATTTGTGCATGGGGCTATGAAGTGCTGGAACAGGTATGGCAAAAGTGAGAGTGAAATTGTAATGCTACAGTACATATAATGTACAAAGCCATTCCATACAATTATGTGCAATTATTACAGCAATAAGGGGAAGACTGATTCCAGAAAGGCTGAATGATTTAGGAAAACTTGTATGAAAGACAAATGTGGGTTTGTTTTACTATGTTAAATATGTTTGCATTGGCTATTTTTTTATTTTGAGAAGACTCAATCCTTAAACAAGCTGTTTTCAGGTTGAACATCTGGGATAATGAAAACATTATTTGTAGATGGAAATATTTAATTGACTTTTGGTACTGCTTGTATAAGGAATAGTGTAGAATAATATGTACTGAAGGCATTTGAGTATGACATGCTTGAGTAGCTATCTGTATAACTATAATACCAGTGCAGTATACTTCTGCTTGTACATATTTTACAAATCCTCAGTGTAGGGTTTTGCTCCCATGAGCCAAGCTCTAAAACAAAACACTGCTCAATTTGGTCATAATAGCAAATCTGTTGTTCATGCTGAAAACACTGACCTGTCTGCTCTTTGAACTTTCCTCAATCCCACCTGAATGAAGGAATGTAATGTGAACTTAATGGACCGCTGATCCCAAGATACTCTTTTTTTTCTGTCACAGTCAGAAAATGTGTGTGTATTTTGTATGACTTTGTGTGTGTTTTTTTGGAGTAGGAGTGTTGCAGCTGCTGTGCACTTGGATTGCACCTACGACGTGAGGGGAAGGGTTGTAATGCACATCAACACTTTAGCTACCCTTGTGGACACATTTTCCTCACCTGCTGTGAGGAAGAAGTTGAAGGGCATAGCACTCCTGTACTAAAAAGAAAGAAGAGACCTAGACCTACCATCCTGCCAAAAAAAGGTGCCAGAACACACACTTGTGCATTCACATGTTCACATGTACAGATTTCTATTTAAACAGCTGTCAATTTTCTGACCTTAATTACTCACTGAATGAAAGTTTTTATGAGTCATTATTGTCCTTAAGCAGAATTTTCCCCTTGTTTTCAAATCGCTATTTCATGGCCAGAGAAAACTCTGGCCAGGATGTGGGTGAAGCTGTGCAGCAGAAGATGTGACATCTGACAGATGTGACAGATGTGAATCTGTGGGTGCAATGATATTCTCATCAAGTGAATCTAATTCACTTTTATTTGTATGGCACTTTGAAAAATAGACATAGTCACAAAGCAGATGTGATGTCCTAATTAGCAAGCCAGAGGCTACAGTGGTAAGGAAAAACTCCCTAAGATGACATGAGGAAGGACCAGACTCAAAAAAGAGCAAATCCTTAAGATTGCAATAGATATTTTCAGCTGTACTGTATACAATAAAGTGTAACACTACTTAGTATTTAATTGAGCATATTGTACTGTGTATAGGAGTGCTTGGATGAGTATAGGACAGCCTTTATGATTATAGCAGCAGTTCTTAATGATAAATCTGAAGCATCCAGGTGACATGATCTCTTATTAAGCTGTGTACTGGTTGTGCCACTTATAATAGAAATTAATTGTGCCACTTGTAATAGAGATTAATTAATCACAGCAGACATATGTCTGCCACACCTAGATTATATTCTGCAATATTTTTGTATTTGTATTATGATGCCTGTAGCACCTATAGGAAAAATGCCATCTTCATGCTTTCTAAATGGTACCACAGTAATCTCATGTATCTTCAGGCTGTCCATATGGTGCCTCAGTTAAAAATGCCTGATTCAAGTAGGGCCAGATTTTCTTTTCTTTTTTTTTTTTATTATATATTGTAAATGGAGCTAAGGTTTAGAGTGCATGTCACAGTCATGGTGAAGGAGCAGAGCTCTGATGGATAGCAGAAAGACAACTCTAAGCTGATTCATCAGTTGTCACGTCACTATTTAGGATAGTTCATGAAGCTGACAGTGATCTCAGCTGAATCTGTGGCAGATGGCCGAACAGCCTGCACTAGAAAACCTTCTCCCTATAGCCAATTTATTCCAGTGACATTTTGTCAGGAAATACGTACATGAACACATCTTTTATTTTTTAAACCGGTGAGATTTGCCAAACATTCTAAACAGAGCCTCTGTACTCTGGCCAGTTGGTTTATGGATTCTGTCTTCTGTCAAATGGTGACTTAAGGATTTTTTTTTACTATCTATTTTTACTGACTGCTATCCCAGATGCCTTATTCCACCGACCCTATCTTTCAGGTTTCAAGATTAAGTTACATTGTGGGACTGTTCTAGCTGACTTAATGACAATCTGCACCACTTGATCATTTGGCTTGATGCTTGAGCACAGGTCTGACCCACTTTTGCATCCATCTCAAGCAACTGTCAGTCTGCCAGTAGCCTTGGAGCTACAAGGAAGCCAAGACGTGACCTTTTTATTCTACAGCACATACTTTTAGGCTTTTATTCATCTGAAAACACCAGCTAGTATTCTGAAGGTCACTGATCTTCTCTAGCTAACCTTAACCCCCTTGTGCTGTTCTCTGCCAAAGGATTTTAATGTCCCATTGATGCAAGATTTTTTCAATTTATTTTGCAAAACAATGATCACATAAGAAATAAATATGATAGGGTGTGTGATAAAAATGATAAATGATGGGGTAGTGTGATGCAGCCTTGTCCAAAGCAGAGTTACTGTTACCACCCCAGAGTGTGTTATACAGCAATTTGCCAAAATATTCACATTTTTTAATTATTATTAAACAACATCAGACTTTTTAAGTAATTTTAAAGTCATTTTTTAAATTAATAAGAAAAAAAACTGCAGCATGTCTGTCACTGAAATTAAAGAAAATGCAAAGTTCTCTGTCCTAAAGACTTTATAGTATTACTTTCTATGCACAAAATATTGACCCTGGATACTCCTTCCAACAAATGTGTATTTACAGAAAGCTTCACCATATCATCATTTAGAAGCTTTTGTTTGTTAAATACTGTAACAATTGAAATACAATTAGAATTATGTGAAAGAGTGCATTAATATTAACTGGTTTTGAACTATAGCCAGCAGTACTGTCAGTGTTATAGAACATAACCTATGTTATAGAAGCAAATTCTAATGAACCAACATACTATGGAAATTGCTGAGCATATTAATCAGAGCCTCTGTACCCTGGTCAGTTTGCTTTGTTAGGGCAGTTGTGATACTTAATTATACTTAAGTAACCAATGTTGACTTTCATACAGAACATAAAATTTTATTATGCGGTTTAGGCAGCACATTCAAAATACTTTTGCTTCCCTGTTTATTGGGGAATAATGGCCTGATGACGGCCTGTTAAAAATACTTATTAACCTGGAGGCAAACTGCAAAGGTGCCTTTTTCTTTCATTTCCTAATAATAGGAGTGTAGCACAATCTACATAAACATATACTCTATCTTATGGAGTTAAGTGCTAGAAAAACAGGTGAGAGGTAATAATATCCGCGAGGGATGTCTTCTCGTCCCCACTGCCTTCTCACACCAGGCAAACCATGATTAATTATAGTGGAAACATGTAATCTCTCACCATGATGCATTTACATTCAGGTAATAACTGTGAGGGATATTTACTTTAAACTGCTATGCCATGCAACACGAGACCACGCTTGTTTAGTATATAATGGAGTTAGTAGAGCTTTGCCAGACTCATGTACGGCATCAACTGGGTGTTCTTTAGCTCCTTTTATATTTCTGTTAGCACCAAGGTAATATGTATGTAGAGCAAGGCCACCATGATTGGCAAGAACTGAGATTAGCGGTGTGGTATTGACAGCTGTTCGGAGGTGGGGCTGCAGATGTTGAGTGGCAAGGTTGAGCTTAATGACTGTCTGGCATATAAAGCACCTTAATTAGCAGATGCCAGTTCTGTCTGATGGCTGGCAGTATGTCCTTCAGAAAATGGGGTTTGTGTTCATTAGTCTGGTTATTTTAGAGCTAATGTGTCAGGCAAGAGGCCAGCGGATACACAATAGTCAGTCATAAATGTCTGTGGCTGCATGTAAGCCTGTTTTTGTGCTGTATGTTTATTTACAGTGGTCCTCAGTCATTTCTATTTGACAGCTTATTACGTCTTATGCTATCTAATATCTGATATGTTCTGCACAGACATAGTCTCCTCTGAAAATATTGGAAAGTCAAGGCTATAAATTTATTTTTGCTATACACTGAAGACGTTTAGTTTGGAGAACTTCAGCTTTATTTCTTAAATCGTGAACAAATACAGAAAAGCTTAGAACATGGCACCCCTTTGTTTGAATTCACCCATTTCTTAAGTGATCACAAAGACTGGGACATGTGACTAACAGGTATTACTTGTTCCCCCAGGTTTGCCCTGTTAGATTGATTGATTTAACAATTAATACATTTGAGATTCTACTCTTGAATTGAGCCCTGATTTATCTCCTGTGAAGACTGTATGAGTCATTGCATAAACACAACAGCTGTCGATGACAGACATGTGAGAGCTGTGAAGACAATTAACAGCCAGTTACCAGTCACCAACAACCTGCAAGGGGCAGGGATGAAAATATCATATTCTACCATTTGATGCAGACTTTGAGAGCAGAAATCTAGGGCAGAAACTCTCTGATCAGCTGTTGGTTTAGCGAAGAAATACAGATATGAGACACAGAAGTTCTGCAACCAAGATTAATCTCTACCAAAATGACAAATTTTGGACAAATAAAGGATCTGCTCATTATCCAAAACAATGTAACTCATGAAATAGCAACAGAATGAACTCAAAAGTTTACAGATACATTCTGTCTGCCAATTTAGAGAGAAATGCTGCCACTCTATTTGGGAAGAACTTCATCATGCAGCTAGACAATGAACACACTTTCACAAGAGAAATACAATGGAAGGTTATCTAAAGACTGATCACAATCACCAGACCTTAACCCAATTCAGCAGCATTACCCTACCTGGAGATACATGCGGTTATTGCAACTAAATTATATGAAGCCAAATATTGAATCGTGTTTACAAAAACTGATTTTAAAGAAGCCAGAAAATGGAATTTGCACCTGTTTTGCTGTTGTCTGTGTACAGCTTTAAAGTTATGTGCATATCATACTCGCAGTGGAGTTAATGGTTCAAATGAAAGTAGACGCTCGTGAAGACGCTCGTGAAAATAAATTGGAAGTTTTTGCCCTAGCCAAAGTTCAATATTTGAATATTATTCTTGTGTAAGTTATATACAATGTTTTACTTAAAAAGCTTTAGTTTCTTAGTGCTGTCTATTTAATCTTTGTACCAGTTTAATTGTGTTCAGCTCTAGCAGTAGGCTCATATTCCTCCTCTTTCCCATCATGTGATACAATACACCCAGAAACCGAACAGTGTCCTGACTAATCCTATAAGAGTCTCACGGCTATAAAATAACTCATTTATTTACACCGATTAAAAATGTACAATAATTAGATTCCAATTCTGCCAGCAGAATCTAATAGACCACAGGTCATCAGCTGAAAATACTGGCCATGTTTCAGTGACTCTAGTTTTCTAAATATGATCCAGTGCAACATTTGAACTAGAGAAACTGTTGCATTTAATGAATCACATTCAATTATATAAATTGACTTATTTATAGCTGTGAATAATCATTAAAAGTTAAGCATTTAAACAATATTGTAACCATTTTATCATATTTGTTGTAAATTGGCCTTTAAAAACAATTACATTAATGCTTGTTATAAACTGCTTGCATTTACCACAGAGTATTGCAGTATAAATTAGAAAGAGCCTAAAAATAGGTACATATGTTATTTGCACTCTATTTATACTTTGTCATACATTACCAGGTAGTTGGGTATCAGTCTGTATCGTCATTGTTAACAATATGGGAGGGTAAATACTAAGGTTGCTAAATTGGCATACTGATCTTGTGTGTGCGTGTGGTGTGTGTGTTTAAAGGAATAATAGCTGTTGTGCATGTCCAATGCTAATTTGACAAGTTCAAACAAACATTAAAAATGCACTTGGAAGTGAGAGTTGTATGAATATTTATCTTTCTCCCCTCAGTGGCAGACAGACCATTCCCTAAGCAGTCTCTCTCCATCCCTGAGTTAGAGCATGTATCTAACACTGTGGAGAACCTGGAGGATATAGACGAGTGCGAGAGATTTGAGGGAAAGCGCTGCCTTCACATCTGCATCAACACGTTGGGATCCTACAAATGTGAATGTCACCCCGGATATACGTTGATGCAGGATGGACACACTTGCGCACTCGGTATGTGAATATTCACACCATATATATATATATATATATATATATATATATATATATATATATATATATATATATATATATACATACATATAGGCAGTGGTGGCTCAACTGGTTAAGGCTCTGGGTTGTTGCTCAGAGGATCGGGGTCACTGTTGGGCCACTGTTGGGCCCTTGAGCAAGGCCCTCAACCCTCCCTGCTCCAGGGGCGCTGTATCAAAGCTGCCCCTGCACTCTGACCCCAACCTCCTTAGTTGGGGTATGTGAAGAAAAGAATTCCACTGTGCTGTAATGTATATGTGTAATGTATATGTATATGTATATGCCATAATAATAAAGGCTTCTATATATATATCTCAATCAATATTATTTCAATCAATTTTTATTTATAGAGCACCTTACAACTACCAAAAGGAGCACAAGGTGCTTTCCAGTAAAACAACAAAATAAAATATAAGAACACAATGAGCATAAAATGGCAGTTGAATCAGAGGCTATGTGTTAAAAGCTTGTATGAATAAATGAGTTTTTAACTGTGATTTAAAAACACTCAACACAGTGATGCACCGTAAGTGTGCTGGAAGTGCGTTCCACAGTTTTGGTCCCTGCACGGCAAAAACTTTTTATACCTATACTTTAAAGTGACCAGAGAGGTATGTCCAGAGGAGCGGAGATATCTGGCTGGTTGGTAGACCTTTATTAATTCGGCGTGGTAGGCCAGGGCCAGACCATTGATGGCCTTGAACACAAATATCAGGACCTTATACTCCACCCTAAACTGCAACGGAAGCCAATGAAGCGAGAGGAGGACAGGGGTGATGTGTGAGCATTTGGAGGTGTTGGAGAGAAGACGTGCTGGCACGTTTTGTACCATTTGGAGCCGATTGAGAAGTGATTGATTAAGTCCATTGTAGAGAGCATTACAGTAGTCAATCCTCGAGCTGATGAAGGCATGTATAGCTTTTTCAAGGTCAGCTTGGGAAAAAATTGTTTGATCTTGCTGAGTAGTCTTAGCTGGTAAAAGCTCGCCTTCACTACTGCACTGATCTGTTTATCAAAGTGCATACTTTTGTTAGAGGACCAAAACTAAAAGAACTGGGTGGTGGGCTTCAACTCGTGGACAGCTTTTTTTTTGAGGTCCACCAGAGTAACTGCATCAAAGTTCTCTAGCACACATTGCGCCGCACGAGTAGACATGGCAACAATGGGGACTTGTGGTTTGTAGAAAAATGTTGTTTGAATGCATTGCATGTGTTTACAGAAACGTCATTCAATAGACAACGGATTTATAACAGAATTGATAATGCTGAATAAAATTCCAGGGCAGTGGCTATTGCTATTGATGAGAGCAGAAAGGTACTGCCCTTTAGCTTCCTTCAGTGCACTCTGATATGTGGCAAGACTGTCTCTAAATATCTCCAGTGACACCTGTACAGTAGCTTATCCTTCTTCCATTTTCGCTCAGCCTGTCTACACCGGCGAATGAGTGCCCGAGTTGTATCATCAGGTGGACCATTGGTTGACTTTACCTTGTAGGGCGCAATAGAGTCCATAGTCTGGGAGCAGATGGTATGGAAGGAGGCGAGGAAATGGTCCGGACAAAGAGGCGATGCCAATTCAGCAGTAGAGGCGAGATCAGAATCAGAGAAGGCAGCAACAAAATCATCAACTGTAAATGATGTAATAATGCGACTGCGATGAAGGGCAGTAGACGTTGGAGCAGGTGAAACAGCACAAATGTCAAACCGTATGAGAGAATGGTCAGAGATGGGAAAATCCATGACCTCACAATTTGACACGGTCACCCCACGAGAGATAATAAGGTCAAGAGTGTGACCTAACCTATGGGTGGGACAGGAAATGGATTGAGCCAGATCTAATGAGTCTAAAAGTGCTTTAAATTCATTAGCAGGTTTATCAGAGGGGCAGCAAACTTGTTAATGTTAAAGTCACGTTTAAAGTCTTGTTTAATTTGGGCAGCCGGTAGATTACTGCACATAAAATCAGACAGGGTAGTGTAAGCACAAATACTTGTAACTCGAAGCTGGAAAACCCTCTAGTGGACAGCTGGTGGCACTTCAGGGACTGTCTATGTATGGTGGCTATCCCCCCGCCCCTACATGTTTGCCGCGGCGTGTTTAGGTAAAGGTAACCAGAGGGGAGGATTTCCGAAAAGGCACTGAACTCACCCGGGGAAGCCAGGTTTCAGTGAGGAAAAACAGATCCAGATTGTGAGAGGAGATGACATCATTGAGGACAAATGTTTTGTTGTTGAGCGATCTGGTGTTACAAAGTGCCATGCAGAATGTGGACAAGTTGACAGGTGATGATGTCACACAAGAAATTGGTTTCCTTGGACACACTTTGTAACTACTATATTTCACCTACAGAAGCCCAATTTTTGACCAATCTGAAAATTAGAAAATAGTGTATTTAAATTCTATGTAGTGTATTTCATTAATTTAGTCTTAGACTTTAGTATTAATTTTTGTCTTATTTTGTTTTGTACATACTGGGATTACTATTTTAAAAATCAGTAGCATCCAAAACTTAACATTTTAATTTAAGAGTGTACATAGTGTTTGTCTTTTTAACTATCAATGTAAACTCCACTACAGTATTCTGTCTTTTTATTGCATCTAATAACTGGTGTTGCTATTACAATTAGTTTTTGTATTTGTTTTGCATACTAGTGTTCTGGATTTTTTACACAAAGTTTTAGAGTTACTCAGAGTTTTAGATTTAAGACAGCTCATGGCTACAGCCCAGTGATCTCTGGAAGTTTTAAGGAAAAACAGAATTTCTTAGTCTATCCAACATTGCTGTGCATGAAATTTTAAACGACTTGGAAATCCGACAAAAAGGTCACATTTAATCATCCAGATGTACATGAGGTATGCAGATGAGTGTGTGAACAATGGCACTTGTGTTGCTTTTGCTTCTGAACAAGCATCCAAAGCCATGTGTCAACTATTAAATGGAGCCCTCTGCTTCAACACTGGGCTGTGCTACATCATCAAGTGTGAAAGATTTTCCTATAACTGCAAACTCTGTAGTGTTTCATGCTGCTCATGAGAGACCAGTGATCCTGACTTCTTCTGACCTACCTGCTCTATCCTGATGCCCTACTTCTGGTTTGAGTTGACATTAACTGGAAGCTGTTTTCTGCTGCGGAGGATGTCCCACATGGACAACCCGAAGATACATGGCATTTCTGTGGATAGTAGTGCTAAGAAATTATGGAAATGCCTTTGGATAGAAGTTGTCACCAACAGTTATGCACTTTAACAAGGTAGACTTTATATTAAAACTAAGAATTGTCCTATACATACGAAATTTGCTCAAATCTGATGATAATATAAGTTTAATCATTAGGGAATAAACAAATTTGTAATTTTTATTATATGGCAGGTTACCTTGATGTACTCCTTCTAGACACACTCCAGTGTGACTGTTCTTGGTCTCTGCCAAATAGGATTACAAACATGGTCTAAGTGGCATTTTCTTCAAGTAATAATTGGATCTGTCACCATCATACACATGTCACAGAACGAGAGACTCCACCATTTGGTGACCTTTGTATTCATGGTCCAGGTGGAAGCAGGTGAAAATACACCATTTGCAATGAGAACAATGCATTGACTTTGTAGTTTTATATCATGCTTATGGATCAGATTAAGCTGTAAAGCATGGAGAGGGTTCAGCTCACCTCATGTAATACTCTGAATGCCTGAGGGAGGTGATCTGTTTCACATGCATGCCTACACACTGATGAAATGGCTAGACCAAAAGATTTCAAG
Organism: Tachysurus fulvidraco; assembly: GCF_022655615.1. Classification (NCBI taxonomy): domain Eukaryota; kingdom Metazoa; phylum Chordata; class Actinopteri; order Siluriformes; family Bagridae; genus Tachysurus; species Tachysurus fulvidraco. The sequence goes on from NC_062519.1 coordinate 10,928,203, forward strand.
AAGCATAATTGACTGTTATTGTTATAGGAACAGCTTGCTGGTAATGTTATTCGTTTCATTTTATTTCTCAAGGACTGAATCAAATTTTGAGTTGATTTTAGATTTGTCTGTGCTTATGATGCTCGGTATGTGTTTGATCTAAACACAAAGATTGCCTTTCTGCCTTTGTGCTGAGATTAAATCCTTGGCCTCCTGCACATTATGACACACAGATTGCTAAAAAAAAAAGTGATAAAACTACCTTGTCCACTGTCTACAGTTTGTCCTTATTTGTTACTGGTCCCCTGGTAGTAAGGATTAAAATGAACATAGTCTATGTGTGATGAACTTATCATAAATTGTCAGGGTTGTTTTGAGTCACTGGTTATATAAAAAGCATGCTGGAGGGACAATTTCCCAAAATATAATAATAAACGAAATAAAAAGATCTGTTGTTGCATTTTCCCTCATTTATTTTTCGTTTTTCAGAGAATGTTGAGGAGGACAACAGAGTGACAGAAGAAGACAATGTGTTTACTTTGGCCACACCACCTCAAGAGTCCACCCAGATCTCCTCTGTACAAAATCCATGTTCGGGTATGATGATGCAATATTTTTTCTTATGTACCGACACATGACAAATGAAAAAGTTGACAAAATTAGAAGAAACAGAATGAGTGTTTTTGTGTATAAAAAGCTGCATAGGCCCAATTGTTATCTTATAATTATATTAAAATATCCAGAGGGAAAGATTGAAGATCTGACTTTGGAAGAATGTTCATTATTTTGTACGATTGACAGAGGCTTCAATCATAAAGTTTGATTAAGAGACTAGATCTGAGGGATAAACTGTAAAGCAATAAAAAGTGATATATAAAAGAAAAGACAAGCAACTGTTCTCAAGGTGAAGAGTTTCATCTTTTATAATTTGTACAATCTGTGGCATGGCATAGCTTGTTCTGGCAGCGTGTGGTGAACCAACACAACTAATACCCTTTATGTTGTCTGTATACACACACTTTATACATTACTCTCATAATGGATTTTACTACCATGATTCAGAAACATGACAGTCCTTTGTTCTTTTGTTATGGTAAACTGGAAAGTATTGTAATATTGATTTGGTTATATCTGCTATGTCACAATCCCATATCCCAACACACCTAATGTGTAACAGGCTTTCACAGCATATGCTCTATGTCTTAGTATGACAGTATTCTAGGTGGTTTTCCTCTTCCTGGCCCAAATCACATTCCTGAGGTCTGTACCAACATCTCCTAAACTGCTAGTATTAAGCTCTGTGTATTCCCAACATCAACATGAGGCATCTGTAACCCCTGAATTTCCCAGCAACCACCACCAGACCAACCACATACCCACCACAAAACATTCATTCATCTTTAGAGGGATCATGCTGCAGAGTATAAGGCTCTGTACCCATTTTGCCATCCATCTTCATTTCCACAGTGTCCTCGTCTAAAGTTCGTCTGTTTATGTATTATTCATGTATTATTGTCTCATTGTCTTAATTTAAGCTTTGTATTTTGTTAGTTTGTTTTAATTGGGTTTTTTCTAAAAACAGAAAAAATCTCTCTAATTACTATGAAAAAGAATTATAAAAAATTGCTTTTTAAATACTGATTCAGATCAGTGTGACCTAAGAATGTTTAATTATTACTGCACTCACATGTGTGCATACCTATTATAGCCAGACATAGCTATTCATACTGTTTAAATTAAGTATTAATTTCTTATAAATGTTATTATATTTTTTACCTAATAATGAATATATAATGAATATATGATTCATAGAATATAGAATTATGATTTTGAGTATGCTCAGTGTTGTAATGTAACGGAGTACAAATACTTCGTTATTGTACTTAAGTAGAAATTTCACGTATCTGTACTTTACTTATCTATTTAAATTTATGTCAAATTTCACTTTTACTCCACTACATTTCCTAGATAAAATGTATACTTTTACTCCGTTATATTTCCACTAAGAATCTTCGTTACTCGTTACTACCAACAGGGGCGGTTCTAGACCTTTTTTAGGGTGGCTCCTGCCCCACTGTCTGTGATCTCAGCCACCCTAAAACTATAAGTATAATTTTTACTTTCAAAAATAAACAAAAAAAAATTATGTAAAAATGCAGGACATGTCTATGGGAGAGAAAATTATTTATCAATTTGATCCAAGAGCGATTTTTTTTTTTCACTTTGCTTTTACGCGCATGCGTTGTAGTCTTTCAAAAGTGCGTCATCTGCTGTCTGCTTTATTTGAACGAAGAAGTACAGGCACGCGCGCGTGCACGTCAGTCAGAGATGGAAGCTATTGTGTATAACGTTGATCGGCGGAAAGCCGCAAAGACAGCAACCAAAAGCAGTGAAATTTCACTATTCTTATTACCAGAGTTGATAGCACAAACAAAATATTAATGAAAACAAATCATTCAATACTAAATAAATAACATTTATTGATTTGGTCTTTGTCTTGTGAATATTTTTTTTATTAATGACTGCATTCATTGGACACACTGTTTGTAGAGAATGCACACATACATGAACTGATTTGATTCAAGACTGGCATCATTACATCATGCATAAAATTTTGGTGTCCACTTTTGCCATTTTAAATAATACCATAACTTTTGGCTTATTATGTAGTCATATAATATAATATAAAACTCTTCTTGTTTTAAATTCTCACTGAGGGCTAAAACCCCCTTAAAGATGAAACCCTAGAACCACCCCTGTTGCAAAATAAAATCAGAAGAAATGTGTGCGACTGCAATAAGGGAGGTTTAGCGAATCACTGCTCCTAGATTGCATATCGCTCCACATGCGCTATTTCAGCATAATGATGCCAAAGTAGGAGGAAGCACAACTAAAACCGCCATGGAAGCACCTACTGGAGGATCTCCCGTTATTGTAGACGACCACCCCGATGATAGTGGTGAACTCGTTGAACAGGGTGAAGAAGATAACGTTATACACCCGTGGCCGTATTTGCAAGAAATGCTTTTGTACAATATTACAGCCCAAAGTTATATTTGCCAATGAACACACTCAGATATTTAGATATATATGAAATATTAGCCTTTTTTTAATAGCCTCAAGAAGCTACATCAATTTTAGATTTATATTATTATTCCTCTGTATTTGCTATGAATAGCTTTTTTGTTATACACTTGACATAATGTAAATGATTTATTTACTGCCAGTTATGTTTCAGGTACAGAAGGAAATAGCAAATCAGCAAATATCTTTTGCTCACACCATCCATAATACATATAATTTCCCTTAGACAAGCATCTTCCCGAAGCCCAGGTGCTATTGGGTTTAATGTACATCTGGTTAAAAGACCAGTGGCTGCTGTTCAAAGACCTGAAAGTTTAATGTGTGCGTATGTCATGTCTGCGGCTGAGCAGGGTCTCCAGCGGCCCGGGCTGTCTCTCTTAATCCTGCTCCCATCCCCATCTGGCCAACACATCATCCCCTTAAACCCAAACCAGCCTCCTCTATGCCATCTAAGACTATGCTTTATGAAATAAATGATTGTCACTATTGGTCATGAACTTTTAGTTTTCTCCAAATTGGGTTTCTGAGTCATACTTTTTCCCCATTTCCAATTTATTTAGTGCTCATATAGTCTGTGAAGGTATTTGGGGATTTTATTTTAAAGCACCATGGCAACATCCTGTTAAATTAATGTTCTGATAACATAAGGAAATACTATTACTGTACTACAATAATTTAGACTAAATAATGGTTTTACTTCTGCATGTAGAATCTGATTCTTGTTTTCTAATTACCCTGATTTTGCCAATTTTCCTCTCTGCCATTTAGATTAAAACTTTAAAATAATCAGTCTTGTTTGTTTTCTGTAGGTAATGGCCCATGTTCTCAGCACTGCTCTGCTGTGGAAGGACTGGCCCACTGCTCCTGTTTTCCAGGATTCTCATTGATGTCTGATGGACAGACATGTGAAGGTACAAAAATGTACCTGCTTGCTGTGTGATTGCAGTAAAGTGCTGACTGAAACACTGCATGAGTACAAAATTTAGTGAACCCAACCTAGAATGCCACCCAACACAGATAAATGAGTTTTATTAGTCCGGTGAGGAGTCATAACTTCTAGGATACATTTTTTTTTGAGGCAGTTGCGTTACAGTGTAGAGGCATTTCATAAACTGAACTTGTTCTCATTTGGCATGAGAAGCCCACAGCGTCACCAAACTGTATCATGTTAACTCAAGTTCTTTGTGTTAGAAGATGCACTTTGTTGAGTAATATATGCTTTCTTTTTCTGGTCTCCAGATGTGTTGCTGTCTAATACAGATTTCCACAGATTTTTTTGTTCTTATTTTCTTACAGAATGTGTAAGGCTTGTGTATGCTACAGCAGTGGCATTGTTAGTGGTAAATATAATAAAATTGATTAAGGGAGAGATGTGAGAATGAATCTTTTGCATGCCAGGTTTTAGCATAGGGGAGGTGCTAATAAATTTCCTGTATACTGTTGATTTGTAAACTGATCCAGTGGTACACTACATTACTCCTGGTAATGCAGCAGATCAGTTTTCTGTCTGATTTACAGCCATTTTACAGTCTGTAATGACTGCAGCTACCATGCACACAAATTCAGTTCAAAACAAAGTTATTAAGGTGCAACCTTGGTCTTATTCTGAAATAGTGAATGTTTTTGCAGTCTACAATACCATGGCATTCAGTGTGTGATGAGATCCAGGCTATTTGTTTGAATGAAGCGCAAATTACGTTATGTGCAGGGTCTCTATGAGCTGTTTCTGAACTTTTAAACATAGTGAATCTAGATGAAACGGCTATATTCGTGTAAAGGACACTCTTTCTTTGAATTGTTCCCATATGTTCGAGTATGGGTGGGCCTTGAGCTTGATTTAGTTTGGAATAAAACAAACAGCAGGTTTAGATATACTGGTTGTAGAGCCAAATACTTTTGTCACATTCGAGGAAACAGGAAAGAGATGCTTTATCTGCCATGTACAGTACTGATATTTCATTTCATACAATTTGTGGTATTAGTTTGAGAAACTTGATCATTATACCGGAGGGAAGACAGTGAGACATTGTAGATCCAGTCTATGGGCTGTTGTAATCCTCCCATCGCAGGCATCTGGTTCTTTTTAAGCAGTCATTTCCACATGCTGAAATTCATATGTAATAGATCCATAAAGATAACAGATGAATGTAAACTAATGTTAGCTAATTGAATGCAACTCCTCAAACCAGTAGTTACTGAATTATACCATAATGTGTGCTCACCTTCTTAAACAGTAAAGAACATCATAAGGATCCTGTACCTGTGTGGGGGTGTGTGTCCCCTACACTCATCTTCTGATCTACTGTGTATCTTAGTGCAGCAGGGCCCCACACACTTGCTCTACCAAGGAGGTGTGTGTGAACATGGAAGGTTCGAACAAATGTGTTCTTCTGCATGACATGTGAGACGTGGGCTTTATACAGAATACAGAGTGTATATAAGATTGCTTAGCCAGTTCATCCCTACTACACTGCACTTCTGGTTTGCCACATATACACATACAAACACACATAGGTGTGCATTCAATCTCCAAGCACACATTTATGTGTTCGCAATTTGAGGATCAGATTTGCTCAAAGGTCTCAGAGCCTTGATTGGATATGTTTTTCATTTCTCCCATCAAACCCAAAAAACACTAGCCTTTATGGCTTTGTGGATGCACACAGATGTCTTATTTTATTAAAATCATAAAGATTGAGGTGCCTGGTCCATAAGACTGGTCCATAACTCAAACATGAGATAGATGTATAAATTTTTTCATTGAATGTCTATTATTTTGTGCTTTCTGTCAGAAAATAACCAATAAATATGTATGACTATAGCATGGAATAATTAATTTGATAAGATATTTTTTTTGTCAGTTTTTATTAATCAGTTTGCAGACAATAAGCTGTTCTTTAAGCTGTTTATCTATGACAAAACATGTTTGTTCCGGATATTCTCAAAGGAAAACAACTAGAGGCAAGCACTGACTGGCAAACCAGCGTTAGCGCCTTCTTGAAGGCCGCTTCAGGCCAGTGTTGCCTCTGACAAAGAAATCGTGTTCATGGCCCATAATTCTTATTGCATGCTCTTCAGACATGCCATCCATCACTAAGAGATTCTTTGAAGCTCTTGCCTGGCCACAGAAATGCATTATTTATATCATACATGTCTTTCAGTACAATTTCTAAGTGTCAAAGGTAGTCTATTATTACAGGAAATATGCGGTAGCATCTTTGTTAGTATGGTGTGGATGGGAAATACCAAAAGAGGTTCTTTTAGATCTTAATGAGAGAATGCACTGTTTGCCTTGAACAAAATGTGTCTTGAGAAATAATGAGAAAGGGAAAGATAGATCTGGGCTGAAAGACATGAGAATGTAAGGCGTTTCCCCAGCATGTCCCCACTTTTATGACTCATCCGAAATAACACTACTCCCAGAGACCCACAATCCAATAGCTATCGCCCTGGCAACCTCAAAATAAATATGTCTATCAAGGATCACTGGTTGTTTCTGCTAAAATCAGAGGTATAGATTTGTGAGACTGGCCACATTTAGTGCCTGAAAAGCAAGGAACAGCAGATGGTGTTAATTTGTAAATCCCTGTTGAAATTTGGTAGAAACTTGGTCTTCACTTGGTAGAAACTGATTTGTTAATTTATCTCTTTAGGTTAAACCTTTCTTGTTTCAGTCAAGCAAATAAGAGTGAATGTGTGCATATAAGAAGTATCTACAGATGAGTGTCTCTCTCTCTGTCTCACACACACATGCTAAATCAGGGCAGTGATTACATTCTATATTATACCACCCCAAAGCATTACATGTTCAGGAAAAAGCACTATCTCTGGTCTAAGCACAAAACAGAAAATAGTCTACTTCTGCAGTGAGGTGGCCTTAAAGTCATTTTTGGCTTCTGTGTCCTGTGAGTGACATTAAATTCCAGTGTTGCAGCTCTCAATTACAAAAGTTTTGAGGGTTAACTTTAGCCATGTCTCAGTGGTCAGTGCCACATCCAGGGTGAACTTCAAGACTGAGTGACAGCCATGGAGTTTAAAACTGGCACAAACAAAGCCACACACACGTGTGTTACTGTGTAACCGAAGTAGTCACTTTTTTTGTGACCTTTTCCTAATGGCACCATGGCAGGAGAGTTGAGATCAGTCACAACAGTGTCATCTGCTGTTGTGGATAACCCCTCGGGCACCTAAACACTCATGTTGAAAATCAATGTGATTCTCGAGATATTGTCATTTGTTGTTGTGTGCCACTGATGAGGCACCTTGTACATTTTCTCTCAGCAGTACCCATGGTTAAAAGACAACATAAACATGTTAACAAGCTCCATCATTTTCAAACAAACAACAAAATTTTCTTGCCAAAAATATCAAAGTGAAGCCTCCTTTTGGCTTGATGACCAGTCATTGTCTAAGCTTGAAATAATTACCTTCTCCTTTCTCTCCCTTTTCACTGACACTGGCCCATGTTCCTATTCCAAGCCTTGTTTTGAAGCCTTTATCAGCATCATGTCCATTTTTTTTTTTTTTAATCCACCCAAACAGAGGTTTTGGCCATGGTGTTAGAACCACTCTGCAGTGTTAGAACAGAACCTACACCAGAGGCAGTTGGTGAATGTGAAATTTTCAGATGAAAAGTCTGATCATCAAGTCATCAGTATCACCTCATTTATGAAGCTTGAGGTCTCTGTATGTTTGTGTTTGTGTGCACTGATTCCATCTGCTTGCAGTTCCACATGCTTTATGATGCTGAAGATGCTACTGTCTGTTGAGCTGCCAAAGTCGCTTTCCATAGCCATCACTTTGCTGTGCTGTTAGTCTGGCTTCATCTCAGGAAACGTGTGCCTTGGTACTTAGAAGATGCACTTTGTTGAGTAATATATGCTTTCTTTTTCTGGTCTCCAGATTTGAATGAGTGTGTGACAAACACACACATCTGCAAGCCCAATGAGGTCTGTGTGAACACAGTTGGAGCCTTCATGTGTGAGAGGCAGATTTCTTGTTCAAGTGGCTACCAACTGAGGAATGGAGTATGTGAAGGTACAGTAGGTATTCCCTTCTGCTTTTCTTTTTTCCACACTTTCTTTCATTGTTTTTGACACTCACTCGCACTCTCTTCTCTCTCATTCCCTCTGCTCTTTCATCAAATTCCTCAAATTGAGGAATGAAGACAGTGAAGGTAATTCTTTTTCTCCTTCCTTTTTCACCCTCATAACATCCTCAGAAAATTACAGAAGTAAGGATCATGAACTTGCATTTATGAATTTATTAGTTACAGTTCCTCAGTAGTAACTGTCTTGTGCCTGTGTATTTATTACATGAGGTCAATATGATGGGTATTGCCACTCTATCTTTAGAAAAGCTTCAGATCCAGCAGTAGTGCTCTTTTGCAGCATTCTCTAGTATAACTTTGGTTGAAAATTGTCTTTCAATTTTTATTGAGGAGCTCACAGCAAAGCTTGTTCTGCAATTAAGGTTCAGAGCTATAAATCAAGTCAGAGAGCCACTGTTGGGCTCTTTTGCAAGGTCCTTAAAGGAATACTCACAATATGCAATACTATTAGATCATACCTACATGATTCTATCCTTCCATAACATTTACTCTGATTAAATAAACAGACTTGACAAGCTTTCATGTTGCATAGGAGCTATGAAATTTTACATTTGTGTGCGTTCAAAATATGTTCTCCCCAACAGATGAAGAGTGGAGGGAATCGACCTGTGAATCCCTTTTCTCTGTTTTCTGCTGTCTGCTATTTCCTGCCCCACTTCTCATGATCTCAGTTTAATTTGAGGGACGTTCCTCAATTTGTCAAGGAACATAGAGAATGTTTTGACACAAAAAATATTAATGTTCTGGTGGATCTGGAGCTTATCCCAGTAACACTGTGTCAAGGGGTGGAGAGTCTTCATGGATAAAATACAGACCCATATGCAGGGATAACATAAAGGGGGTTTATTAGGGAAAATGACAGAAGGCTGGAAACACTAGGAACACAGAAACAGAAAGAACACCAACAACAACAAATCAAACACAAGGAACAAAAAACAAGGACTCTGCAAACAGCAGGCACAATACAAAGGATTAAATAGGTGAGGAAATCATAGAAACACGGTTCAAAACCCCCTCATGAAAAAAAATAAAGCAAGGTTTGTGATGTCGCCTGGTATGACGCAACCGGGGCCCCACCATGGAGACAGGCCCGGGGTTGGGGCTCGCATGCGAGCACCTGGTGGCCAGGTCTTACCCCACGGGGCCCGGCCGGGCTCAGCCCAAAGGAGCGACGTGGGGCCGATCTCCTGTGGGAACACCACCTGCAAAAGAAACCGTAAGGGGCTGGTGCAATGTGTATTGGGTGGCAGTTGAAGGCGGGAGCCTCGGCGACCCAATCCCCGGACAGGGAATCTGGCTCTAGGGAATGTCACCTTGCTGGGGGGGAAGGAGCCTGAGCTGGTGCGGGAGGTTGAGAGATAAAGACTAGAGATAGTTGGGCTTGCCTCCATGCACAGCTTGGGCTCTGGAACCCAACTCCTCGAGAGAGGCTGGACTCTCTACTAATCTGGAGTTGCCCGTGGTGAGAGGTGGCGGGCTGGTGTGGCACAGTGACACCTGGAGGGGTGTGATTGGGAGGAACGAACCCCCCCCGACCTGAACCCGAGTGGTGTTCTGTGATTGGACTTCTATGCTAGTCACAGTTTGTCCACAACGAACACCATGTTCAAGCATAAGGGTGTCCATCAGTACACATGGCACCAGGACACCTTAGGTCAGAAGTTGATGATCGACTTTGAGAGGGGCGGAGCTATCAACTGATCACCACCTGGTGGTGAGTTGGATCCGATGGCAAGGGAGGAAGTTGGACAGACTTGGCAGACCCAAACGTACTGTGAGGGTCCACTGGGAATGTTTGGCAGAGTCTCCGGTCAGAGACATCTGCAACTCCCACCTCCGGCAGAACTTCAACCAGATCCCGAGGGAGGTTGGAGACATTGAGTCCGAGTGGACCATGTTCTCCACCTCCATTGTCGATGCATTGTCATAAGTTCTCCGGTGCCTGTCGTGGTGGCAATCCCCGAACCCGGTGGTGGACCTCGGAAGTAAGGGATGCCGTCAAGCTGAAGAAGTCTTATCGAGGCTGGTTGGCTTGGGGGACTCCGGAGGCTGCTGATAGGTACCGGAGGGCCAAGCGAGCTTCAGCCCGGGTGGTTGCAAAGGCAAAAACTCGGGTCTGGGAAGAGTTCGGTGAGGCCATGGAGAAGGACTATCGGTCCTCAAAGAAATTCTGGCAAACCGTCCGGCGCCTCAGGAGGGGGAAGTGCCCGGCACACACTGTTTACAGTGGGAGTGGGAATCTGCTGACTTCGACTGGTGACATACTCGGACGGTGGAAGGAGTACTTTGAGGATCTCCTCAACCCCACCGACATGTCTTCCACTGAGGAAGCAGAGGCAGAGGGCTCAGTTGTGGACTCATCGATCCCCCAAGCTGAGGACACTGAGGTAGCCCTGAGTACCTCAAGTCTCTGGATGTTGTGGGGCTGTCTTGGTTGACATGCCTCTGCAACATCGTGTGGCGGCTGGGGAAAGTGCTTCTGGACTGGTAGACTGGGGTGGTGGTCCCTCTGTTTAAGAAGGGGGACCGGAGGGTGTGTTCCATGTACAGGGGGATCACACTCCTCAGCCTCCCTGGAAAAGTCTATGCCAGGGTACTGGAGAGGAGAATTCAGCCGATGGTCAAACCTAGGATTCAGGAGGAACAATGCGGGTTTCGTCCCGGTCGTAGAACACTGGACCATCTCTATACCCTCACCAGGTTGCTGGAGGGTTCATGGGAGTTTGCCCAACCAGTCCACATGTGCTTTGTGGATCTGGAGAAGGCATTCGACTGTGTCCCTCATGGTGACCTGTGGCGGGTGCTCTGGGAGTATGGGGTACGGGGCCCTCTGCTACGGGCTGTCCGGTCCTTATATGACCGGATCAGGATTTTGGTTCGCATTGCCGGCAGTAAGTCCAACATGCACCGGGAACTCCGGCAGGGCTGCCCTTTGTCACCGGTCCTGTTCATTATTTATATGGACAGAATTTCTAGGCCCAGTTTGGGGACCACGGGATTTCGTCTCTGCTTTTTGCAGATGATGATGTCCTGTTGGCTTCCTCAAATCAGGACCTTCAGTGTGCACTGGGATGGTTTGCAGCCGAGTGTGAAGCGGCGGGGATGAAAATCAGCACCTCCAAGTCCGAGGGCATGGTTTTCAGCCGGAAAAGGGTGGATTGTCCCCTTCAGTGGAGGAGTTTAGTATCTTCGGGTCTTGTTCATGAGTGAGGGAAGGATGGAGCGGGAGATCGACAGGTGGATCGGTTTGTCTTCTGTAGTGATGCGGTCGATATACCGGTCTGTTGAAGTGAAGAAAGAGCTGTGTCAGGGGAGAGGGAAGTCTGGGTGTCCCTGCTTAGACTGCTGCCCCCGCGACACGGCCCTGGATAAGCAGTAGAAAATGGATGGATGGGTGGGTGGATGTAAAGTACTTTTAACAATTCCCATTGTTTCAAAGCAGCTTTACATAAGTATAGAAACAGAAGAGAGAAAAAAACGAAAGAAAGACATACTGTGCACTTTTTGACAGTGTTTTCATTCCTAGTTAATTTTGCTACAGAATTAAATAAATATTTAGGATTATTTTTATCTAGTGGCACAAAGATATTTTTTGTAGCTATGAAGGCTTTTCTTCCATGCTAATCAAAATACTGATTTAGTTTGTCGCCATTTATGCTCTAATTTCCTAGCTGATTGTTTTAAAGTTAGTGATTTGTCATTGTACCAGGGTACAGGTTTTTTCTCTCTAATTACTTTCCTTTTAAGTAGAGCTACAATATCTAGGGTGAAGCAAAACACTGACTCTAAATAATCTGATCAAGTTCTGTGGGGTTAGATGGAGATCCAATCATGGATAATATTTCTGGAAGACTGCTGGTAAATCTCTCTGCAGTAGCAGACGTAAATGTAGGTTTATTGCAAATATCGTGTCCGAAGCACAATTTAAATGAAATGAGAGAATGGTCTGAGATTGCTTCTGATTGAGGCACTGTGACTATATTTTCTATATATAATCCAAGGGTTAGAATGAGATCAAGAGTGTGACCTCCATTATGAGTGGGTCCTATTACATTTTGCTTAACCCCTACTGAATGTAAGATGGAAACAACTGCTGTTCTCAGAGAATCTTCGAGCTTATCAAAATGAATGTCAAAGTCTCCAACAGTTACTGCTTTGTCTAAAGAAACAACTAGGTTTGAAATGAAATCTGCAAATTCTCAGAGGACCGATAGACTCAGTAGACTTATTTTTTGTCGCTCTATATTTCATGTTAGTATAAAGAATTTCGAATGAGTTAGACATATGTCTAGATTCTTGCTTGACACCTAGCTTACAGTATCATCATGAATTACCTCCTCCTATAAAAAGGCAGACAAGCTTTGTTTAATTCAACAAACTCGTGTTTCTGTTAAACACAGAACATTAAACTTCTGTTCAGTAATTATATAATTAGCCATAAGAACAAACAAAAAAAAGAAAAAAAAAAAAAAGTCTGTACAGTATTACTAACACTTATAAAGTGATTATAAAGTTGGCTGTATGAAAATAGAAATATAATATAAATAATATAATATAAAATAAATAATATAATATAAACTCATCACAGTTGGATGACTGGATTGTTGGTAATGAAACATGGAGGCACCTGTTTGTTTTTTCCCCATTTTTTACCTTGAACACACTGGTTGAAAATCATATTATTCCAAGTTCTGAACAAAAAATAAGAAGACTTGTCAAATGTATGTCAAATCCAGCATAATATTATAGCACCATCTTCTAATTTCCCTAAACCTGAAACAGTGGAAATGCTTTCTGTCTCCTTTAAGCTATTGGAAAATCTACATGATTAAATAATTTATCATGATGTTTAAAATGGTAAAATATGACTTGTGAAAAATTACAGTGGAAGATCTTTTGCTCCTAATTTTTATCCACTACATTTGTAATGTTCTTTAATCACTGACAATAATTTTATATTTTGCTCAATATTGGTAAAACATAACCACAAATTATTCCCTCTAAGAGTTAGTACCATCTCTGAAAGAATGAATGATGAAGAGGTAGAGCCTACTTTATGAAAGAAAATATATATTACAGAAATATTCTTTATATTCATTCAATTTTTCAGCTATTCCTTGTTAGATATTGGTTATGTGACTGCCCCAACAGCTGCCCTGAGAGTTTAATTGTAAGTGTTTTAAAGTTTTCTAGTGTTAATAACAATGACATGCTGTACCTCCTAGAGGCAGAGTAAATAAGGGTTAAGATGAAAAGCACTGTAGGATTAACTGCTTAGCGGTATGTTTGGTTTCTATCCTGTCTCAATTATAAGTCACTTTGAGTAAAAGTGTTTGGCAAGCAAGTAAATGCAAATCGAAATTTAGCATCAGCTGCTTTAAAGTGTTTAGGGGATTTATGAAACTACTTCATTGGAGTGTTCCATTTAAGTACATCTCCAATGTTATCAGCAGCATTCCAGCTTCCACTCCAGAGGTGCAGCTATCAAACTGGGACATTCAATGTAAATGAAGACACTTAATGAACTGACTCTTTTAACCCCCATCTCCCATCCATTATGGGCCTTGTTCATCATCTAACAATTTTTAAAACTGCAAAACCAAACCCAGGATACCTTATAGTGCTTTACTGCATGAGGGTAGTTGCAGTGGACCAACCTTGTACATTATCTATCATTTATGGAACATTACATTTGTTAATTATTGTGTACATCAACAATTACTGATACTTACACTCTTGCTTGGAGAAAAGTTATTTTATTTGTTTCATTTATGTCAGCACTTGGTCTTAGATGTCACAATAAGTGTTTACAGAGAATTAGAAATTAAAATTGGCAAAGGAGTAAACATGTGTGAACTAATTATGTGTTTGAAAGGGCGGCAGAGAATTACCTGCACTAGAGCTTAGAGAAATTTGACTAGCCTGAGAAAACCTCCAATTAGCGTCGCATCATGACTGGAGTTTATGCTCATCTGATGAAGTATGGCTGTTGTCATTTTAGCTTTGTAAATCCGAACAAAACTCAGACAATTTACATTTTCCTCTGAAAATCCAAATAAGCAGAGAAAGGTTGGACAGAGGACTAATGTGTTGGGTGTGATTTTAGAGGATCTGTTCACCAACGTTGAACCACAGTGCCACCTACTGTTAAGTGGTGGCCTATATTCACAGATCTCTTCAGTCTGACATTCATTATTTAGGTACATCATTCGAGTTCACAGATCTACATCAAATGAATCATCAGTTGTGTACTCACATCTCATTAATGTCAGTGTCTAGACAAATTAGTTGACTCAAATGATGACAGTGGCAGTGAGGTTTGCGATGCTGTAGACCTCCAGGCCGCACTAACACCTGTACTCCCTCCTCAGATATTGATGAGTGTGCTGTACAGAGCCATGACTGTGGCTCAGGATTCCAGTGCCAGAACACACATGGCTCATTTCGCTGCAGCCCGAAGCAGAAACAATGCCTCACCGGTTTCTCTCAGGACCCCCATGGCAACTGCATTGGTGAGAGAGAAAGAGAGAGATATAGTAAATGTGTGCATGTGTGGTCTGTGTTTTGGCATTCAGGGGGGTGAGTAGTGAGTGGGTGACTTAGATTGAGGACCAGAGTCAGTGCACCATCCTTGACAATGGACAGAACTCAAAAATCTACTTATCTCTGTATTCATTCAACAGTGTTAAGTGGAACAACAGTAGAAGCAGTGTCGATAAACAACAATAGAAAGTGCAGATGTGCAGAGATATATGAACAGTGCTGGGAGGTTTTGATTAGTCCAGGTGAGGTTTGGGAGGACGCAGTGTGTTGAGTATTCTGACTGTATCACAGAGAAGAAGCTGTTGCAGAGTCTGGTGCTGGTGACAGTACAGATGCTCTTATACCTTCTGCCAGATGGCAGGAGAGTGAAAAACCCATGAGGGGGGGTGGGAGGGGTCATCCACTATGCTGGTGGCTTTGTGTAAAGGAGGCATCTGTAAACTGATGATCATCTCAGCTGTCCTCACAATTTTGCTGCAGGGTCCTGTAGTATGAAAACTGTGCAATTCCCAAACGAAGTGATTAGACTGTTAATCAGGATTCTCTTTATTATTCCTCTGAAAAATTGCTGAGGATGGGAGGGGGAAGATAGCTCTGTTCAAACTCTGGAGGAAATGGAGATGCTGCTTGGCCTTATTGGATTGCCAGGATTTGCCTCTCTCCAGAGTTGTTCAGTTGTTGTGTATTAGCATGTGGTCCACTCCAGGTATCCTGAAGTGTTCAACTCTGTTGTGTTATCGAAATTGAGAAATAGCTTGTCTTTCCACCAGTCTGCAAACCCATAGCAACTTAATTGAAAAGGAATATTTGTTATTGCTGTAATTGTGGATTTTATGCTACTTTAATTGGAGTCCATCTGTAATACATGAATGGATTGAAATTAAAGCATAATACTGCTTGACTATTGCATACAAATGCTTTGTCAGCCAAGTGAAAAGTGACTGTTTATAATTTGTCATGCCAGTTTTATGAAGCTATGCATCTTTGCATGACATCTTGAAGTGCTTAAAAACACATGGTGAAAGAAGTATAAACCATGCTTTAGTCCCGTCACCTCCATCCAAACAGCATAAGTGTTTCAGCCATTTCCAGTCTCTAAAATCCCAGAAACACAGGAAGAAGGTTTCTAAGAAGGTTTCTGATTCTATAATTTAGTTAGACGAATCAGCCATCATCTTCTAGAGTCCTGTTTATAAATACACAGCCTACCACTGATATAGAACCCAAAAGTAAAAGGGGCAAGTCGTGGCCTAATGGTTAGAGAGTCTGACTCGTAATCCTAAGGTTGTGGATCCGAGTCTCAGGCTGGCCATGACTGAGGTGCCCTTGAGCAAGGCACCGAACCCCCCAACTGCTCCCCGGTCGCCGCAGCATAAATGGCTGCCCACTGTGCCGGGTGTGTGTTCACTGCTGTGTGTGTGTTCACTGCTGTGTGTGTGCACTTTGGATGGGTCAAAATGCAGAGAACGAATTCTGAGTATGGGTCACCGTACTTAGCCGTATGTCATGTCACTTAAAGAAAAAGTAGTGTAGTTGCAACATTCACCCGACTCTCAGGTCAAACAATTTAAAAATCTTTGAGTAGTCCTGGACGCAAAACTCAGTTTCACACTTCTTACCTGACTCAGTCAATATCAGGAGGTTCCTTTTCTTGTCCTGTACATCATTCCAAGACTGGATTACTGCCAGTCACTCCTGGCAGATCTGCCCCTGCAGGTTGCCCCTCCACAAGCTTCCAGTACTGTAGATATCTACTGATATAAAGCACATATACTTGCCTCTCAAAAAACCTAAACCTACTGACAGGAACTTATCTGGAGCCCACTACACTAATCATAGCCAAGTCTGCATCAAAGTCCCCTCAAGCCTCTAGCACAGTTCAACTGGTCCCACGATCTCTTAACGTAATAGGAGGCCATGCATCAAGACTCTTTCTCTGTCCTACAGCCAGGCAATGGAAAGAACTTACCCTAGCTGTCCAAACATCAAAGTTACTGTCCGTCTTCATACAAATCCTAAATACCTACCTCTTTTCCAAGCATTTGAATTAGCAATTATCATCTATTAATGGAAAAAAATCTCTTCATCCTTGACATGTGAGGGTCTCTGACCTTTTTGAAGTACAGAATGAGTATATGTTTTTGAGGCTACAAAGGACATCTGTAACTTGCTCTTAATAAGGCTGTCAGCTAAATTGCAGTTATGTTTTTTTTGCATTTTGTTATAACTTTACATTGTCTGTTTCTCAGATATTGATGAGTGCAGTGTTGTGAGGGAGCCATGTATGACAGGCTTTAACTGCATAAACACTGTGGGCTCCTACACCTGCCAGCGCAAGATTATATTATGCACCCGAGGATATCATTCCAGCCCTGATGGTTCACGCTGCATCGGTGAGTACACACACACACACACACACACACACACACACACACACACACACACACACACACACACACACACAGGACTAGTCTAGACTAGTTTCTTTTTTGCTTACTTTTGTAGTACCTACTGAACATCTTCTACTGATCTTGCACCTAATTATTATTAGTAGGTGGAGTAGTAGTAGTGGTAGCAGTATTCCCTCGGTGAAGTCAAACAATTTATACACTCACTCACTCTCACTCATTTTCTACCGCTTATCTGAACTTCTAGTAAGTAAGTAAGGTTTATTTATATAGCACCTTTCACAGATAAAATCACAAAGTGCTTTACAAAATATAACAATAAAACTTAAAAGTACAATAAAACAATCTTACAAAGTAAAAAGAGAAATTTATAGAGATGATAAAACTACAATTATAAAACAATAAAAACACACTACAACAGGGATGAAACCATAAAAGCCCAATCAGCTAAAAGCTTGTCTAAATAAGAGTTGCTTCAGTTGCTTTTTAAAGGAATCAGCAGAATCAGCCACACGCAGAGACAGGTGCAACGCGTTCCACAATCTGGGGGCCACAGACTGAAAAGAAAGATCCCCCCGTGTTTTAAAATGGGTTTTAGGGACCACAAGCAGATTTTGACCTGATGACCTCAATGCTCTCGAAGAGCCATAAGGGGTCAACAGGTCAGTGATGTACCCAGGAGCATTCCCATGAAGGGCTCTATAAGTGAGGACCAAAATTTTAAAATCAATTCTATATTTGATTGGTAACCAGTGAAGAGAGTATAAAACTGGTGTGATGTGAGATCTTCTGCTGGTTCCAGTTAAAAGCCTCGCTGCTGAATTCTGAACAATCTGAAGACAATTTAAAACACGTTTGTTAAGACAGGTAAAAAGTGAATTACAATAGTCCAAACGTGAAGAGATAAAAGCATGTATAATCATCTCTAGATCTGCATTGGACAACATTTTCCTCATTTTAGAAACATTCCGTAAGTGATAAAAACAGCTTTTAACCAACTGTCCTGAATGTAGATCTAAAGACATGGATTTATCAAATACAACACCAAGGTTCCTGAGGCTTGACTGAACAGAAGAGCCCAAAGAACCAAGATGTTGTCTGATTTGTGGAATTTTCTTATCTGGGGCAATGATCAAAGTTTCCGTCTTTTTCGGATTTAGTTGAAGGTAGTTACTGCCCAACCACTCCTTAATACAGGACAGACACTCTAACAAGCTAGACAGCAAGTGAAACTTAGACTCCTTGAAAGAACAGTATAACTGAATATCATCAGCATATAAGTGATAGGACACATGCTTAAAACACTGAATTTTCTGAGCAAGAGGTGTCATATACAGTAAAAACAGCAAAGGACCTAATACTGATCCCTGTGGTACTCCACATGAGAGAGGCACAGTGTCAGACATGATCTGATTTATCACCACAGAAAAAGTTCTATCAGTAAGATAAGAAGAAAACCACTTTAGTACAGACCCAGATAAACCAATAACATTTTGCAAACAATTTAGCAAAATTTTATGGTCAACTGTATCAAACGCTGAGGTTAGATCCAGTAGAACCAACACTGTGTACTGGCCCGCATCTGCTGCCATCAAAATGTCACTTGACACTTTAAGAAGTGCTGTCTCAGTTGAGTGCACTTTGCGGAAACCTGATTGAAACTTATCCAAAATTTGATGGTAATGCAGATAAGTGGAAAGTTGATTAGCTACGACTTTTTCTAAAATTTTGGAAATAAACGGCAATTTAGATATGGGCCGGTAGTTTACAGGGTCAGCAGGATCCAGGTTTGGCTTTTTTAAAGTAGGGTTCACTACAGCTTGTTTAAAAAAGGAGGGAACCGTGCCAGTAGAAAGAGACAAGTTTATCATATTTACCAGACAGGGAGCAAGCATATCAGTAGCATTTAACAGAAGAGTCGTTGGGACAATGTCAGCAGGGCTAGAAGAAGGTTTCATCTTTTTTAATAAAACCTTAATGTCCTGTAGACTGACAGGGGAAAAACAGTCCCAAGAGTGGAGAGGAGAACCTCTATTATAGGTGTGCGAGGAAGGAGAAATACTGTCCCTAATGTCCTGCACTTTACTGACAAAGAAATGTAAAAATCTGTTACAGTCAGCTGATGAGTATACAGATACTTGTGGAGCTGGGGGCGAAACAATATTTTTAATGGTGTCAAACAGAACTTTCGGATTTTTCTTATTTGCAACAATAAGATTTGTGAAATAATCAGATCTGGCCTGTTTAATCATAACATTAAGAGCTGTGATCAGCTCCTTAAAATGTAATCTGTGTACTTCAAGTTTAGAGGTTTTCCATAAACGCTCCACTTTACAACAATTTCTCCTGAGACTAAAGATGCTTTCATTCATCCAAGGACATTGTTTTTGTGGGGAAATAAGACTGTGTTTAAGCGGTGCCACCTTATTTAAAACAGACACACAATGATTATTAAATGACTGAACTAATGACTCAGCATCAGTACACTCATTAAAAGAACTAGGATCAAATAAAAAACAAAACTTATCAACAGCAACTTGATTTATAATACGTCATTGAGTGCTCACCTTAAACGGATTTGACTCCAAATAAAAAGAAAGATTAAAGAAATACAACTGTGATCACTCACTTGAATATCATTAATAGATATTTGATCCACACACAGGCCCAAGCTAAAAACCAAGTCCAATGTATGGCCCTTTGTGTGTGTGGGACCAGAGACATGCTGTGTAAAGTTAAAAGACTCAGTCAAAGACAATAATTCTATTGCCGTGTTACAGGAAGCGTCATCTATGTGAATGTTAAAATCACCAACTATTAACACGGACTCCAATTTAATAATATTAGATAAAAACTCAGCAAACTCATCTAAGAACACACATGCAGGGCCAGGATGTCTGTAAATTAAAACACAATAGAAAGACTCTGTAGTGCCAACCTTAGACATTTGGTGTTCAAATGAGCTGAAGGAATCCTGACTCAGTTGCCTACAAGAAAAACAGTCACGGTGCACGATGGCAAGACCACCTCCACGACCTGTTTTGCGGGCTGTACCAAACACAGAACAGTTCGGAGGACGTAGTTCATTCAAATGGACGTAATCCGACTCGCGCTGCCAGGTCTCGGTCAGGCACATAATATCTAAACATTCCTTGATAAATACATCATTCAATATAAACGCTTTATTCGCTATAGAGCGAGCATTCAACAAGGCAACCCGAATCCGGTTTACGTTAACACCAGCTGACTGGGGCGTATGGGCAATAGGTTCCGCTCCATTCCCGTAAGCCCGGTATCTGGGCCTGTCGATTTGTAAAAGCTCGGTTGTAGTGTGCATCATAGCGAGGTGGCGTGACTACGACTACACCATATCCCGACGCGCTAATTGGAACCTGCCGCAGGCACCGCTCTACCTGTTCCAGTTCGGACCCACTCGGGGTAAACGTAGATGCCCGGTATCGCCTCAACCTCGTCTGAACACCCGCTCTGGAGCCTCGCTTTTTCCTCCGGCCACGTCCCGTAGACAGCAGTAAATACTCCGGCGACTTCAACGAGCACTCAAAGACAGGCGAAAAAATCGGTTTGTATCAGGTCCAATTACCATAGTCCTCCATAATAAGGTCTCTGATATGAAACAACGTGTGCCGATCATACTTAATAGCAGCCGACACACAATAGTTAGCTGACAGGGCTGATACAGCAACAAATAATACAAGTACAATCACAAATATACGAGAAAACAAAAAAGGAGCGACAGCAAAGCCGAACACAGGCGCCATCTTGGAATGACTTTATCACTTTAGGTTCCGAAAACTTCTCGGGTCACGGGGAGCCTGTGCCTATCTCCGGAGTCATCGGGCATCAAGGCAGGATACACCCTGGATGGAGTGCCAACCCATCGCAGGGCACACACACTCTCTCATTCACTCACACACTCACACACTACGCACAATTTTACAGGGATGCCAGTCAACCTACCATGCATGTCTTTGGACCGGGGGAGGAAACCGGAGTACCCAGAGGAAACCCCCGAGGCATGGGGAGAACATGCAAACTCCACACACACAAGGCGGAGGCAGGAAGCGAACCCCCAACCCTGGAGGTGTGAGGCAAACATGCTAACCACTAAGCCACCGTGCTCCCCTCCAATTTATTCAATTTATCAAAATAAATTTTATTTGTCACATACACATATATACAGAGTACGACATGCGGTGAAATGCTTTTTTCGTCTGTCTGATATTCAAACATAGAAAGATGGAATTAAGGATAAAAATAAAACCAAAATAAGGTAGATAAATAAAAAGTATAAACTATATAAAATGTATGAAAATATATGTGAAAATATATGTATATACATAAATGCATATGGTGGTATAAACTATATAAAATGTAGGTGAAAGGATATTGGCAGTACAAAATTAAAAATGATTTTGTAATTGTCCTTAAAGTGTCCATGTGCAGTATGGTGTGTATAGTAAAGTGGCACTGTGCTGTGCAAGTCCAGAGTTAAAGTGACAGTGTCATAGTGCAAAAAAAGTGACCTACGGGAAGAAGCTTCTCCTCATTCTCTCTGTGTTTGCTATCGAGGAGCAACCTTTTAACTTTAAACCTAAACCTTTTAAATTTAAACCTTTTGATTAAAATACAGGGGCAGGGTGGCTTAGTGGTAAGCACGTTCGCATCACACCTCCAGGGTTGGGGGTTTGATTCCCGCCTCAGCCTTGCATGTGTGGAGTTTGCATGTTCTCCCCGTGCCTCGGGGGTTTCCTCCGGGTACTCCGGTTTCCTCCCCCGGTCCAAAGACATGCATGATAGGTCATTGGCATTTCTGGAAAATTGTCTGAGATTGCGTGAGTGAATGAGAGTGTGTTCGCCCTGCGATGGGTTGGCACTCCGTCCAGGGTGTATCCTGCCTTGATGCTCGATGACGGAGATAGGCACAGGCTGAGATAGGCACAGGCTCCCCGTGACCCGAGAAGTTCGGAGAAGCGGTAGAAAATGAATGAATGAATGAATTAGTAAATGTACATTAGTAAAAAATGTGTATATTTCTATCTGTAATTCTATTTTTACATTCAGCTGCATGCTGAAAAATATACCTTTTTAATACATTTCATTTGTAGTATTATTTCATCACTTTTCCATTATCATGTAGAGATTGGAAGAGTATGCTACCCTGCCAGCACAGTATTGTTTTTAAGAAACTCCATCAGGGAATTATAATTCATTCAGTCAAAGGAAATGCTGCAACCACTAGATCCACTACTTTTATTTTCATATGCACTGATTTGCATTTGTGAGGCAGTGTTGATCTGGTGTGCTTCTGTGGGATTCTTCTGTACAGTGTTTAAAGTGTAGCACGTTTGATGTGTTTGACCTGCTCTGTGTGCAGATGTGGATGAGTGTGTAACAGGAACACATCGTTGTTCTGAGGGTCAGATCTGCAACAACCTCCCTGGCAGCTACCGATGTGACTGCCAGCCAGGCTACCAGTAT
The DNA here is from genome assembly GCF_022655615.1 of Tachysurus fulvidraco. Taxonomy (NCBI): domain Eukaryota; kingdom Metazoa; phylum Chordata; class Actinopteri; order Siluriformes; family Bagridae; genus Tachysurus; species Tachysurus fulvidraco. The sequence goes on from NC_062519.1 coordinate 10,950,826, forward strand.
GATGCTATACGTCGCCTCTGCATTGGTATGTCTTGCACACACCTGCACTTTGAGAACAATTACCCAGTTTTGCCCCTGTTCCCAAAGAGAGGTCCATGGAGACAAAGTTAGTCTGGAAGAAATCGAGTGTCCTGCACAAAGCCTTGAACTTAACCTCACCAAATATCTTTAGGATGACTTGGACTGCTGACTGATCCAAGGCCTCCTCTCTGGACAGCAGTGACTGACCTCACTAATGCTCTTGTGGCTGAATGAGCAAATCCCACAAGCCACACTCTCAAACTTCCCAGAAGATTGCAGGGGACTTAATGTGGGAATCCTTTTCTAAAAGCACATATTGGTGTGATGCTCAGGTGTCCACAAACCATATGTACTTAAATTTTTATATGGTTACTCTAGCACTAGTACAATCTCCATTTAACAGGGGAATGGTTGTATTTTCATGGTTTACACATTACATTTGTCACTCCAAATGATTAGTATAGTGTCTTTGTCTAATTGAGAATTAACAATAAATAATGTGTTTGACAACATATATATACATAAATATAATTAGTGAGAGAAAAAAGTGTATATTATTTGTACATATATATTGTACATATGTATTGTACATTGTGTATTTTGTACTAATTGTTATGGAGCAATTAATCACAGTCACCTCAAATAATCCTGATAAGCTCAAATAATTGTGATTGTGTATACACGATTCTGTATCAGATTCTCGTATTAAAAATTTAGATTTCATTGGCTTGGCAATTGTCTTTACAACACATTAGAACCTCTGTGTTCTTTCTTCTGACAGATGTGAACGAGTGTTGGCGTTACCCTGGGCGTCTCTGTTCTCAGACCTGTGAGAACACTGTGGGCTCCTACAAGTGCTCCTGCACCACAGGCTTCTCCCTTGCCTTTGATGGCAAAAATTGTGAAGGTAGTTCTTTTTTCTCTCACTAAATTCATAATCACAATCATAATCACATTCTTGTGAAATATTTTGTTAGATGCATGGTTATAGTGATTTAGTGACAAGTTGATAGTATGTGGTGTTTGTGGGGATTCCATGTTCTAGGCTGACTTTGGTCCTAAAAACTAATCCTAAGTGAGAAAGGAAAGTGGGAGATATAGGAAGAAAGAGGGCAGCAGAGATAGAGAAATAAGCATGACTGAGCATGTCAGGAAGTGTCTGTGTGTCAGATGAAGAGTTCTAAAAAGACAGACTGTGAAATAGAGAAAAGTGATAGAACCTGAGCACAGAGGGCAGAGACAAGGAGTGAAAGGAAGAGAGATTCTAAGGGAGCGAATTATTTTTAGCTTGTTTATAAAGTTATTGAATGAGTATAATCAAGCACGATAGCTTCCTTAGTCACATTAAACATGGAGTTGCATTAAGTTGAGAATTTACAAGGACTTGATGGTCAGTGGTGGCCCACGGTGCAGTTAAGAATGTCACCTTATGCAGCAGCACCAACTTAATAGCAGAGAGATATAAAAGTAGAAGTAAATAAGCACCCATGGTCCACTGTGTAACACTGAATGTTCATGGTATTTTTAGACATTGTGCTCATTTATCACATATGACAAATATGTCTAGTGTCAAGGGTGATGGGATGAAAGCCAGCTGGGATGATGGGATGGTATACATTTTGTACCAGCTAGAGCAGGTACAATTAGCTAAAGTGATAAAAATTAGTCTATTTTTTATGTGTAGTGTTTCTTAGAAATATGGAATTCTGTAACATAAATGAACAATGTAAAGTTTGATCATATGTTCCTTACATTGCTACTTATTGTTTATTTAGTGTAATTTATTTAGTATATTTAGTCTCAGTTAATATCTTCCAATATGATGCAATAATTAATGTTTTCATCATTTTTAATTGACTCTGATTTGCAGATGTTAATGAATGTGACAACAATCCATGCAGTCAGGAGTGTGCCAACATCTACGGCTCATACCAGTGCTATTGCCGTGTAGGATATTATTTGAAGGAGGACAGCCACACCTGCGAAGGTGACTCACATTTGTTTAAATGTTTTATACACACACTTGCAATCACCACTACCATAAAAATTAGTGGCTTTTGAGAGAGAATGTATTTTAATAAATCAATGTAGGTGATATATTACATATTGAGCAACTCTAGCACTCAGTGCACTCCTTATTTTAAAAGAAAAATCTATACAAGATATGAAGAGAAGCAGAGGACACAAATAGTTATTAATCATTTACATATGGAATAAAGCTATAAAATGTTGACGCAACAGCTCAAAATGAATGTGATGGGATCAATTTCATCTTGCCTTTTATGACATGATATGCCATAGTTCCTAATGGAAGGTGCCATATTTTTTTAATGTCCAAATACAAACATGCTTTCTTAAACCTTTCCTACCTGGTCCTAACTTTTCCTACACTGTTATTAGTGTGTATTGAGAGCTGTCATTGCTACAGTTTTGACAATATATATATATATATATATATATATATATATATATATATATATATATATATATATATATATATATATATATATATATTAGTTTTTCTATATATATAAATTTTAGGTTTTTTTGCCTTGTAGATATTGATGAGTGCTCTCAAAGCATTGGGAACATGTGCGCTTTCCAGTGTGTGAATGTTCAAGGGAGCTACCAGTGCGGCTGCCCCCCTCATGGCTATTCAATGACACCCAATGGACGCACATGTCAAGGTAAAAGTCATTTAATAACTGTAGGACAACTTCTTTAAAGAATAATGTAAAACATTTTTTTAAAATCACACAAATGCATATTACACAGAGTATGTCAGGTGTTTAGCCCTAAAATAGTCTAGTTGAAATAAGTCATAAAAAAAAGTTTTAAAATAAAGAAAATAAGCAGTTAGTTTCTAGTTCCTGCCCCATGCTCTTTAGAACTTATTTGCACTCACACCCACTTACCTAGAAGATTGACAAGTGTGTGAAGAGGTTTTGTTGTTGTTTCAATAAATAAGAATGAGATGAGAATTATTTATACAGATAGATGACGACAATGAATACAGATGGATTTTATGTCTAAATGTGTCACTTTCTTTTAAGGAAGTGAAATGAAAGTGAAAACTCTTTGGAGTTTGCTTTATATTTTACAAAATTTTTTAACTTGCCACATTGAGAAATTGTTAGTTACAATTACAAGCATTTTTTTTAACAATTACATATGATAGACAAATGTGTAGTTAACAGACAGAGTTCTAAAACACAGAAGCTGATGGTACGGTTCTGCATGAAACAAGGGTTACACTCAGATTCGGGAAGCAACAGCCAACAAAGAAGTCTAGGAGAGCTGGATTTGGAAGAAATTGGGACTGAAATGATAATTTGTTGTTTGGATGGAGAATAGAGAATGGTTTATCCTGGATTGCTTGGAAGTCAGAAGTCATTGAGGAGTACAGTCCAGAATGAAGCGACCCATTTTTTTGGAGGTCACTATATTCACTGCATTGTTATTTGTACTAACTAAATACAACTGACTTCTATAACAAGTAAGTGTATAGACAAATACACCGGATATTATTTTGGAATGCTTGAAACATCAGTGTAAAATAACATTGCACAGTATTTTTTTTCAGTAGAATGAAAGGAGTTCTACAGATTTCCAAGATTTCATTGTTGCACTTGAACCACTTGTACTTCATATCTGATTGCCATAATGATGTAATTGGCAAAATAGAGTACTGAGAAATGCTTTTTAACAGCATTGAAGATTATTATATTGCCTACTTAAATCTTCAATATTACACTTCTACTTGCTCCTAGTTTTAGCTTCAGAGTTACAGTAAACAAACTGGATTGGGAATTCATTATAATTCTCTCCTCTAATATTTTAAAGCACTTGTAACTTGAAATATAAAACCCTGTCCTTAGTTCCAGTGATACACCTTCTAATTTTTTTCTGATAACTGATGACAAAGAGCACAACTTTAGGAAAGAGATTGATATAAGCGGAGATAGAGAAAGATGAGAGAGCTTTGATTCCCCCAGGTTAAAATAAGCACTCACTCAGTGTATGGCGTGTGGATTGAAGCTGGCGAGCTGTAAAGAGTATGTTGCATTTGTAGAATTAGCTTAATAATTAATTACATCTGCAGGAGTGTCTACTGATTCATGTTAAAATGAAGATCAACACAGCACATACTGTACCGCATGTACCTTAAATATTTTTGCACTGAGGATGGATGCAGTTTAAGGGATTTCTACCTGGTTTAACTTTAGCACTTTATATACAAAAATGTTTTAACTAATAACATTAAACTAAGGTTGTTTTGCATGATACACACATAGTGTTAAATGACAGAAATTAATATGAAGTCATAGGTTTGCCTTAGTTTGTGAGTGTTGCCTTGTAGATTTATTTCAGACTCACAAACATGTAGATCATCTAGCAATTAGTAAACCTACATAGTATTTTTAATTTAGCAAGAACATTAAGGAAAGCAAAAAATTAATTTAGATGTTTTTTTAATGGCATCCTTTAGTCCTTTCATTCAATAAATAAATGAATAATGAAATTTTCATTATGGGACTTATTTGTACTTTTTAAGTATACATTATACTTGGGTTATTTAAACTTTAGATTTATATCATTGAACTATTATAAATAGTACCCATAACAACTAGCAATACAAAACCCTGTGTCTGGGCTATAATCAGCAGACTGCAAGACAGCAGTTTAGTTTTAAAAATGCCATGAAGATTGTTTGTGTTTTAGATATTGATGAGTGTGCTACAGAAACACACAACTGTTCGACAACCCAAACATGCTACAACCTTCAGGGAGGATTTCGGTGCCTGTCCTTTACATGTCCTGAGAACTACAGGAAGGTGTCAGACACGTGAGTGATATTAATCATAATCTTAACTGAATAAATTCCCCATATTAAATTAATTTAACATAACACTTGAACACTTGAAATATCTGTAATCACAACATGAAATATAAGCATATAAAATGTATATTTTCAGTTGGGTTAATACGTTTTTGAGAAATTGGAACACAATTGGAACAGTGGATTTCAAATACAAAATATATTGCAATAGCTGTTTTTTACTAAAACTAATAATTTTGAGTCTTTTTGTAAAACACCTTAAATTAAAGCAGTCTACACTTGAATTCCATCTTGTTTGCTTCATTTCAAATCCATTGTGTTGTACAGAAGCAAAATTACAGTAGTACAATAACTGTCCAAAGAACTTGTTTTAATGTCATGCATGCAAGGCTAAATGCAAAGTGGGCACTTTATTTATTTAAACTAGAAAGGCATGCCTACCAGCCGCAGCAGCCATTAGATGTAGATTCGGTTCACTGGTCATGAATGTACTTCTAGGAAACATGCATAACTCACTATGTGTGTAGGGGAGAGAAGATCGGTTGGGTCTTTGTGGGTATGGGTTATATCCCTCTGGCCCTGTGTGTTCAAGCAATGACCTTGTTAAATAAGGAAATCCATGCTGGTGACAGGTTTATTGGGCCCAGCCCCTGGCAAGCACGTTTCCATTAGTCTGAAAAATGAAGGAGCCTGACTCTGATCAAAAAGTGCTTATTTCACACACGCATGTCTAATCTAAGTACAGGTTCTGCTTGAAGGGTTGAACAACAACAATACACACACACACACACACGCATACACACATCTACTGTAGCTACACACGCCCAAATTCCAATTCCAAAATCACATTATTTACAAACACACACACACACACACACACACACACACACACACACACACACACACACACACACACACATATGTGTGTAAAGTATATACATATACAGTATGTGTGTGTATATGTAATGGGATTTTGGAATTGGAATTTGTGTTGAATCCATAATTGCTTTTTTATCACCTTTTCCATGGACAATTCATTCAGTCATCATGGAAACGGTCCTGATTATAACAAGTTTCTCAGGTAGGTTGAAATGTTCAGAACAACATTGTCTGTGAAGAAGAGGAAACTGCCTGGCCTTTCCACATCTGCTCATACCCCAGAAAACTCAGAGACAGTGGATATTCTCAAAAGCCAGACACCAGGCTTCAGCTTTTCAGCTATTTAAACTGCACCATCTATACTGGCAGTTAACAAGGAGCAGAGCTTAACCACACTCCTTGTGTGTTTCCTCTGCCACACTCTATATACACTGTGTTCCAAATTATTATGCACATGCCATTTTTTATTGTTTTTGTTTTCATTAATTTTAATTTTATCCTCAACTATTATTTTTACAATGAGAATGCTATTAAATTTGAAAGAACTGATAATGCCACCAATTTTATTGATATTGATAAATAAATAGATATGTTCCACATAATTATGCAGAATGCAGTTTGAAAGCATTCAATGGGATATAATGAACTCAAAACAGAACTGACATATGAACAGTCATATCATGGACATATCATTTTTCCAAAAAACACAATTTAAAACAAAAAACCTATTTACAGTTCAAGTTATATATTAATATATGCACCCTTCTTGGATATAATAATTCTCTCATCCATTGAACTTGTACATGTATCATCCACTAAACTCCATGTATAGTTTCTTGGAGTATTTCATTTGAAGATGCCAGTTTTTCCTTACAGAGATGTTGTTTGGAGGTATACTGCCACCCACCCTTATAGATCTTCATTTTAACAATGCTCCAGAGTTTCTCAACCTCCTTGCTGATGTCTCAGTCTTGTTGGAACAGGGTGTCAATTCAGCACCCATACAGAACTCCATCCATCCGTATCATCAAGTGCATTTGTCAATGAATAAAACTGTTTGTAAATTAGTCTTCATGTAATTCTGAGCCCATTTCAGAAGTTTCTCTTTTCACACAAAAAAGTTTCACACACAACTGCAAGTCTCTGAAGGATCTTGCATCGAGAGGTTCTTGGGACTCCACAGATGCCAGCAGCTTCAAATACCTTTTTATAGCTGCCTTTTTAATAACATTAGTCTGTTTGACAGAAACCTTTCTTAATAAACCTTTATCTGATCTAATTCTTCTCGACTGGGAATCACTGACAAATCTTTTGACAGTTTGATGATCTCTTTTCAGTTTTTGCAATATATCAATTGTTTTCATGCCTTTTGCAAGACATTGCACTATTTCACGCTTTTCATCTTCAGAAAGATCTTTCTTCCTTCCGATATTGCATAAGGATTGTGACTTGCTTAATAATGTGGAACAACCTCTTTATGTTGGCTTCCCTTCAACTAAGATCACCTAAACTAATCAACTAACCTGTCTAAGATTGATACCAGTTGTCTTAAAACATAGAAATAAAACAAACACCTGAATATTTATTTTAAAGAAATCCTACTGACATATTATTTTCATAATAATTTGGAACATGATGTATATGGGACCAAAACCCCAATGTCTAGCTAAGGGGTGGCCAACCAGTCAGAGACCAAGAGCCACATTTTTTACTGTGTTACTGCAAGAGCCACGTCATACACATGGGTACACTTGAACATCAACTTTTTTCCTTGCCATTTTGAGAGCAAACTTGACACAAATTGTTTACTCAAATGATCTTGATATGATACGAATGAAATGATACAAAAATACCGTATTGAACTCAAGCAAAGCGAACACGTATATTAAAAAGACACAAATACAAACTTCGGTATGAAAACCCTGCAGCTCGTGAGCCGCGGGTTGGCCACCCCTGGTCTTTCTATTTCAATTTGGCAATTGTTAGTCACTCGGATCCTGTTACTTCCAGCGTATAAACTTGAGAACTGACTGTATATGTGTTATATCTATATACCCCAGCCCATCAAAAACTGAATTTCCTGTGGTAAATAGCAATAACTATATATATATATATATATATATATATCTATATATATATATATATATATATATATATATATATATATATATATATATATATATCCAGTGGATTTTGCAGCCACATATTTGAAACATCTATGTATGAACATCTGGTGTAGGGTTTAGAAAGCAAATACAATATTAAGTATACCATAAAGAAACATAAAATACATTGCATAACCAATAGCCTCCTAGTGGTCCAGGGTCAGGATCCTCACTGACGTGACTTGGGTTTGATTCCAAGGCAGGAAGCTATCCCAGCCCATCAAAAGCTAACACTCTGTGTGTCAGGAAGGGCATATGGCATAAAAACCTGTGCCAGATCAAATATGTGGACCAGATGATCTGCTGTGGCGACCCTGAACAGTGAGCAACCAAAAGAAGAATGACATTCCATAAAAAATATGCAGAAATTAAACAGATGCAAAGCACAATGAAATTAGATAGAAATCTGTTCACTGAAATTATACACAGAGATAAGATACAGACACTTCTGTTTAAAATTATTTGACAAGTATCCTGCTTTCTTCTATATTTGTTAATTTAACATTAGTAGAAAAGTCTCCACAGTCATGACCACCCCAAGAATTGCTTTAGGACGATTTTACTGAATGGTGAGGATGATTTGATTTTCATTAATTAAATTATAGAAAGTTTGAATAACGAGAGCCTCGATGCCCGATGACGCCTGAGTTAGGCACAGGCTCCCCGTGACCCGAGTAGTTCGGATAAGTGGTAGAAGATGAGTGAGTGAGTGAGTGAGTGAGTGAGTGAATAACGAGACATTTTTTAAAATCCATTTCTTCTTAGATTATGTACAGCAAAAGGTCAGTGTGGCTGCCAACCAGGCAGGAGCCTCACCTGATTCCACTTCTTTAATCAGTTTAATCAGTTCGTCTTGGTCTCCATTTAACTATAAGCTGTGCGTCCTATTCAGTCCGAGCTGCTACTGAAGTAAGCTACTGGAGAGTTCAACCGCAGATTTATATAAAACAATATAATCAAACCACTTTAATGCTATTGGCATTTGTGGCGTATGACTGGCGTATGACTGGCCCCACTTTCTGGTTGTTTTTCTCTCTGTTTCTTTGTGTGGAGCCAGTCATGATTGTGTCGCACAAACTAAATGGACATATCAGCTACAACATAGCATTGTAAGAATGGCCTAATGAAAATTAGTCATGCACCTTTATCTTTTTAGTTTTGGAATAAAATTTACTAAAAATAAGTTGCTTCTTATATAACCCTTGGCTATTTTATACTCTGCAAAGGTAGTATAAAGATCAAATGTAGCCTTCACTATAACATTATAATATGCACCTCTTTTTGAACCTTTCCCATGTTTTTATAGGCGCTGTGAGCGGGTAAGCTGTTTCAGCTCCCAGTGCCAGAACTTGCCATTTCGCATCACCTTTTATCAGCTTAGCTTCCAGACTAACATCGTCACCCCAGCACAGATCTTCCGCATTGGCCCCTCTCCAGCCTACACAGGTGATAACATCATCATTAGCATCCCGCGTGGCAATGAAGAGGGTTACTTTAGCACACGCCGACTCAACAGCTTTACCGGAGCTGTGTACCTGCAGCGGCAGCCTCATGGGCCTCGTGACTTCCTCATCGACGTAGAGATGAAATTACTGCGCCAGGGCACTGTCACCATGTTCCTCACTCGCATCCACGTCTTCATCACAGCACATTCCATGTGATGACCCGTTCTGTTGCATCATATCTGCTTTCATAAGGTGCTAATCTCCTTAGGGGGTTGTCTGACTATCTCATTAACCTTTGCTGAACAGATTTTCAAAAAAGCTTATCCAAAAGGAACTATGATGGTGCTTTTTTTTTTATTATTATTATTTTTTACAGGAATCCAAAAGCTTGTGTTCTGTCTTGACTTGAGACAAAAAGAGATATGCAAACTGTATCAACTGACAGACGTAGTTGATTTCCATTTCCAGTTCTAAGTAATTAAAGTTACTTAGTACCAGATGTTTTTTTTTTCCTGAAACAGTTATGATTTCTTGAAGCTGCAGGGCCTCATTAATGATTTTAAAAGGCAATGTTTCCTAGCAGAGGGAAACTGTGGGAAAGATGGATTGGTAAACACGTGGATCCTTAAATCTTCTTCACATAGTGTTGCATCTCTTTATTTTACCCAATATAAATGTTTCAATCATTTTGGGAACAATTATTTACTGTACAAAATGTATACTACTAATGAGTACATATACGGCACTTCTTTTCATTATCAAAGGGAAATACTGCAAAAACATCTTTTGTAATCACTGTGATTAATATTTTGTACCTGAAAAGATGTATAATATTTTGTAATATTTGTAGTTTGCTTGTTTTCTGTTTGTATCTGTTATTGCAAGGCACATTTGACATTCACACTTGGAGTCTGTGTGAGATACAATGTAGCACTGATGACATTACATTACAAGGCTGTTTGTATGGAGGTTTTATTTTATTTTATTTTTTTGCTTTCTATATCTATTTCTGTATGTTATCTAATCCTCTCAGGGTAAATGCATCAGATCATTTCTTCATGGTGTCCAAGTGATTACCATATCACCATTGATTTAATAAACAAACAATAAACAACAGACCCACAAAAGCATTTATAGAGTGAAAGTGTTTTATTTTTTCTGCAATTAGTCAGCTTTATTATAATAAAGCTGATTTCTGTGAAACAGAAGGTGAAGACCACCACCTACTGGTAAAAAGTGAAACCTCATTTTCACTTTGGTACTATGGTTCTTTTTAAACAAAATAGATGTAGATCAAATTCTTAAGTTGATGTTCAGGCCCAAGGCTAAAGAAACCGCATTAACCCCGAAGGTCAAGCAATCTAAGCTTATCACATGTGGAAAAGCAGTCTGTTTTTAGCTTACTGGTCCTGCCTTTAAAATGACGGGCTGTGTAGGCCCACTCCTTGATGAAGTCCTCATCAGCCCCTGTGCTATCATGTACTGGTCCACCCTAGAGACCAGTCAACCTTCCCTCCCCATTGTGTGGGTATCGGGAAAGGGTGTACAACTGTGTGAGTTCCACAGCACCTCAGATAACCTCAGACTGCTACCTCACTACATAGGATGAGAAATATTTAATAGCTAAATGGTAAATTATGAGTTGTGCTACATTGTTCTTACTGCTGTAATTCTCTGAGACAAATTCACAAAATTTTGAACAATTCATCTGTTTATGTACATTCCAATAACATAAAACCATGTCTATAGCATAACTTCTGAATATAATTGATACAGCATGTTCCATTAGACCATGTCTTAGGACAAAATTGAACCTCAAACTACTTCCTGCCATTCAGGTGGTGTTCCAACACACATGTAGGAGTGTGCAGTCTTTGATAGATTATCGTCTTTCCCTGAGTGCTCTTTATCAGCATGGCTAAATTTACGTGACAGTGTTCCAGGAAAGCAAGTGCTCATTCTTGTGATAAAGGAACTAACAGGAAATTATGAATCTTTTGATAAAAGTGACCGGGCTGTTATGGAGTCAATGGACACATCTCAAATTGATGCCCAGCAAAGCTGTAACTCACTAGTCGGCTGTTTAAAGGTGAAGAATTATACTAAAGCAGTAGAATTTTAAATCTCTGACGATAATTGACAATACAGCTCAAGCTAATGGGGATGAACATGCACTCTGATCAGTATGTACAGGGTGCAATGACATGAGAGAATTCACAAAAAATTATATCATATATATATTGTCGAAAGTGTACATGTACCCACCACATTCATATGTGCTTTTTGAATATTTCATTCCAAATGTAGACCCCTCTTTCCTGGTATAAGGTGTCTCATTTGGGTTGAGGTCAAAGCTCTGTGCAGGACATTCACGTTCTTAAATTCAAAACTTGGTAAACCATTTCTTCATAAGCTGTGGATTGTGCACAGGGGCATTGTCAGTGTCAGTGAAACAGTGTCAACCTCTCTGTTACAGTAAAGGGAACTGTATTGAATTCTACAGAATACAAAGATCCTAAAAAATCGTGTGCTTCCAATTTTGTATGAACAATTTGGGGTAGACTTGTATAATATTGATGTGTTAGTCTGGTTCCTGCATATTTGTGCCATAAAGTGTATGAGTGGTAATCTATAATCACTGGTACTTTTTAAAACATTTTTGATGGTGAAATTTATCATATGCTGCTACTCGTTTGATAACTATTTCTGTGTAGTATGGGTGGAGTATATATATATATATATATATATATATATATATATATATATATATATATATATATATATATATCCACAGGGCTCAGTACTTTGTCCTCTTCTTTTCTCCCTGTATACTCACTCTCTTGGTGAAGTTATTTCATCACATGGGTTCTCTTACCACTGCTATGCTGATGATACACAACTTATCTTCTCTTTCGCACCCTCAGATGCCACAGCTTCTGACCGGATCTCAGCATGTCTGGCAGAAATTTCATCATGGATGACTGCTCATCAGTTAACTAGATTTGCTAAACCTGCGCAATTTTGTGTAAAATCTGTGAGGCCTGGCTCATTTGCATTTGTTCACTCAGAGTAGCTCAGATCCAAGGCAGGTTAAACCTCTGTCTGTGACGGAAACCTTCAAGGCCTATCTATACAAAATAGTCTGTTTAAGTCTGCAAAGTCATATCAAAAGTGTATCAAAAGGCATAATGAAATGCAACGCCCAATTTGTGTGTGTGTGGTGTGTGTGTGTGCATGTGTGTATGTGTGTGTGTGTGTGTCTGTGGTGTGTGAGTGTGTGTTTTGGGTGCGTGTGTTAGTGGACATTTTATGTGTGCATTTTTGTGTCTGTACAGGTATGTATGTTCATTGCGCTGAAAAGGGCAAAAGTGTGACCTATTGCCCCACTAAATGTGGCCGGGTCAAATTGACCCGGGAGGACAAGATTAATTTTACTTGCAAAGTTCATAATTTGGAACAATCCTGGTAAATTTCAGGCAAGTATTTGGAAGGAAACCCAAGTTATGACACATTAAACTTTCCAGATGAGTCAAATAGACCCCAGGTCTGCACAAGGGTTGTATAAATATGATATGTACTATGGCAATGACAAACCTTAGCACACAATTTTTTTATATAAATTAAACAGACTATTTTGTATAGATAGGCTGTGAAGGTTTCCGTCACAGACAGAGGTTTGGCCTGCCTTGGATCTGAGCTACTCTGAGTGAACAAATGCAAATGAGCCAGGCCTCACAGGTGATGGGGCCGTTTGCACAACAAAAGCAGGGCTGAAGAACTGTGAAAATCTCAACAGGGGGAATCACACCTTGGGACCTGCACCAGAAAATAAAAAATCCAGTATTTCTAGTGTTAAAGCTCAATCCTTGTTCAGTCTCTTGTCATTTCTAGACTAGATTACTGCAATACACTGCTGGCAGGTCTACCTATGAATGCTATCCGTCCTCTGCAAATGATCCAAAATGCAGCAGCCCGGCTTGTTTTCATCCTGCCAAAGTTCTCGCATACCACCCCTCTGCTGCGATTCCTCCACTGGCTTCCGGTAGCTGCACGCATCAAATTCAAAACACTGATGCTGGCCTACAAAGCCAAAAATGGACCAGCTCCCTCTTACCTCAAAGCCCTCATCATTCCTCGCACTACACCCCCCGCAACCTCCCCTAGAGGTCCGGACAGCTGAGTCACTGGCTATTTTCAAGCGGCGGTTAAAGACGTACTTATTCAGGAAACACTTCAACTAGCACTTCTTTCCTTAACTTTTGCATTTAAGAATAAATAAATAGATAGATAGATAGATAGATAGATAGATAGATAGATAGATAGATAGATAGATAGATAGATAGATAGATAGATAGATAGATAGATAGATAGATAGATAGATAGATAGATAAATAAATAAATAAATACAACCTTTGACACTTTTCATTGTAACTTTGAACAAATGTTTTAAACCCATGGTATCTTAAGTATGTAACCTAGTGAACCAGCATTACTGTATTCAATGTTAGAGATTTAAGCACTTATGTACGTCGCTCTGGATAAGGGCGCCTGCCAAATTCTGTAAATGTAAAATGTAAATGTATATATATATATATATATATATATATATATATAGCAATAAGTTAGCAGGAGTAGGCATGTTACTTAGCCATCAATAAAGTGAATTTTCAGAGGCCTTAATTTTTCCAAAATGTCAGTAAATCTACTCCAATTTTCTGTTCTAAACAGACAATTTATGTTTTGTAGATTCTTTGTTGTGGACATCACCACTGTTTAGATGTTTTAATGCTTAAATATTTATTTTGTAATTGCTTACACTATATATAATATCCATAAGCCACACCAATTTATGGGTGTGGTATTATAAATATTTAATTTAAAGGCAGTTTAAAGGCTTCTGTTAATCCTTTGCTGTTGCTGCTGAAGCCTTGTGCCAAAAACTTGTTTTTGTTAATCATTTATGAAATATGAAGCAGATGAAGTCTATATTTTAATAGCACTCTGTACATGCACAAACTAGTTCATCACAACATTTCTCCTTAGGTGTTTTAACATGTTCACCACATTCCTTTATAGAACTAATGATTTCAACTGACATACTATATTTAGTCCAGGCCTTGTTACCATTGTTCCCAAGATTATATCCTGGTCCGCATGAGCCTGACCAGAATAAACCTGAAGATGAATAAATGAATTAATAAATTAATAAATATTTAATACGTCAGGCATTATTTTGTGAATTCCCCAATTGTTATAATTAAAAAGCAACATTCCACACCACTGAACTAGGCAAATCCTCCCAGTATGATTAATAAAGCATTAAGGAGGTAATAATTACATGAAATAAAACTAGGTTGGCACACAGGGCACTGGATCTTGTGCATCAGTATGTAGAGAGCTGGCACCCATGCAGTATTTATCTCAGTGCTCTACCAACCTTTGATCATGAATGGGAACTTGAAGTTAAAAGAAGGAGATGATCATTACTGTGTACAGGGTCAAGTTGACAAGGCTTTCATCAGGGAACAGTGCCTTTGGATTGATCGCTGGCATTCCACTTCAAACGCTTTTGGGAAGGGCAGCGGATCTCAAAACTTAACCCATTCATGCTCTACAGCTTAGATTAAAGTGGACATGAAAATCACCTGTGCTTTATTATAACACAGATCTCTCTCAGGTTGTGCCCAACCACATCAATGGCACTTGTATTTCAATAGAAATGATAAGCTTATTAAACGTGCTACATGTGGTTGCTGGCATTGTTATAGAAAGGGCAGAGGATTTGAAATGGTCACTTTACTGTATACAACTTTAATTTAAGCTGGTGATTTTATACCAGTGGGATTTAGGATTCAGGCAGAAATGAATCCTTGTAGATAAATGAGAAGTGGTTACTCAGTGGTTCAAAGCAGTTCTGTGAAATGAACTTTAACTCTTCTAGTTTTTGAGCACAGAACCTTACCAGTGGCATGATCCCCTAGACCTTCAGAGTAAAATTCTTATGCATCATTAAGAAAGCTACATGTGCATATATGATCACAAATATCAAATATCATATATTTACAGGAATCTTGATTTCTAATGAGCAAACCTGAGACAAAAATTTGGCAAGAATGTAATTCAAAAAGGATTTTTTTTCTTCTCTGTGACAGCAAAATCTTTTGATAATTTAGCAAATAACCACGTTTTTATCATGCATTTGAGCCCAAACATCCCTGTCTATCAGGTTTCCAGAGTTGAACTATAAAATGCTGCAATTTAATGCGGAATACAGTGATGACAGTTTCTCTTAACAGTCTCTTATAAAACCTTTCTCTATGATTGTTGTCATGTGTCTCAATTCAAAAGTATTAGGTTTACATTACAGTTTGAAGGCCATGTGGGGTTTTTTTTAAATTTAAATATTAACTGTATTTGAAAGCTGCTTAGTATATAATAGTACATATGTTTTATAGTACATACATTTGAATTTTAAGATGTAATGCTAGTTTTCTATGATAGATACAATTTGTGCATTTACTGTATATGGCTGAACAATTGCTAGTCAAAATGTATAAATGTGGCTTGTCTGAATGTTACTCTGAATTTACTTATCCTAGAATTAGTCCCATGCAGAGGCAGGATCTGCTGTTTGGCACAGCCCCCTCCATTTGGCACAATTGAGGGCATTCACAGGTGCAACATGTGCTTGCTTTCTCTTTGATTTGATCAAGCAAGTGTTTCTTTAGTTCATGGCCTCTTTTCTTGTGGGCTGAGGCACAAGGCTGTCCTGGTTACTACTGTAACTGTTCACGACTTCGAGTGACATGGCCCTACCACCATAGTCTCGCATCCTATCAACGATCTTCACCACCCCATCCACTTCCTGACATTGTGGTTCATTGTGTGGTCCCATCTGGTGAGCCCAAGGATCTTTCAAAACATTTGCATTTTGGGCCTGTTAATGTCTTAATTTTGCTGGCCAGCAATCATATCTATATACTGTAAGGGGCCATAAGACTGATAATAGTTTTGTATACTTTTTTATCCATACACCTGAAATAAAATTTTGACTTTGAATAACATTTAAAAATTATTAGTAAACAGATTCTGTCTTTCATATTTATTATATTCAATTGCAAATCAATTAAAAAGGAGACTGTGAGTTTTGCAAACACCATTTCTAACTCAAAAGACCCCTTGTAGTCTAGGAATCCCTGGCAAAGTTCACAGACATGTGAATTTGAATGTGTTCCTTTCCCACGTAGTGTAAACATAACAAAAACCTACAAAACAACTACCAATATGTCAGGTTGAAACTGCAGAGACGAATGCTGGTTCACACAGAGTAAAAACGCAGAATGAAAAATGCAGTATCAGTCTGGAGGGGCAAAAAGGCAATGAAATCAAAAGCCATAACTAAGGGAAGCCAAATGACAAAAAACAGAGAAAGAAATAATAAAAAAAATAACAACAGTAAATCAGCCAGAGAAGAGACATTCACATATATTGATAAGGTCAACTACTTTCATGTCATGACATATTGTAATGAAATAAGTTAGGAAATGATACCACATTGTTAGCAGGGGTACGTTAAGGTTTTGTTTAGATTGATTTAACATGCTTTTCCTGTAAAAGCCATTATTTATTGCTTTAATTATAACAAGAGTTCAACAGGAAATAACATGATGACAATCTCCCAGCTGAATTCCTGATCATTGCTGGCCTGATGGATTTGCTTGTTCTTGTACAGTAGGAACATGGAAATGCATGACACCCACTTCATCCACTTTTTTATTAAACAATTATTTAGCTGCCTCATTAAATACCTCATACCTTTTATTTACAGAGATACCCCATTTGTTATGACATACTCCATTAATCATAATCTCAAATTCTTTATTAAAGCAGATCACCTCTGATAGTGGAGCAATTATACAGGTATGAGATGAATCTCTCTCTTTCTCTTTCTCTCTCTCTCTCTCTCTCTCTCTCTCTCTCTCTCTCTCTCTCTCTCTCTCTCTCTCTCTCTCTCTCTCTCTCTCTCTCTCTCTCTCTCTCTCTCTCTCTCTCTCTCTCTCTCTCTCTCTCTCTCTCTCTCTCTCTCTCTCTCTCTCTCTCTCTCTCTCTCTCTCTCTCTGTCTCTCTTTGTAGCAACTCAGAGTATATTAGAAAAGACATCATAAAAGAACAGAAAACATAACAATGAAAATGAAAACAGAAATTATGGAAGAGATAAGTGAAATAATGTTGAAAATATGTGATAAGTGCATTACAGCACCTATATGTTACACTGTGTGTGTGTGTGTGTGTGTGTGTGTGTGTGTGTGTGTGTGTGTGTGTGTGTGTGTGTGTGTGTGTGTGTGTGTGTGTGTGTGTGTGTGTGTGTGTGAGTCATGGGAAGAGAGAATGGCTTGGTTGAGATGAGACTATGATTTTCTTCCTCATTCTTTAGGCGCACATGTATGTGAATAGAGTGACTTGTTAGTCCAACAGGTTTCTCTGCAGATCTCACAATGTGCTGTATGAATATGCGATGAATGATTTTGTAATGGCTGAGGCAAATTGTACCAGCAGTATTTATGACAACAAGTATTTATGTCACAGAAAGTGCATGCATTGTTCATTATTTTAGTTATGTTTTTCAATGTCTTGTTGGCAGACCATTCTTAAGAATTTGATGGACTACACTGCTGAATGTAAAGCCATGTAATTCCAAGAGGAGTATTTTATCCTATAATCAATTTCCATCTCAACAGTTTTCTGTAAATTCCTCTCCAGGTTGTTGGCTTTACATCATGGTGACATATGAGATGAAGATATGATCATGTATTGTTTTTTACATTCCCTTTGGTAAGCCTAATATACAACACAGTTTAGTTCTTGCCATTGATTTGGGTAGACTGGGTAAAAAGATTTTATGGCACCTATGAGGTTTAACAGGGCTGCATCTTGGGTAGGTTTCTATTATCACTGTCCATCATGTGACATTCAGTATTTACTTACTGGGTTCAGTGCAGTAAAGGAAAGTGATCATTATAATTAATTTGATACATCAAACCTTTCATAATTTAAATCTTTTTTTATTTTTTTTTATTATGCATGCAGACAATTACAATATTTACAAAAGTGAAATTAGATGCAAAATACAAATACAAAGACCAACAAAACAAAAAGTCAAAAAAATACATAAAATAAATTTAACCAGGGGGGAAAAAATGTAAATGTAAAATGGGGTATGAGTAAGGTGACAATATCAAGGTAATAGCAATAATAATAATAATAATAATAATAATAATAATAATAATAATAATAATAATAATAATAATAATAATAATAATAATAATAATCCAATTAATAAGAAATAGTGATAATAGTATTAGCAGTAGTAGTAATGATAAACATATTTACTAATATACTCATTTCATGCAGAATGAAGGTGAGGTTAAAGGATCAGGAAGAGGACAAATAGAAATGGTAGTAGTAATAGCAATAATAATGCTGATACAGCCATTAATAGTAAGATAATAGTAGTAGTTATAATAGCAATAATAATAATAATAATAATAATAATAATAATAATAATAATAATAACTAGATTTGTAAAGTTCGTCGCGACAAACTTTGATGTTGGCTTTGACAGTGCAAGTATTCGCAAAGGCCAGTGCATTTTGGAGGGGAGTGAATAAAAGATTGTGAAAGCCACTGGACCGCTAGGGTGCCAATACTTTTGGAGGTGAGCAGACATGAGCATGTGACGTGAACATAATACCCATGGGGCAGTTCCCCTCATTGTGCTGAGTGTTTTGATATGTCACATGTCCATGTTGTGCAAATTTTTGATTTCTCTTGTTCTGGGGGCGAGGCTACACTTGACGTCACGTGACCAGAATACCTGTGGGGCAGTTCCCCTCATTGTGCTGAGTGTTTTGATATGTCACATGTCCATGTTGTGCAAACTTTTAATTTTCACATGTCGTCACGTGTCATCACGTGACGTCACGTGATGTGACCAGAATACCCGTGGGGCAGTTCCCCTCAATGTGCTGAGTGTTTTGATATGTCACATGTCCATGTTGTGCAAATTTTTGATTTCGCTTGTTTTGGGGGCGGGGCTACACGTGACGTCACGTGACGTGACCAGAATACCCGTGGGGCAGTTCCCCTCAATGTGCTGAGTGTTTTGATATGTCACATGTCCATGTTGTGCAAATTTTTGATTTCGCTTGTTTTGGGGGCGGGGCTACACGTGACGTCACGTGACGTGACCAGAATACCCGTGGGGCAGTTCCCCTCAATGTGCTGAGTGTTTTGATATGTCACATGTCCATCTTGTGCAAATTTTTGATTTCGCTTGTATTGGGGGCGGGGCTACACGTGACGTCACGTGACGTGACCAGAATACCCGTGGGACAGTTCCCCTCAATGTGCTGTTTTGATATGTCACATGTCTATGTTGTGCAAATTTTTGATTTCGCTTGTGTTGGGGGCGGGGCTACAAGTGACGTCACGTGACGTGACCAGAATACCTGTGGGGCAGTTCCCCTCATTGTGCTGAGTGTTTTGATATGTCACATATCCATGTTGTGCAAATTTTTTATTCAGCTTGTATTGGGGGTGGGGCTACACGTGACATCACGTGACGTGACCAGAATACCCGTGGGGCAGTTCCCCTCAATGTGCTGAGTGTTTTGATATGTCACATGTCCATGTTGTGCAAAATTTTTTATTTCGCTGGTTTTGGGGGCGGGGCTATACGTGACGCCACGTGATGTGACTATAATACCCGTGGGGCCGTTTCCCTCATTGTGCTGAGTGTTTTGATATGTCACATGTCCATGTTGTGCATGTCTTTGATTTCGCTTGTTTTGGGGGCGGGGCTACACGTGACGTCACGTGACATGACCAGAATACCCGTGGGGCAGTTCCCCTCATTGTGCTGAGTGTTTTGATATGTCACATGTCCATGTTGTGCAAATTTTTGATTTCGCTTCTTTTGGGGGCGGGGCTACACGTGACGTCACGTGGTGTCGAGTGACGTCACCAGAATATCCGGAGTAAGGTCCTAAAGAACCTGTCCGAGCTCGGTGTAAATCACTCAAAATCTTGCCGAGTTATAAACCTCAAAAGTTTATAATGGAAGTCTATGGGAAAAAAGGCCACTTTGAGCTTCCGTACCGGGAATGCCGGAATTCCGATCTCTAAGAATAATAGAAGCAACAAACTACAGGCCAGGGTCTACAACATATCCGATTTTGGTGCATGTGGCTCGAACGCCCTAGGCCGCATTTTTTTAAATAAATTTTTGTCTAAGAATAATAATAATAACTAGATTTGTAAAGTTCGTCGTGACAAACTTTGATGTTGGCTTTGAGGATGCAAGTATTTGCAAAGGCCGGTGCTTTTTGGAGGCAAGTGGATATAAGGGTCAGTGTTACTTTTGGAGGCAAGTGGACAGAAAGCTAGGGTGCCAAAACATTTGGAGGCAAGTGGAGACGAGCATGTGACGTCATCCGAATACTCCTGAGGACGTTCCCTCATTGTTCTGAGTGTTTTGATATGTCACATGTCCATGTTGTAAAAAGTTTTTTGATTTTGCATATTTTGGGGGCAGGGCTGCGGCACAACCGGAAGGCCAGTTGGTACACCAATTTAAATTTTTGTTCAGAGCATCACCCTAAAGGAGCTGGCCAAGTTTGGTGTAGATAGTTCAAAAGCTTGCCGAGTTATAAACCTCCAAAGTTTATAATGGGAGTCTATGGGGAAAAAGGCCATTTTGAGACCCAGTACCGGAAGTACTGGTACTCCGATCACTTAGAAAAGTAATAGCAACAAACTTCAGACCAGGGTCTACAACATATCCGAATTTGGTGCATGTGGCTCGAAAGCTCTAGGTCGCATTAAATTTTACAAATTTTTGTCTACTCTGAAATAGGAAAACAGAATGTTGGCTTCTACAAAGCCAACATAACTAGATTTGTAAAGTTCGTCGCGACAAACTTTGATGTTGGCTTTGACGGTGCAAGTATTCGCAAAGACCGGTGCATTTTGGAGGCGAGTGGACAGAAAGATTGTGAAAGCTACTGGACCGCTAGGGTGCCAATACTTTTGGAGGTGAGTGGACATGAGCATGTGACATGAACATAATACCCGTGGGGCAGTTCCCCTCATTGTGCTGAGTGTTTTGATATGTCACATGTCCATGTTGTGCAAATTTTTGATTTCGCTTCTTTTGGGGGCGGGGCTACACGTGACGTCACGTGACTTGACCAGAATACCCATGGGGCAGTTCCCCTCATTGTGCTGAGTGTTTTGATATGTCACATGTCCATGTAGTGCAAATTTTTAATTTTGCTTGTTTTTGGGGCGGGGCTACATGTGACATCACGTGACGTCACGTGACGTGACCAGAATACCCGTGGGGCAGTTCCCCTTAATGTGCTGAGTGTTTTGATATGTCACATGTCCATGTTGTGCAAATTTTAGATTTTGTTTCTTTTGGGGGCGGGGCTACACGTGACGTCACGTGGTGTCGAGTGACGTCACCAGAATATCCGGTGGGGTACCAATACCTGGGCCGCATTTTTTTAAATAAATTTTTGTCTAATAATAATAATAATAATAATAATAATAATAATAATAATAATAATAATAATAATAAGCTCATAACGTAAATCAGAATGTTGGCTTCTACAAAACCAACATAATAATAATAATAATAATAATAATAATAATAATAATAATAATAATAATAATAATAATAATAATAATAAGCTTATAACGGAAATCAGAATGTTGGCTTCTACAAAGCCAACATAATAATAAGCTTATAACGGAAATCAGAATGTTGGCTTCTACAAAGATAATTCTACTTAGATAAAACATGCTGATTCCTTGAAACCAATTTATTTGTATGCATTTATATTTGTTTTGATTTATGTTTTTAGAAAGGTATTCTGCTCGGTGAATACAGAAGTTAGTCAAGTCAAAGTCAAGACAAGTCAAAGCTGACACTAAAAGACACAAACCAACACAAGCATACAGTATTAACAGCTTAAAAACAATACAACAACATCCAACATTCAACCGCAAGAAACATGGTTTTACAATTTTAAATGCTTCTGTGACAAGTATGGAATGCAATTTGAAAGCAAAATGTCACAGAAAACTATGGTTATAGATAAAGTCTATTTTCTCTCCTGTATGATGGGGTCATCTGCCATATAGAATGATAATATGACCATGTGCTGCTTGAATTGTACAGTATGCACCATAGGTGCCATGACCCAATGTTATTCATATAAATCTCTCATACCACATAAAAAAGTCAAAAAACAGCAATTCATCAGAAAGCCTGGATGCTACACACTGCATCACCATCTTGTAAAGTATACAGCAGTATAAATATAATCTAATTATATATTTTATTTCTGTTTGTTGCACAAAAAATAGTACCTCTGCATATGTTTTTTTTTCAGCATAATTGCCATAAAACTTTAACCACAAATCACAAACTAAAATAGAAATTGTAAAAATATAAAAATACGGGACTAAAAGTAAGCATGGGCTCTTCAGTCCCATTCTGGCATTGTAGTACAGAATGATTTATTATTAGTTTTATTTTTTAATCTGCTTATTATTTTTTAAACCGCTTATCTGATTATCTAAGTTAGTAGCTGAGGTTTTCCGCAAATTCATCGTATAATTAATTGTTCTCATTCTCGTCCAACCCTCATACGGGAGACATTCATAGGAGAGGTCTATTACAGGACCCTACCCAAGGCTTCATTTCACTTCCTTCACTTCATTAAGCAGTGAAACCTCCTTGACTCCTTTTATTTTCTGAGATCAAACCACATCCTTACTTACTCATACCTTCTATACATACTCATCCTTTCTTAAGCATGTGCTAGAAGAGACATTCTATTTAATTGCAATGTACTTAAGTTAAATTAATTGCATTGACATGCTGAATATGGATATAGTCAATGTGTCAATTCAATTAAGTATATTGTGTTAAAGCAGGTTATATTTGCATGTTCCAAGCATTTTCACAGAACAAGCAGGGAATATCAGTTATTAATACACAGAATAAATCCCACAGTCTATCTATAGTCCATTTCTGTTATACCCTGACACTTGACTTGAGATCAAATGATGAATAACATATGTTAGAATTTCAGGTTTTATTTTTTGGTATCTAGATGTGTTAAACAGCTTAGAACATAACACCTTATGGTGGGATCCCACCCAGTTTTTTGGCAGAGCTTAAACTTGCTTCACGACTATTTCCAATCTGCTCCTCTGATTCATAATGCTGATGAGTTCACTCTTAATGCTTAATCTCTTTATTTTACCAAAATAAATGAATAAATAAATAAACAAACAAACAAACAAACAAATAAATAAATAAATAAATAAATAAATAAATAAATAAATAACAAAAAGCTTTTTTTTGCCTTTTTTTCTTAGCTTCAAAATTTTCTTGGTCCTTATGTTGGCTTATCCTTTTAAACAACATACACAGTCTTTACAGGCAAAATCCTGTCTCAAACCAAGATATATTCATATCAAGATATATTGTTTAAGCAATCTATCCAACAGGGCACACATAAGCAACAGGAAACATGTGTCATTCACATATTTTGATCACTTGAATGTATGTTGAATGCAATGTGCCATATTCATCTATATATCTTCAATGTATAGCAAAACAATACAAAAATACAATCAGTGCAGTAGAGCATTAAAGTAAATCTAATCTGAAAATGGTATAGTCATGATGCTGTCTTTTTATGTACAGTATGTTCATTGTAAAGAAAGAAATGATCACAAAATAAATACAGTCATACATACAGTGGTGTGAAAAAGTGGTATGTTGGCCCCCTTCCTGATTTTTTTTTTCTTTTTATGCACGTTGGTCACACTTTAATGTTTCAGACATTAAATGTTTATCCACAAATGGCAAAAACATGGAACAATGATGAACCAGGAGTGGCTGGCCAACCAAAATTACCCCAAGAGCGCAGCAACGACTCATACAAGATGTCACAAAAGACCCCACAACAACATCCAAAGAATTGCAGGCCTCACTTGCATCAGTTAAGGTCAGTGTTCATGACTCCACTATAAGAAAGAGACTGGGCAAAAATGGCCTGCATGGCAGAGTTCCAAGACGAAAACTGCTGCTGAGAAAAAAGAACACAAAGGCTCGTCTCAGATTTGCCAGAAAACCTCTTGATGATCCCAAAGACTTTTGGAAAAATACTCTTTCACGCCAAAGGATTCCTCCAGAAACATGCAGTTTAATTCATGAATATTAACGTAACATAAAATAGTAAACGCATAGAAAAATCTGCAGTTGCTCAAATTCACCACTAGATGGACACCTACTTATACGAACAACTCCAGTTAACTTGTTTTAGTGGGAAAAAAAAAGATGGAAATCATATTTGATGTTTTTAACATTCACAAAACCCTCTAAAACAGATGCTTATTTATTAGAAATTTAGGTAACACATGAAGCTGTATTTAATTTGTTTCACCATCAACAGGTCATCATCACAAGTCAAGAGTCAGATATGTTCTTAGATCTTCTACTCTATTAGCAATATTTACAATCCATTTACTAAATCATATTATTTTTATTCCTCTAGTTACTTGCTTCAAGCACAGACATGAAAGAAAGTTTTAAAAACAAATTTTACATGCAGAAGGGTATTATATAAGACAAAATATATAAGCAAAGGTTTTTCCTTTTTAAATGTTTGTTTTTATTTGTGTTTGTTTCTCAAATCACTTGGGTCTCCTAAGTCTCCTGATGTTCACATCAGAAATGAACTATACCACTTTCACCTCATTTTGATCCAAAAATTAAGTAGTATAGCTGGAGTCCTGCAGTAATCTCTTGTTCATTAAAAATTGTATAATTAATTAGAACATCTGAAAGTCTGGTTTCTTTCACTATATAATTACTCCAAAAGTTTGCTGCCGTGAGTAGATTCTTGCAAAAAATTAGCTTGTCAAGAGTTTCTTAATGGATTCTTTGATAAGGTTTCTTAGCTTCTCAGATTGTAGTTTTTTTTAACCCCTTTCAGAGGGAAACATTCTGTTCAACAAAGAACCTTTAAGGGTTCCCTCAGAGAGATAAACAAAGGCTCAATCAGCCCATCCCTAGTAGACAGCCGCCAATAGCAGCAAGATACATCTGAGCTCATGCCTGATAGGTTTTGTGGAAAAACAAAAGCTGTGGGTTGTTAGTGTGAATCCCCATGGGTGAGCACACTTTTTCCGTAAATTCGTTTTTTTCCCCAGGCTTTTGCAATGCTACTGTTCCAAAGCAGGATCAGGCTTGTGGAAAATCCAACACCCAGCAGGAGTGGCAGTGCTCATGATGTCGGACAGGCACAAGCTATATATGGATGTCAGAGCAATACCTCATTTTCAAGCTTTTGTAAATAAACAAAATAATGATAATGTCTAAAAATCAGGGGTGTGGGCAAAGCACATCTTTGGCACAAGGTGGCAGCCTTGCCAACCCAATTGTCACCTCAAATCTGACCTCAAATCTTAATGTTGTATGTTTCGCTTTAAATGGTCATTGTTGAGTTAGTATTTTGAGGGCAACTACATATTACAATATATATGTAGATAAAGAATTCAGATATTCAGCAAATGTTACCTTGTCTTATAAATTATTAGCTGAAACCCCCCTCTATATCCCCCTCATGCCAACCCATGTAACAACATTGTTAGGGAAAGCCTTGTACAGTATAAGACTATAGGGGAGACAAAATGTATTTGGTTAGGCTTGGAGTCCCTTTACCCATAATTCAAGCTACAGTATGAGTCCTAGATGTAGCTATGTATGTAGGACCATTTATAAGAATCTGTCATATTTTGTTTATTACACATAGTTTAAGTTCATTCTGCAGGTGCATTGCTTGGGCCAAGTAACTGTCTACATAACATTGCACCTTTTGCATTAAGCTCAGGTTGCAGATTTGTTTTTTTTTTCTTGTGCAATCTTTGGCATATATCTGCATATGCTGTGGGCTGCCTGTGTGCCCTATCAACCTGATCTTCTGTTGCACAGTGAGCGGAAAAGCCCTGATACTATGCAGGGTTGAGTGACTCTGATTTCCATCTTGAGTTGTCTTTCTGTTGCTGTTTAAGCTAACTCCTGGGTCTTATTTGGTCTCATTTTGTACCCTGTACACATGCAAATACATTACTTTTGTATTTAATTTTGTTCATTGCAAGTTTTAATTTTATGTTTTACCATTGTCAATGTCAATGTGTCACAAGATCAATGTGTTTAATTACTTAACAATTTTAAATCACACATGTACTGTGAGAAAAATATCGAAATTGTACTGTTTAAGTATGTTTTGCCATCATTATTCATCTGTATAGTCTATTTTAATTAGAACCTTAACGCATAAACACACACTCCCATGTTGGGCACTGTATAGACATGTACTCAAAGATCAGTATGCATGCTTCATTTTACTATTTTTGCCAAATTTGGCTTAGCAAAAATACTGTAATAAGCTCTATCAAGGCTTAATTTACTAAAAGGTAAAAATGTGATTAAAGTACACTTAAAATAATTCATATTTGCAGGGAGAAAAATGTATGGGTGACATTAGGAGTAATCAGGAGTAATCAAGACACATAAATACAAAGCATACATCACACCACTCCACAGTAAATAATCACTAGATCATTTTGTTTCACATATTTCCTTCTCAAAAACAACATGCATATTAGATCCAATACCTATTAATTTTTTAAACAAATTGAGACAACTACTTGTATGTATCTAAATCCTTAAACCTTTAGTCATCACATATTAAAAATCCTGACCTTTGTCAGTGAAACTAAAATATAGGAAAATGCCAAACCTTCCCTTTATCTCCAGGAATTGTTTAGAAGATATAATCTTGCACCGGAATCACACATAGTAAATTAAATTGTTGAACATAGTTCATAACAGATCTAGTTAAAGTTATAAATGACCTACTATTAAGAAATATAATGTTTATTACTTTGTTACTTCTAGATTGTGCTGTTGCAATGCCTTGATTTCTTCCCTACTTTATCCACTTTAACTTGACTCACAGTAAAGTTTGCATTGATTATAAATAACCACCTTTACTTATGGCTAAAGGTTTGTGGACATTTGACCATCATACCCATAGGTGGACCTTTCTCAAACTGTTGCAACAAAGTATTTCGTATCTTTGTAAGTTGTAGCATTACAAATTTCCATCACTGAATTAAAGTGTCCAAAACATTCTCCATCACTGAATTGCCCATGTGAACAAGAACAAAATCCAAAGGATATTATAACAAAAGGGAGACTTGGAACAGGACTTTCAAAAAGCACATAAGGGCATGATCCACAAACTAGATACTGTAAACTTTGTTCTTTCTAGGATCCTCTTTAAAATAGTGTCATACTGAACAGACTGAAGTCTTTGGGAATGCAGCCCTGCAGTTGGTGAACAGCCAGAACCCATCGCTGTGAGAAGACCATGTGCAGAAATTTATTTGTTTGGCCGGAGTCAATTTATTTATTTGTTTGTTTGTTTGTTTGTTTGTTTGTTTGTTTTTAACATACACTTTAATAACTGTGACTATACAGTTTACTACATATTGTACATCATTGAACATCATTCAACAAATGAACATCAGAAATCCTACACTGTTAGTACAGTGTAGGATTTATGATGTTCATTTGTTGAATGATGTTGGTTTATTTACCTCATATTTTCTCATCTACTGTAGTCTGAAAACACACTGGAGACAAAAGAAAAGAATTTGAGTGGAAGTGGCAATAATGCAGTCTTTTGTCAGTACATGAACATGTCCATCCATTTGGGCATCTTGAGAAAGATGACAAAGATCAAAATTTGACCAACATGTTTCTCAGAGCAAAGCGATTCAAGCCCTGACATGTATGCATGATGTGTGGGACTGGATCATCAAAAGAAAACACATTTACAAATACCACCAGTGGAAGATCAAGAAGGATTGTGTTACATGTTGTTGACTGATAATCTTCAAAAAGTGACATTTTACTCATTACATTTTTAGCAGAAAACCATATAATAATTATAGATGAATTCCTTGTTTTGAAGATGATAAGGGGCAAGAAATTTAAGATGACTTTAGATAAAAGAGTGAGATGTTTGTTTTTTGGGTGTGGATAATGTATGTTTTCCATATTTTTGTATATGCTTTGCACTGACGAGGGTATTCACAGTGTTCACACAGCGGCATTGCACCATTACATGTGGTAGAAACTATGGCTCATCATCTAGTAGCTGGTAGGGAAATGTGTGTGTGTGTGTGTGTCTGTGTGTGTGTGTGTGTGTGTGTGTGTGTGTGTGTGTGTGTGTGTGTGTGTGTGTGTGTGTGTGTGTGTGTGTGTGTGTGTGTGAGAGAGAGAGAGAGAGAGAGAGAGAGAGAGAGAGAGAGAGAGAGAGAGAGAGAGAGAGAGAGAGAGAGAGAGAGAGAGAGAGAGTTTGATATGAGAAAAAACTGTTAGTTTCCTTGAGGTTGAGGCTTATTTTTACTCTTAAGGGTTGCCTTGAATTTATTTTATTTTAGTTTTGGTCTCAGTCGTGCTAGATGCAGTTGGAATTAATTTGCAGAAATCTTTCTTTAGAAATAAAAAAACTGAATTCTATAGAACAGGAACTAAAATATTGAATTTTTTAATTGCAATTTATACCCTAATATTCTCAAACGTAAGCATTTGCCAGCCAAGATCAAGTACACAACATTTCTGAACATTTCAGAATAATTATTGATTAATGCTTTTCAGACTCATTCAGCTTTGTGTGAAAAACCCTCAGATGTTGATTTTACTTTAATTATTCAGCCTTCATTTGCAGGTGATATGATAAGAACAGTTCAGTTAAAGTCAAAAAGGGATTTTCCACTGCTGTGATAACCTCAACACTTCACTCATAGGTCTATATATCTACCTCAGTCTGATCAAGCATGTCTCATTTGTCGTCTGATTTCTTGCTCAAGGCGTGTTATGTACACAAAACTTGGGGAATGTTCAAATTTGAGCAGTGCACACATCATTGATACACACATTGAAGGGAAAGCACAAAGGGGTGAAGAATGGTCTTTTTAGGGTCAGGTTTCAAACTAGACTCCTTAACACCCTGGTTTCTGGATATACAGAGCATTAGACAGCAAATATCGCTCAAGTGATCTTTAAATAGTTTAGGTCCTACTAAAGACAAAGTGTGTTTTCTTCTTTAGTGGTAACATATGTGATTGTTTTAAAGGAAAAGTCCTAACCAGTGTTTTTGTTTTAATGAACAATAAAAGTCATGTACAGGCATATACTGTAGGACTTTTCAGTTTCAAAGATTCAAATCATAATTTACTCATATAAATAATTTCTTGGATCATTTTGGAATTAATTTACAGTTAATACTGCTCCAAAGTGGTACATCAGAAAAGTGTTGCACTATTGTTCACAGGTTCAAATCCCATCTGTGTCTTGGGGCCAAAACAGCCATGTTCTCTGTGTGGAAGGGGTTGTATAATTTCTTTCCTGTCAATCACAATGACACAACTGTGGCCAGCTCTGGTCTGGTGTATGTTGAAGAGGGTAGACAGTGTTTTACTATAAGGTTACTACTGTTTTTTGCATTAGCAGCCATTCAAAATATGTAGGTTTTGGATTAAAATATTTGAAGAAGCACAACTCCAAACTCCAAACACCCAAGTTGACAGCTGAAAGGGGAGTAAGTTAAATTATATTTATATAATGTTTAGATAAAGAGTATGACAATTAATGTGTGTGTGTGTGTGTGTGTGTGTGTATATATATATATATATATATATATATATATATATATATATATATATATATATATATATATATATATATATATATAATTAATTTGATTTATTTTAAAACTACACTACAATGCTTTTTCACTTCTTACCCAGTGGACATACTAGCCGGTAATTTTTTTAGACCTCCATTAACACCCAGATTTATTGTGCTCCTGCAAAGTAATTGGCAAAATCCTTGAAATGCACCTGAACAGCCTTCACACTTCAAAGTAAGCTGTGGGGAAGATTGGGTTTCCAGCATCTAGCACTCACTTGGTACATGCAGCACTAATCATGGGAGAGTTTTAAGCTCAAAACTGCTCAGTAGCAGCACCATTAGCTTAGTTCAGGTACTCAGCAGCTCACTATCTCCAAATTACTGACTTGGCTAAGGCTGAAAGGCCACATTGTCTAACTAAGATCTACCACAGTGACACAGAGCTGAATGAGGCCCCAGTAGACCTACCTGAAGTGGTTACTTCTCGTTATAATGATATGTTTACCTCTGTTAGAACTCAAACACCTTCATTTGCATGGATATGTTGCTGCAAGTTAAGCTCCAGCAAAAGGAAATCCTAAAGGAATGTTTGCATAGCATGATGCAATATGATAAGTGAGTGCTGCCAGTAAGTAACACTTCTCTAGCATGAGGTGTTAATGAAAACTTATTTTTGCAAGTGATGGCATTTTTCTTAACATTGTGAATATGGTGTGTTTTTAGATAAAGTATTCATATGTAAACAAAGATATATAAAACATTTTATTAGCAGAAGTTGTAAAACCCAGATTTATGTGATAAATGGTAGTGTCTGTTTAGTGCATGATGGAACAGTGCTATGTGCCTCCTACATCTTTCCAGCTATTTAGTCGTCACCAAGCTTACAAGATGGAAGCTCTTGAACCCAGGCCATAGATGAAATCTTCCTATTTCTTCCCACAAAAGTATGTTCTATTATGCCTCTATATACCTAAATGCTTTGGTGATATATTTTATTAAAAAAAAATCTTATTTTAAATATCATAGTATTATTAGTATTTAATAATTCTGTAATATTAAAACTAATAATACTATAATAGTATTAGTATTTGAAATCACTTCACTAACAATTACAATTACCAAAAACTTCATTAGAAAAACTACACTAGTATTGGGTAGTGACTCCCTTTACTTTATATTCCATTATAATTATATCAGTATATTCTAGAGAAAGTTGTATTCCAAATTGTGAAAATTAAAGATCAGCAGTTTTCAACAAATTTCACTGTGATCACATACTGATGTAAACATTACCCAAAGCTGCTACCCAGTATCTGCTATATACTATACCATGCACATGATTTGCTGATTATACAATTGTATAAGGTGTAGGTGTGCAGTTGTTCCTAATAAAGTGCGTAATGAAGCCACAGTTCTGTTATGCTCCCTTGTTGCTTTCCAAAAGTGATCAATGAAGGACTTGAAGGATCTGCTGCTAACATTTTTGTGCCAGGTGAAAGCACACCATCTGCTCTATTGGCAGCACAATGGCCTGGTCTGATTTCTAAAAATCTTGCAATCTTTCTAAAAAATATCTTACTGAGGTAAATGACATACATTCACCTGGGTAAGAGATGCCACCAGGATTAACTGTAGGAAGAAGGAAAGCTGTTGGAGGCAGTGTGTACTCTGTGCAATGTTCTGCAAGGAAACCTTAGGCCCTGGCATTCATCTGCATTTAGGTGGATGCTACTTTGACACCTACTGTAACTAAGCAACTAATTGTTGCAGAATAAAAAAAAAAGTTTACTTCATTCAATTCAATTCAATTCAATTTATTTGTATAGTGCTCTTAAGAATTCACATTGTCTCAAAGCAATTTTATAGAAGTATAGAAACAGAAGAGATAAATAAATAAATATATACATTTAATTCAACATTAATTTTAAAATATAAATTTATTTATTTATCTCTTTTGTTTCTATACTTCTGTAAAACTGCTTTGAGACAATGTGAATTCTTAAGAGCACTATACAAATAAATTGAATTGCATTTATTATTATTATTATTATTATTATTATTATTATTATTATTATTATTATTATTATTATTAGCCAAAAAATTATCAAGAGTAACTCCTTCTAGGGCTTTTGAGCCACATGCACCAAAAGTATTGGCACCCCACCGGGTATTCACGTGACGTCACGTGTAGCCCCGCCCCCAAAATACTGTTCTATGTAGTATAATAAGTAGAATTCCATAATGGAATTTGGAATGACAAGTCAAAACACTTAGTAGTCACTTATGTCCAAAAGTATTGGCACCCAACCGGGTATTCACGTGACGTCACGTATAGCACCGCCCCCAAAGTAAGCGAAATCAAAAACTTAGCACAACATGGACATCCATTATAAACTTTGGAGGTTTATAACTCGCCAAGTTTTCGAGCTATTTACACCAAACTCGGATAGGTTCTTCAGGACCTTACTCCAGACAAAATTTTATTTTGTGGTTCTGATCGGAACTTTCGGTTTTCCCGTAGTCGACAATCAATCATCCCATAGACTTGAATGGGGAATTCCGAAAATTCCTCTAAGCTCTCACACACGCAGCTTGTGCAGAGCTCAGGCACGGCTTCTGTTCTGTGTTCTATGCAGTATAATAATAAGTAGAATCCCATAATGACTGCAGTATTGACATGAAATATCCAAACCCTCCAATTCCGGTGACAGCGCTCGACACCACGTGACGAAATATGTAGCCCAGCTCCCAAAATTAGCGAAATCAAAAATTAGCACAACATGGACATGTCATTTATCAAAACACTCAGCCCAATGAGGGGAAGTGCCTCACGTGTATTCTGGCCACGTCAAATAAAAAAATTGCACAACATGGACATGTGACATATCAAAACACACAGCACAATGAGGGGAAGTGCCTAACGTGTATTCTGGAAACGTCACGTGATGTCACGTGTAGCCCCGCCCCCAAAATAAGTGAAATCAAAAAATTTGCACAAGGGGTAGTGCCTCACGTGTATTTTGGTCTTGTCACGTGACGTCACGTGACGTCACGTGAAAAATAAAAATTTGCACAGCATGGACATGTGAAATATCAAAACACTCAGCACAATGAGGGGAACTACCTCACAGGTATTCGGATCACGTCACATGCTCATGTCCGCTCGCCTCCAAAAGTATTGGCACCCTAGTGGTCCAGTAGCTTTCACAATCTTTCTGTCCACTTGCCTCCAAAAGTAACACTGACCCTTATGTCCACTTGCCTCCAAAAAGCACCGGCCTTTGCGAATACTTGCACCGTCAAAGCTAACATCAAAGTTTGTTGCGACAAACTTTACAAAACTAGTTATTACTATTATTCTTCTTCTTAGCCAAAAATTTATCAAGAGTAACTCCTCCCAGGGCTTTCGAGCCACATGCACCAAATTCGGATATTTTGTAGACCATGGTCTGAAGTTTGTTGTTCCTATTTTTCTAAGCGATCGGAATTCTGGCATTCCTGGTACAGAAGCTCAAATTGGCTTTTTTCCCATAGACTTCCATTATAAACTTTGGAGGTTTATAACTCGGCAAGTTTTCGAGCGATTTACACCAAACTCGGACAGGTTGTTTAAGACCTAAATTTTTATTTCGGGGTTCTGACGGAATTTTTGGAATGGGGAATTCCGAAAATTCCTACATTCCTACACTCCTCACACACGCAGCGTGCGCAGAGCTCAGGCACGGCTTCTCTCTCTGTGTTCCATGCAGTATAATAATAAGTAGAATCCCATAATGACTGCAGTATTGACATGAAATGTCCAAACCCTCAATAGGCACTTTATGCCAAAAGTATTGGCACCCCACCGGGTATTCTATTGGCACCCCACCGGGTATCCACACCGCAACAAACTTTACAAATCTAGTTGTTATTAATGTATTACCAAACAAAAGCCAAAATTCAAGTGCACACCAAGATGTGTCAAGATTTGCTTTGAGTGGCTCAGTGTTGATTCAAATGACTGTCTGACACCTGACCAGCCAACAAAGCCAAATGCTGCTTCCGTTCCATGAGCTGTCTGTCAGCAGAAACTCAGTCATTGCCTCCTCTTGAAAGAGAGACCCAAAGATTTTCCCACTTTTAAGATGTGAGTGGCAGGCATCTGTTTCTCTGTTTAATAAAGCCACAGCAGGCGTTAAAGAATGCATTTCAAGTCAAAGCCATCAGCACATCAGAGGAGGCTATACTCCTTGGAGTTGGAACTGATGTTTCAGCCAAAAAGGATGATACAGTAATGCCGCATTAATAAAACCAAATGGAATTCAATAAATGTATTATCATCTATGCAACAAATATATAGACTCTATGATGCAATTAATATATAGACTCATTAATATGATAGTAATGTATTTTTTATTTATAATTAGGATTATTAGTTATCAGTTGTCTTCCAATTATGGACGCATTAGTAGTGATACTTGGATACCACACTCATTTGCTCATTCTTATACTTATACTGCTGCTGATACCAGCAACTGATACCATGTGAAACTATGTGATGTAGTACTATGTGATGTGCTAGTGTACTTTGTCATGCAAATGAAAAGATGATTAATGATGAATGATCGCAAATGAAATAAAGCAAAACAATCAAACTGTTCTCTATGAAAATATCAGAAGGAGGAACTACAGCATCTTCGTACATGTAACCTGATAAAATATGCAACATATCCAAATATCCAATAAAGAGCTGTGGCTCTTTATCCTGCCAGGGATTGCTGTATGGAAACGCATCCTTAGTTTCAATGACATTTTGCTACAATATTCTTCCTTAAGTATATGATAAGCCATGCTTATTAATATTTTTTAGACTTAAAATATACAGCATAACATTATGAATGCCTTGAAATTTTATCATAGTTAAAGATATTATCAAAATTATGCTACAAGAAATTCTGTTTAAATTGTTTGAAGTTTAATCAAAGAGTTCAGCCTACCTGTTTTAAGAACTTTAGACTGCAGTTTTATTCATGCTACCTTCCACATTGCACTGCAAAATAGAGTCTTATTTTTGTTGTGTAAACTTTACCCAAATCTTGATCTCTCTAAGCAAGTTCCTGCTGGACAGTGTCACATTATTATGTGGCAGCTGAATAATTATGTATATAAGTAGTTATTAGCATGTCAACTAACAAAGAATCTTCACATGATGTCCTCCTGAATGCAATAAACCATAACTGTAATTCATTGTTCCATTCACACAGGTTCAGTGGTGTTGGGAGACACCAGAATATACAGCTTCTAATCCTAAAACTGTGATATCTGGCTTTGCTGAGCCAGACATCAGAGAGTAGTTGTTGACCAATTGCTTTGCGCACGTTTGCACTATTTACACTGGATCTTTAGGCCAGGCAGAGAAGCATTTCTTATTTACCTTGGCTCTGAGCTTATCAGCAGAGATGGGAACTGTGTTATGAAAAGCCATAATTCTGGGTGGCCTTCTGAGATATTGTGGTTAATATGCTTGGAGAAAAATGAAATCTTCATAGTTTCTCACTTGACTGTGACCATTTATATGGAATTAGTGTGTTTCAAAACAGTTTTGTGATGTGGAGGGGAAAGCTAATATAAAGACTGGAAAATATATCAGTGTTCAGTGTTCAAGTAGGCTTGATTAGATATGTTGGATATGTTCCTTTACAGATTTAACTCTTACAGCATTTGACGAAAAAGAGGGTTAATACTTAACAAGTACTCATTTGGATCTATAATTTTATTTCACCTACCTCCAGCTAGGATTTATTCTATTATGATCTGATATCAAAGATATTGTTCTGTTCATATTTTGACCAGCAAAGTGCTGGATTATTACAGCTGTTAACAGCTTTTGAGCACCAGTTATATGTAAATTCAATTCCACAAAATGATAGTAGGAGACTTAGTGAGAGACTCATTAGCGGGGCAGGTATACATTCATTGGACATTGATTATTGTCATTTATTTTAACTCTAGTCTTCAGGCTTACATAGAAATGTTTAAATAACATTATTTTCTAACATATTTTTATTCCTTTCTGCTGGGCTAATATTTAAGCACAAGCAAGATTGGTGCTTTAATAAACTGTTTTAAAGAATCTCGGGTCTCTGCAGGCATCCAGCATAGTTTGCTAGTTTTTCTTTTTCCTTCTTGGGAAAAAATGTCTGAAACCCATCTCTTTGCTGACTCACTTTGTCAAAAAAGTCTTTCCTTTTTCAAGGTCATTGGTGCTGCAATTGTTTAAGGAAAACATGCAGCTTTGTAATCAATACAAAAATATCCTTTGCTTTGCTGTGGGTATACTGTATAAGAGGGAATTAATTTGAGGATTAGGGAAATTGGAGAGTAGCAAGAGCTGGTTCAGGCGAATGCACTTTAACCCAAACTTTCATCACCTGACTTAGGTGAGTCTGGCTACAACAAAGGATAATGGTGGTGTTGATGGACAATGCTGTGCTCTCTCTGTGTGGCATGTCCAGCCTGCCTGTTTGTGGCTCTGAGAAAGACTGCTGCATTACTTCAGTTCCCACTGCCAGGTTCAAAAAATGTTTTTGATCTGTTAGTGGGGATCTAAAACATGAGTAAGTCACACCAAGAGATACACCATAATCACAAAAACAGACAAATAATGTTGATGATTTTTTTTGTATTGTAAAAAAAACCTATGTTCTCTGTTCAGCCTTTAATTAGACAACATTCATTTTGCAGTTAAATGCATCAATACCCCCGAAAACAAGAAATACAAATTCTGTAATAATAATAATAATAATAATAATAATAATAATAATAATAATAATAATAATAATAATAATAATAATAATGGTGGTGGTGGTGGTGGTGTTTAATAAACAGAAACAACAATAGCATGACGTTCTTCAGGGCAAACTTTGCTCATAAAATAGATTTGATGTACTCTCAACAACATTGTCCCAGGCCTCTTCCTCTTTTCTCAGAGACACCTCCAAATATCTCTCCTCAGCCTCTTAGAAGCATTCCTGAAAACCCAAGCCCATTCACCACTGCCCTTACTCACAAATCAGCCATGGAATGCATGTCAGTCTGAAAATGGATTTGGGGTAATAAATTCTCCAAGCTGCTGCAATGGAAGCACAAGTTTCATAATGACGCTGAAGCGTTTGGACATGCCTCCAAAGAAACAATGTGGCTAGGGCAGCACATCTACTCGGAGTATTTGTTATTACAAAAGATATTTTTCTCCTGCTAGGTGGAATCAGTATAGTTATGGACTGTGCCACAACACGTTCTATGAGACAAGCCAAACTGGGGAGAATTACAGGAGGAAGGTTGACTTCTCCTGGGTGATTTACACTGTGTACTTTCAGTGGGGAATTGAAGAGGCTTGCGATGTTAAATAAACACTTGTAGAGTTTTTCAGCATGAGCAATGTGTAAGATAACCATTCACCAATTTAATATTGAGTCATTAGTCTCAACCGGCCACCTATCTGCTCTCAATATTGCAGTTTTCAGAAGAGATTCAACCAAATCTAATCAAGGAAGACCTTAAAGTGAGGCCTGTATTTCTGTTAGTGAGAATACAACGCATAACTGTGGTAGCCATCAACAGCTGAGGGACTCACTAAACAGCTGGTGACAGATCTGTCTGGATGCATGACCACTTTACACTATAACCTGTATGTGTGTGCACATGCATGCATGCTTCTGAAAGATACCTCAGTGCAACACACACTCCCACACTCTGTTTTCACTGAAGACTTAACAGTCCTGCACAATGCGACTCAGGAATTTCACCTGGGTCGTGCTAACACTGGGGGAAAAAAACGGTACCCTTTGGGCATTATAGACATCAACACTAAGTATTTCAGCTAAATCACTCGTTTGTGCATATCATTCACATTCACTAATTTTGAGGAATTATTTAGGCCTTTAGGTCTAGCTGTTATAGAATAATTTTCATTATGTTTCGCATATTTTTCCATGCAGTGCATGTTTATATTTTCCATATATAATTTTTTCATGATTCATTTATTTTTCCTTCTTATATCTCGCATGATTAATTTATTTTCACATGCTCATTTTTCACATGTAGGGCATAGGGTTTAATTTTTCAGATGTCATTTTCTCATACAAATAATTCATTTTCACATGTGATCAAATCTTTAGGATCACAAGTTTTTAAAGATGTTTACTTTTTTTTTATACACAAGTAACATAAAATAACACTTATAAATGTGATTTTTCTATAAGGGCAGTTCCACAGAAATGCAATATGAAACTTAGATTCCCCTGTTTGTCTTAGGTTAATGGAATTGCTTTGAGGTTAAACAATATGTTTTCACAATTGCTCATCCTTAGTGTTCATTACTAATCTTGCTCATACAGAGAAGGTGTTCAGGAATGTAAAATGGTTAAGCTCTTTTGCTTTATGTCAGACCTAATACTATTGGCATAATCAGTAAACAATGTGCACAGTACACATTTTTTAGAATATATAAAAAAAACTACAAAGTTTCTTATGGAGTAAATAAATTATTTTAGATTTGTTAGTGTATAGCATTTCATGCAAACATGTCAATTAATAAGTTATTCAGCTTTATCCTGAAAAGGTTTGTTATGAAACACAGTCCATGATTGTGGATAATTGAGTTTTAATTTCAGGACTGCCACTGAACAAGGCCCTTAAGCCTATATATATACAGTATAAACACTATGATACTATATTAATACAACAGCTATACTGTATGTTTTTATAGTATCTTGTATCAATTTAGATCAAAGTGTCTGCCAAATGAATAAAATAAAAGGTGACTGACAATGAGTCAAATTTTATAGATCGTTAGTCAGCACTGGATTTGTCAGGCTCTTGGCACACTAGAGAAATAGCTGTCATCCCAAAAATGATCAATCTTCATAAGGATATGCACCATTATTTCAATAATTAAATATGTAAAAGATCCATTTGAGGGACCCAGAAAATCTTTAGAGTATGTTACCCTCGCATATTAATTCAATTATTCTTCTGTGTATAGAGCATGATGAAAATGTTCTTGTATTCTTAATGTTGTTTGCTAAACCAAATTTTACACTTAACTTGTAATAATTAAAGAAAATAATTAATCCAGGTCAATTCTATGATCGTGATACCCATATACTTCTCCAACAGAATCCTATAACTTCTCATGGCTGACGGTGTATAGATGCATTCTGTGGACTAATCCCTGCCTGGATCTTGGACTGTAAAGAGAACAATCCACCAGCTTGATTAAAAATTTCATGTAGAAACATATTAGGCAGTGGAAGAATGAGAGCCCAGAGGCATGGTGCTAGAATTCTCTGTTTGTTTTGTGGAGGGAGACAGAAAGACTGAGCAAAGGAAGAAAAGAGAGAGGTAATGGAAAGTTCAGTAGCAGGTTAGATTCACCTGAAAGTGAGAGAGGAAGAAAGAGAGTGGAAGAGAGAGAGAGAGAGAGAGAGAGAGAGAGAGAGAGAGAGAGAGAGAGAGAGAGAGAGAGAGAGAGAGAGAGAGAGAGAGAGAGAGAGAGAGAGAGAGAGAAGAGAGAGAGAGAGAGAGAGAGAGAGAGAGAGAGAGAGAGAGAGAGAGAGAGAGAGAGAGAGAGAGAGAGAGAGAGAGAGTGACCTGTAGGTTTGAATGACTGCAGGCAATTTTGAAGAGGGGGGTTCACTGACAGACACTTGTGTATCCCCATATCTATGAAAAAGATAAAGGCTACATTGTTTAGTTCAGGGACTGATCTTAATCTGATCTAGCTAAAGATCAGTGTCTGAGCTGCTGAGAGTATTAGTACCTTGATGTTACCTGTACACTGTAGTTGAAAAGGAAAGTCCCTGGGGAAAAAAACGAGGGAACAACTTTATTCCTTGCCATTTTAAAAGTTCTGGCACCGTCACAGGAGATGAAGTGATGACTCTGAAAAAAATTATTTTTTTATTCTGGGAAAATAACTATCTGTTACCTAACAGAAACTTATCTGTTCCGTAACAAAAATAATAAAATTTTAAGGGCATAATTCATCCATTTGTACACAAAATAAATTAACATTTCAGAACCATCTTTGACTCAAAAATATGTGCTTTATAAATGATAACCATTCCAAGTGAGTGCAGGTCACAGTGGAAATGAATCATGTTAGTCAAGGCAACCTCAACTGCAGGATCAAAGCTTATTCATCTCCCAGGTGACAGCAATCTCTCTTCAAAGCAAACTGACCTGCCCTGTCATTAGCAGCACATTATTATCTATAATTAAAGCAAAATTAAACCAATTAATATTTCCCAGTGGAGATGGATAGCTGATAGGATAATGACATGTGAACATAAGATCAATCCAACAGAGTCGGGTAACAAAGACATGTTAATTCGGGAAGACAGCATGCACATAAACAGAGGTATTGATGGGCTGAGATGATGTGGACTGCCAGCAATGTGGACCAGGTGTTGAACTTCCTGAACATAGATATTAGCCAGACCTGTCAAATGCTGACATTGCCCCCTATTATTATGTCTAAGTGGCCCTGCCTCAGTATTTATTATTCAGCCGTTTAGAAACGAAAGTAGAGTGACTCATTCCACCAAAACTACCATCACATTTCAGGGCCAGATTTTCAAACAAAACCTGGTGGGATCATATATTGAAAATGATTATCAATTCAAAATTTTCAGTTTAAACATAACTAACATCAAGAAGTACATTCTGCTCAGATACAAACAGTTTCATTTCAATTGAACTTTATTTAAATATACAAAGCAGTTTTACAGAAACCCATATAGAGAGGTCTATTTACACATTTAATGCCCTTAATAAGCAAGCCAGAAGTGACAGCAGCAAAGTAAAACTCCCAGAAACAACATGGGGAAGAAACCTTGAGTGGAACGGAAGAAAAATCTTCCTCTTTTATATTGCAGGCATTACACGAGAAGTAGTTTCATTAACAATCATATGTTGGACCCAGATAGAGTCACAACTTAGACTTACTAATTGCTAATTTTCCTGTTTGTTTGGACTGATTGTGCTCCTGAAGACATAATTAGCCATGAGCACAGGATAGGCTTAGCTACCATGAAGGAACAACAGTTGCTTTGAAATTCTGATTCATTTAAAATATGTTTGTGGTCCATGGGTTTGTGTTTCTTCCAATTTCTTAAAATTTCCCCAAATTCCAGACTCACTTTGATCAAAAAACTGTCAAACTACTGAATGATAAGTGCAACTGTCTTCAGGCAGTCCATGTTAAAGAGATAATTGGGGTTTTCTGAACTTGCCAAACTTCATGATAATCTGCAGTTGATTAATCTGCAGGGACTGAATATAAAAACTAGAGACAGTCTCATGTTTGTGTATTGCTTATGACATATTCAGGTCTTATATTTAACAAATTTAACATGCTTAGTGTGGTTATATTATCCATCCATCCAACCATCTAATGATAAACATGAGTGAAGAGTGGAATAGAAAATGGCATTGCTATTAATAAACAGCTGTGCAGTGGAAAATACAGGGCTAAATATTTTTCTTCAAGGTGTGTTAAGCTAACACCACTACAGCTCTCCTCCTGTTTTCCCTGCCACAGCTTTTTTGACACCATATCTAGAGATTGACTAGTTCATTCCATTACTTCATGTGTATTTTTAATCATGAGTGTGCCTAAAATTCTTTGATCCATTGACATAGACAGGGATCTTATTCTTCTCTAGATGCGTTTTTTTTAAATACTAATAGTTGGCAAAAAATATAATATAACTATAAATAACTAAATAAATATCAAACTGTACATAGCATCCAGAGCTTTGTTTCAGGAGGAATGCACTTTTAGCTGTTTAGCACACTCAGGAGAAGAATCTGTTTTCCAGTGGAAAATCATGTCTTCAGTTTAAAGATTCTCACTGGATATTATCAGTTTGCTGAAGCTATGTGCAACATTTCCTTTTACCTATGTGCAACATACCTATGTGCAACATTTTATTGCATTCAATAATAAGTAAAAGTAATTTTAGTTCTTTTTCTTACACAGTAACAGTTTTAAGTTTTCTCTTGTTTTCTTTGTTATAGTTTTGTTTGTCTCTAATTACCTTGACTTGCAAAGATTCAGAACAATCCTGACAGTTGAAATGTTAGTTTATTAGTTTCTAGATCGGTACTGAATTCCTGATACTGTAACCTCTGTATACACCAGAGGTGGGAAGTAACGGAGTAAAAATACTTCATTACTGTACTTAAGTAAATTTTTCTGGTATCAGTACTTTACTCCACTATTTATTTTTCGGACAACTTTTTACTTTTACTCATTACATGTTTACACAAATATCTGTACTTTTTACTTCTTACATTTTTAAAACGGACTCGTTACTTTTAGTATTATTTCTTCTCATTGAGCGCTGTTTCCAGCCTATCATCCTATCATTGTGCGGCTTT
Organism: Tachysurus fulvidraco; assembly: GCF_022655615.1. Lineage (NCBI taxonomy): Eukaryota > Metazoa > Chordata > Actinopteri > Siluriformes > Bagridae > Tachysurus > Tachysurus fulvidraco. The sequence goes on from NC_062519.1 coordinate 10,993,450, forward strand.
TTCCCCATGTGACTGGTGTACTGTATTATTTACTGGCTATCAGACATAGACTAAGGATAGCGGATCTAACAATGAGCAGCACGCCTACAAACACGCCTTGGCTAATGTTAATTCAGAGGGAGTCACCGATGTTAAAATAACTAACAACGAGGACATTCCTGAACACACATGGCCATATATGAGGGAATAATAGGCGTCAAAAAGGATTCCTGGCGAATGCGTTGCGATAGTCATTTTTTAGGGTGGCTTCAGCCCCTTGTCTGTAATCTCAGCTACCCTAAAACTCTAAGGATAATTTTTGCTTTCATAAATAAAAATTACATTAAAATGCAGGACATGTCGTCGATGGGAAAGAAAATTATTTATCAGTTTGATCCAAGAGCGATTTTTTTTTACTTTGCTTTTACTCCATACTTTTACACGCGTATGTTGTAGTCTTTCAAAAGTGCGTCTTCAGCTGTCTGCTTTATTTGAACGGAAAAGCACAGGTACGCGCAGCGTGCACGCGCAGTCAGAGCTGGAGGCGTATATCTATAACGTTAATCTGCGGAAAGACGCAAAGACGGCAACCGAAAGCAGTGAAATTTCACTATTCTTATTACCAGAGTTGTCATATAATATATAATATAAAACTCTTCTTGTTTTAAATTCTCACTGAGGGCTAAACCCCCTAAAGATGAAATCCTAGAACCGCCCCTGGTGTCAACCCAAAAAACACGAAGTGCTTAATTTAATTAACATTAATTTTGTCATTTGTAATCACAATAATTTTGAGTTGTTTTCAAGGACAGAGCTGGAATCTCCCTACAGTTTGGGATATGGCCTTGGTGATACACTTGGTATACATTACCTGGTACACTTGGTATACATCACCTGACCTTTCCTGCTATATGTGGTTGTTTTCTGATCTCATATCTACTGAACACCTTTGGGATGAATCTGAACGCTGACTCCACCCTACCTTACCTACATCAGTGCCTGCCTTTCGTAACAATCTTGTGGCTGATGAACACAAATATCCATCCGCACACTCCAAAATTATATATTCATATACAGTACATATACATACACACACATTTACTGCATTTAGCAGACACCCTTATCCAGAGTGACTTACAACTGAGGGTTAAGGGCCTTGCTCAGGGGCCCAGCAGTGGCAGCTTGGTGGACCTGGGGTTTGAACCTATGTCCTTCCGATCAGTAGCCCAACACCTTAACCACTGAGCTACCACACACACGCACACACACGCACGCACACGCACATGCACAAACATGACGTCCAGTTACCAGCATGACACTAAACAGGTAGTAAGTAGTAACGGCAACTTTTTACTTAAGTACATGTCAGAGCCCATACTTCTTTACTTTAACTTGAGTAAAAGAGTGTAGTCACTACTTCTACTTTTACTGGAGTCTTTTAAAAAATGAGTATCCGTACTTCTACTTGAGTAAAGGATGTGTGTACTTTTGCCACCTCTGGTATACACACATACACATATACTGCACACTGTTTTCCCAGTTTGGTAGACACTGATAAGTAATAAATTGCCAACTCTATTTGTATTTATCCTTTGACACCCAGAGTGTATATGACATTGGGGACAAACTCTTAAAACCAAGCCATTATTTGTGTTTCCTTCTGAGTTGTTCAACATGGAGCAGTTCTTCTCAGGTGTCCCATCTTTAGGTTTTTAACTAGGCTGTTGATAGACGGACCATACCTTCTGGGAATTTCAATTTAGCACCAGTAGTCTTTCAGCATCAGGGGAAGGGCTTCAGAGATGCCACTCCTTTAACACTACATTTACTGACTTTTTTATTTTCTGGTGCAGGTCCCAAGGTGTGATTTCCCCCTTTGAGATTTTCAAAGTTCTTCCCCATCACCCATGAGGCCTGGCACATTTGCATTTGTTCACTCAGGGTAGCTCAGATCCAAGGCAGGCCAAACCTCTGTGTGTGACATAGAAACCTTCAGAACTGCCTGCCGTATATATACAAAATAGTCTGTTTTATTTACAAAAAATTGTGTGAAAACAGAATGAAAAGTTGCTAATATAATGACATGAATAAAATGAAAACTTGCTAACACTTCAGTCTCCAATATATGTTTGTACACAAATGCCATAAGCTGAGTGAAGTTATGGTCCATGGCTTTTGACATGTTCGTACACATACAGAATAAAATGATGTCATTTCATTTTCGTTGGCCAGCACTGAATTATAACACCAAAAGTGAATTTTGAGACGGAACAAGAACCCAACATGCCTCCACGGAAGATGCACCGTGGTACTGGGAAGCCCTGTCCGAGCCAGATGGCAAAAGATGGCACTGTGTGGGTAGAGGAGGGCATTGGAATTCCCAGTGCAGTAGCAAATCGCTCGTGCTTCACTGCGCAAGCTGGACCCACAGAGTCTTTGTGTGTGACATGGAAACCTTCAGAAATTTCTGCTGTATTTATACAAAAGAAACACATTCACAATATATGGATACACAAGTCTGTTTTATTTTAAATAGAACTTTCACATTTCAAATTTGCTGAAGCGTGTCCAGAGGTCAGAGATCGCAGCAAATTTGTCTGTTAGAAGGTGTTGCATAATTGAAATGAATCTATCTCTTGGCATTGTCTCTTTGAAAGCCAGGAGATTGTTTTGAAACCATTTTGACCATTTTTAATGTCAGTAAATACAGTTTTTCTTTTCAATCGCTAACAAGCGCTTACCTATACTTAAGATAATTTTTCTAAACTCTTAACACAGACTTACACCTACAAAACACAATTGGCCAAATTGATAATTTTCCTCTCAAAAACACATTTTGTTAAATATATACTAACTCTCCATTTCAAAACAGAACACATCTTTCTCTGCACACACTAACTTTACCGAAACACTGGAAATCTGACTCAAAATGAAATTATTCTGTCAAAGAATAACACTTGTTTTCACTTCACAAGGTATATGCAGTCAATCAAAGTACACCAGGTTTCAAAATACTGGCTATTGTTGACATTAGAAAAACTGCATAGACTTTTATGTTTCAGGTAACATGCAATCCACCTTTTACACAAAATTTCTTAGTTGGGAACTGTATGTCCACATGTACAGTAATGTTCACATTCAAACGCATTCCAGTAAAAAGCAAATCAGTTATTTTTTTCTTTACTGTTTACTAAAGGAGGTACAGTAGAAACACAATATAATAGAACAGAAAAAGTTTTACAGTATTGCTTACAGTGAACAAAATATCATATATAAGAGCATTCTGAAAAACAAAAAACAAAACAGCAAAAAGCCCAGATAAGAAGGGGGGGACTAAAAATAGCACAAAATTACTGTAATGTATCTAATCCCTGCAATCTTCAGGGTTAGGCCACATGTTTTCATCAACATCACATCTGATATCATCCAAGGCGATGCACCTGGGATAAAATCGCTTGGTATGTCGGATCCACCCTTGGCAATCTTGAACTGTGATGTCCCTGCAGCCAGCATCCATGGCTTCAAGGAGGGACATCTGGTCATGTGGCTGATGGTCATAAACCTTCCACCTCCATGCAGAAAAGAACTCCTCTATGGGGTTGAGGAAAGGTGAATAGGGTGGAAGGAAGAGACTTACCAGTCTTGGGTGGACTTCAAACCATGCTGTTATTGCTTGCGAATGATGGAAAGCAACTTTGTCTCAGGTAATTTCAAATGTCCTCATGTTTTCACCCTCCTGATCCTGCTCTGGTACCAGGCGCTGGTGGAGATCATTGAGAGAGGCAAGGAGGCGTTCGGTATTATAGGGTCCAACCTGACATCTGTGAAGGAGTAATCCTGCATTTGCCATTGCTGCACACATGGTAATGTCTGCCCCTCTCTGTCCTGGCACATCAACTGTGGCCCTTTTTCCAATTATATTTTGTCCACGTCGACGCCTTTTGGATAGATTGAATCCTGCCTCATCTAAGTACAGTAAATGAATTCATGAGGGGCCTGGTTGGCCTTCAGTTCCATAACTCTCTGAAACAAAGTTTATGTATATCATGTCATTACTGTATACCATACTGTACTGTAACCTATTACTGTGTAGGTTACCTACTTGCAAAGTGCAAAGCTTATAGAACTGGACATTGAATTGAATATACACTATACCTGGACATATTGTCGTCGTAGCTCCTTGACTCTCTCACTGTTCCTCTCAAAGGGAACAGTGTAGAGCTGCTTCATCCGCACTCTGTGTTTGGACAATATCCGTCTAATGGTTGTGAGACTGATGCTTTCTATATTGCCAAATATCTCATGGTCCTCCACAATTCTAGTTTTAATTTCATGCAGTTTTATTGCATTATTTGCAACAACCATTTCTACAATGGCAAGCTCTTGATCATTATTGAGGATCTTTCCTCTTCCCCCAGAGGGTGGAAGACATTGCATTCTTTAGAGGGGAAAAAATCAACATATGCATTACTGTATGACCTTATTGTCATGTCAAGTGTGAATAGAAACATTCCATGTAAAATGCAATACTTACCTGTTGGTTTGTTGAAAGATGCGAATAATGGAGGTGATTGTTTGTTTATTATCAGCTGAGATATATTGTTTTTGAACTGATATCATTGCAGAAGCAGAGGTTTTTATACTGTATCTAAGGTTTGGAATATTGTTTTTGCTATTGTGGGATGTTGTGTGTTAACATTCGTGAATATTACAAAAACAATCCATAATTTTGTTGGGAGGTATAGTTTGTCTGTTAAGAACATGTAAGCATTGTGGAAATGTGTTCACTGATTGCATATTGTGTGAAAAGGACATGAAATGTGTGAAAGGTATGGCCACAAAAGACTGATGCTGTGCTAATTGTGTTTAGAGTTTTGAAAATGTGACAACTGTTTGGACAAACGCTTGTTAGCGACTGAAAAAAACTGTAATAAAACCTTGTGAAAAATTGTGAATAAAACTTCCTTTATCCAAACCACTGGTTAACCACTGTATGACAAACATCCCCAGGTCAAAGCTGACTGAAGCAACTAAATTCATAAATAAGAGAGAGAAAACAAATATGATTTGAAAATGAAAACACAACGTGTGTGTTTGTGTGTGTGTGTGTGTGTGTGTGTGTGTGTGTGTGTGTGTGTGTGTGTGTGTGTGTGTGTGTGTGTGTGTGTGTGTGTGTGTGTGAGTGAGTGTGTGTTTTGGGTGCGTGTGTTAGTGGACATTTTATGTGTGCATTTTTGTGTCTGTATGTATGTTCATTGCGCTAAAAAGGGCAAAAGTGTGAGCCCCACTAAATGTGGCCGAGTCAAATTGACTCGGGAGGACTTGAGGAGGAAAGTATTTATTTTACGAACACATAGTTCAACGAAAATAGACTAAATTAATTTTACTTGCAAAGTTCATAATTTGGAACAATCCTGGTAAATTCCAGGAAAATATGTGGAAGGAAATCCAAGTTATGACACATTAAACTTTCCAGATGAGTCAAATAGACCCCAGGTCTGCACAAGTTGTCATTGTATTAGCAACTATTCATTCTATTTTCACACAATTTTTTATAAATAAAACAGACTATTTCATATAGATACGGCAGACATTTCAAGGTTTCTATATCACACACAGAGGTTTGGCCTGCCTTGGATCTGAGCTACTCTGAGGGAACAAATGCAAATGTGCCAGGCCTCATGGGTGATGGGGGTGTTTGCACAACAAAAGCAGGAGGAGAATTGAGCTGAGGAACTGTGAAAATCTCAACAGGGGGGAATCACACCTTGGGAACTGCACCAGAAAACAAAAAAGTCAGTAAATCTAGTGTTAAATGCTATTTACTGCATAACTTATAGGGTATTTCAGATGAATGTTTATAACTTATAAAAAATGGGTCGATATTGCATAACTTAATTTGACATATGTTGATATCTCCATGTCTCTTAGTAAATATTTCCTTCTTCTGTTTCCTCTTGCCTTACTCAGTAGTAGGCAGTTACACATAAATTTTATTTTGCTGATAGCAGAATAATGTAAAAAAACATCAAAAAACAAAAAGCATCTTCTCTGATTTTTGAGTCCATGGTTGTCCATGGTAATGAACTTATTACACAAATGTATGCATGAGCAAAAGTATGTATTCATGCATTCCCAAATTGGGCCACGCATCCTTATGATGCAGCTTGAGCAGGAGGTCAAAAAGATGTTGAAGCAGGTGTTAGCTTTCATGCTCCTCAGCTAGTAGCTGCGTGAGATTTGGGAGAGCTGAAGTGTTTTTTCTACAGTGTATTTGTCCTTCAGACCATGCTTTATGGACAAGGGAATCACAGTTTATACTATGTTGATGTTACTGTCTGTTATTGAGTGACCCATACTCAGTTGACCCATACTCAGAATTCATTCTCTGCATTTAACCCATCCAAAGTGCACAGACACAGCAGTGAACACACACACACCATTAACACACACCCGGATCACTGGGCAGCCATTTATGCTGCGGCGCCCGAGCAGTTAGGGGGGTTTGGTGCCTTGCACAAGGGCACCTCAGTCGTGGTATTACCGGGCCGAGACTCAAACCCACAACCTTAGGGTTAGGAGTCAAACTCTTTAACCATTAGGCCACGACTTCCCCGATAATCACTCCTTATTCCGCTCTACATAGAATAAAATAATACTTAATAAGGCCATGTCTGACACACATTTTTTCCTAGTTAACTATCTGTTAAATTTCCTCTCTCTTTTTCTCCAATAGTGATGAGGGCTCTCACTAGCTAGTATTTAATTATTCTTATCCAAGGCTTTTAGAGGCAGAGAAGATCCTTGCTGTTTTGGCTAGCAAGCGCAAAGCTATATCTGTCCAGAACTGTAGCCCAAGTTTTCTAGTTTTCTGTAGAACAATTCATTTCAATTTACAAACTGTGCTTTATTAAGAATATTAATGTGGATATAGGCTATACTCAACAATAACAAGGATGCAAATCATTACATTTTTTTTGTTCTATTTAGTGTTATTTATGTTTGTTTTGTTTGTCTCCCAAAAAAAGTACTTAAAAATACTACAAAAGTATATACAGTTAGGTCCATATATATTTGGACACAGGCAAATTTTTTATACTTTTGTATGCCACCAGAATAAAATGAAAAGGAAAAAAATACATTTGAAAAGCAGATGTTCAGCTTTAATTCAAGGGGTTGAACAAAAATATCAAGTAAGAGGTTCAGGAACTGCAAACATTTTTATGCACAGTCCCCCCATTTTCACTGGCTCAAATGTAATTGAACAAATGAATATAATCATAAATAAAATGTTCATTTTTAGTATTTCATTGAAAATCCTTTGCAGGCAATGAGTGCCTGAAGTCTGGAGCAAATGGACATCACCAGAGACTGGGTTTCATGCTTTCTGATGCTTTGTCAGGCCTTAAGTGCACCTGTCTTCAGTTGATGTTTGTTCATGGGTCTTTCTGCCTTTAGTTTTGCCCTCAACAAGTGAACAACAGTATGTTGGAATTATGGAATTCTTATATCTTTGGAATTGGTCTCATCAGACCATAATACATTGTGCTACATTGAGTGGGGGTGATTTTGGACTTTTTTTGCATGAGAGATTGTTGTCACATGTAATCAGTACTTCTCAGATGTTCCTGCAGCTCCATTAATTTTGCTGTAGGTCTCTTGGTAGTCTCCCTGGTTTTGGTTTTGTTGTTTTATAAAATGTAGTGGTACATCCTGTTTTTGCTCCATGGTACATCTAATGTTTTGGAAATTCTTTTATACCCCTGTCCTGATCAATCCATTTGAAGTGAGGTACAGTGCATGCTTTGTAAAATCTTATTGAAATCAGCTGACATTTATGTGCAGTTAATCAGAATAATTTAATTGATGACACTTGTATTATAATATACTTTTTAAGATGAGGTAAATCATGAATGTGGTTCATTCTGAACTCAGTCGCATCCCCAAAGATAAAATGATGTGCACACTTGTGCAACCAGGCTATTGCAACTTTACATTTTCATATTTTCCCCTCAAATGTTGCTGATTGTTTCCTTATTTTTTTGCCATCACAAAAGCATGCCATTAGCAATGGGAATAAAATTTATTATGACATATATCTGGTGAAAACAGAAGAAAGTTTCTTTGTTAGATTTAATTCTTTCACAATTTGATGGGAATTTTCAGGGAAAAGGTTGCTAGCATGAGAAATATGCAAAAAAAAAAAACATAAATAGTATATTAAAGTATATTTCCACTTTAATCTTCCTCATCATAATGTATTCAACAATTGAAATCTCTTTTGCCAGATTCAACTGAACCTGAAAAGTACATAAACTTGTTGATGTTTTTTTCCACAAAGGTGCAGTTCTAAAATGGGACATGGATTTTGTTCTAAGTAGTTTGTACAGTTTGGAAGATAAGGATATAAAATGGCTTTTACAATACAATACAATACTAGCCACTCCTACAGCAAGATAAGACTTGTTTTTGAATTGTATTTGAAATTGAAATTTGAACACACATTTATTGTGCTGTAATGTATTCGTGACAAAAATAAAGTATTTTTCTTCTTCTTCTTCTTCTTCTTCTTCTTCTTCTTCTTCTTCTTCTTCTTCTTCTTCTTCTTCTTCTTCTTCTTCTTCGTCTTCTTCTAATAAAAAGGAAATGGGATATGATGAAGCCATATTCAGTCTGTAAATGGGTAAAGATAGACACCGAAGTCATTGTCACATTTATGAGATAATGACATGTTTATTGTCTTCCTGTTTAGAGTCTTACCTAAAGTTTGGTCCATATATATTTGGACGCAGGCACATTTTTTTTAGGTATATACCAAAACATATTCAAGCTATAGTTGTATAGTGGGCTGAAAGTGCAGTCTCTCAGGTTTAATTTGAAGGTATTTAAATCCAAATTGGAGGAAGGATTTAGGAATTACAGCTCTTGAGAGTAGCCCCCATGCCCCCCCCCCCCTTCAAGAGACCAAAAGTAATTGGGCAATTGAATCAAAAGCTTTTTCATGGACAGGCGTAGGCTATTCCTTTATTATCTCGTCATTAATTAAGCAGGTAAAAGGTCTGGAGTTGATTCTAAGTGTGGTATTTGCATTTGGAATCTGTTGCTGTGAACCTACATCATGCGTTCAAAGTAGCTCTCCATGCAAGTCAAACAGGCCATCATTAGGCTTCAAAAACAAAACAAATTCTTCAGAGAGATAGCAGGAACATTAGAAGTGGCCAGATCAACAGATTGGTATATCCTGAGAAAAAAGGATGCAATGGTGAGCTCAGCAACATAAAAAGGCCTGGCCACAGGATCCTCTCCATGGTATAGCAAAACGCATTCACAACATCCAGCCAAGTGAAGGACCCTCTCCAGGAGGTAGGCGTGTCATTGTCAAAGTCTACAATCAAGTGAAGATTTCATGAGAGCAAATGCAGAGGGTTCACCACAAGGTTCAAACCATTCAAAAGCCACAAGAATAGAAAGGCCAGATTAGACAAAGATTTTGCCAAAAAACATTAAAAAAAAACCTGACCAGTTCTGGAAAAGCATTCTTTGTATGGATGAAACTAAGATCAACCTTTACCAGAATGATGGGAAGAGAAAAATATGGAGAAGGCTTGGAGAACAGCTCATGATCCAAAGCATACAACATGGGCATGCATGGCTTCCAGTGGCACTGGGTTACTGGTGTTTATTGATGATGTGACAGAAGACAGAAGCAGCCAGATGAATTCTGAAGTGTATAGGAATATACTGTCTGCCCAGATTAAGCCAAATGCAGCAAAGTTGATTAGACGGCATTTCACAGTACAGATGGATAATGATCCAAAACACACTGCAAACGCAACCCAGGAGTTTTTTAAGGAAAAGAAATGGAATATTCTGCAATGGTCGAGTCAATCACCTGATCTCAACCCGATTGAACTTTTGTGTCTTTGGCAAAAAAGCATAATACCAAAGGAACAACAAACCCACAGTGCAAGCACAGCGACGGCCTCATCATTAGGGCTAATTTTCTTCAGCCAGAACTGGGGCTTTTATCAATGTGGAGGGAATCATAAATAACTCCAAATATTAATGGATTTTAGTGTAAAATCCTAAGTGTATACATCTTTATCAACTTAGAAATCTCCCCTTTTCTCTAATTTTGTTTTTCACTTATTATTTTTAATAAGTTCTGAAATGATTTATCTTTGTTAATTTTTTTTACATGACAAAAACCTGCCATATTTAGAAGGGAGTGTAGACTTGTTATACCCATTGCACCAGTGCAGAAATTGCCCTTAGCTGAGATGGTTGGCAGATTTAAAGCCCGAACATATAATCCACTGACTTTTTCTTACCTGTCAGAGTATATTGCTACCATTTAGATGACAAGAATAAAAGATTGATTATATAAAGTAGCCTCTATATTAACATAGACAACGTCTGTACTAGTTTACCTGAATGCAATACAAGCAATGGATGTGGATTTCCATTTAAACGGCTTTCTGAGATAAATGATTCCATAGATCTTTGTAGAAATTTACTACTGTTGATATGAAAAACCCTCAAACAGCAATCAAATGCCAGATTTAATCACTGCTTTAAGAACCTTGAATTAATGTTTTCTTGGCATTTCTACTTATCCTTGTTAATCCATATCCCTCATACCCTAACCTAAATTGTAATAATGTTTGTTAATTGAGCACTCAAAACATGCAGATATCTCCTCTGAGTATATGACAAGCTAATTATGTTGAATCTCTTGTTTATTATAAAAAGAGGATTAATGATCTGTGCATGTTGAAATTCTATAGTTTTATATTTTTTGTAATAGAATGCTATTATTTTATTTCAAGTGTTACAATTTATATATATCTAAGTTCATTTTTGTATTTATAGGAGGTAATTCTCTATTTTTGTCAATTTTTTCTCCAAGGCTGAATATGATGGCTAATTGTGTGCAAATCTTAGGGTTCTGAGCATGTAGATGACAGTAGATTGACACAGGCAGTGTGATCTACTCGATCTACATGATCAACAGTACGTGATCAATATTCCTGATCCTTCTTTATTCATTTCTATGTGACCACTAATTTCTATGTGACCACACTAATTTTCATATCAAGCTTTCTAAGAATTCTCAGCTAAGTTCTCCAGTAGAGTTTGGGTTTATCATCAGAGCCTGCAGATGGCACTCATGGCCCTGAACCTCAAGTCAAAGTGATAATAAAAATGAAAAAAGCATAGTCATGTTTATTTTAGTAATATTAAAAAAATAATAATAATAAACCATGCACACAAGTATATACACTGGAAATATCCAACATATGTAGCACTTAGAAACCATGAAAATGCGGAATTGATATGAACAGTTTTGCTACGGTGGCATAGGACTACAGCAATTGCCATGAACAGATTTGTACTCAGGTCTTTATCAGTAAACAGTTGATAACTTTAACAATATAAAATCCATGTTAAATCTTGAATGAATCCACTTGTTATGCAATTGCACTTTTTGACATAGAATATAGTTCTTAGTAAATAAAATTATCTATGATCACACTCTCCAGTTTAACCTGATAAGGGTTTTTTCCATACAAGCATACATTCTATAATGGAAAAATAGCATTAAATAAGAGAATTTAGTGTCCTAAAGAACAGCACAATGTGTAAAATCAATTTAACAATCCATTATAACAACTGTAATATGCATTTATACAATTACCCCTAAGCATGTATCATTTGTTCTTACACACAACAGAAAACAAACTTGTATCTTTCCCCACAATTAAGGTCTGAAGATTTGAAGTACTTTACAGAAATGTCAGTCCAATTGCTGTTGTATAATGGAGGTATCTAGGATATAATGTAACACATATTTATTCCTAGTAAGAAAAATTAGGTCTCAGGTCATCATTATGAATGCCAACAACAAAGTGTTCAATAAAAGCTTTTTTATCTTGCATTAGCAAAATTTAATCTAGCATAAAGGAAAAAGCTCTGTCAATATATCCTGATCACATTGACACAATCCAGGCAGTTACATCTACACAGCTACAGAATAGCTAATACAAATACATATACTGATGCTGTTCAGCAAAAACTCACTAGTATCTAAATACAAATATTGATATATCTAAAATATTGTATAGGCCTACTGACAACACAGAAATAAAACTCTGCACTAATATGTAACACAATTTGTAATGTGTTAAAACATCAGTTCTTACTGCAGTGTCAGAATAAAATACGTCCTCTGCTAGAAGTACAACCAACCAAATCAGCACTTACCCACAATTCTACATTTTTTAGAGCATTTTTTGTGATTTTTACCAGGTGGGGGTCATGACATGATCCTTATCAAAAGATCCATCCATCCATCTTCTACCGCTTATCCGGGGCTGGGTTTCAGGTGCAGCAGTCTAAGCAGGGACGCCCAGCCTTCTCCCCAGACACTTCCTCCACCTCTTCCGAGGGAATACCGAGGCGTTCCCAGGCCAGCCGAGAGACATAGTCCCTCCAGCGTGTCCTAGGTCTTCCCCAGGGCCTCCTCCCGGTTGGACATGCCCGGAACACCTCCTAGGGAGGCGTCCAGGAGGCAATCGGAACAGATGCCCGAGCCACCTCAGCTGACTCCTCTCGATGTGGAGGAGCAGCGGTTCTACGTACTCTGAGCTCCTCCCGAGTGACCGAGCTACTCACCCAATCTTTAAGGTTGTGTCCAGCCACCCTATGGAGGAAACTCTTTTCGGCCACCCAAAGCTCATGTCCATAGGTGAGGGTAGGAACGTAGATTGACTGGTAAATAGAGAGCTTCGCCTTGCGGATCAGCTCTTTCTTCACCACAACAGACCGGTATATCGCATATCACTGCAGAAGATACACCGATCCGCCTGTCGATCTCCCACTCCATCCTTCCCTCACTCGTGAACAAGACTCCAATATACTTAAACTCCTCCACTTGAGGCAGGAACTCTCCAAAAACCTGAAGGGGGCAAGCCACCCTTTTCCGGCTGAGAACCATGGCCTCGAATTGGAGGTGCTGATTCTCATCCCCGCTGCTTCTCACTCGGCTGCAAACCATCCCACTGCACGCTGAAGGTCCTAATTTGAATAAGCCAACAGGACAACATCATCTGCAAAAAGCAGAGACGAAATCCTGTGGTCCCAAAACCAGACTCCCTACGGCCCCCGACTGTGCCTAGAAATCCTGTCCATATAAATAATGAACAGGACCGGTGACAAAGGGCAGCCCTGCAGGAGTCCAACATGCACCGGGAACAAATCTGACTTACTGCCGGCAATGCGAACCAAACTCCTGCTTCGGTCATATACTGTAGGGACTGGACAACACTTAGCAGAGGGCCCCGAACCCCATACTCCCAGAACACCCGCCACAGGTCGCCATGAGGGACACAGTCGAATGCCTTCTCCAGATCCACAAAGCACATGTGGACTGGTTGGGCAAACTCCCATGAATCCTTCAGCAACCTGGCGAGGGTATAGAGATGGTCCAGTGTTCCATGGCCGGGAAGAAACCTGCATTGTTCCTCCTGAATCCGAGGTTTGACTATCGGCCAAATTCTCCTCTCCAGTACTCTGGCATAGACTTTTCAGGGGAGGCTGAGGAGTGTGATCCCCCTATAGTTGGAACACACCCTCCGGTCCCCCTTCTTAAAAAGAGGGACTACAACCCCAGTCTGCCAGTCCAGAGGCACTGTCCCCAGCCGCCACGCGATGTTGCAGAGGCGTGTCAACCAAGACAGCCCCACAACATCCAGATACTTGAGGTACTCAGGGCGAATCTCATCCACCCCGCGGTGCCTTGCCTGAGGTACCCTGATGCACTCTGCTTGGATAGAGCTTCATGGACAGCCTGTGAACCACTGGACTGCTGTGGATAGAACCACTTGGAGACTATCACACCATCTTTGCTGCTTTGAGACAATGACAAATGTTAAACAAACTATACGAATAAATAAAAAATCCTCATTTGGGTTAAACCAAAAAATGAAGATAATATCCTTTCCACAACTGTTTATATTCAAGAACAGTTGAGTAAACAATGTAGTGCAACCAATGTTTCAATATTCTGGATGAGAAAACCAAGAGAATTCAGCTGTTTTCGGCCTTGCTCTTGTTGTTTGAGAAAATCAGGCATGAATTTAAAAAAATGAGGAAAAATCTTTCATATGGGCCAATAAAATTGCCTTTGTCAAGGTTCAGGACATGGTTAGTAAGAGTGCATAGCATCTAATCTCTTTTGAGATCCTTCTTCTTTACACCACTGTTACACCCACTATTCATTTCTGCTTCTTCTTCTTTCTTTTCTCCTATTGTCCGTCCTCTGCCTATTTTCCCTCTCTTTCACTAATCCTTCTCCTCTTGCTTTTCATCGCACTTCTCTTTCTTCCAATGATTATATAGCCTTTTTCTCTTAAACTATTCTTTCTCCAGATACTATTTTGGATCCTGAACAAAAGGATCCAAAATAGATTGTGATTGTATACAGATTATAAAAATGATAGCATGAGGTTTAGTTAATATTTTTCATTGTCCATCCTTTTTTGACAGAAAACATTTATAAACCATGTCAATAGTATTTGTTTGTATTAATATAATAATAAATTAATTAATTTGCAGAATTTAAACATTAGCAGATATTTAAATCTAATAGCACTTCATCTGGTCACTCATGCCTATATGCACTTGCATATAATTATTTGTAACAATGAAAAAAATTTATTACATTTTTGGAAATAAAAATGTGTTCCTATGTGTGTGCTCATGAATACAACTTAAAAAGCGCTAATTTAGATTTATCTCAACATTTGACAACATTTGAAGGATATTTTTCATTATAGAATTTTGTCTGTTGTGCTTTTAAAACGGTACATATTCTTCAGTGAACCATATATAGAAGTAACAAAATCTCTGTGTGTGTGTGTGTGTGTGTGTGTGTGTGTGTGTGTGTGTGTGTGTGTGTATTTGTGTGTTTATGTGTGTTATCTTTTAAAAGGTATGATATTTTTAATTTAAAATCCTTGACAATTCACTTAAATTCAATTTATTTGTATAACACTTTTAACATTGTCTCAAAGAATATAGATGAAACAAAGAAAGAAGTATAGAGACAGAATAAAAAAAATTAATCAATTTAAAGTTTAAAATTAAGTAATTATATATCTCTAACATCTATCCCTAATGAGCAAGCTGGAGGTGATGGTGGAAAAGGAAAAACTATCATATATAATATGAGGAAGAAACCTTAAGAAAACCAGACTCAGGAGGGAACCCATCCTCATTTGGGTGACACTGGACAGGAAATAATGTAAATGTAAATAATGTCCTTCCTACAACAGCTTGTAGTTGAGTGATCTAATAGGTCAGTGCAAATTCAGAATTCACCACAGACCCAACACTAATTTCTTTCTGCCAAATGATTCTTCAAATTCTTCAATGGTCTTCTGATGAAGACCCAGCCATAAAGCTGGCTGATGCAACAGTGGTTCAAAGAAGGCATGACAGCCGGACCGGCAGTAAGTCAGATTTGTTCCCGGTGCATGTTGGACTCCTGCAGGTGAGTTCTTTGTATACGTTTTGAGTATATCACCCAACAACTTGGCAGTGAGGTGGAAATGAGTGCACACTTTTTTTCTGTAAGGAAGTTCTGTAAGTAACTTGAACTTGATCTAGCTCATTACTGGATCATTCCTGGATAAGACACCAGGAAATGCAGGAAACCACCCTTGAAATTTACATTGCATAATTCAATTTCTAAAAAAGTTTATATAAGTAAGTTTTTTTTATGGAGAGAAATTTATTTTGTGTGCCTCTTCTGTCTCAATGTCGTGATTTAATTTTAAAAGATTTGTTTCCACTAGCAGTGCTGCTCACCTTAGTCTATAGTCTAGGTGTCCTCCAGCCTACAGATTACATAAGTGGAACCACCTGTGTTGAAATGAAAATTGGGAAGCAATAGGAGGCCTTTTAAGGTGAGAAACACAGCTGGATGGCTCTGGGGAGGCAAAGGACTTGATTGATCTTCTAAAAAAAAATTTCACAGCACAAGGTCCATAACCGCGACACTCACTGGCCTGTTCTGAATATTGGTGTAGTACTCTATGATTAGACTGATGCTTGTACTTTTACAAAGCATTGAAAGCCATCTACTGTATTCCTAGACCTACTGCTTTTGTGGATCAAAGTTTGGTTGAAGAGATAAAGTGGGCATCTTTGGAGAAACAGTCTATTATCTTTAAGCATAAAATCATAGAGTTACCTGTATTCCTGGGCATCTGCCAACTAATGTAAATGTAAATTAGTCCATTGCAATGTTTGGTGTGAAGTGAGCTAGCTAGGTTTATATTGTGGACCTTCTGGGTCATGTAGGTAGTACATCAGGAATAACAATGATAACTGCAAATTTTTATGTCTGGTTATCAGGCAGTGTGGCTGATGATGCAAGTCATTGGCAAGAGGTGTGATGCCACAGACATCATATCAATGGTTTGGAGTATTGTCACGGTGTACCCTTTAAGAATGTCATATTTCCTCAGCATATACAAACTAATCCCATCATGAAACTATGGGTATAAATTAAGGCTAGGAATTTTAGCATTATAGTCCAGAGGTGCATACAGTATCTAATGTCTTTCTAAGGTCAACAGCAGCAAATATCATGTCATCTCTGCCCACCTATCTTCACTGGAAGTAAGTGAGGAACTCATATTTCTCTACCTTGGCATACAGATGGTTTTCTAGAAGGTGTTACTTTTTACTTTTGTGATATGACATTGATTTGGATGTGCTTATGATATCAAAATATAGTCATGATTAGCTATGTGTTCTTTACTAAAGGTTGAAAATTTAGAATGGTTGGACAATCTAAACAACATGACCAAATATTCATAGTGGCACAGATCTCCTCAATACACTTTTCCATAGGTCATGGTACCAGACAAAAAATAAATAGCATTTGGGCATGGAATGGAATGCTTCTATTTCAGAGAACATTTATGGTTTATTACTCTATGCAGATGCTTGTACTCTGACTTTACTAAAGTTATGCATTTGCACTGGTACTGTATTAAGCTTGATACAACAAAAAAAGTTGGCAGGCTTGTGGTATAAAGAAATACCAGACTGATGAACGCATGGTTATTTTTGATTTTCTTTATTAAACTTGAATCTTATAAATCTTTAATCAAAGAAAAATCTTTATCCTGGTCAGGGTTGCTATGATTAAAATTAGTAAATTGCTATTATTTTAGTTCAAATAAAAAAGTATATATGCCTGATACAAACAAATCTATGCAAATCTGACTCCTTTTTTTGTCTGTAAGAAAAACAACCAGTCTAGTTCTTTGTTGAAATTTCCAAACATAGAGCTGCCTATTGCTCAACCAGTTGATGGAACACTCATTGCAGGATGGCTATGAAACTTTACTGTGGTGTATTCTGTCGCCTAATGGTCCAGTATATTATGGAGCAGTATATAAGCTGCAAATTCTTTCTCTGAGAAGAACTTATATGTTAACATAAGGAAACAAAGGAAAATTAGAAGAACTCACATAGGTAAGCTAAAATATCTGGCATAAAACAGTGCACAGGTGGCAGAACTCAGTTCTAGTAACTGAAAAGACAAGTTGTCTGACTTGTCGTTGTGTTTTCGGATTTGTTCATTTGTTTTCGGATTTGTTAATGTGTTTTCCGATTTGTTAGTTTGTTTTTGGATTTGTTAATGTGTATTCGGATTTGTTAATTTGTTTTCAGATTTGTTCATGTGTATTCGGATTTGTTAATGTGTATTCGGTTTTGTTGTTTTGTTTTTGCATTTGTTGTTTTGTTTTCAGATTTATTAATGTGTTTTGCACTTCTCAGCCACCGTATGAAAGCTACAGTTTTTCAAACACTAAAGAGGCCTCTATCTCTCACAAACACACACTTATGCATAGCATCTTGCTGGCATGATGCAGTTATTTCAGCCTAACCAAGCTGCAATAGAAAGTCACATTTTGCACATTGAAATGCAAACAAGCCCCAAAAAAACTGCTGTGGGGCAGTGTAGGGCTCACTTGGGTCCAGGGTGTGAATGAGAAGTGCTGTAGTCAAGGGGAAAAATGTGACAGGCAGCTTTATCACTGCTAGAATGCATGAGAAGCTAAAAATTATAGTCTTCTTTGGTTGGCATCACCACAAACACGCAGAAACACACTGCTAAGGGTCTTGTGCCACAGCTCATTCTTTGTATCTGTGATTCTCATTGTGAGATCCCAGTAGTGGTTTAGAAGAGGTTAACTCAAAATGACCACGAGTGTTCTTGCTGACTGTTTACATGTTATTACAAACTAATAACCCATTTTATTTAACCCAAATATCTTTAGAAGTATGAATGGGTTAACATTTAACATTTTGTCATATACAACGAGCTTATAGGCATTAATGGTCATCACATCCACCAGTTCCACTGGTAAATATGTCATCTGTATAATAAAGAGGAGCTGTAAAGTACAGTAGTTACCAAGGAAAGCATTACTTGCTCTAAAAGAATGTTTGTACATCTGCCAGATTTGAAATTGTATCAGCTGAATGATGAATCATTAGTTCATTTAGACTTAATTGAGCTGCAGATGTTCAGTATTAGATTCAGGAAATAAAATAAATTTTAAATACATTGCCTAGTGAATCAGTAAACATGTGTGGCAATAAAAGTGCTCTTTATTAAAAGACACATTCGACTAAAGCCAAATATAAATTAAATACTATATTTTTTGAAATTTCCTAGCAGATAAACGTAGTACTATGAATTATTGTTATTATTATTATTATTATTATTATTATTATTATTATTATTATTATTATTATTATTATTATTATTATTATTATTAATACTCAGACTCCACAGAACTTGATCAGGTGACTGTTTCGCTACACTAAATGCAAATTATTTAAAAGGAAAATAATTAAAAAGAAAAAACTAACACCCAGGTAGAATGACCACACACAAACCTTAAAGCAATCAAATAGTAAATTAGCACATAAATGCTGTCAAACTTAATTTCAATATGAATTCAAATTATTTTTTTTACGAAAAATCTCTCAGTGCTGCTAGATCACCCCTGTTGCCTATCTCTCAACCCAATCTGACATTCTTATGTACAGTAATACTTTAGCAAATTAACCAGGAATAAAACTACTATATAAAAAAAGCACACACTATCAGTAAGCAGCAGCAATAACTTGATAACAATAATCTAAATTATTTTAATGGAAAAATGTATAATATGAGGCAGAAATTTCAGATCACTAATTTATCAGACAGATTGACATGACAGATTATGCTGTAGATAACATTATTGCTTCTGTTTTTCTTTTTTTTTTTCTTTTTTACTCCCATTTGAGAGACTGATTTAATTTCTGTAAAGTGACAGTACCAGTAGCTACCGAGCCCCTTCTAAAATTAATAAACTCTTTCTGCTAATTGACAAAATCTGACCTTGACCTCTGTCAGCTATCCAACTTTTGTACAATATCAAACCTTCCCTTTATCTTCAAAATTCTAGAAGAGGTTGTAACACAGCAGTTACCTACATATGAATAACATTCAGCAAATGTATCAGTCAGGATTTAGACCTCATCAACGCCCTGTTACTGGCCTCTGATAAGGGTTCTGTCTTCCCATTGGTGTTACTTGATCTTAGTGCTGTTTTTGACACCATTTTACTTAAGAAGCAAGAAAATGTTGCTATTAAGCCCATTCCTGCCTTAGGTCTTATTTGACTTGATCGTTAGCAGTTTGTAGATCTAAATGGTGACTAAGCTAACCAAACTAAGGTTATGTTTGGTGTCCCCAAAGTACTTTTCTCCTTACATATGCTACACCGTTGTGCAATTATTCATAATCATAATCATAATCATTCCACTGTTATGCTGATGACATGATGATAAATGTTTCAGCTCAGTCAGATGAAACACACCAGTTTAAGAAGATTGAGGAATGTGTAAAGAACTTGTACTGAAGTGCTTTTAGTGCTCGTAGTGTCATTGCAATGCGTTTCTGTCTGGATGGTCTAGTAAGTGCATAAACAAGCTCCAGTTAGTCCAGAACACAGCAGATAGAGTCCATTATTAGATGTTAGATATAAATAACAATTAAATTTTTAACTTTACAATTTATATTTTGTTTTTATGCTTCAATGAGAAGAGCCAGCATTAGCCAGGTTACACTAATATATAACCTGGCTAATGCTGGCTCTTGGTGGTGTACTTCAGCAACAAAATTATTTAACGATTTTAATCATTCTGTTGCTGAAGTACACCACCAAGAAATACTGTGTGTTCCAGGCTCTCTCTCTCTCTATTCTCTCGTATCATTGAAAGACCGTCTGCTTTGTAGTCTGTGAATCAGTAACTGGAGATGTTTCTATATAACTGGGGTTTATGGGGAATTGTGATCGCACAAGTATCAGCTGCCTGTGCCCTGTTACATTTTATTCCAAATAGATACCTTTGACAATGGGTTTTGGTAATGATAGAATATGGTTCCCTTTTAGGAGAAGCCATCAGTGCTATCTCACCACACCATCTCATTTCTCGTATTAGGCAGCATTGATTGTTTGGTGAAAAAGAGAATGACCTGTATGAGCTTATCAGGCATTCCAGCATAATATACTTGTGAAACATGGCAATTGGACATCTGTCTGAGAATAAGTAATTAATGGCTGTTTGCCAATCTTACTTAAATTATACAATTTAACAAAAATTCTTGTGCCGCTTCTGACAAAGTTCAGTCAATAGTTTAATATCAGATGGAACCACAATTGAAGGTCAGTAAACCTAAATTCTTTGCTTCACTTGAAACCTCAAAAATTTAACTAGATTTGTAAAGTTTGTGTCAACAAACTTTGATGTTGGCTTTGACGGTGCAAGTATTTGCAAAGGCCGGAGCTTTTTGGAGGTGAGTGGACATAAGGATCAGTGTTACTTTAAGGATTAGTGTTGCTCCTAGATTGCATTACGCACGTCCGCTGAACTGATTTCATTCAAGACTGGCATCATTACATCATGCATAAAATTTTGGTGTCCACTTTTGCCATTTAATAATACCGTAACTTTTGGCTTACTATGTAGTCATATAATATATAATATAAAACTCGTCTTGTTTTAAATTCTCACTGAGGGATAAAACCCCTAAAGATGAAACCCTAGAACCTCCCTGGTCTTATGCCTACCGAAAATCACTGAAATTTTACTTTTTACTTTTACTTCAAATACTTAAGTACATTAAATATCAGAAAATTACTTTTGATACTTAAGTACAGTAAATATAAAATACTTTAAGACTTTTACTTGAGTAATATTCTAAAAGGTGACTTTCACTTCTACCAAAGTCTTTTTCTAGTGCGATACTTGTACTTTTACTCGAGTATTGCTTTCTAGTACTTTATACAACACTGTCTAGGAGCAGTGATTCACCAAACCTCCCTTTTTTTGCAGTCACACACATTTCTTCTGATTTTATTTTGTAGTAACGAGTAACGAAGATGCTTAGTGGAAATATAACGGAGTAAAAGTATACATTTTATCTAGGAAATGTAGTGGAGTAAAAGTGAAAGTTGACAAATTTAAATAGCGAAGTAAAGTACAGATACGTGAAATTTCTACTTAAGTACGGTAACAAAGTATTTGTACTTCGTAACATTACAACACTGCTTTTGGAGGCAAGTGGACAGAAAGATTGTGAAAGCTACTGGACCCCTAGGGTGACAGTACTTTTGATGGCGAGCGGACATGAGCATGTGACGTGATCCGAATACCGGTGAGACAGTTTCTCTAATTGTGCTGAGTGCTTTGATATGTCACATGTCCATGTGGTGCAAATTTTTAATTTTCACATGACCTCACGTGACGTGATCAGAATAACCATGGGGCAGTTCCCCTCATTGTGCGGAGTGTTTTGATATGTCACATGTCCATGTTGTGCAAATTTTTTATTTTGACGTGACCAGAATACCCATGGGGCAGTTCCCCTCATTGTGCTGAGTGTTTTGATATGCCACATGTCCATGTTGTGCAAATTTTTAATTTTGCTTCTTTTGGGGGTGGGGGGGCGGGGCTACACGTGACATCATGTGGTGTCATGTGACGTCACCAGAATACCCAGTGGGGTGCCAATACTTTTGGCAAAAAGTGGCTACTGAGGGTTTCGACATTTCAATACTGCAGTCATTATGGGATTCTACTTATTATTGTACTGCATAGAACAGTACATTCTTAATGTTGAATTTATCGTGTGTGTGAGACCTTAGAGGAAATTTCGGAATTCCCCATTCAAGTCTATGGGATGTTTAATCGTCGACTACCGGAAAACCAAAAATTTTGTCGGAACTCATCCGGAGTAAGGTCCTAAAGAACCTGTCCGAGTTCGGTGTAAATCACTCGGAAACTTGCCGAGTTACAGTATAAACCTCAAAAGTTTATAATGGAAGTCTATGGGAAAAAAGGCTAATTTGAGCTTCCGTACCAGGAATGCCAGAATTCCGATCGCTTAGAAAAATAGGAGCAACAAACTACAGACCAGGGTCTACGACATATCCGAATTTGGTGCATGTGGCTAGAAAGCCCTAGGAGGAGTTACTCTTGATACATTTTTGGCTAATAATAATAATAATAATAATAAGAAGAAGAAGAAGAAGAAGAAGAAGAAGAAGAAGAAGAAGAAGAAGAAGAAGAAGCTTATAATGGAAAACTAGAATGTTGGCTTCTACAAAGCCAACATAATTATGCATATAGCCAGACCAGGATTAGCTATGTAATTATGTTGGCTTCTACAAAGCCAACATTCTGTTTTCTGTTATAAGCTTATTATTATTATTATCATGTTGGCTTTGTAGAAGTAAACTTTCTGTTTTCCGTTATAAGCTTATTATTATTATTATTATTATTATTATTATTATTATTATTATTATTATTATTATTATTATTATCATTATTATTATGTTGGCTTTGTAGAAGCCAACATTCTGTTTTCCTATTTAAGCTTAGACAAAAATTTATCAAGAGTAAGGGCACTTAAGTAAAGTTGGCCCCATATTCCCAGATTCGATTTTCCCGAGTCAATAGCTCCTGAACTAAAGGGTGTTACTACACGAATAACACCTCTTTTTTATCTTAGTAATGTAGAGAGGCAGCTAGAATGCAGCTACGACCAATCTTCCTCAATATCAGCTTTCCTCCGCGTTGGACAAAATATATAATTCTCTATGTGCGAACACCGAAAAGACAGATTCCAAGGGACCGTCTGCAAAGTGCAAACCCCGAAAAACGAATACAAAACACAGTCAATAGCTTTACTGTAATACACTGTACTGTCACCAAACTCAGAACACACATCACTGAAATGTCTTTTTCTTGATTTTTTTATGATTTTTCATAATATAAAAATCAATAAATAGACTATTATGGAAATTATACTCAATAACTTTACTGTAAATATTTTGAGAAACCTTGCTTTTTGATTATTTTTATTGTTTGCATTATGAACATATATACAACAATATACAATAATATACATTTCACTTTTATGTACACTTTAAACATATGTAATCCTGCTGCTTATTTAAGAGCTATTACAGATATCATTAAATGCTAGGGTCTCTGTACTTGGTTTAGCTCAATGTACAATGCACAATACCAAGGGATATGTCTGCTCGGTATTTCTTCGTCTGTCATCCCAAGGCAGTTTATGTGGAACCATTTTGTGCATGTTCCACACTGAATCTATAAGGGGGAAAATATGCAAATTATATCTATAAAATATTTGCTTTAAAAATCCTGTAATGCATAAATGTATTGAAATATTTAATTACTTTAAATTTATCTGTAGATAACCTCAACCTTCAGATTATCCACTACAATGTTTACTGTACAGTTTTAAACAACTGAAGTAAAAATCTCACCCAAACAGCAGCCACAGCTTTTGGTACGTCCTTGTTTCCACAAAAGGAGCAGAAATCTGTGTTTGGAACTTGAAAAACAAACAAACAAACAAACACAAAAACATGAACCTGAACATGTTTTGCTTTAGTGTTATCTGACATAATTTAGTCTGACATTTTGTCACATTTATTTATTTTATTTTGTTAACTATGGTGACTAGACTGTAATAATGAATAAAATTTATAAGGTGTCTGTTATGCGAGACACAGAGGAGGAAGCCGGAGTGGAAGCAAACAGAGTTTATTGTGAAAACACGGAAGTAGAATAATCCGGTGGTGCGCGGAAAAGCGCGGCCCACAAAGATCCAGAGTAGCAAGGCAGTCTGTGTAATCCGGTGGTGCGCGGTGGAAGCGCGGCCCACAAAGTCCAGAAAGTAGGGGATGAAAGGCAGTCGGTGTACTAACCACGGGAGCGCGTGGGAGAAGCACGAAGCTGAACATGAACACGGGAGTGTCGAGAAATGTTCAGTGAAACCATGGATAATAACTGACGGTGAGTGGGAGTGAGAGAGGGGATTATATATGGTGGCTGATGAGAGTGAAATGAGAGTCAGGTGAGAGCAATCAGTAAGCAGGCGAGCCGCTCCGTGAGAGCAGGCGAGAGCTCCCTGACACCACCCCCTCCTCCAGGGGCGGCACCGGACGCCCTGACCCTGCGACGAGGACGACCCCTAGCCCTGGGCGCTGGGCGGCGTGGGTGGGCAGCATGGAACTCAGCAGACTTGGGTCCAGCACGTCCCGCCGGGCCACCCATGACCGATCCTCCGAGCCGTAACCCTCCCAGTCTACCAGGTATTCGAGGCGACCCCCGCGCCTTCTGGAGTCCAGGACTTCCCGCACTGCGTAGACGCCAAGGTTTAAGCAGGGACACGTGAAAAGTGGGGTGTATGCGATACCTGGACGGCAGCTCCAGCCGGTACGAAACGTCGCTGATCTGCCTGGAGATCCTGAAAGGCCCAATGAACCTGGGGCTAAGCTTGCGGTTCGGCAGCTTCATCTTCAGGTCCTTAGTGGAGAGCCACACTCTATCCCCGGGGCGGTACCGAGGAGACTCTAGACGCCGAGCGTCAGCGTGCCGGCGGGTGTTGCGGAGCGCCCGGCGCAGCTGGGTGTGTGCTGACTCCCAGATCCGGTGACTCTCCCGGTACCAGGCATCCACTGATGGTACGTCGCTAGGCTCGTCCGACCATGGGAACAGGGGCGGCTGGAACCCCAGCACGCATTGGAAAGGGGTGAGGCCTGTGGCGTCCTGGGGGAGTGAGTTCTGGGCATACTCTGCCCAGGGCAATTAGCAAGCCCAATCCCCTTGATCCTGGCTGCAGTAAGTCCTTAAATACCGGCTCAGCTCCTGAATCTTACGTTCCGCCTGGCCGTTGGACTGCGGGTGGTACCCCGACGTCAGGTTGACCGACACCCCTAGGAGCTGGAAGAAAGCTCGCCAAACCTGAGACGTGAACTGGGGACCACGGTCCGAAACTATCTCCTCCGGGAGACCAAAGTTCCTGAAAACATGATGGAACAAGGCCTCGGCAGTTTCAAGGGCTGTGGGCAGGCCCTTCAGAGGCACCAAGTGGCAGGCCTTGGAGAAACGGTCCACCGCTACCAAGATGCATGTGTTACCTCCTGACCACGGCAGGTCGGTCACGAAGTCTATCCCTAGGTGTGACCAGGGGCGCTGAGGTACGGGAAGCGGCATCAACTTGCCGACGGGCAGGTGGCGTGGTACCTTTGCCATGGAGCAGGTGGCGCACTCCGGGACATAACTTCCTCTGCCATCCTCGGCCACCAGTAACGCGCCTGAAGGAGCTGCACCGTCCTCTTCTCGCCCGGGTGTCCCGTACCTGGTCCCTCGTGGACTGACTGGATTAATCCCCGACGGCAGGCGGTGGGGACAAAGACACATCCCTCGGGGCACCCTCCAGGGGCGGGCTCCTGGATGGAGGCAGCCTGAATCTCGCTGTCCACGTCCCAGACAATAGGCCCCACGACGATCGAAGGAGGAAGTATGGGGTCTGGATCGTTGGGTTCCTCAGGCCCGAAGACCCGGGACAGGGCGTCGGCCTTCCCGTTAAGCGCCCCCGCACGGTAGGTGGCGTGGAACTGGAACCGAGTGAAGAAAAGGGCCCAGCGAGCCTGCCTGGGATTGAGTCTCCGGGCCTCCTGCAAGTACTGGAGATTCTTGTGGTCAGTGACCACGGTAAACTGGTGCTCCGCGCCCTCTAACCAGTGCCTCCACTCCTCCAGGGCAAGTTTTATTGCCAGTAACTCACGGTTTCCCATGTCGTAGTTCTTTTCCGCCGCCGAGAGCTTGTGTGAGAA
The DNA here is from genome assembly GCF_022655615.1 of Tachysurus fulvidraco. Lineage (NCBI taxonomy): Eukaryota > Metazoa > Chordata > Actinopteri > Siluriformes > Bagridae > Tachysurus > Tachysurus fulvidraco. The sequence continues at coordinate 11,019,720 of NC_062519.1, forward strand.
GAAGGCACATGGATGGAGCTGTGGTGGGGTGCCTGACCGCTGAGAGAGAGCGGCCCCCACTCCGGTCGAGGAGGCGTCTACCTCAACCACAAAAGTCTTCCGGGGGTCTGGATGACGTAACACGGGAGCGGAGCAGAAGCGCTGGCGGAGCACCTTGAATGCCCCCTGGGTCAATCATGGGTCAATTTCAAACATTTGTGGAATTCTACAACTTTGGGCCAGAGTGGTAGTCAAAATAGCCTGTGCACCTTAGACATTACATAATGACACTGCATTTCTCACATGATCACAAATGCATTTGTTCCTTTAGTATGATAAGTAGAGAGCATAATAGCCCATCCAGAGAGTACTGTTTGAATGTAGTAGTGGAATTTTGATTTCCATTTGCATTGAACTGATAATACTTTGATGGACAATACTTAGATCTATATTTTAGTGTATTCTTTCAGTTTATCTACTACAATATAAGACCCTTTTTTTAATTTTTTTTATTTATTTATTCATTCATTCATTCATTCATTCATTCATTTGTTTGTTTGTTTGTTCATTTCGGAATCTCTGGCATGCTGTGTGACTTTGATGTGTACCAATGGAGGGTAGATGGAACTAGAACGGGACATAATAAAGAAAATGTGAATGTGCTTGCATGTGACGTCAGTTTCCCTCATCGTGCTGAGTGTTTTGATATATGACATGTCCATGTTGTGCTAAATTTTTGATTTCGCTTATTTTGGGGGCGGGGCTACACGTGACGTCAGTTCCCCTCATCGTGCTGAGTGTTTTATGTTAAGTGTAACTGAGATATGGCTTCTTTATATTGCAATAGGGTTCGTAAGGTGCACTACATGGTTGCTAGGGTATGGCTGCACAGTTACTATGGTTATATTTGCAGACTAGTTTCTCACCTGCAACAAAAGAGCACACCTGAAAATCCATTTATCTTTTCCTGAAACAAGCGCCGTGAAGATCTTGAACTAAAGCATCAATCAGTGATTTTACTGGGAAAAAATATAATCAAGTTACAATAAGGATCATTAGTTCAAATGTAATGTATTAACTAACATTTACTAACCGTGAGCAATAAATTATTGTATTTAGTAATCTTTGTTAAAATAAAGTTTATTCTTTGTTCATGTTAGTTCACAGTATATTAACTACTGGGGAAAAATATAATCACATTACAATAAGGATCATTAGTTCAAACGTAATGTATTAACTAACATTTACTAACCATGAGCAATAAATTATTGTATTTAGTAATCATTGTTAAAATAAAGTTTATTCTTTGTTCATGTTAGTTCACAGTATATTACGTAATGTTAAAACGGTGTTAATAATGTATTAGTAAATGTTGAAATTAACATGAACAAAATGAATAAATGCTGTAGAAGTGCAGTTCATTATTAGTTCATGTTAAGTAATGTGGTAACTAATGTCAACTAATGAACCTTTATTATAAAGTTTTAGAAAAAAAAAATGTCCAAGGGTGGATTCGAACCCCGAATCTCTGCATGCAAAACAGAATCGCTATCCACTAAGCCATCCAAGAACACGATAAAGCCTTTGCGGTTGTATGTATCACGCGTCTAACAATACACAAGCTTTATTATATTAAAGTCATTCTTATCATTCTTTGTGATATACATGTCATATGTTTAAAAAATAATTATGTAATGTGAGGAGACAAAGAAAAAATGCGCTTAATTTTAATTAATGGGTGGCTCTTAAAAGAGCCGTTGCTGTTCTTAAAAGGACATTAGTTTAAACTGAAATAAAAAATATAAAAACTACACTGATAGTTGAAAACAACAAAAAGTTATACAAATGGCAGAAACAACAACATATGTGACCGCCGTGCTGTCCAAGGCACGCGACCACTAGGTTTAAGCATTAAATACACAGTTAAATGTTATATTGTTTGAAAGCTTAGACTCTCGGGATTTTATTAAGCCCACACACAAAGCATAATATGATTTATAGCCATCATACTAATTTAATCCAAGTTGATAGTCACCGGAAATAGGCGGCGCTTACCTTTCTTCACTGGGGTAATATTTTCCAAAACAAATGCTTGTACAAAATCCCCAAGAGTCTAAGGAACTGGAATATGTAAGCCTTTTAATCCAAAACGCGTTTCTGGCCGAAATGTGTAAACAACAATCCACGTCCGTAATTTGTTTTTGGCTCTCACTTTATTTTCCAAAACAAATGCTTGTAAAAAATCCCCAAGAGTCTAAGGAACTGGAATATTAATCCAAACATTAATCCTTTTAATCCAAAACGCTTTAATCCAAAATGCGTTTCTGACCGAAACACACAGCACTTCCGTCCTTTGTTTCGGCTCTCACTTGTCCTAGGAGGCTTAAAAAACTACACTGAGCCGTCAAACGAAAATCATGAAAATAGGGGGCGATGACACAATATATATACATATATATATGAAATGAAACTGAAGCTCACTGTGAAATATAGCAACAAGCTTTAATAAAGACCTTTACACAGATTCACTGGTGTCTGCTGCCCTCTTTTGGATGTTAGCACATCTACAGTGAGATTCCCCATTCAAGTCTATGGGGAAAAAACACCCCTTTGAGCTTCCATACTGGGAATTCTGGAATTCTGATCGCTTACAAAATAGATAGCACACCTCTCCTCAATGAGCCGGTCGATTTGACACCTCATTTATGGGTCTAGGACAAAAGCTGCGGGACAAGTTACGCGCCGAAAAAGTGTCCGGAAGAAGATGCAGAAGAATAATTATCAGAATAATAATAATAATAATAATAATAATAATAATAATAATAATAATAATAATAATAATAATAAGTACGCAAGAGAATAAGAATGTGCTTTGCAAGCACATTAATGATAATAATAAGTATGCAAGAGAATAAGAATGTGCTTTAGCAAGCACATTAATAAGACAAGCCAAATCTGAAATTGAACTTCCAGAGGGTGTGATCTGAGTTTGATGACAGTAGAGTGAAAAATCATTAAAAAAAAAAGAGATTTCTCCCAAATAAGTGTTTTAGTACATCAATTAGGACATCAGTGATGTGTGATCTGAGTTTTGGTGACAGTACAGTGTATTACAGTAAAGCTATTGATTTTTTAATTTTATGAAAAATCATAAAAAAAAAAAAAAGATTTCTCCCAAATAAGTGTTTTAGTACATGTATTATGACATCAGTGATGTGTGATCTGAGTTTGGTGACAGTACAGTGTATTACAGTAAAGCTATTGATTTTTTAATTTTATGAAAAATCATAAAAGATCAAGAAAAAGATATTTCTCCCAAATAAGTGTTTTAGTACATCAATTAGGACATCAGTGATGTGTGATCTGAGTTTGGTGACAGTACAGTGTATGACAGTAAAGCTATTGATTTTTTAAAATTTTGAAAAATCATAACAAATAAAAAAAATATATTTCTCCTAAATAAGTGTTTTAGTACATGTATTGGGACATCAGTGATGTGTGTTCTGAGTTTGATGACAGTACAATGTATTACAGTAAAGTTATTGACTGTTTTTATAGTATTTGCTTTTCGGGTTTTGCACTTTGCAGACGGTCCCTTGGAATCTGTTTCTCAGTTGTCTGCACATAGAGTCTTGTTAATTTTGTCCACCGCGGAGGAAAGCCGATTTTGAGAAAAATTTGGTTTTAGCTGCCTCTCTACATTACTAAGATAATAAAGAGGTGTTATTTGTGTAGTAACACCCTTTAGTTCAGGAGCTATTGACTCAGGAAACTCGAATCTGGGAATATGGGGCCAACTTTACTTAAGTTCCTAGGGCTTTCAGCCACATGCACCAAACGCTGGTCTGAAGTTTGTTGCTATTACTTTTCTAAGCGATCCGAGTACTGGTACTTCTGGTACCAGGTCTTTCGAACTATCTACACCAGGGGCGTAACTAGGCCCTTTTTCGGGGGGCTTTAGCCCCCCTAAACTTCAGCCAAGCCCCCCTAAAAAATATTTGACTAATTATTTTTTGATCGCTTCAGTCCCCTTTAAAAATGCATTTGAAGCGGCGACAAGCTACGTCATGTTTTGGCTTTTCCCCTGAACTGAGTCTGTGTGGATTCGGCGCATTTTTCAATCCGCAGGGACGCCGAGCAGAGCGAACATCAGAGAGTACAAGGTGTGTGCTTTTATTGAAGGATTGCTATGATATGACATCTGCATCGGTGCAGTTCTTGTAATTGCAGTTTACTGGACCAATACACAGTTCTGTTTCTCATCCAATGCGTCTTCGCTGCGTTCAACTTCAGCTCTTATCACAGTGTGATAGTTGTTTTTTCTTCCAACAAAAATGAAGCGATTAACACCCATAAAAACATACTTTAGAAAATGACCATGTTTTATTTTAATTGACCTTTTAAAATGTAAAACATATTATTGTGTATTTCGGCATTACAAATATGCAGCCATGCACAGAAATGAGTAAAGACACACATCATTATATTGTCTGAAAGCACTAAATGGCACAGAGAGAGAAACATCATGTGGAGTTATTTTGTTTTGTATCATTAAACATAATTTTAATTATATATATATGAATCATTAGTGTATCATGATATATATATTAGAGTAAGAGTAAAGGGATTTGTGATTTTAAGTAATTGTTTTTGTGGCAAATTGATAATTCATGTTATTTTTAATAAATAGAAATAAATATAGAACATAAACATATTGCCAATAAACAATTACATTAATACAGGTTTTGTCTATATTCTTAATGAATATTATCTGTTTAGTTAAATGATTTGAAATGAAATAAATTTTCACAGGGTGACGATGTATAACCAACCGTATTGTTGATTATAAAGGCTAAAAAGCAAAAAAAAAATAATATATATATATATACATTTAACATTTTTTCTTGTCGTGCAGGAGTAGGTCTGCAAATGAGCAACAGTCAGGTGAGAATAGAATGTAGACAGCCTCTCACACACACAATACCACTGTGTTCCAAAGATTCATTGCAGTCATTGAACATTGAACTTATGTTGTTTTAATTGTCTGCCAATTTCCATGTACGATAAGAAAAAGCAGTGGTATCGTCAAAACATGAATGTTAAACATGATATGAAATGATAAACATGAATGTCCTGACATTATTGACACTCAACAAGAAATTATTAATTGTCTTTCAGTCAACTGAACTGAAATACTTTTTTGGTTTCTCAGAAAAGTCAGTGAAAAAGAGAATGAAGTGGAGGCAGGGCAGATTGAAGAAGACACAACAGAGAAAGGGCAAGATCATGATTCAGGTGAGAAAGTGAACAGAGTTGTTTTGAATAATGTGTCTGGTCAGTTAATAAATACAAATACTTTAGGTACTTTAGTTTCCAAACTCGTGTTTGTGCGTGATTGTCACAGTACAGGGACAGAGAACATTCTGAAATGGTTCCATCACTGAAATCTGTCATCCAGGTTGCCCTCACTGTACCTGTTAGCAGCTGTCCGTGCGAGAGGTCCTTCAGTGCTCTTCGTCATCTCCGCAACTGGCTAAGGAGAACAATGGGTCAGAGCAGGCTCCATCAACTGGCAGTTATGGCCATCGAGAAAGATGTCATTGAGCAATTGGACCATGATAAAATTATCAACAGGTTTGCTACTCTTAAGGTGAGAAGACACAGGTTGATGGTCCCAATGAAAGACCAGTAACTGGGCTGCAAAAACTTTGTCCCTGCTTCTCACAAGCTGCTTCTTTTTCGCTTGTTTTGCATTCCTTCTGATAGTTAACCACAGTCAATTGTCCATCCTCATACATGTGTTGTTTATATTGCTGATATGCATAGTCAAAGTTTATGGCTTTTATGTTATTTTCTGGTTAAAAGTTGGTTAAAAGTTTATTTTATTTTGTCAAAAAAGTTCCATATCTGAGGTTTTTATGTGAGCATAGAAGTGCAAACAGTAAAATGTTGTGTTTGTACTGGAAACATGTGTACGTTTGTTTGTACAGTGAGTAATGAATCAGGAAGTCTCCATTGTAAAAAAAAAAAAAACTACATTCACAACTCGAAATTTTCTAGTGACTGGTCACATCTAAATTTTTCATTTTTTTACAGTGAAATACAGGGAATACAATGGAATAGTGGATTGCAATAAGGTTAGTAGTATACAACCCTACCATGGGGGCTGAGCCCCCCTAAAATGAAAATTTTAGAATCGCCCCTGATCTACACCAATCTAGGCCAGCTCCTTCAGCGTGATACTCTGAACAAACTTTTAAATTGGTTGTGCCACAGCCCCACCCCCAAAATATGCAAAATCAAAAAAACTTTTTACAACATGGACATGTGACATATCAAAACACTCAGCACAATAAGGGGAACTTCCTCAAGAGTATTCGGATGATGTCACATGCTCGTCTCCACTTACCTCCAAATGGTTTGGCAGCCTACCTGTAGCTTTCTGTCCACTTGCCTCCAAAAGTAACACTAACCATTATGTCCACTCGCATCCAAAAAGCACTGGCCTTTGCAAATACTTGCATCGTCAAAGCCAAAATCAAAGTTTGTCACGACAAACTTTAAAAATCTAGTTATTATTATTATATTTTCTTCTTAGCCAAAAATGTATCATTTTTAAAATTAAAAATTTGCACAGCATGGACATGTAACATATCACAACACTCAGCACAACGATGGGAACTGCCTCATGGGTCTTGGGTTCCACCACCTTGGTGAAACAGAGAAGAGTATTTGTAGTACAGGTGTAAGAAAGATTCCTCCTCGCACTTGTTAAATTGTCCCTTTAGCTCTGCAAAACAATAGGAGCTCCGGAGCACTGAGAGAACAAACCACACGAGTGAAATCAAATCTGGTTTATTCCAAACAGCTGCTCAAAGGACTGAGCTACAGAACAGAATATATACGCAATGAAAATACAGTAAGCTATGGTGTATGAGATAAGGTGGAGGCCAAGTTTTGTCAACATAGATAGGGGTATGCAAGAAGGCTGCTTCCTCACAACTCTCATCCAAGCATTGAAGGTCAGAAAGCCTGTACATGAGCAAAGAGAAACTGAGTGTCCTGCGAGTAATCTCACAAGCAGGTCAACCTATCTTGTCTTTTCATCCAGTCAAGAGCACTAAAGGAACGGGATATATTCAAATCAAGAACATTAAATCAGAAGAGGTGAAGATGACATATAACATATAACACAGAAATACATTTTTACATGACAGAGAATCCTCATTTTCTATTCCCTTAAGATTATGGTTACGTTATCAGCAAGCCTTACCATCCTGCTTATGTTTGCAGAAACACAGGGTACAAAAACAAGAAAACAAGAACACACTTATCACAGGTCAGCATGACCAGAGTGGGGGGGGGGGACCATTCATTTCGACATAGAAAGAGAAATGTGGAAAGAAAATGAAATAAGCACAAAAATTAATTACCATAAAGAAAATTCATTTCAACAACAGGGTAGAACAGGGTAGAGTTTTGTAGTATACTTGCCTCTTACCCTGAGAGATGGTGGAACCAGTCGAGCAGTGCTGGTAGATCGGAGGTTGCGGGGTGCAGTGCGAGGAATGATGAGGGCTTTGAGGAAAGAGGGAGCTGGTCCATTTGTGGCTTTGTAGGCCAGCATCAGTGTTTTGAATCAGATGCGTGCAGCTACCTGAAGCCAGTGGAGGGATCGCAGCAGCGGGGTAGTATGCGAGAACATTGGCAGGTTGAAAACAAGCCGGGCAGCTGCATTTTGTAATATTTGCAGAGGACGGATTACATTCATAGGTAGACCTGCCAGCAGTGCATTGCAGTAATCCAGTCTAGAAATGACAAGAGACTGAACAAGTACCTGAGCAGCCTGTGTGGACAAAAATGGCCGAATCCTTCTAATGTTGTAGAGAAGAAACCGACATGAGCGAGTCACATTAGCAACATGAGAGGAAAAGGACAGTTGATTGTCCATGGTTACCCCAAGGTTGCAAGCTGTGGCTGAAGGGGAGATCAGATCGTTGTGCAAGGATATAGCAAGATCATGACCTGGGGATGAATCACCTGGGATGAACAGCAGTTCAGTTTTGCTAGGATTGAGCTTTAACTGATGAGCAATCATCCATGATGAAATTTCTGCCAGACATGCTGAGATCCGTTCAGAAGCTGTGGCATCTGAGGGTGGGAAAGAGAAGATAAGTTGTGCATCATCAGCATAGCAGTGGTAAGAGAACCCATGTGATGAAATAACTTCACCAAGAGAGTGAGTATACAGGGAGAAAAGAAGAGGATCAAGTACTGAGCCCAGTCAAACGCTGCTGAAAGGTCAAGGAGGATAAGGATGGATGACAGTTTGGCTGATCTAGCAGCATGTAGCTTCTCAGAGACATCCAAAAGGGCTGTCTCTGTAGAGTGAGCTGATTTAAAGCCAGACTGGTTGGGGTCTTGGAGGTTGTTCTGTGAGAGATAGACAGACAGTTGATTATAGACAATGCGTTCAAGAATTTTTGAAAGAAATGAGAGAAGTGATACTGGTCTGTAGTTACTGATGTCTGATGGATCCAGAGCAGGTTTCTTTAGGATGGGAATAACCCTTGCTCTCTTGAAAGTAGTTGGTACTTGACCAGATGCTAAGGATCTATTAACGATAGTGGAAATGAGGGGCAAAAGGTCTTGCGAGATGGTCTGGAGCATAGTGGTAGGGAGTGGATCCAATGGGCAGGTGGTAGGATTCAGGACTGGATGAGTTGTAAAATCTCTCCTGCTGCCAAGGTTGAGAAATGTGACAACGAAGGTGTAGGGGAATGCATACTCTGAGATGTAAGTGCAGTCGGGGCTGAAGTGAAGGTCCAGCAGATTTCCTCAATCTTCTCCTGGTAGAAAGAAGCAAAGTCTTCTGCAGTCAGGGAGGGTGAAGAAGGTGGAGCCGGGGGGTCGAGCAGAGAAGAGATGATGTTGTGGTATTTCCGAGGGTCATGTGAGGAAGCTTCAAGCTTTTCCTTGTAGAAGGAAGTCTTGGCAGAAGTCACATCTGAGGAGAACTTGACAAGAAGTGTTCGGTAAAAATCAAGATCTGCATCAAGTTGTGATTTCTTCCACTTTCTCTCTGATGATCTTAGCTCTCTTTGATTGTTGCGCAGCACATCTGAAAGCCAAGGAGCAGAACAAGAAGTTTTCTTGGGTTTAGTGAACATAGGGCAGAGGAAGTCCATAGTTGAGGAAAGAGATGAGAGGAAAGTATCTGTGGCTGAGTCCAAGGGTAGTGAGGAAAAAGACTCAGGATCAGGAAGGGAAGAAAGAATGCCAGAAGCTACAGATGAAGGGGAGACAGAGTGAAGGTTGCAGCAGGTAAGAGTGAGGGGGTGAGAGGTAGTTTTAGGTAGGATAGGTAGAGTGATTGTGAAGGATACCAGGTGATGATCAGAGACGTGTAGAGGGGTAGCAGTCACGTCTGTAGCTGGAGAAGGACGGGTGAAAACCAGGTCCAGGACATTGCCTCCTTTGTGTGTGGGGATGTAGCTGTTGAGTGTGAGGGTGAATGAGTCGAGAAGAGACAGGAGGGAAGAAGAATGTAGAAGCTTGTCAGAGGGGAGGTTCAAGTCACCAAGCACTGTCAGGGGGGAGCTATCGGAAGGGAAAGCACTAAGCAGTGAGTCCATTTCTTCCAGGAAGTCTCCTAGGGGACCAGGAGGGCGGTAGACAACAATGATAACAAGGTTGATTGGAGAGGTAACTGAAATGGCATGGAATTCAAAAGAAGAGATGGTTAAATGAGAGAAGAGGAGAGGTGTAAAGCACCATTTCTTTGACAACAATAAAACTGTACCACCACCCCTGCCTGTTTCTCATGGTGAGTGAGAGAAAGCATAGGCAGAGGATAAAGCAGCTGGTGTAACAGTGTTCTGTGGGGATATCCAGGTCTCTGTTAGCGCAAGGAAATCAAAGGAGTAATGGGAAGTTAAAGCAGAGATAAAATCAGCTTTCTTTACAGCAGACTGTCAATTCCAGAGCCCACCTACCACCACTGTTTGAGACTTACACAACAGAGGAGGGTAGATGAGGTTACTGGGATTGTGACCTCTGCTCTGTGGATGAGAGCATCTACGAGAGTAGGCCTTGAGTACAGAGATGGGTTTAAGGCACATATTTGTAGTCAAACAAGTGAGAATTAAGGTATGGTAGAATATATCAAACAGTACTAGACACTAATGTTAGAGAGAGAGAGAGAGAGAGAGAGAGAGAGAGAGAGAGAGAGAGAGAGAGAGAGAGAGAGAGAGAGAGAGAGAGAGAGACCTTCAATTTAAATAGGTAAGCCCTGCCCCAATTCACACCTTAAGGGAGAATGAAACTACTCCTGATTAATCAGCTGGGAGAACAACAAAGACCAATACTATAAAATCAACAATGGCATAGAATATAACACAATTCAAATCACACTACTCTAGAACAAAGTGAGTTAAGCATATAGTATACAAAAGAGAGGAACCTACTTTACCATTAGACAATATAATCAAATGTAGAGAGTTAAAGCACACATCAACGTTTGTCGCAACAAACTTTACAGAAACAAACTTTATTATTATTATTATTATTATATTTTCTTCTTAGCCAAAAATTTATCAAGAGTAACTCCTCCTAGGGCTTTTGAGCCACATGCACCAAATTTGGATATGCTGTAGACCCTGGTCTGAAGTCTGAAGCACTATTTTTCTAAGCGATCGGAATTCCGGCATTCCCGGTACGGAAGCTCAAATTGGCCTTTTTCCCATAGACTTCCATTATAAACTTTGGAGTTTTATAACGTCACGTGTAGCCCCGCCCCTAAAATAAGCGAAATAAAAAAATTAGCACAACATGGACATGTGACATATCAAAACACTCAGCACAATGAGGGGAACTGCCTCACGTGTATTCTGGCCACGTCACATGACGACACGTGCCGTCACGTGCCGTCATGTGAAAATTAAAAATTTGCTCAACATGGACATGTGACATATCAAAACACTCAGCACAATGAGGGGAACTGCCTCACGGGTATTCGGATCACGTCACATGCTCATGTCCGCTCGCCTCCAAAAGTATTGGCACCCTAGCGGTCCAGTAGCTTTCACAATCTTTCTGTCCACTTGCCTACAAACGTAACACTGACCCTTATGTCCATTCTCCTCCAAAAAGTACCGGCCTTTGCAAATACTTGTACCATCAAAGCCAACATCAAAGTTTGTCACAAAGAACTTTACAAAACTAGTTATTATATTTTCTTCTTAGCCAAAAATTTATCAAGAGTAACTCCTCCTAGGGCTTTTGAGCCACATGCACCAAATTCGGATATGTCGTAGACCCTGGTCTGTAGTTTGTTGCTCCTATTTTTCTAAGCGATCCTTTCTAAGTGGCCTTTTTTCCCATAGACTTCCATTGTAAACCTCAAGTTTTCGAGCGATTTACACCAAACTCAGACAGGTTCTGTAGGACCTTACTCCAGACGTAGTTTTTAATTTCGGAGTTCCAACGGAATTTTTGGTTTTCCTGTAGTCGGCGATCGAACATCCCAAAGACTTGAATGGAGAATTCCAAAAATTCCTCTAAGCTCTCACACACGCAGCATGCGCAGAGCTCAGGCACGGCTTGTATATACAGTATACAGTGTATATATAATATATTGTATATATTATACTATACAGTATAATAATAAGTAGAATCCCATAATGACTGCAATATTGACATGAAATGTCCAAACCCTCAGTAGCCACTTTTTGCCAAAAGTATTGGCACCCCACCAGGTATCCTGGTGATGTCACGTGTAGCCCCACCCCCAAAATAAGCAAAATCAAAAATTAGCACAACATGGACATGTCATATATCAAAACACTCAGCCCAAGGAGGGGAAGTGCCTCACGTGTATTCTGGTCACGTCACATGCTCATGTCCACTCGCCTCCAAAAGTATTGGCAACCTAGTGGTCCAGTAGCTTTCACAATCTTTCTGTCCACTCATCTCCAAAAAGTACCGGCCTTGTCAGGCGTACACATAATACATCCCATAATATAATGCACTAGTACATTAGACTGGCACATTTTTATGAACGGCAGATATGTTAACCCCTTTCCACTGCTTCTCTCTTTGTACCCATCCCGAGGCATCCAGACATTGTACCAGCTCCCAACGTCCTCTGTGGGATGAAGCCCTTGGACGTCCACTGAGCCGAGGCCGACTCTAAGAATCCTGAGACATCTCCAGTTAGACTCTGTGATACTAAGGAGATCCGAAGTCCATGATCCTTACACCAATACAACATTTATCTGACTGTATATTACAATCACACCCCCAGTGTCACCCATATGAGGATGGGTCCCCCTTGAGTCCGGTTCCTCTCAAGGTTTCTTCCTTTACCAATTTCAGGGAGTTTTTCCTTGCCACTGCTGCCTGAGTCACCTCAGACTTGCTCATAGGGGAATAAATACATACACATTGTGAACTATATACATCTAATAATAACCTAGAATTTTTATTCTGTTAATTCTTATTTCTTTTATTATTCGTTATTTCCTTTATCATTAATTATGTCTACCTTCTGCTCTATGTTTATGTTCTGTAAAGCATCAAAGTTTGTCGTGACGAACTTTACAAATTTAGTTAATATTTATCCTTCTTCCCATCTCTCTCTCTTTCTCTGTCTCCTCTCTTTCTCTCAGCCTGAGATCAGAAAAGGCAGCCCAGCTGTGTTTTTCTGGGGAGATGACCTGGACCCTCTAACCTCTGACCAGGCAATGAGCTTAAGATACAGACAGTGAGATGACACAAAACAACTCCTTACATCTGTCATATTAACATGTACTGATCACACTACTAAAATAACAAATGGGCAAAATGATTCAATGCCATCCCACATTCACAAATTAACACTTCATGAGTATATTTGACGATACAGATATAGTGTCAAAGATCACCTACCTGAAAAGAAAGAAACCCATCAAATAAGCACCTCTCACTTCAAATATCAGCTTTCCATTCTTGTAGAAGCCTCAAGCTGACTAAACAATGACAGTGGGACACAATAACAAGCAATGTGCCACTAGCCTGGGAAAGTGCTAGCCTGGGAAATAATGCAAAGCTTAGAATAGATATGGAAGGAAATGTCTTTATTTTGCTTTGGTGTAGAAATATGGACTTGTTTTCAACATATGCCTAAAATCCCATGTTATGTATATTGAAATAAAAATCATTTGTTTCTTCATACTGGGACACAAAATCAGTTTTCATGACAAAATAATCAAATGCTGGGTTATGGTCAAAACCTTAATATTAAATTGATGGTTTTAATAACATAAATATTTAATATCATACTGCCCCTATCTGGAATACAATCTGAGTCACACTGTAATGAAAAAGCCATGAGCCATGTGCAGGAATAAACACAACTTTAATAAATCTGAGGCAGAAATATCCAAAGTGTCATAGTAGAAAGGCAAAAGGTAATCAGTGTAGCAAGGGGCTAGGCTTATGGTGTGGTAAGTACAAACAGTATAATGGGTCAAACACAAACATGACAAACATGAAATCAAGAGAAATGGCTCGTATGCAACGGAGTTGACGATACATCATGTTGATGTTAACGTGAGTTTCATTTTTATAGTCCCACAACTGGAAGTAAAACCTGTGTATCTGTAAAGTAAAGCATGTATCTGTAACCCCAGAAGTCAGTACTACTGTATGGTGAGGGTTCCCTCTGATGTGTTACTGTTGTTCTCACAGAATCCCCTCTCTAGGAACTCCTGGTGTTCTTTTCCTGGTGCGGCCATGTGGTCTAGGAGCTGGTCAGTCTGGGTGAGTCTGGTGGAACTCAGTGATGAGTAGGGGGTCCAATATTTCATTTGCCTTTACCCAAGACCTCTCCTACAGGCCATATCCCTCCCAATCCACCAAGTATTGTACAAGTCATTGGAACACGTCATTTATGTCAGTTACTTCTGATGGTTCCATTGTTATAATGTTTAGTCCTTGATACAGGGCCTCAGGCCACCCCTCTTTTTTCTATGAAAAATATTCTGGATGCTGCTGGAAAGGTAGAGGGTCTGATGAAGCCTGCTGCCAGACCCTCTTCTATGTTGTCCTCTATGATTTAAGTTTCCAGCCTAGAGAGGGGCTTATGCTTTACTAAACACCTCACTCAGGTCTTGGTAATCTGTCATGATCGCAGAGCCATGAAAAGCCAAGGATGACTTAATAAGCTAATGAAGCACGGATGAATAGGAATGATTTCCATGTGACCAGTTTGTAGCATGAGAAGTGGTGGGTGACAAGGCCATTCCTGTTTGGTTGACAATCTGCCCTGATTCTCAGGGGAACAGGACAGGGAATGACTGGTAGCTGTAGCTCCTCTGCTAGGTGACTGTGGATTAGGTTGATGGCTGAGCCCAAGTCTATTAGGGCTAAAAATATGACAGACCATGATTCTCACCATGGGGAATATGTGCCAGTATTTGCAGACTAAGTTTAATCTACCCACATTGGTTTCAAACCAGTGACTTCTGTGCAAGTCCCAAGCTTGGATAAGTAGAGAGTTGCATCGGGAAGGGTAAAACGTGCCAAATTTAATCATGTGAATCATCAATTACGTCAGAGGTGAGGCTTAACAACGACCCCAAAAGGCACTGTTGGCCTACAGAGTACTGGCAGAAATTGGACTACTGTTGGTCGAGAAAGGAGTGGAGGGAGAAGGGTACATAGACAGAGATAGAAGAGCTTAGGTAAAATGACAGGGAAAAGTAGAGAGCTAGCAAACATGATGGAGAAAAGGTGGAAGGGGGACAAAGTACGTAGTATTGGAGGGGGATACAAACTGTCATATTATTGTATGGATAGGAAAAGAAATGAGGTAAAAGTAAAACTGAAGGTTGAGTTTGTGAGGAATGTTTAAGAGATGAAAAGATTGTCAGACAGGGTAGTCAGTTTAAAGTTAGAAATTGATGGACATGGTTGTAGTTAACATTTATTTCCAAAAGAGGAAGGAACAGAAAGTTACATATGAGTTGAGGTAGGAGCACACAGGTAGACTAAATTCTATGTAGATGAGGCAATCTGACTGCAAATTGGTGGTAGGAGAGAGTGTATATGGTGATGTGTAAGAAGTCTCTGATGGTCAGGATGAAGAGAAGAGGAAAGATAAAAAGAAGACCAAGTGGTGGAAGTTCAAGAAAAATAAAGAATGTTGTGAGGATTTCAGAAAGAAGCTGAGACAGGCTTTGGGAGCTTCCAGATGACTGGGAATCTACAGCAGAAGTGATCATAGAGACACGTAGGAGGGTGCTAGAGGTGTGTTATCTGGAAAGCGAAAAGAAAATAAGGACTTGTGGTGGAACAAGAGATGTAAAGGACAGTATTCAGAGGAAGAGAATAGCTAAAAAGAAGTGGAATGTAGAAAGGACAGAAGAAAATAGACAGGATTACAAAGAATCACAGCTCAGATTGAACAGAGACGTAACAAAGGCCAAACAGAAAGCATACAATGAGTTCTATGCCAGGTTAGACATGAGGGCAGGTGAGAATGACTTGCATAGATTAGCGAGACAGAGAGATAGAGATGGGAAGGATGTGCAACAGATAAGGGTGATTACAGATAGAGATGGAAAGCTGCTAACAGACAAGGAGCATTTGCAGAGAAGTTGGAAGAAGTATTTTGAGGAGATGATGAATGAGGAAAATGAGAGAGAAAGACATGAAAAAGAGTTGTATATTGTAGAGCAGGAAATAACAAAGATTAGAATGGTTGATGTGTGGAAAGCTTTGAGGCAAATCAAGAGTGGAAACGCTGTTTGTCCAGATGACAAACCTGTGGAGGTGTGGAGGTCTCTAATAGAGACAACAGAGAAGTTTCTATTTAGATTGTTCAACAGGATTTTAGAGAGTGAAAAGATGCCAAAGGAATGGATGAGAAGTGGCTAGTGCCTTTAAGAACAAGGGTGATGAAAGAACAGATGTGTATGAACAAGAGGGATGGAAGTAGAACAGTGATGTTACAGGGGGCTGAGGTCAAGAAGGTGCAAGAGTTTAAGTGTTTGGGGTCAACCGTCCAGTGCGACAGGGAGTGAGAAAAGACAGTAATGAGAGCAGCTATGCTGTATGGATTAGAGACTGTAGCAGTGAGGAAAAGAGATGAAAAAAGATGACAGCAGAGGAGGTTGAAGTTCTCTTTAGGTTGCTCAAACATGGCAAACAATGAAATCAAGAGAAACGGCTCAATATGACACGGAGTTGATGATTCTTTGCGTTGATCTAAGAGTGAGCTTAATTTTTGTTTTTTCACGTTTGTAACCCTGGAAGTCGGTACTCCGGTGAGGGTTCCCTTTGGTGTGTTACTGGTGTTCTCATAATTGATTAGTAGTATAGTATCTCTAAATAAATACTAGTACCATCAACACTGGCATCAGAACATGCACCATTATCACAGATATTCTATTATCTATACAATACATTTACCTATTCCCTCTTTCTTTTTATGATGGAGATAGTGAGTCATGCCCTACTGCGACCTGAACAAATTGCCAATTTGTCCAGTAGTGTTAGAGCTCTTCAAAAATGGACTGATCCTTAGCTTTTTCTTTCTTGCCATGCCAGAGTTGTCAGAGCATTTCATACACACACACAAAGATGGTAAAAGGTCACTGACTGCCAAGCCCAACATCCAAGCCACTTTCGTATTGTTCACCTATCTTGAAAGAGCCTATAATTTGGCTGACACTTACCTTGTAATTCTGTTTCAGATATGTCATCAGATGTTACATATATGCCCTGTATGTTTTTATGCATTGTGTAAAGTACTAAGTTTCACACCATAGCAGGAGTTTGGCACCAAAGCAAACAGAGTACTCTTTCCCTGAAGAATCTATGTCTTGTCACTTGTTAAAACATGTTTTTGAAAGGAGCTTGGCAGATTCCCAAGTTCACTGAAACAGTCCTCAGCTGGTGTTGCCAGTTTATGAGACTAAGCCACGTAAGCATAGTTATTTTGTTCCCAGAATTTCCAGCAAGCTGTGTCATAAATGTGACCTTACACTGAACTAATAACTAATAATGTTCTTTGCAACAGTCAATACTTTTGTCTGTTGTCATACAAGGCAACATGATAGGAATATACTGTATACAGTATATGACATAAAATTATATTGTTGCAGAGGTTACTAAGAATTAAGATTTATACCACCTCTATGTGTTCTCCTTGCATAATGACAATTAGAGTATGTTTGGGTTGTAAAACTCTAACCTGAGAATGCTCTAAATAATACAAGTACAAAAAAACAACAACAAGTAATCATTCAGGTATTGATAACAATCTAGTTGACAAATCATCACTGTATGGCTTTAGTAAATAGTCTCCATGTCAGACAAACCCAGGAAAGCCACATAAATATTTAGAAGCAGAAGACACTACATGTTTCCTGTGTGTTCTTTAATCCCATGGGTGTGTACAGGGCCAACCCATGTCCTCTGAGGCTCACTGGCTCTGTGAATGTCTTGGCTGGGGCAAGAAGTATCTGACACAGGTTGCTCAGGCTGGCCTAATGCCTGTAACTCTGAAAAAACTGGCCTTAAACAAGTGATTATTGGATCCAGTTAATGTTTTAATTAGCACTGGAGTATGCAAGCTAGGCAAGGTCTGATGTCAACTATAGTTATATGTGGATCATGACATCTTTGGCATCTTTTAACATTTCAATATTTCATTGTGCAGAAATAGAAATACTACTATAAATAAGTAAATATTACAATTCTTTCATAAACAGCAGAAAAAAATGTAATATAATAAGGTGTAATATAAATAGATATAGCATGGTGGCACACCTGTTAGCATTACTGCCTTACAGCTCCAGGGTCTCCTGTTTAATTCTGCACATTTGTTTAACCTTATTTAAATTCTGGGAAGAATTTTGTATATTTATACACACACACACACACACACACACACACACACACACACACACACACACACACACACACACACACACACACACACATACAAAATTCTTATATATTTTGTATATAAATACAAAATTGTGAAAATATTTTATACTCTAAAAAAGTTCAGAAATCATATTTTTAAAAACATTATAAAGCTAATTTATCTTGAAATTGTTAATAAGTTTCAATTTAAGTCAACTAAATTGTTTTAATAGTGATCTGTCATCAAATGATTCAGGACACTTTCCCTTCCTCAGGTCTGTCACAACATCCTAACTGTTTTTATTTCTTCTTTCAATGAGACCATTAGAGATGATCCACTACATTCCTGAATGTGTTTGGATGGATGTGATGAATAAGATGATTCAATAATTCTGTTTGCATATAGGCATATTCTACCAGTCACAAAGTACTGTCATATCAAACTATTTTTCATGTCTCTGTTTATATTCTCCTTTAAATTGCATACTTGCTTTCCCTATTATTGCTGTCAGTGCAAAAATATGCCATTACATTTAACATACTGCTAGAAAGAGCATTTATTCAGTTTAATTCAATTCAATTAAAACATGAAGCAACACATAACTTCATAGCATTTTTTTATCAATATACTGTATGCTGCATGTATGTTGATGTACAGTATATACATTACAACATGTCAAGCACAACTTAAATATTTATTTAAATGTTTAACTGTTTAATTAATACGCAAATAATAAAGAATACCGGACAGATGCAAAAAGCATTTCACTGCATGTCGTACTCTGTATGTATGTGTATGTGACAAGTAAAAAAATTTATGTGAAGAGAGGGTAGGGGAAAATGCAATGACATCTCAAAGGATTTCTTGGTTAGACACAGCCAGAGTACATCTGAACTCATCCCCACTGTTTAGGATAAAGAGATGGCTGCTTTAATACAGTAATCCATCTTTTATTTGTGTTCTTTCTCAGAAAATTACAGTTTTCACCACATTAAGTGGAAAAGTTAATGTATTGATGCATTCATCATGTGCTTGCTGGTCCTCAGAATGGTTTTTGATTGAGTGACATTACCACATTCCTTGCACATTTAAAATGATGAAGAGAGAAAGTACATTGACCTCTAATATCAGGCTAATATCAGGTTTATGCAAGAAACTCTTGGCTCTGCCTAATTATCCTGAAATATTGTTCTTCCATATTCCACAAACTGGGTGCAGGTTGCAAGCTGGTGCATGTCATGGAAAAAATCTACACAAAGTGTAATTTTAGACAGATGCCACATATGAGGAAGTAGAATCAATGGGGAGGCAGATCTGTAATTAAGAGCATTTTCATGATATTTCCTTTAGTTACAAAATGTATCTGCTTCACTGTCAGTCATGGTGGGAAAACACAAAGGGGTGTGTGGAACTCCAGAGTTGCATTGCTTCACAAAGGCTATAGCTGTCATTACTGTACAATAAGACTTCAGGAGTTTGTGCTAAGTGATACTCTAAGTTAAAACTAAAAAGGACTTTAGTCATTGCTTTGTGAAGATTATTTAGCAGCCCTACAAGTACATCCCATTTTAGAAAATAAAAGGGTTTAGAAACCAATGAGTTACATGTGCTAATTTGTGTGCTCTTTTTTATTTTATCAATTATTCTTTCTCAGAAGTGCTGTTTTGTATGGGGTAACTGGTGTAATATATATTAAGGGAAAATAAGTATAGGGACACTTTTGTTTTTGGTATTTTAATATATGCACAGTCCAGTATCCACTTCAAATCTATACACATAATGTCTTTTGGCATTGCTATTATGAATATAAACAAAAATCTATGTATAGCAATGTATTAATGAGCATAAACAAATAAGTTTCACAAAAAAAAGTAGCAAATACTATTTTAAAATATGTAAAGTACAGTATATCACAACATCTGCTTTTTAAAAATTCATTTATATAGACCTGTCTGCCACGGATACTGGTACAAGTCAGTTTAACAGAAATCTGTATGTGGATTTAGTTTTATTCTTAATGAGAAAGTTAGAGGTGTTTGACAAGGAAACCTCCAAAAGGTGAGAGGAAAAAGAAACTATAAGAAGAATCACTCAAAAGGAACTCATGCTCTTTTGCATGACTGCAATTCTGAGTCATTATTCTTCTACAACTATTATACTACAGTATAAAGTCAAGCAGTCTTAATTGTGTTAAAAGGAACTTCGGTACAAGCATCAATCAATTTTTCACTAAAAAATGAATGACACTTGAGCACGAACTTTACACAGTAAGTTTAATCATCAGGCTAGCCCAGTAAAGGCTGAACTTAAAGGTATCTACAGTATGTGGTACTATTTAATTTTCAGGCAATCTGTGGGGCCCTCCTTCATATCTAGCTAGTCCAGGGGTCGGCAACTCACAGCTTCCAGAGCCGCAAGTGGCTCTTTCATCCTTCTGCTGCGGCCCCCTGTAGATTTGGAAAATAAATATTTAATTTAAATTTATTTTATTTTAGTTAGTTAGTTTTTAAAAAAATGAAATACTAAGATTATGATGCTCTTGTAACATTAAAATAAACCGTGTTTAATTTGATTGTCGCTCAAAATATGCGTCATAACTGCCCACTTGCAAAATCCGACACACAGAAGCAGACACATTTTAGGTTTGTTGCTGCCGGCAAGTTAAAATTTTGATGTCATGAATACGAAGAGGACTCAATTACACATCGGACATTTTATTTGAAAGTAAGTTTCAACCCAGCGTCTTTTTTGTTAAGGTTACAGTAGTTCAAACTGTTTAACATCAAATCAAAAGATTTGTGACATCAAATCTTCCTCTGGCATTCCAGTTATTAAATAATGACTGTGTCTTTGCTAATAATAATATTTTTTGTGCTACACAGTTGGCACAGTGTCATGTAAATTGCAAAATTTGTAATTACAGAAGGACTTTTTTTTTTTTAATGACACAGTCATTATTTAATAACTGGAATGCCAGAGGAAGATTTGATGTCACACTCATCTGAAAAGAAATAGGAGCCAGAAAGGTCTGATTTATGTCTCATAATTGAGAAAAGTAAAACATCCAACTCAAGCATTATGCCTTTGAAAATGATAACTTCCCCACTATATCTTCTGTTAAACTTTCAGTGAATGTTTATACTGCAGTGTCATTTCTTAGTACTTTGTCTATTACTTAATTAAGTCTCATAATGTCAAAGTACTAATAATGTATCATGCGGGTATGAAACACATTTTATCTTGACAAAATAATGAAAATGGTCAAGACAGTCAATATTATTTAGACAAAATATGAGACCCACATGTAGATTTAGGTGACCTAGCTCTTGTGCAAGATTTCTAGAAAATATGCCTGATAATATATTCTATGTAATTTAAATTTAATATCAAATGTTACTAATTCGGTTCAGAAGATTCAGTTCTTCCAAATCAGGTGGGACAAGAAGCCTGATCTATTCAAGCCTCCAGCAGCAGTTCCCCAAATGGAGACAGGTAGGCAAGCATAAATCAGAAATGTCTGTCAGATTCCAGGTGTGCAGGTGTGCCCAGAATGGAAGAGAAAAAGCTCTGTCCACAGCTTCCCAGTAGCATGGATGAATGTTGTGGCAATGATATCATTTATCATATCGTTGTTTTATGTGGAAATATTAAAATAAACTTTTGTATTTAAGTATATACCAGATATTCTGGCCAGAAACTAAACACAGGTCTATTTTGGTGGTCAATAAACAAGTTCTTCTAACAAAGTTTACTTCTACAATGCTTTTTTTTTTTTTAAAAAGAAATAGTTAATAGCTAGGAAGGTGATAATTAGACATTTAGACAATCCAGAGTAGGCAGAACCAGCATTTGGATAGGACCCAATAAATGAATGCCTGAATGAACGCACTTATACATTTGTGGAACTGTGTTTTCAATGGAAAGCATCTTGAGCAAAATTTCTCCATTTTGTAAAACACCACAGAAGGCATACGAGATGGATAGGGCTGGATGTGGAGTCTGTCTCCACATAATTGTTTTTCTAACACTTCTAGATACAAGTGTTAAGTTCACCAAAAGGCTTGCCATTCAGAATGTAACAAACAAGATCAGTCAGAGAGAGAGGGCCCCAAGTAGCTTTTTCAAAACAAGATATTGTGATTCAGCTCATGGTGTCCAAGAGCTGATGCTGAGGTTGTTTGGCCAGCTGTCTTTTCAGCACGGTGAACTATTGAGAAGCTTTTGACAATTCTTAAAGCAAGTGTTTTGCACCAATTATTCAAGGGCAATGCTAAGATCTGTTCAAACCCTCAGTTTGAAATTCCTCTTGACATCATCCTTCAAAATTGAAAAGCTCTCTCTCCTTCACCCTCCCTCCTGCTCCTGGGGAAGAGAAAGGAGGGTTGGAGCAAACAAAATAAATAGCATCCCAAAGTTAGCTGGATTTTGCATAGTTAACATTTCGCTAACGCGCAGGAGCACTTCTCAGGGAGACTGGGCAGCATTTTTGGGGGGCCAGGCACGTTGTTGTGGTGACGGCACTGAGGAGTGAATGAAGCAGATGTCAGTGTAATCCATCACCCCATCACCCCCCCTCAAACACACTCCACCTCCTCTTTTTACCCAGTGCTGGGACACCCTCCACACTGCTGCTCATCAATTAAAGCTTCTGCACAAGCCCTACCATTAACACGCCAGCACTTTCTTCAGTTCCTACCCTGCCCCACAATCATCCTCACAGTAAAAACTGTCAGAGTCAGTGGCCAAACATAACTTAGCAGCAACAAATGTTTTGTGGCTGATGACTTGTTACCACCTAGGTAATTTGAGGGATTGTTATGCCATTGATGACTCTTTTTTTTTTTAGAAGTCAATTTTTTTCCCACCTTGGTGAATTCTGGCTCTGAGACTTAAAAAAAAAGACTAAAAAATATATTTAGAATTTTGTTTCACTGCCAAATTATCCATGAAAGATTTTTATCTTGCTCTGTTTTGACTTTATTACAAGAAAACAAGAAGAAGCTCTTCAAACTGCTGAGGTGACTTTTATTAAGACTGTTCAAATCACAACATACATTTTTGTTAAATCAGTTATAACAGTATAAGCATGCAGAACGACCAGTTTGGCAAAACATTGCCTGAATTCATTGTTTGTTATTAGAAATAGGACCAAATACAATCCATATAGCACCATCTCCAGTTCTGCTGTTCTTTGGTTAAAAATCATGTCATGGTTTATGTCCTGTATTAAGTACTAGAGTGTTTGCCCATTTCTAATTTAAATTATTGGTCTTATCAACATATTGCTGTTGTTAAATGACTATACTAACAACAGGAGGTTTTGATCAAATGTTATTACTGATTCTAAATATTCCATTTCATTTTGACACTTTAGATGCAGTTAACACCAATCCAGTGATCAAGGTACCATGACATTAGCAATCCAATGCAGGTTCTAGCTTAGATTTCCATACCTGTGAATGTTATACAATTTATAACAAAATAAATAAAACACTCATATAAAAATAATCTCTTGCAAAATATATTCTGTTAACTGCTGTTAACTTAGCACATGAACAGGTCATTTAGGTAACCACATTCTCACATGGTATTCAAAAGCACTAGTTTCAATAGACACTATACAGACTCCAAGTTGAGGCCTTGGGGGAAAAACTAGCAGCAAAATGGAAAGGCATAATATTTAGTATACATATATAGCAAGAACAGTATCAGTGACCTCAGCATTCCGAATCAGTAGCAAGTGGAGGCATCTCCTGGGTGTGAGCTATCCTGTTCCAAAATGAATTAATCGTTATCTTGGCTTCTCTGCCAGCTAAAAAGACAAGAGCCAAGGGAAAGATGTGTGTGAGCTCATGAGAAGGCTATGTGTCAGGTAATATTATCTACAGGTTCTTCATCAAATGATTTCAGCTCACTATTATTTCCATTTTTTTAAAAACCTGGTCAAAACATAAATTATTTATTGTGAAATAGACACTGTTTTAGCACACATTGTTCAGAATGTTCTTGAAGGTTACCATCATTGATTTACATAATTCATTTTAGGAGAAGTTAGCTTTCAAAAGAGATGCACATTTCCAGTGTATTTTGCTATAAATATATATTATATATATGGATTGTACTTGAGGGAATTGTACTACAAATATTTAGCACAAGTAACATCGCCAACAACATGGTGTACACCTGTTTTGTTCACAATGGATACTGTAAAAATGACAGTGTAAAAAAAAATCAAAGTGTAAAAGCTGGTTAAGTTGCTTCTACCACAATAACAGAATATTGTTTGGTAAAAAAAAAGACATAAAATCACATGAAAATCAGTAGTTTTATTATTAAATAAATTAATATTAGCCTTATTTTTTGTAAATAAAATGTTAAATACCATCAATATCATATACCGCCCATATACAGTATGCTTTCATAATGTCCAGAGAAACCAAATTCCAGTTTTATATAAGCGCACTGTTTTCCAGATAGAAAACTAGTAGAAAAAAACATCCAAAGACACCATGCATATATTCCTTCTATCCTGGACTTCAGGAGCTTTCGCACTCCACAGTTTAGAAAGGTCTAGGCATCCACTGGTACCGACCACCAAATCATTCCACTGCGCTTTGAAACAAAGCGGAATACATCACCCACACATCCTCTGGCTATCCTCCAGGTGAATAAAAATATTGTGCTCACCATAGATACCCCTTGGAGCACCTCGTTCCAATGTTTCTCAATTCTAAACACCTTGGATCCATATCACTCCACACTGGAAGCCTCTAAATACGTTTAGACGCATTCACGGATGCTTACTAACATAGGTTCACAGACTCTTTCTTACATATAGATGAATGAGGAATGTTTTATTTGCATGTGTATACCTCTGTCCTCTCACTGCATGTGTTGCATTTGACGTAACAGCACCACAGGAACTTGCAGTTGCATTGCCATACACGTGAGTACTGGTGTGTGTTGTAGCCTCGTCCACAGCACATCAAGTCGCAGCTGTTGGCTTGCTGTGCAGTTTTATTGCAGATCCTTCCCTGAGTGCCCACACTGCCCGTAACAGGGTCTGCTTCACAGTAATTGGGTGACTTCTCAATGTATACCAAGTCAGTGTCCATGGGTTTGCGGTATGAGTAGGGCTTTTTAATCTTCAGGAATGTGGGCCGTTTATTCCGGCTGGCTCGAACCGGCTCCACTTGCACAGCCTGGTAGTATTTATCCTTAAGGATGTAGCCAAGCTGACGAAACTTGGGGAGCGTTGTCCAGCAAGTCTTGGTTGTGCATGAGCCAGAGACTCCGTGACACTTGCACTCTAAGCGCATGTTCTTTTCTAGGATCTGGAGTGGAAAAACAGACATTGTTTAGTACCCTGTGGGATTTTACAGGACCCTGATTTTATTCAGCAGTCTATAATTTTAGTCTAAGATATTTATGTGAGTAAGAGCTTCGATGATTCATAGGCTAATCCAGTTAGTCTATCAGGTGACACCTTGGTGCCTGGAGTGATTGAATACAAACATTTACAATTTAAAACTGCGGAATATAGTACCCTGGCAAAACTCTTTGGCACCCTAAGTTGTCCTAATATTTTATTTTGTCTTAATCCCAAACAAAAAAGTTACAGGAAAATGTTTGCATTGTAAGGCCATAAAGAAAGGTACACATTACATAATACACCACTTTTCAAACAAATCACTACTAATGTAATAATAATCGTTTCTTGTTCTATGTACAAATAGTTAATTTTATTATTTTTGAAGGGATTTTATTGCAGTTCTTTGCATGTACCTAGTACTATATACACTCTTGTGAAAAGACTAGGATACCTCATGAAAGCCTGTGTGTTTTTTAAATATTTAAACATATGGGCATTTTATCTTCATTTTAACAATATTGGAAGATTCAAGTAATATAACTAAACAAATAAACTAAATTTCCTACAGGTGGAAGAAGGCTTCCCTCATTTAAACCTCAGCTATTTAGTTTGTTTTGCTCTTAATTGTTGAAGTGAGAGGTATCACCATGGTGAGATACAAAGCGCTCTCTGAGGCCTTCAGAAAGAACATTGTTAATGCTTATAAGTTTGGTAAGTGATATAAAAACATCTCAAAAGAATTTGTAATCAGTCATTACACTGTCCAAAAATCATTTGCAAGTGAATAATATTTAAAACAACTGCCAACATGACCAGGTCAGGACATCCAAGCAAATTCCCCCCAAGAGCAGACTGCAAGATGCTTAAAGAAGTCTTCAAAAACCCTAAAATATCATCACAGGACCTACAGCAAACTCTTGCTATAGTTGTTGTCAAAGTGCAAGAATCTTAAACTCAGAAAGAGACTGAACAACTTTAATTATCATGGGAGGTGTGCAAGGAGGAAACCTTTGCTGTCTAAGAAAAACATGAGGGCAAGAATGAAGTTTGCAAAAGAACACAAAGACAAAGGCCAAGATTTCTGGAATAATGTTCTTTAGACAGATGAGTCTAAAATTTTAATATTTGGACACCATAATAATTTGCCAGAAGCAAATACAGCATTTCAGTAAAAGAACCTCATACCAACTTTGAAACATGGAGGTGGAAGTGTTAGGGTTTGGGGATACTTTGTTGCAGCAGGACTTGTCCAGCTCATCATCATCGTATCCACTATGTATTCTACATATGAGACCATCTGTCAAAAATTGAAGCTGACATGGAACTGGACCTTGCAACATAACAAAAACATACAGGCAAATCCAATAAGGACTTCCTGAAAAGTAAAAAACTTGAAATAGCCAAGTCAAAGCCCAGATCAAAATCTTATTGAGATCCTGTGGGGAGGAAACCACTCAAATATCATACAGCTGAAAGAACTCAGCATTAAAGAGTGAGGGAAACTTATTTCTAGTCAATGTCTGAAACTATTAGATGGCTACAAGAAATGTCTCATTGAGGTTATTTCAGCCAAAGCGCATAGAGTGTCCTAAATTTCTTCTCAGTTGAAATACTCATTTGATTTGAGTAGGTTTTATTTGTTTAATAAATGAAAAGATATATGTATATATGAAAAATATACATACAGTATATATGAGAAGGTTGCGTTTGGGCATTCTTACACAAAAGTATTGTTGAATTGTTTCATACCTGTAGCATTTGTGCCTACAGTGGTGGTTTTAGAGCATATTTCGGGAATAGTTAAACAGGTTGAGACAAAGGTTTTTTTTTAAACATTCCAATTCAAGAATGCAAAGATTGTTAAACTTGCTGTGCCAGAGCCTGATCCACCTCATGCCTGCCCGCCTGCACGGCAAGGCTGGAAAACAGCCTGCGTGTCGACAGGTTCCTCCGTCAACTTTTAACAAGCCTTTTCATTTGTGTACAAAACATCTGACACAGATTGTTTCACCAGCTATGTATGAGTCTTCGTCTGTAGGAATCTCTCTCTTGTGTAAGCAGCATGGTGGAATCAGGGGTGCATATGATATAAACACAGCTTGAATGACAGTGACTTCTACAACTGTCTGCCTGTGTGTAGTGTACACAGATAAAGCTCAGGAGTCAGGTTTCAGGTGCCTGTGTGCTTCACTTCATTCTGACTATCCTTGTATCCTGAGTCCAACAGGTAAGCAAGAAATAACAGTACGCTTTTTTCTTGTGTGATGTACGATAATGTGGTAAAACACAGTAATTATGTGTGCAAATCCTGAAAAGAATAATAACTTGCTGAGAGAAAGATCTGTGTAAAAGAGAGCTTAGTTTAGAGAGTTTAGCTATGGAAGAGTCTGTTAATGATTGGCATCAGGGAATAGCTTGTTCAAGGCAGTGTAGTCTTTGGTGTGGTTAGCAAATGCTACTTCTCTCTTTCCACTATGTAATGATGCTGTTTTACCCATTTGTGGAAGAAGCCTCACCTAGTGTTCTAATTATTATTCCATCCTCAATGCCTGTCTGCCTCATAGACTTTGTGGAGTCTTCTTGAAAACTGTCTGCTCTCTGTGATGTGTATCAGGATAAGTGTGGCCATGCTGCTGCTTCCTGATAAACAACATGTTCAGAAAGCATACTGAAGTCAAATCTGTGTGTCTGTGAGAGGTGAATGTCTTCTAAACAACACTGTGAACCATCTTTAAGTGTTGAGATTCCATTTTTGCCATGATATACTGAAAATTAAAACTGTGCTTAAATAATATTCTCAGTCATAATTTTGAAATTAAATGCCATTTGATTTTAATACTAATAAATATAACAGTATCAAATGGAAAATCATCTCCTGTAAAAAACTTAATTAAAAAAAAATAAACAATGTATCCTTTTAGAATGAGACCTAGAAAAATCACCAAAGGCAGTTCATTCATAAAGGAGTCCATACTGTATGAGAAGGTTATGACCTCATCTTGCTTTCAAAGATTTGATGATCTGTCCAGAGTGCTGAAACTGTCCAAACTGTTTCAAACTCTTTACAAAAATAGTTCTTATAAACTTGGTAAAATGACAGATATGTTTCTCTGCAAAGGTAACAGTACCTATAGTTTACTTTAACATGTATCTATTTAGGTATAGCTTAGTTATCAAGCCTAATTTTTTGGCTTGGCTATTCCAAAATTCCAATTGTTTAGTCAAATGTCTCATATATATTTGTGAGAATTACCCTTAAAAGCTTTTTGTAACATTTTGTGACATTGCTCAGTATGAGAAGACCAGAAAATACCCCAGGGAAAAACTCAAGAAGCAGTAGAGTTTTTTGTAGATTTAGTGATTACTCAAATGGAAGTGCATCAGTGCATTTTCCACCTAAAAGCCCTTGCTGTTATCTCTTTATAAAAGCCCTTTTTATTCTGAATACCACCATTTTGTATCAGCATGATGTGGCTGGGAATTTTAAACAGAGCAGCTAATTAACATACAATCATTTTTACAATCAGGAGGCTGAGATCGTCATTGCACCATTTCTGTTTGCTGAGTAAAAAAACATCTGCTTCTTGAGTTGACAGATCTCGTGCTGAATGGCAAAGTATATGTATACAAATGCAGCCATATATTTAAAGGCAATAAGTGATAATTAAGCAATTAGGCTTAAAAAATGTAGCATTATAATTGTTTTTTGTTTATTTTAAATATTGTCTGGGGTGTAATTTTGACACACATATTTTTGAATGAAATACATCAATACTTTTCTTTATGGGTAAGGTAAATAGCTGTTTGACTGATGTGTTTAATTATGTACTGCCAAAGTCATACAACCGTTTCTGCTCATCCACTTGAGAAGTGCCAATGATTGGTGTTGACCCAACTTTTGTAAACTCTTCACATCAAACTCCAGTTTTATAAACATAATCATCTATTTATATATTTATTTATTTATTTATAAACAAGTAAATCACTTTTCATCACTATGTATCTTAAAAAAAGATAATGTGATAAAATATTTTGGAATTTCTAAAACAATATTTATAGTGGAATATTTAAGCCCCATAAGATTACTCAACCTTTATTTATGTTTATCGCTTAGCAGTGATCATCCCAGTACTTTAGGCCATTCCTTGTAAATGTTTTATCCTTAAAAAATTTATACTTGACCTTCTTACTAAATATTTTATACCAAAATCTGTCACACAATTACAAATATTTCATGTTCATTAAAAAAAACACTTTGCGGCGCACAAGGATTCAACATAAAAAACGTTAATATTGTACCACCATTAATTAACTATTATTTTAATCCAGGCAGATTCTAGGGTACCTTTCTCTTATACATACCTTACGCCCCACTTCATTGTTATGGAGGTTCATGAGAGTCCTGGCATTTTGCTTTATCTCCCGGGCATCCACAAACATCTTGGAAAAGCTCAGGCCATAGCGGATGTCAGCTGAACAGCCACCCCACTTCCAACCCTCTTCCTGGTTATAGAAACCTTGCTTCTCTTTATCACACCCACAGCCACTCAGGGTTCCCTGGGTGCAGGCAGCTGTGATAGCATGGGCAACCCCAGCAGCAATGATGGCATAGGTGAAAGCTGCTTCTTTACTCCCTACAAAAAAGAGAATATTTAAAAATCAGAATCATTGTCAATAAGCTCTATTGTCTCAGCCAAATCAAGCTTGTGTGCATGCTTCACATAGTTCAAAATTCAAGAGCAATATTAACATGTTTTGCCAAGTGCTATTCATTTATTATTTTGTCTTTTTTTTTTTTTTTTTACTTTTGCCTCATTATATGAGTGAGAGGTGAGAGCTTTGGACAACAATCAGTCTTGCTGAAAAATAGGCAAGTGATCCTAAACTTCAGATTATGCAAGTAAACAGTGGTACGCTAACAAATAGTAGGCACCACAGGCAATTCAGAGCTTTATTTGACATGGAGTAATTGTCCTTCAGTTGTCAGGGAAAAGGAAACATTAAGACAAATAACTGTATGATTGTGCTGTAATGACCATTGCAGCGAAGGAAGGAATAACCTGCTTCTTTCACGAGCATAGTGAACAAGGGTTTATTTAAGAGACAATAGAGTGGTAGAGATCAGGGGCACACAGTACGTTTGGACTCTTTCCCAGCTTCCGTCAGAAAGAGGGATCCACCCAGCGGAGGTAAGTCCCCCAGGCATGCAGAATCTCTCCTGGCAAGAAGACTAAGATAATTGATTGCCACTGCTAAGCAGGGCACTTCCAGGTTAAGAATATTATTCACTTATGTAGCCACAGAAATGTAACAAAGACCTTTGAAAAGCTACAGTTTTAAACACTGTTAGGTATGTGTTGCAACGCACCATGACTAGTTGTTTTGACTTAAACTCTTAAAGATTTATCTTAAACCATTCATTTCTTTCCTTAAGACTGGCTAACAATAAGTCTAACAGGAAGACTGACATGTGACCTATGAGCCAGCTTCTACTCATCATGGTGAATTCCAACAGGCTCTTTCAGGGCTGTGATCATTAGTATCAATGGAAGTTTACAGTGACACAGACTTTTTTGTTATGTGTGACAGTAACTTGCATTAAAGTCTTAGATTCATTATGAACTTAAGGCTAAGTTATAAGCCGGTCATGTTCTCTATAAGAAGCAGAAGAAATCTAGACACAGTTTCAGTTTTAAAATGATTGTTCACAAGAAAATGATTCTTTGGTAACTCCGAAGGAAAGGCCAAGTTGTCATGCTTTTAAGATCTATTGATCAGTACTAAGTTACTGTGCTCTCCTGCGAATGTACAAATTATCATTTGGATTAATGAATCATCAACTGTTGACTCTTCTAGAAATCATTTACACAAACCTTGCACTAAGAAATCTGGGTCCTTTAAGTAGGCTGGGTTTATCTCCCATTTAAAATTCAGTACCTAACACAACTAGTGAAACATATCTTATTGATATGACAATGTAGTCAATTTCATAGTCAGTGGGGAGAAATAACTTTCTCATTCTGTCTGTTGATTATTGAATCTTGCATGCTATGAATGAGTGCAAAACATTCTCAGAGCTTTCTCAGGGCCTCCAGACTAACAGTAACACTGGTATGTGTTGACCTGCAGTTGATAAACATCTTGGAGTAGCGCCCAAGCAATTTAAGAAAAGCTTGTTTGGAGCATCAATTATATGGAGATTTTTATGAGTTGCTTGGGCTTGATGCCAAGAGAGAAAAGATGCATTAAATAGAAAGGTTAGCACATACTAAAGATATTAAAATAGCAAAGTTATAAAACCACTTTTACATAGGATATGGTAAAATAGTCTTTTTATTAAGTATATTACTTGGGCTGTGTTTACCTAAATCGGATAGTCTGCACACAAACTTGACTGATAAGAAACCCATAAAACGTGTGTTATGACATGGGTTTCATTGCATTACAGAAGTCTGAATCAGTGGCTCAGAATGATCCTGTGTGAGATGTCTTTTGCCAAAACTGTAAATGCAAGAGGTTAATTTCTAAACCTCACACAATGTACTTGTCTGGGCTTGAGACAATGCTGGTGGGGGAAAACTATTTTTCAAACATGCCGGAGGGTGCTTAAGTGTGAGAAAGGGGGATGGTGAGGGTTCCACTTGAAAAACACAAGATAAAACAAATATAAATTATGCAGCTATGTGTTCCAGAAGTCTGTTCTATTTCGATGTTCAGTAAATGGACCACACTGAAAATAATAATCCAAGCTTTATAAAGTAAAGTAAAAGTAATTAAAGTAATGCTGTGGCACACTGCTGAAAGAGGAATCCACTATTTTGATGCCAAGCCCAGAGCATATGGTACCAGGCCCTGAACATGAGCAAGCATTACTTCACCTCCTTCTGAATTGCCTTATGAGGATTAACCAATGTTCTTCATCTCTTATTGTTTGGTAAATGTGAGGCTGCTTGCATGTCTGGCCACTGTAACTAGTCCTAATAGAATATTTTCCCACTCTCTTTCATCCAAATGATAAAAATTATAGACAGGGTATAGGCAAACACCACAGCTGGGAAATACAGTTTGGTCACTGTTAGCCAAATGGTGTTCAGATAAATCATATCCATGCCTCCTGTATTAAACAATATAATCTGCAAGCAAAACAAAGATCAAGACAGCTATGAAAGCTGGCAGTAAACTTGACCTTTTTCTCTTTACTTTTTTCTCAAGTCACTCATCTTTGATGCCGAGGGATAAAATACAGCTTCACCTTCAGCAATAGATACAAGTCTCTACAGAACCTTGCAGAGTCTTAACAACACAATTTCAATGCTGCCTCAATCTGACTGAAGGCAAGGTGAGAGGATATATATATATATATATATATATATATATATATATATATATATATATATATATATATATTCCCCAGGGTAAGTCAGTCATTTGAGCATCAGGATTCCCTACAACCATTTTTAACAGACAAATGGCCCAATAATTCTGCCTCCTTTTTCCCACCAGCCAAAAAGGCTATGAAACTAAAATCCTTCACAAAACCATTCATCAAGTGTCAGATGTTCAATAGCACTAAAGAAGCCCTAAATAGGCTTTGGTTTGCCTCTGAAAAAATGGATATTGTTACCACAAGGAAAAACATTCTCTTAGTTAGTTTTTTTTTTTATCTATGCTGACATATGGTTACATTTCCTTAAAATACTGTACTATTTTGTCCCTTCATTCACATTCTGTAACGTATACCCGTGGAAAAGTGAAAAGCACAACTAGCAAATCATTAAAATCTACAGATAAGACAGGATGACTAGAAAAGGCTTCTTTTGAGAACAGGGTTGTTAGAGAGGCCATAAATTCAGCCATGTTGATACTTGGCTGTGTGAATGAAACAGAAGCATGTTTGACATGACATTACAGGAGGGCACAAAAATACAAAATGCTACAAGCAAATCAGCAGCCTGCATCCACTGACAAGCCACTTCCAGTTATTTAGCTCATGGTTTGTGTTTAAATCTCAGAATTTCTTTGAGAATTTGGAATTTGAGGTGCTGTGTATCTTTTTAAAATTTTGAGTTCAACATCTACTGAAAAATTTAGAAGTCAAGCATTAGAATAAATCCTACAATCACAGTATTAGGTGAATAATAGCTGAGAGTTAATTGTATAGGTTTATTAGTGATATAAAGAAAATTGCAACAATTTATAATAACAAAAATAAATCAATTAAAACAGTAATGTTTTAAATTAGGCTTAAATTCCAGGATTTTTTTTTTAATAATGTCTATATTTTCACTTCGTTAACTTCAATTTAACTAAATAAAGTAAATGACAAGCTTATAGACTAGAAATATCATTTCTCTAATTCTAGGGATACAGTAAATAGTTGTGCAACATACCCACTTTCAACTCTTTTCCAAAAACGGTCCTTTCTCCGAGGGCAGAACAATTCCAGCGTCCGTGGCGGAACTGGAACTGACATTCATTGATGCCCATCTGCGCTCCTTCACCGATCACGATGATGGCGTCCGGGCGGCTCTGGCAGATCGTCCGCTGACGGGGGGCAAGACCCGGGATTTTATTACATATGATGCTCGCACCCAATGCCACCACGGAGGAGAAGCCACTGTAGAGTTTAAAAGTAAAGCATCGAGTTAACAAAAAGGTGCGCGTCATGTCCAATTAAACAAAACTGAAGGCGATTTTCTGTTAGATTTGTCTAATTTTTGGATGCTCTGGTCCCAATGTGCCAGGAATCATTTGAAAAGATCGTTAGATGGTTTGCGCTGAATTACATTTAGATTATTGTGCGATTTCCTTTCCTACTGTTTCGGGTTCTTTCACCTCATAATAAACAATATGGGCGCAACATGAAATCTAAAGCATGTATCATGGAATTAACTGTTTATTTTGAGTGTAAATTATGTAAATATCTCAGTAGGAGATCTCTGTAATGATGTAGAATTAATGTAGAAAACTGTAATAGACATTCAGATTTTCATGGGCATAGATTACAGGACACCATTAATGTCACTGCGCATGCGATTTCAGAGATTTATCCCAAAGTCATCAAGGAGACTAAGAAAAGTCCCCATCCATCAAAAAACAGCTAAAAACATAAGCTATAATGATGCATTATTCAATTTATTTTTTGTCATTAGTATATCTTTATTGCAACTATTGTGTTTATCTTTACGAGTCAGATTCTCTTAGTTTCAGTTACGCAAAAGCAAATTATTACCATGTGAACTGTAACCTTTTAATACTCACCCGATTTTCAGATAAATAATCCCCAGACAGAGGAAAATGTGAAAAATCCAGCGGCGTGTTTTCCTGCTCATGGTGACCTTTACTTTATTTAAGCTGTGACTGAGAGTCCGAGGCGTGTTTGTGTGTAAATGCTCCCTGCTTTAGTGTGGATGCAGCGCGCCGCCGCGCACCTGAGTTCAGACCCTTCTGCGACTCGAAGACTCCTTTAGCATATGAAGCTTTGAAACGGCTCCTGTGGTAAAATGAGTTGAAATTATTACGCTAAATATTTCTCATTTCTCTCATTGTTTCTCTGCAGGTCCTCCGATTTCTTAAGCAATGTTACTTGTAGCTCATCTCCAGAGGAAATGCTTTATCCGCTGCGTCCCGGTACGCAAAATGCCGCGAGGCTGAAACGTTCGTTTACTTAACTGGCTTTGAATACAGAGACTGGTTCTGAGACTGCTTCCGCGTAATTGCCCTTACCTGGTGCTATTTTTGGGACGGAGTCTAATTTAGCCGTCATTTAACACTGTCGATTAGAACAGGGCGGAAATGTGTGAATAGTTTAGATTTGTTTTCCAGTGTGCGTTATTTGTCTAGCCTGATGGAGGTTAATCCGCGCGGTAGCTCGAGCTTCTTTAACAGAGCTTTTTATCTCTTTTGCCTGCACCCGTTTGCTCCTCCCATGAGAGAGGTTTTGATACTAGCCTCAGCGCCCCTTTACTCCCCCCCGAACTCCTCATCTTATTTGTCCTATATGAGCTCATGCAGGACACTTTGGAAAAAATCATTTGAATGAGCAAATGAAAAACAATAATGAATTTTGGTCATTATGACCATGGTGGAGGTTATAAAAAATGTTTACATTTCTTGTGAAAGCATTTTGAGATGTTTTAAATAGCCTAATTAAACTATACCCATATATAACAATTTATATAGTAACCTGTAGAACACCGATCATTTAACATTTACAGCATTTGTCAGACGCCCTCATCAATGAATACATTAACACAAAATTCAATTGTTACTTTAGTCTATTTAACCTATAGGATTTAGGCATCAGCGTGGTGTGTAAAAACTAATATTCTCATTGCACAAATCCTTGTGCATATGGCCGTAACATTCTTGTATCTTGTCACCTGCATTTAAAACAATTATTGACATATGAACACTGAACATGAAAAGGATCTTTTCTCTAAAGCAAAGAATACAGGCAAGGTGAAGGCTTCCGCAGTGATAATAGTTTGTCAGCATAACGATTAAAGGTGCTAAAACTTTAGATTTTTATTTGCAAGCCATCAGCATACATATTTATATTTAAACCAGTCTGGACAAAAAGGCTTTGTGAATGGTTTATTAAAAAAAAAAAAAAAAAAGGTTGTGGCTGCAGATTTCTTTCATTTTAACATTGTGAATGTACAAAAACACAATGTTTGTCCTTCAGACAGGTGGAAAAACCAAGCACCCCAATTGAGATCATGGATGACATCCCAGAATTATGGTTATATTACATATATACCACATATATTATAATGTCAATTTCATACTGTTCCCTGGTTTATAAACTTAAACAAGATACAAGTCAAGCAATTAAATTAAACATGAGACACTAATTTGCTCAAATATTGTTTAATACTGTACAACCTAGATGCTTAAAATCTATACATCATATCCATCTTTTTTTCTGACCTCGACGATTAAATTGCTAGATTATTTAAGAGCGCCATCTCCAGGAATAAACCTGGAAGGGTCCCTCAACACCACTGGGCAGATCATAATTACTCTGGTAATTTAATAGTACACAAATATAATGATTAAATGGTTGACAAAGATAAGAAAGGTGGATAATTTAACACCAACTCTACACAATTATTTTACACACTTAAATCTTAAGAAAAATTGGAAACCATGGATTTACTTCTCAGAAAAATATTACACATTCATAGTCAAACATTTGAGTAACATGGAATTCATACCTTTGAGCAATCTATTATTGTTGAATAATTTACAAAAGCTGCAGTAAAAAACTAGGCCATGAGACTCATGGCATTTATTCATGAATTCAAACACAAGCAGTTGTTCACACAAATAAAATAGAATTATTCCTCAACATTTAATCCTTATGGACTTCATATTAAAACAACTTTAAGAGGTAAACTGACCATGAATCCCTGCCCCTCAGGGAAGGCAATAGATTGTATAGTTATCTTCCAGACAGGATAAAATCACTATCCCACAACTATACAATCTACTACCTCACACTGTGAAAGCATAATCTTTAACAAAGAACTAAAATAATCTAATTTCCTCAACTAAATAGGCTTTTTTAAACCCTATACCTTAACCCAAACATGAAACATGATGTAGCTGCTTCCTTGTCACCCTGAGAAAGACAGTAGGCTGTATAGTTATCTCCCAGTGTGGGTGTGACCCTAAAACTACACAACCTACTACCTCATCCCACAGTACAAAAAACCTTGTGTACATTTAATGGAGTCTATGAATGATGTTCATGCTAAAGAAACAGGGACACTCATGTTGTATCTTTCAGCTCCATACATCTACATCCAGAAGACTGCCTGAAAGAGAAAAAAAGTGCACTTTTAGATACATGTACCACTGTAGGCCATAGTTATGCAGACTGTATAAGCCAGCTCAATCTTTATGGCAGCAAGAAATATCCATCTACAATATCTATTTAATATTTAAACATAACATGAGCCAACTAATAAAGTCATTAGACACCCCAATGTTTCAAAATGGGAGAATGCTTGCATGATCTAGTCCAATACCCTGATTGATGCAGCAAAATGAACCTGGCATAGATTGCAGATTCCCTCTCGGCAAAAATAAGCCATACTGTCACTGCAGGACTGACTTTGCAACTATCCAATTGTTCCACTCACAATAAAATGCTCATTAGTGGCACCTTTATCATTAGTTGGATTTAAGCCAGGATTTAATATGCACACTCATGTTAAATACTGCATCATTACATACTTACTACCAAAAAAAGGCATATAAATGAAAAATATAGGGGAATGTGTTCAAGTCAATAAACAGCCATGGTCTAAAAGCATCAAGCTTTAATTAAAATAAATTCACCAAAAATCATTATGAAAAGAGGGAAATGTGTATTATACAAAATTATGCTCTATGAATGCATGCCAGAAACAACAGGGACTTCGGTCTATATTTACAATATACAACAGAATTAATATTCAGCACCAATGATTAACCAAAGGTTTTTCTGTTCAAAACTCTCTCCATAATTACTTCGACACTAGCTTAAGTACCCCATTAAATTAAATCACTTGGCACTGAACAAAGTCTGTTGCTGAGGTAAAGATGTGTCCTACTTTTGGCCATTCCTGAATCTCCTCTTCTTGCAGGGTATTCATCTTTATAAGGCCAACGAAAAGTCAATGATCCAAAGTCTTTCTGAAAAAGACTGCCAAAAAAGACCTGCTGATGCATCCAATGCCTGAGTGTGTCAGAGGATTAGTTCATTGCCCTTTTCTTCCCTTATAAAAATAATGGATTGTTTTAAAAAAAAAAAAAGAAAGAAAGAAAAAGAAAGAAAAACCTTTTAAAAGTCTAAATCATACAAATTCTTCTGATTTGTCAAATTTATCTGTACACATACAGAATTGTAGAAAGTAAATTGCTTTCATTCCTTTTTTCTCCAGAAACAGGACAAGGAAAACATTTCTTGAATGCAATGTATGCTGCAGGTCAAAAGATGCACTAAAAAGGTTGCTGGTCTTTTTCTTTTTTTTTTTTTTTAGACATTTAGACATTTATCTTGCTGAAATTTAAGGTCTGACGTTTTGAACAGAAAACCCAGATGGCTTCCTAAACAGTTTCTCAGTTTCTATGAATCTCCAAGACAGACTAGACTGCCTTTCAAACGCCATACTTTTAATAGCTCAAATGTCACATCATATAATTTAACCCTAAATAAATTGCAAGCTCAAAGTATAGAGCAAAATAATTATTATTTCTAAACAAATCAATTAAACTGCTTCAACTAACCATGTTTTAGTTTTAATTCAAACATTTAAAAAGTAAAAGAAAAAAACTAATCACGCGTTGTGTGGAGCCTAGACAAAAGCCTAGACCTGGGGGGGGGGGGGGGGGGAACAGGCCAATCTGGCGGGCTAAACTCTCCCAACTCAGTTACTCAAAATTCCTTCGCCTGTTCAGAAAAAAATGGCGGTTTCCAAATGCACACACTGTAGTTAGATGATAGTTACAGACGTTAAACAACCCTGTTTATCTTTGTGTTCGTTTACATTGCAAATAGGACGAGTTATTAAAAAAGATTTTATTTTACAATAGGTTCAGACAACCAGATTAACACTGTACACTGAGCAGAGACATCGTGTAGTCAAGCCTTCTGCATTCCACTTTCGCTAGCTAATAGCATCCCATAAACTCGGGCACATTAGCAAGATGGCTAGCGACTATCATTTAATTAGCACGATAGTTATCTAGGTAGAACCCCCAGTTCCTTTATTAAGGCTTTCTCAAGGTAACGCATGTTCAGTAGACTATATAACAACCATTTTATTTGTTTAATCAATTTTTAACGTCAAAATCTATCTGAAACAGATCAGACGTACCTCAGTGCAGGCGCCTTCAGCAGCTGTCCGCAATGGAGAAGACCAGTGTCTGATGTAGCATCGGCTAGCGATTGTAAGCGATCTGATTGGCTCACCGTTAGACCTGTAACCCGGAAGTGTGGCGTTTTGTATGGGTTCCATTAGATTAAAATCTTTTTCCAAATTGGAATAAAAAGATTAAATTACACTTTAATCTAGTATGTGATAAATCATAGAAATTTGAATTAAAACAAGACAAAACATTATTATAGAGAAATATCCTGATACAATGTGATTTTTTTTTTCTTTTTTCTGGTACACAATGAGGCGCCAAAAATCCAAGTTTTCCACTATCCGATACTGATGGGGTTGTCAATTTATAGGGGCCAGGGACACATTTTTATTCTAAAAACAAAAAACAAAAAAGTACCTAAGGACAGAGTACAGTTTTCTAAACATAATCCCTTTTTATTCCTAAGTATAGAATATTACATAATTACAGAATCAATTAGGCCCGAGTTGACTTTACTTTACTTGTTTTTGAGGCTTGGGTTAAACCCATTCAATTTAAGCGACTAAACAGACTTTAACAGCACATAAAACACAGCACTGTTTCCAAACTGGGAGAAAACAGTTGTAGATGTGAAAGAAATAGCAAGAAAGGTGACTTGACTTGACTTGACTCATGTAGAAGAAGTTTTGTAAACAAAGTGTCTCCTTTATATACAGTTTGGAGACTTTTGGGACACCCAGTGTTTAAGGTTAAGTAGGACCTACACACACCCAAGATTCCCAGGCTTACAGTCCTGTGGTTACTTGGCCGATCACTAGTATGTCATCAAAAATGCGATGCAATACGAACGTTAATAGTGGAGGCAATATAGAGCCATGTGACAGTGTCCCCAACTGACTTAACAAGCTAAGGTTCTGTTTTAAAGGGCATATTTTGTAGGTACTGTTGCAGACATTATTCAGTACTAACACTGGCCATGTTTTCATTTAGTTAGTGACTGAATTGGAGAATCTCTGAAAGGTCTGTTTCGAGTTCCAGGATCTTCTAAATTAGGAAGTATTTTTGGAGTATTGTGAGTTTTTATTTATTATAAGATGCAGATGAGGTCGTCAGTATATTTCACAACTTTGTGCATGAAATTGCTAAACATTAAAGATTGGACTGAGATGTTTTGGCTGCAAAGAACTACAAATCATCCAAGCTCTTTTAATTATCACCAAAAACTCTACAAATGTATTTTAATAAATTGCATTTATTTTATGGAAAAACATTGGAGGAGGTGTTAAGGGAGATGCCAATAAAATATCCATGATGCAATTCACCTCACTCATCGGTCTTTTGATGTGTATCTGTAGTCTAATCGCTTATAACTTTCCTCTCCGCAATAAACTGGTCACCAGCTTTCATTTCAGTAGCACAAATAATGTGTGACGAATTACACAAAAAAGGTTTATTATTATTATTATTAGTAGTAGTAGTAGTAGTAGTAGTAGTAGTAGTAGTAGTAGTACCTTAAGTCAACATATGAACCTGCAAATCGACAAAACCTTATTCCAGAAAATAATTTGTGGAGAAATTGTATTGTAGTCAGCCGCTAGAGGGCCTCAGAGATCTTCACTTTTGAACGTTCAGGTTGAATATTGAATGAGATTTGAATACTTGTTTTACCCACTAAACCTGCCTCTATTTTATGTTATTTTAATCTGTTTTTCAATAATGTCTACACAATTTTCTACATTATTTGTAATAGTAAGAAATAAACTGAGTGGCAAGAAGAAATAATGTCACTGTTTCATTCAAGTTCAATCTATTGGTCATTTTGATGATGTCTTTGTTTAAGTGTAACAAAGGGAGAGATCTCAAGTGGAGGTCCACGTTGTTTTTCAGTGGTGGCGTCATATCGCATTTACTACAGTAATGTTAGCTTAAAGTTCCGTAATTTGGGTATTTCCAAGACGATATCTAACTATTGTAAGACAATATGTTCTAAATGTGATATCAAAAAGTGAATGCCCATAAACTGTGCAGATTTAGTTTCATATTTGTAATGAACATAGAATGGAAATTGGTTAAATTGATTATTAATTATTCAATTATGATTAATAATGAGTGCTGATAGAGAACATAGTGACATAGTGACATGACATACGGCTAAGTATGGTGACCCATACTCAGAATTCGTTCTCTGCATTTAACCCATCCAAAGTGCACACACACACAGCAGTGAACACACACCGTGAACACACGCCTGGAGCAGTGGGCAGCCATTTATGCTGTAGCACCCGGAGAGCAGTTGGGGAGTTCGGTGCCTTGCTCAAGGGCACCTCAGTCGTGGTATTGCCAGCCCGAGACTCAAACTCACAACCTTAGGGTTAGGAGTCAAACTCTCTAACCATTAGGCCACGACTTCCCATCGAATATGACTTCCCATAGAATATGGTAATCAGATACAATTATCAATGGTTATAGCATTTTGCAATTCGCAAAAAGCATGTAATTATGATTTTATAATTACTGAATTTGTATATCAACATTGATATTGTTGTCAGATTGATACTATTGTGTATGTGTAACCAAGTGCTTGTGCAAGGTTTGCCTAAACATTTAGTAATAAAAAATAACAAATGATAGCCGTCCAAACATTTTATTGTGTTACCTATTTTTACCACAACTAATTAAGTAATTAAACCATTAAGATTGTTACATATGTATTGTGTCAACTCTTAAAACATGGATTCCACAATACCCTCTGCAGACCAGGAGGCATTACTCTTCTGGAACAGATATGGGATGAATGTGAAAATCAAGGATCTCTAAAAAATCTATCTCGGCCCAGAATAGATCTCACATAGCCAGATTGATTTTTACCAATAGGCATATTTTAGGCTGCAAGGCTCAAAAGAAAATCTAAAGTATGAAGAGCTTAGAGTTTATTGAAATACCTGTAATTGTCTTACTCAATTGCGCCATCTAGTGTTGACACAAGAACTACATTTAAATAATTAACTCTGAGGTAGCAGAAATAAAATGTAACCCCACTTCTGTTAAAAAAGAGAAAGGAAAACACCCCATTAGCCCTGCTAATGTGCACCCAGGATATAGCCTATAGGTAGTGTATTCTTTTCTGCATATAGAGTGGCATCCAAAATCAATTCTATCACAACATATCAGTTTAAGATCAAATTTAAGCAAAACTTAGCTGTAATTTGCTATTTACTGCTATTTACACCTAGATTTCTTAAACCAACTACTACATGGCACCTTTAGTTTGAATGCACCCATTTTTCATGTGAGCATAAAAAATAAACAGAAGATATACAGGTGTTTCTTGTCATGTAAAAGAAATAAATGGTTTGACCCACTGCCTGCTTTCCCAGTTCATCTCACCTACTCTGCACACACGAGTCAGGTGTGTGGCTGTGGCTCAGTTAATGTTAAACTCCATTAAGAGCGGAATTTTATTCACTTTAAATAAAGCGATTCTCTTTAATGTAGTTGATGCAGACTCATTCATAAATTAGTTGCGGCAAAAATGCTGATTACCGATGTAATTTTCCATGAATCTGCTATATTAGCGATTAAAATCTTACTTATCTAGTTAACGTTAGCTTGTTTACAATAGCTTGTTGCTTAGTGCACTGTAACTAACAAAGCCGTTTTGTTGTTTTTATACATAGAGCAGTTACTGTAAAGTGATTATTTAACAACTGATTTTGTTACAAAACATTACTTATTTTATATATATTTTTCACAATAACAGTCATGTTTATATTTTATTGTATGTTGATGCCTTAACTGTAAACAACACAAACAATGCAAAAAATACAGTAGTTTTGAAGAAAAATCTGCTTTGTCATTGAACCTGAGAAAAACTTTGAAAATAACCATAATGACACATTAGTAGCCATCTGGACTATTATTTGTGTCCCCCTTCAAAAATTGCTCATGATAAATTTAATATTTATTGTCCCCCCCGACTGTTAAATGAAATTTACGCCCCTGAATTCACCCCCATATTTCACTGGTGAATGGAGGAAAAAATCAATACATGGTCTGAGGTTGCCCTTTTCTCCACAAAAGAGAACCACAGGGTCAGTAGATGGCCTCATGTACTCCTGCTGGATAGAGGAAAAATTTAGCTACTGTATAGGAACGTGGCTCCAGGTAAAAGCTGAATTGTTCAATTTAAAGGACAATGGCTTGTTGTCCTTGCTGCAGATCTCCCTCGTGGTATTTGGGGGAATCATGAGAGGAGTGTAGTGCCTTTCCACAGAATGGCTGAAACAATATGAGGATCAGTGCGTGAGCTGCTTATCTAACCAGGAAAATTCACTGCTGTGGTGCTGCATCCATAGGAAGACCATACTAAATTTTCATGCTAGCTAACTTTGTTCATTACATTCTCTAGTTCTTTTTTCTAGATAAATCACTTTGAGCAGGCAATATGTTTACCTGCACAGTTGCAATATTTTGGTAGGTTTTAGAAGTTATGTTCATGTCCTTGCTTTTCACAATTGCATCAGAAAATTAGTTTTTCAGATTGCTGATTACAATTTTTTTTTTTTTTTTTTTTACAGTTTTGTTTTTTAAAGGATTCTTATGTCCATGGAACAACAAAATCAAGGCAGCCGTCTTCAACATTCTTTAGAAGTCCCATAAAATATTATTTAAGATAGGTGGCACATAAAATATTTTCTGCTTGTGCCATCTTTGAGCACTTCACCAGAATCTGCCCAGACTGCAACTTTTACTGCTCCTGCTGACCCTGAGATGCTCTTCTATGGTGAAAGCCTGGTAAGGAGCATGTCTGGTTATAGAGATTCTAGGTTTATGAATTTCTGACAGTTATCAAATGACAATTCTATGATGAAAAAATATGACAAAAAGAAACTTTAGTTCAAGAATCTTGACCCAGCACTGTTTTTGGGAGTGGTGATGGGTGGTAGCCATTTTTATATGAGTTTTCTTTCATCATCTCTACTATCCACAACACAGAGTCCAACACAGGGGTGTAGGCACAGACAACTTGCATATAGGCAACAGATAATTAGGAGTGGTATACTTGACTGACCACATAAAGTAATTACATTGCCTTATTGATGTTAAGACTATGTCTTTTGGGAGGAGAAAAGAAATTGCCAATATTAATGTGAAAAAGGTACAA
Organism: Tachysurus fulvidraco; assembly: GCF_022655615.1. Lineage (NCBI taxonomy): Eukaryota > Metazoa > Chordata > Actinopteri > Siluriformes > Bagridae > Tachysurus > Tachysurus fulvidraco. Next base: position 11,064,009 of record NC_062519.1, read on the forward strand.
CTCAGGTCTTGGCTAGCCACTCAATTGGTATGATCCCTTCCAACTTGCTGTCTATGTGAAATAGGGACCAAAGCACTTATTTGGACTAAGCAGACCCAAATCCTCAAGTGCCGTGAACTCTTCCTCCACAGTCTCCCCTGTGCAGGGTATATGGGTAGGCCGCCAACTCTCCTGGCAAGGTCTGAACACGGGAAGTTTTACATGTTCGCTTTTTAAAGGCAAAAGCTACCAATATCAAGATCTTCCTTTCAGTCTAGCTCTGTCTCCATGCTACTTCACCAAATACATGGATGCAACTCTGGCTCCTTGATGATTCCAGGGCATCTGTGTACTGAATTATACTGATCACTGCCTCATTTTATCACGGTTAAAAGAGCTGGCAGCAAGGCACTGAGATTTAATGCTTACCCAAAGTGCAAAAACAGTGTGCAAAAACATCATGTAAACAGTTTGATATGGGTGGTGCTGTGTACATGGATGTATATTGGAAGTGTGTGTATTTGGTGTAGGTCAGTGCAGTTCACACACTGTGCATGTGTGTGTATTGTGCTCGGTACAGTTCAGTTCAGTTATTGAGGAGGCTAATGACTTGTGGAAGGAAACTGTTACAATGACTGATTGTGAGTGCCCGAATGCTTCAGTAACTTTTTTCAGATGGCAGGAGGGCGAAGAGTGTGTGTGAGGGGTCATCCACAATGCTGTTGGCTTTGCAGATGCATCGCGTGGTATAAATCTCTATGATAGAGGGAAGAGAGACTCCAATGATCTTCTCAGCTGTGAAATGATGAGAAGAAATGGTGCAGTTCCCAATCCAGACAGTGTCGCAGCTGCTCAGAATGCTTTCAATGATCCCTCTAAAATGTAGTCCGGATGAAGGGAGGGAGATGAGCTTTTTCTCATGCTTCGTAAGAAGTAGAGACACTGCTGGTCTTTCTTGGTGATGGAGCTGGTGTTGAGAAACCAGGTGAAGTTCTCCACTAAATGAACACCAAGAAATTTGGTGTTCCCGATCCAGACTGACTGAGTTCTCCCAGTCAGGAAGTCCATGATCCAGTTGCGGATGGAGGTGTTTAGTCACAGCAGGCTCAGCTGCTCAATTAGGTGCTGAGGGATGATTGTGTTGAAAGCTGAACTAAAGTTTATGAGCAGCATTTGTATGTAATTGTCTTTATTGTCTAAGTGGGTGTAAGAAATTACAGAAATTGCACCCAAATTCCACTCCAAGATACACATCTAAAAGAGCTCATTCCTAAGAAGTATAATAAGGTAATACATTTTAGGACTCTGTCAAGACTGCAAAGCCCTGCAGAAAGTTGTGCGCTTAACCGAGCGCATCACAGGGTCTGCTCTCCCTTCTCTGCAGGACATCAACTCAAACGCTGCAAAAACAGAGCTGTTAAAATCATCAATGACTCAACACACCCCAATAACCTTCCTTTTACTTTGTTGCCATCTGGTAAGCGCCTCCATAGCCTGATGGCAAAGACCGAGAGGCTTAAAAGGAGTTTCTTCCCCCAGGCCATCAGGCTCCTAAACTCAAAACCAGCCTCTTAACATCTTCATGTCTCCACTTATATTCACTTTACCAGTAAGACATACATCATAATACACTACCTCATATTGACATAATGAAAGTGTCAACCTGTTTGCACATTTGCCTCTTGCACAGTCCTGGGTATCTTAATATTTAAGACTTTACTATAATGCACACATGCTCATTGCCTTGTACATCTCTGTGTATTTTATATTTATAACTACAATTTACTTTCATGCACATTATTTTTTCATTCTACAGTATACATATTTGTTATATATTTTATTCTACAGTATACATATCTCTTTTTTATATTTTTATTCTTATTTTTTCATTGTTTACTTTTATCTCATCTTTCATTGTTGTGTTTCTCTAATCAATGCAATGTCCACGGACCGGACCTGACTCACATTTCACTGCTGGTTATATATGCCCTATATAATTGTGTATGTGACAAATAAAAATCTTGAATCTTGAATCTTGATTCAATTATAAATATGGGAACGGCAGCAGGACATTAAGGATCAACACAAACAAAGGGTTTACGTGACCGCGATTACCATTTAAAGTGACCACTTGGTTGATAACAATTGTAACAATACCAAGACAAGGTGTACGTGACCATGATTAACATTTAAAGACAATCAGCTAGACAAGAAGGTGTAGCCAAGCCATTTTGGAGACATTCAGCTCGTACACTCAATACACATTCAAAGCGGAACTTCATTTAAATTACCAAAAGAAAAAACTGTATATAATGCTTGAGCAGGATTTGCTCGGGGGTTCTTTTTGATGAAAAAGAGCTATGCTGGAATAAACTTCTTGTTCTTCATTAAGATCTTCAATATCATTGACACTGTAGACTTCTTTGGCACAGGGACAATGGTGGTTGTCTTGAGGCACGTAGGATCAACAGTGCTGCTCAGGGAAATGTTGAAGATGTCAGTGAAGACATCCGCTAGGTTTTCTGCACATTCCCTGAGCACCCTGCCAGGAATGTTTTCAGGTCAAGCAGCCTTCTGTGGGTTAACTCTGTATAGCGTTCTCCTCATGTTGGCTGTGGATAGACAGCATACCTGATCATTGGGAAGAGGGATGCTACTGTAGCGTCTGGTACAGGTCATTTTAGATTTCATGTCCCAGGCACCCTAAATTTCAACATCTACTCCTCAATTAACCAATGAGCAACCCAGTTTTACACACACACCTGGCTCCAGAATGACTGGAGCCTACACAAAGACCAGATAACCCCATGCGGCTTCTCTGATTAGGGGCCTTCAACACACACACACACACACACACACACACACACACACACACACACACACACACACACACACACACACACACACACACACACAACACAATGAGACATTCCGTTTACTAATAAAACCCGAAGATAAGGTACTCTAAGGTTCTCATTCTTATAACCCTTTTTGTAATGTGTTCTTCTTTTAAGGCTTGCCTGACTTAAAATTATTTGCTCCTTAATTTCCTGACAAGGGTGTATTTTATTCATGTGTCAGAAAACAATATTGTATTTTAAAATCAGTTATACTCTAATTACTGATCATGGCATGTTAATGTATACCTGTTCTAATGCCGTATGCCCCTTTAAGGTCTAATGTCAGAATGTATACGAAGCTATCATTTTCTTTTTACTTTCCTAATGAAAGTGCATCTTGTTCTATGTTTAATTTTTGTTTCTTTGCCTTTATAAGAACACAATAGCGTATTAACATCAGTTACCCTTCGATTACTGATCTGTGTATATAATGTACCGCTGCCTTTATACCGTCATTACCCTTCATGTTTAGTATCCAAATGACCACAAAATTATCGGTTACTCGTTTTCCAAACAATGGTGTATTTTATTTGAGCACAAAAGGCGCCATACCGTCTTAATACACCCTGGATCAAACTTTAAAGTCATCTAAAAGTTTGATAGCTGTGGTGTCTTCTACCTATGCACTTGTAATTGTTATACTCATGTTAAACAATAGGGCGCAGTATGGGGAATGTAGAAATGAGATGTAAGGTAGAGAAGAAGAGATGGGGATTGAGTATGAAGATGAAGAGTGTTGCACGTGTTATGTGTAAAGCATAAAGTAAAGAATTGTTCCGTTGGCCTTGATTGCTTCTTTTATTAATACTACACAACATCACAAACTGGCGACGAGGATGGGATCGTCAGCACCATTTCCAAACCTTTTCTTGCCTGTTCCGGGAGAACCTGCAATCCCTTTCAAAACGTGGGAGCGGATGTTTCAGAATTACTTACTAGTCATTGATGTGCAAGGACAGGAATGGTCGGAGGTCCCGGAAACGAGCTCTTTTATTGCATTGCTTGGGAACCGAAGGTCAGAGAATCTTTTATACAACGGGGGATACAATGGCCGCTGCTATTACTGCTTTGCACACTCATTTCACGCCCAAAGTAAACGTGGTCATGGAACAGCACACATTTCGGAAACGAGCACAACAAGTCGGTGAATCGATAACTCAATACATTGCTGCACTGAGAGAACTGTCGTCTACTTGCGAGTTTACAAATGCTGATGATATGATTCGGGATCAGCTGGTGGAAAATGTAAGCAATCCGTGAATCCGTGAGAGACTTTTGCTACAGGAACATTTAACACTGACAAATGCTATTACAATTGCTCAGCAAATTGAAACCGCTGGAGAAAATGCAAAAGTAATGTCGAGTACTCAGAACTTTCCGGTGCAAACCGTACGGGTCCAGAGAAATACTAGACGCAGTACAGGAGGATTCAAAAACAAACCGCCTCCTCAGCGACCGTCTGCCTCTTCTACAGCAACGTCAAAGGTGACGTCAGCTACACGCTGTTGCTTTCGCTGCGGCTCAGACAAACATCTAGCCAACGCAGTGGAATGTCCGGCAGCCAAGGTAACATGCAAAAATTGTAAGAAAAAAGGACATTTTGCACGGGTCTGTAGAACTACGCAAACGCATTCAGTACATGAAGTCATGATGCCGGAGTATACAATGCTGTTAATTCAAGACACAAATGTAAATACTAAACTACAGTGTACAGTGGAAGTACAAACAGGTGCAATTTTGCGATCTGTTACATTGACTGTAGATACTGGTGCTTCAGTTTCCGTACGCCTAAAGCCATTTATGAGAATTACTTTGGAAATGTACCCTTACAACCATCTGCAGCGAGATTGGTTACGTACTCGCGTACACCAATTGATGTGCTAGGATGCATGCACGCAACCGTGAAAAAAGACTGCAATACATGCACTGTGGATTTCTACATAGTAGACAAAGGAACCGCATTAATGGGAATGGATCTCATAACAGCACTACAACTGTGCATTAAAGGGGATACGATTCTTTCTGAGCCTGTCACAACTGAAAATGACGCCTCTTCAGAGTCAGTATTTCAGCTATCTACGCATGCAGAACGGTCCGCAGTTGGATGTGTCACAGGATTCATGCACAAAGTGAAAATTTCAGATGCTGTCATGCCAGTTCGACAAAAGTTAAGGCACCTGCCTTTTTCAGTGAGAACAGCTGTGTCTGTGGAAATTGAGAGACTCCTTTCTGCCTGTGTAATAGAACGCATTGATGCATCACCATGGGTTTCACCAATAGTGGTGACAATGAAGAAGACAGGTGGCATAAGAATGTGCGTGGACTTGAGAGAGCCGAATAAGGCGGTGATAATAGATTCTTACCCCTTGCCCCATATGGAAGAATTACTGACTGCTTTAGCAGGGTCCACAGTCTTTTCCACGATTGATCTTGAGAGTGCGTACCACCAAGTACCTTTGCATCCAGAGAGTCGTGATCTAACAGCTTTCATTACACATGATGGACTGTTTAGATTTTGTAGAGTACCATATGGCCTAGCTTCAGCACCCTCAGTGTTTCAAAAAATGATGGAGTGCATACTTAAAGGCATACCAAATGTGCAGAACTACCTTGATGATGTCATTTGCTTTGGACGTACTGAATCTGAACATGATGCTGTGCTTAACACAGTGCTGAAAAGACTGCGTACAGCTGGATTACGACTAAACACACAAAAGTGTAAATTTAAACAGAAGTCCTTGCGCTTCTTGGGACATTTAGTGACCGCACAAGGTGTTCAGCCTGACACAGAACACTTACAAGCCATAGTACAGGCTCCAGCTCCCACAGACGCAACTACCTTGCGCTCATTCTTAGGCATGCTCTCTTGGTACAACAAGTTTATACCCAACTACGCTACCGTAGTTGAGCCGTTACGTGCATGTCTTCGCCAGGGAGGTTCATTTCAGTGGAACAGTGAGATGGAAAATTGTTTCGCTGCAGTGAAGAAAATGTTGGTTGCAAGTCCAGCATTAGCCCTTTACAACCCTTACTTACCGTCTGTTATATCGACCGATGCTTCGGATTACGGTCTTGGAGCAGTGTTCACGCAAATACACCCTGATGACACTGAACACACAGTTGCTTTCGCTTCAAGAACTTTAACTCCAACTGAAAGGAAGTACTCTACAGTGGAAAAAGAAGTGTTAGCTTGCATATGGGCAGTTGAAAAGTGGAGAACATATCTGTGGGGGCACATATTTACGCTTCGCACGGATCACCAAGCTCTAACTACTTTGCTTTGTACAAAGGGCGCAGACAGAGCCGGAAAGCGAATAGCGAGATGGGCTGCACGTCTCTTGTGCTTTAACTATGATGTTGTTTATCGTGCAGGTCCTTTGAACAATACAGCGGACTGTCTATCAAGACTGCCATTGCCAGTCGATACCGCTTTGGATGCAGATTCTGAGCCTGAACTTGTTGCGCTACTTTCAACGGCACAGACTGCTGTTAATGCTGCTGAGTTTAAAGCTTCTTCACAAGCTTGCCCTGAACTCTCTGCCTTGCGAGCTCAGATTGACAGAGGTTGGCCTACTTCAGCAAAAGCACTGAGTCCAACATTGCTGCCGTACTTCAAATTGCGTCAGGAATTGTGTGCCATGGATGATTTAGTGCTTAGAGGTTCACGTTTCTTAGTGCCGGTGGCTCTACGCAGAATAATGGTCACTTTAGCACACGAGAACCATCCAGGAATAGTTCGGACGAAACAACGCTTGCGAGAGTTGTATTGGTTTCCAGGCATGGACCTTATGGTTCAGACACAAATTGCTACTTGCGCACTGTGCCAAGAGTCGGACAGAACTGCAAAGACTTCCGCTTCTCCATTACAACCAGTTCCTTTCCCTGCAGCTCCTTGGTTAAAAGTGGGCTTAGACATAGTTGGACCATTTGAGACCGCTGCGTATGACTGCAGATATGCTATTACGCTTACTGACTACTACTCAAAATGGCCGGAAGTTGCATTCACACCGTCAGTTACAGCTTCAGCAGTTGTCGGGTTTCTGAACTCTGTTTTCAGCAGACATGGAAACCCAGAATGTCTGGTGACGGATAATGGTCCTCAGCTGATTTCTTCAGTGCTTGGTGACTTTCTGGAGGAACGAAATATCGTCCACATCAGAACGGAGGTATATCATCCGGCTGCTAACGGAGTGGTGGAAAGATTTAACAAAGTGCTTAAAGACTGGGTGCAACTGATCATACTACAAAAACAACAATGGAAACAATCAGTCTTGGTTTTTTTGCAAACTTACCGTTCTACTCCACATGCAACGACTGGTGTTTCTCCATTCGAACTGTTGTATGGTAGGCAAATGAGAACAAAACTCACTGTGTTCACGCCGTCTTCCAGTAACCTCCGTGACAAGGTTGTCAGAGAGCGGGTATCCACTCGACAGGCGCAAATGAAACGGTACTACGATGCCAAACGTGGGGCACGGTCGCCTACTTTTCAAGTGGGGGATAAAGTGCGTGTACGCAAACCAACACACGTTCCCAAAGGACACACAAAGTTCACAAAACCTGTGGAAATAACCAAACGTGTAGGTCCTTGTACATACATTTGAACTCAGAAGGCTCTTATTGCTGTTTACTTGTTGATGTTCAAGAGAATGGGTACTAAATCTGAGTATTGAATTTAATTGATGCAGGTACAATAATACAGTTTCTTGAAAGAACAGTTATTCTAATGTACTAATGCTTAAATGTTCATATGCAATGGTGGGTGAAAATTTTTATGTTAAGTTACCTCAGGATGTATTGTTTATGTAATGGGGGAATGTGGTGTCTTCTACCTATGCACTTGTAATACTGTTATATAATATTGTTATACTCATGTTAAACAATAGGGCGCAGTATGGGGAATGTAGAAATGAGATGTAAGGTAGAGAAGAAGAGATGGGGATTGAGTATGAAGATGAAGAGTGTTGCACGTGTTATGTGTAAAGCATAAAGTAAAGAATTGTTCCGTTGGCCTTGATTAACATCACAATAGCTAAACCACGCCCACAGACACCTGAAACAAAGGGAGTTTTTCCCTCCAAAACCTTGACCGAAGTATTGGTCATCTCCCCAAAGATGGGTGGAGTTCGCGACCTTTAAATTGTCACAAACACCACTAATCCGTGGTCAGACTTTCGGAACAGCTTCGAGACGACTCCATATTCCTTCAAAGAAGTTCCAGCAAGCTTCACTTCCAAGAACGACAACTGCACTGATCTTCAGGAGAACTTGGAAGAACGTCTGACCCCACCCTAACTGACTTTTCAGAGATTTCTCTGTTGCATCCGGACTCTTGTGCAGTAAGCCAATGCAATTAACCGTTTCCATTACCAACCAATTTAGATGCGTAATTATGTTGGCTTTGTAGAAGCCAACATTCTGATTTCCGTTATAAGCTTATTATTATTATTATTATGTTGGCTTTGTAGAAGCCAACATTCTGATTTCCGTTATAAGCTTATTATTATTATGTTGGCTTTGTAGAAGCCAACATTCTGATTTCCGTTATAAGCTTATTATTATTATTATTATTATTATTATTATTATTATTATTATTATTATTATTATTATTATTATTATTATTATTAGACAAAAATTTATTTAAAAAAATGCAGCGCAGGGCGTTCGAGCCACAAGCACCAAATTCGGATATGTCGTAGACCCTGGTCTGAAGTTTGTTGCTTCTATTTTTCTAAGCGATCGGAATTCCAGCATTCCCGGTACGGAAGCTCAAAATGGCCTTTTTTTCCATAGACTTCCATTATAAACTTTTGAGTTTTATAACTCGGCAAGTTTTCGAGCGATTTACACCGAACTCGGACAGGTTCTTTAGGACCTTACTCCGTACGAAGTTTTTATTCCGGATTTCCGACGGAATTTCAGTTTTCCCGTAGTCGACGATCGAACATCCCATAGACTTGAATGGGGAATTCCGAAAAGTCCTCTAAGCTCTCACACACAATACATCCAACTTTAAGAATTGCATGTACTGTTCTATGTAGTACAATAAGTAGAATCCCATAATGACTGCAGTATTGACATGAAATGTCCAAACTCTCAGTAGCCACTTTTTGCTAAAAGTATTGGCACCCCACCGGGTATTCTGGTGACGTCACTCGACACCACATGACGTCACGTGTAGCCCCGCCCCAAAAACAAGCGAAATCAAAAATTTGCACAACATGGACATGTGACATATCAAAACACTCAACACAATGAGGGGAATTGCCCCATGGGTATTCTGGTCACGTCACGTGACGTCACATGTAGCCCCGCCCCCAAAACAAGTGAAATCAAAAATTTGCACAACATGGACATGTGACATATCAAAACACTCAGCACAATGAGGGGAATTGCCCCACGGGTATTCTGGTCACGTCACGTGACGTCACGTGAGGTCACGTGTAGCACCGCCCCCAAAACAAGTGAAATCAAAAATTTGCACAACATGGACATGTGACATATCAAAACACTCAGCACATTGAGGGGAACTGCCCCATGGGTATTCTGGTCACGTCACGTGACGTCACGTGTAGCCCCACCCCCAAAAGAAGCGAAATAAAAAGTTTGCACAACATGGACATGTGACATATCAAAACACTCAGCACAATGAAGGGAACTGCCCCACGGGTATTCGGATCACGTCACATGCTCATGGCCGATCACCTCCAAAAGTATTGGCACCCTAGCGGTCCAGTAGCTTTCACAATCTTTCTGTCCACTCGCCTCCAAAATGCATCGGCCTTTGCGAATACTTGCACCATCAAAGCCAACATCAAAGTTTGTTGCGACAAACTTTACAAATCTAGTTTTAAGTAGTAATCTTTCATTGAATCTTAAGGTGAATTTAAGTTTCTGTGACAATTTCCCAGTTAGGGTGTGATTTAATTTTGAAGTCTAAGCTTGCCATTCCTTTCCTTCCTTTCTCTAATTTCTTCTTTCCAGTCTCTTCCTCCCTTTCCCCAATTTTAATTTCTTTTGTTTTATTTTATTTTTATCTTCATTTTCCCTATTTCTTTTGTTTGTTGGTGTAGTTAGTTTTTGTTGTGTTTGTCTCATTCATTAAATGCCATATTGTTGTGCCAAATAAGTGATTGTCTCTGAGTATCGCTCACAAATTAAGGAACCTGCAATATCTGGTCTGAATTACATGCTCTATTGAGTTAATTTAATTTAAATTACGGTATACAGTAAAAGGAAAGCGAATCTTTCTTGGCCGGGAAGATACCGCTTTCATAGAATTAATAAAGGTGCACGGCCTGTTCGCCGGACGAACAGACCAAATAAGCGTAACTTTAATTCCAGTACCGTTAATTTCAACTTAGGTTAAAATATTCAGAAGACACTATAACATGTTATAGTTACTTATAAATATTTACCTTGCTTCGGGAGCCAAAATCGCTGCACTACATTGTTCTGCATCTTAAACCGAGCATAGAAGTCATTCAACGCATCTGGGAGTAAGGCATCACTATTACAGTCAGGTGAAGCTGTCTTGGTCTGTTATTAGTAGCTCGACATTGAAAGACCTCGGTGTTATATTAGACAGCAACTTGTCTTTTAAAAATCATATCGCCCATACTACCAAAACAGCCTTCTTCCACCTTAGAAATATTGCCAAGCTGAGAAACATCCTGCTGTATCTGATGCTGAGAAGCTAGTTCATGCATTCATGACCTCTAGACTGGACTATTGTAATGCATTACTAGGTGGTTGTCCTGCATCTTTAATAAATAGGTTACAGTTAGTCCAAAATGCAGCTGCCAGAGTTCTCACTAGGACAAGAAAGTATGACCATATAACCCCAATTTTATCATCTCTACACTGGCTACCTGTTAAGTTTAGAATTGACTACAAACTGCTGCTACTTACGTACAAGGCTCTTAATGGTTTAGCTCCCATGTTTCTAACTAGTCTTCTAACACGTTACAATCCTTCACGCTCTCTGAGATCACAAAACTCAGGACTTTTGTAGTTCCCAGAATATCTTAGTCTACTAAAGGTGGTAGAGCGTTTTCGTATTTAGCTCCCAAACTTTGGAATTGTCTTCCTGATAGTGTTCGGGGCTCAGACACACTTTCCCAGTTTAAATGTAGATTAAAAACTCATCTCTTTAGTCAGGCGTACACATAATACATCCTGTAGTATCATGCACTAGTACATCAGACCGGCACATTTTTATGAACAGCAGATATGTTAATCCCTTTCCACTGCTTCTCTCTTTGTACCCATCCCGAGGCATCCAGACATTGTACCAGCTCCCAACATCCTCTGTGGGACGAAGCCTTTGGACGTCCACTGAGCCGAGGCCGACTCTAAGAATCCTGAGACATCTCCAGTTAGACTCTGTGATACTAAGGAGATCCGAAGTCCATGATCCTTACACCAATACAACATTTAAATGACTGTATATTACAATCACACCCCCAGTGTCACCCATATGAGGATGGGTTCCCCCTTGAGTCCGGTTCCTCTCAAGGTTTCTTCCTTTACCGATTTAAGGGAGTTTTTCCTTGCCACTGCTGCCTGAGTCACCTCAGACTTGCTCATAGGGGAATAAATACATACACATTGTGAACTATATATATACATCTAATAATAACCTAGAATTTTTATTCTGTAAATTCTTACTTCTTTTATTATTCGTTATTTCCTTTACCATTAATTATGTCTACCTTCTGCTCTATGTTTATGTTCTGTAAAGCTGCTTTGAGACAATGTCTGTTGTAAAAAGCGCTATACAAATAAACTTGAATTGAATTGAATTGAATTGTAGCTTGTGATCTCCTGTATGCCCTGCCACATGCGCCAGGGTGTATCCGCTGTACTAGATGTGGCTGTGGATTGTCTGAGCAAGGGCACGCTTTGCTCCTCTGATGGCTCGGGAAAATTTGGCCCAAAAATTTCTGGACGAGGAATTGGCTAACCAGCTGAGCATCAAGACTGTTCCTTTGCCATATGTTCTCCAGGTCCTGGCTGGATGGCCATACCTTACCTAAGGTCTCACGTTGTACCCAACCTGTATACCTGACCATCGCAGAACATCATCATGAGTGGATAACATTTCTAATAATTCCATCACTGCAACCGCCCATAATGACGGGATTTCCCTAGCTTCAGAAACACAATCCTGGACTGGACCAGCAGATAGCCATAGATCTCCTTTCTTAATCCACACCTCGCAGTGGCTGTCTATACCACCTACTGTATCAATCCAGTGGCAGTCCGACTGAAGCTCTCCAGAGTCCTAGGTATTTGTGACACTCACAAGATAAGTTTTGTTGAGATTATTATTTTTGTTTCCTTTCCTTCTATTGCAATGGTATTTGAATTTATTATTTATTTAATAGAATACTAATGAGAGATAACGAAAAAAACACTATGATGTACTTCACCAAGTGGACACAGGGTGGCAGTAACCACAAACAGTGTTACACTGGGACAATTAGCGGTGCAGAGCAAAATGTGCTCATAATCCGTGTTACTGGAGAATGAGCAACAGTTGTCCTGCGTCGCTGATTTCTCAGGAATATTTCTGATATTTTCAGGTTAGTTACAAACCTTTTATGTGACTAAAGATGTTTATCAGCTAATTTGAATCTCCAGTGATGTGTATTTTGTGAGCTACAAGTATGTCACACGTGTAGACAGTTAAAATTTAACGGTACGCAGTGGCGCAAAATGGCGGCCGATGTCCGCATATTGTTTATTTTATTTGTTAATTATGGCTTCGAAGCATTTGTGGGTTATTTCAGTTTGTGTGGAAAACACCTATGTGTGTAGTGCAATGTTAAAAGTGTAAAAGGTTCATTTGGATGTACAACATAACACCAGTTATGGCTGCGGCCTTGTTTATGGGCGCACACATGTTAATGTTATAGTGATACAGATTCAGATCATAGAACTGGACGCCAAGTTATGAGACATATGTGTATTATTGAAGTTTGGGTTCTTATACCGTAAATGTAATACAGTTTAACTGCAAATGGAATTTATTCTGTTGTATAAAGTGAACACTTACAAAATGGAGTTATTACAAAAATACTCTTTTGGATAAAAGGACAAAGATGTAGGGTGTTTAAAGGAAAAAGGATAAATGTGATTGATGTTAGACCAAAAATGGGATTTAAAGGGAGAATGTTTGTTTTTGGTTTCATACAAATGTTTGAGTTAATGTTTGTAAAATGTGTGAGGATACATTTAGGTGAAAGTAGACCTTTTGAAGAATATAAGGCAATTGTTATCTAAATGTGGATATAACCTGTGCTTCAATACAAAGCAGACAAAAATAACAGAAAATGATTCATGATTGTAGATGCAAAGTTAAAATGAAGTTGAAAATAAACATAATCCGTGTTACTGGAGAATGAGCAACAGTTGTCCTGCGTCGCTGATTTCTCAGGAATATTTCTATTTTCAGTTACAGGTTTATCTATATATCTGCCAGTGGGGACCTAGCAGGGACCCGCTACATATTCACCCTAGCTTCCATGTCTCCAGACTCAAACCTCTTCAAGCCTGTTCACTGGTTTGAGCTCTCTTTTGCTTGCCCTGCATTGTTCTTACTACCTGTGCTCCGGACTATTGGACAGTTGATTATTCTGTGTTTTTGCCTGCCCTGAATTACCCTGCCTGCCTGTGTACCGGATTATGGACTGTCCATTACTCTGTGTTTCTGCCTGCGCTGTATTACCCGGCCTGCCTATGTAGCAGATTATGGACTATTTATTACTCTGTGCTTTTGCCTGCCCTGCATAACCCTGCCTGCTTGTGTACCAGATTACTGTTCATTACTCTTTGTTTCTGCCTGGCCTGCATTGATCTGCCTGCTTGTGTTAGAATTACTGTGTTGCTCCGATTATCCGACTGTTATCTGCCCAGTTCATGCTTGAGCCAAGAGACTGCACCCCAACTGACAAAGCCTTTCCTCATTGCCTGCTAAAATAGAGCTAACACCTAGAGCTAAGAAAAGTGTAATGTGGACCTCTCACCCAACACTGTGAGCATCATTTCACTTAAGATTTAATAAAAAGCACTTGTTTTCCACTACTCTCCCCACCTCATGTGTGCTTTTTCAGTCATTTAGCCTTTTGCCATGTGCCTTTTGTTTACATTTTGTTTTCACATGTCTGCCCCGCCCTTGTCTTTTCCTTCCCGCCTTAGAACACCTGTCCTTTCTGTGTCTAATTGTCTAGCTTATTTATTCATGCCGTGTTGCTAAATCCTTGTTTTTTGTTTTGTCTCTGTATTGTTTTCTTTGTTTTTGTCATGATTTTTGAGTTTCAGTTTTGTTTTTTGTTTGTTGTTTTATTTAGCTATCCTGCATTTCTGTCAATTTATCCACGGCAACACCCCGGTTTTCTGACAGAAGGATTCCACCACTCCAGGACCCAGCGAGATAGCCTCTAGCCTAGCACCGGCAAATTGTGGGGGCATTTTTATTTTTTCGGATAATTCTTTCTGCCCTTTAAAACCCAACTTTTGTTTTTCTTTTTCGGTGGACATCACTCCACATATGTTCCAGTGGGGGACGCCGCTCCGCATCCTGTTTCCCGCAAAGGATGCCACCTCACTTCTTGCCTGCAGAGGAAGTCACCAGCCTTATTTTTGCTCTTTTTTTTTTTTTTTTGCGACATCGCCCCATACCTGTTCCGGTGGAGGACGCCGCCTCACTTCTTGTCCGCAGGGGGGTTATTGCAGGACCGTGTGTTTGTCCTATGTGGACATCACTCAGCCATTCTGCTCGGCTGTGGACGTTGCTCGGCCCCTCTGACTATGCCGTCAGGTGCCTTGATCCCCCCAGCTGCCTTGCCATATGCCTCGCTTGACCCACCTGCCTCACCACGTGCCTTGCTCCCCCTACCTGCGTTGCTCCCCCCTCCTGGATCATGGTTCCCTCTGATATTATGACGGATACAGGATTGGCGCTTTGGGAGCCACGCCTCGAAGGGGGTACTCTCAGGATCTATGTATCAGGATTCACTTATCTGCCCCGCCTTTGTCTATTCCTTCCCACCTTAGCACCCCTGTCCCTTATGTGTCTAATTGTCTACTGTATTTATTCGTGCAGGGCTGCAAATCCTTGTCTTTTGTTGTTACTGTATTGATTTCTTGGATTGTGTTGTGTTGTGATTTTTGAGTTTCGGGTTTTTTTGTTTGTTTAATAAATCTGTTTTATTTAGCTATCCTGCATTTAGGTCTTTTTATCCATGACTACACCCTGGTTTTCAAAAATGACAATCACTCAAGTTGCTGCAACCATACCAAACAGTCCATTAATATCGTAATCTGGAATATTATATACTGTGAAAATCAACACGACCAGCTCTGTTTTTTAAGTTTATTGTATTTGGCATGTAGATAGGAACAGTAAGTGCCTTAAAATCTTCAATAGTCTGTCAGACATCTGAAATCAGATGCTTTTTGTAATTTCCCATTAGTTCAGGTTAATATTCATGTAAATGTTTACATACAGTCAGGAAAATAATGAGGTTGATGTTTAATGTCTAGTTAGCTACAGTGCTTATTGCCAACAGTGTTGACTATTTAAAAAAACAGCAGCTTAGTAGAAGGTAATGCCATTAAAATGAGGCAGAGAACATTCTGCAAAAGCCTGGACATAGGAGGGGCAGTTCTGTTACATACAAACATTTTAAAAAACCATGTTAGATTTCATTTGTGTTGTGAAGGCAATGCTGAAACATGTACACTATATGGCCAAAAGTATGTGGACACCCCTCTCAATTGTAGACTTTAGGTGTATAAATTCAAGGACATATGCCCCTTTTCCACCGAAGGCAGTTTGAGAGCTGGTTTGGAGCCAGAGCCTAATTTAGAACCAGTTCTTTCTTTTTCGACAGCCAAAGCACCAGCTCTGAACTAGGAAAAGTTTCTTAAGTAGCACCAAAACATTGCTGGTTTAGACTTAAGAACCACTTTTTCTGTGTTAATGATAAAATAATGTTATGTACTTTCTCGATTACAACCTCCGTTTATAGAAATTACATGTAGCTGCAACTACACGTTGGATTTGCCACGTTTGGATGTTAATGTAGGTTCACAAAGCCATGGGCATTAACAGTAAACATCCGCAAACATAAGCTTACTATATGCAATGCCAAAACTCGACTTGAGTGGCAAAAATGCACACTGGTATCTAGAGTATTGAACATGTGTTCTCTGGAGTGATCACGACTGATAAGAATGCATAAGTGTCAACAGTATTTTGGTAGAGAAAGGATAATTATCTGGGGCTGTTTTTAAGGTTTGGGCTTGGGCAATCAGTTATAATAAAGGGTAAAGTTAATGCTACAGCATGCAAATATATTTTAGACAACTGTATGCTTCCAACTTTGTCAACAATATGGGGAAGACCCCAATTTTTGTGCACAAATTAAGGTCCATAAAAATGTTTTAAAAGACTTCCCAGCACAGTGAAGGATGATATAGTTGCAACTGAAGGGGCCATGATTTTGAAATGTCCAACAAACCCACAGGTGTGATGATCAAGTGTGCAAATACCTTTGGCCTTAAAGTGTTAACTGGAATTACATGAATAAACAGCATATGTTTGCAAAAGTTATTTTTCACACCTTACAGAGCAAACCTTAAAATGGTCAGTTTTCCTATTTTTGTCTTAACAAAATTGCTTTAGTATACATATCATACAAATATGTTAGAAAATATGTTGCACAGTCAATGTATTTGGTTTTTATGTTAAAACGTGGAGGTTCATTTAAAAAACATTTAGCACTCTATTGTGAGTATTGTGATGTGAGAATTTCCTTTGCAAAAGAAATACCTAAACAAGTAGATATTTCTTAATAAATTATGCTGTTAGTTAGATAATAAATAATTAACATCAAAATGCTCAATCAAAGTGAGTAACAACAACTTAAAGAACAATATACATGTGGCACACATATATGGCAGTATTTTTTTTTACTAATCTTACTCTTTACTTGGACTAATCACCCAATCTTATGTGTGTATTATGAGACATTACCTTACACAAATTTAAAGAATAAGAATGACAAAAATACAATATTTAAGAACACCAAGCCTGCTGACACAAACGCAACATAATTCGTTCAAAAAATATTAGTGCAATGTATATCTAGCCACAATGATCAGGGTGATTTATGGATAGCCACACACTCAACTCTGGGTAACATCTATTGCTTTTCTCATATCACTTAAAAGTGGTACTAGAATTTCCAAAAGGACTTTATAGGTCAGCTGTCCATTCTGTGAATCATAGGTAACCTAAAGGAAATAGAAAGTACAGCCAGTATTAGTCCAATAACGCAATAAAGAATTCCGTTACTCCCATGCAGTTTCTCAAGCATGAATGCTTGTCAAGCAACAAGAACTCACCCTAGTGAATGCTTTGATTGTACGATGAAGAACAGCCATTTCAACTTCGTCTGGCAGTTTCATTAAATGTGCAGCACAGTCCAGGATACACAGAAGAGTTTGTTTGTGGCCCTACATGACATACACAAACAGTGTTACTGAACCCTCAAAACAAAAAAAATAAAAATAACTAATTTTCCACAAAGCCTTAAAAGAACAAAATAAAACATATATAAATAAGCATATCTTTAAAAAAAAATAAAATCTATTCCCAAATCAAATAAAATGTACAGTAATACCATGGCACTAAATTTGAGTCTGTAACTGGTTCTGACAAATTACACTGTGCTTTTAATGATATTTATCATTTCTAAGAGGTCGGTTTCCTTATACTGTATGTTTACCAGAAGATCTGCACAATTTAACACAGTTAAAAAAGCAGATGTAGAAAAGTGTAAAATAAAAGGCAACAAGTAAAAATGAGTTCAGAATTGGTGACATCTTTAAATCTATTTCTATTCTGTTAAAAAAAAGAAAGTTTCTGAATGTGGATGCTGATGGAGGATTGACTATATTTTTCTTCTGAAATACCAGTAATAGCAGCTAATAATGTGTATGGACATCCTGCATACACGTCCTGCATACAAAACAGTATCCAGTCTCCTGTTTAAAAATGATTTGGTGATTTAAAAAAATTCTAAATTAATAGATAAAATCAGACATTTTTCCACATTTAATGTGATTTGAACCAAAATAATTCACGTGAAAAAACAAATACAAACATTTTACACTCTCAGCTTTATTAAACTAACTGATCTTATTCCAGACTAGACTATTGATGTGCCTCAAACCTACTTCTGTCAACACCTTATAAATCCAGAAGCTTTCCTCCACAAATCTGATTCTGGAACTGCCAATCCACACAAAAAGGCTTTATCTCATATTTAACTTGCCATTTCACTATATAAAAAACAGAAAAGCTTCTGTTTTGTCCTCTGCCTATGTTTTTTCTCACAGTAAGCAAACTAGCATCGGTGGTCATATTGGGTTTTTCCTTGAGATCTCATCCTTTGATTCTATGCACAGTTCCTTCTCTGATCACACTTCTGATCATTGTCATACACTGACTGGTCCCCTAGGAGACTTTTGTGAAGGTATGAACAAGCTCCTCAGACTTTCTGAGAAGCTCCTCCCCACTCTCCTCTGAGACTTCAACCTCCAAAATCCTATGGTAAAAGCCCTAGACTTACCCCTCCATTTATAGATATCAAGTCTTGCCCACTCCACATCTCTAAGAACCATCTGGTTTCCTTTGCAATTTCTTCAACTCACAGAAACTTCCACTTTATAAACCCTTTAACCATAGCTTCCTGCACTTTATCATCCTTTCAGACCCTGACTGTGTCCTCCCTACCACAGGGGTTACACATATACTACACCAAGATTTTCCTCAACCACAGACCTCTTCTGCCCTCTATCTTCTAATCCCAGACAATCCTTCTCTGTCAGATACTGTACGTTGTGTAGACATCTTGTGATGTGTTGTGCAGACAAAAAGAGATGTGTTGTGCAGACGAGAGAAGACAAGAAAAGCAAATTAAGAGCAGAAGAAACAATGTGGACAAAATTACAAATGGATATTGATCTCATTTCATACCACTAGATTTTTTCCAGTTTATCATTTGATGTGACCGTTTCCAAAAGCTCCTTCTATCACTCCTTCCACCACTGGATACAAGTCCTCCTATCAAGCTCAATGCTGCTAGATCAGACAATGCCATCAGTCCTCACTTCACAGAGGCATTCAACATTGTTAGATGTCCATTTCCATTTTCATGTCTTACTGGAGGGAGTGACATATCAAATGACATTCCACAGATGCTCCGTGTATATTCTCCACTGGTTTTCCACAAGGTTCAGAGACAAGAGAGAGATAAAGAAAACGAGAGAGACAAACACACAGAGCTGTGAATGTGTATATAAAGCATGCATCCCTAAAAGTGAGCAGATATAAATAAATGCAAATGAAGTGGTGATCTCAAAGCCTGAATCCAGTTAACTCTTTGTGCAAGCCCTCCCTAAACATACTACACTTGCCTACAAACCAAAACATGGACCAGCACCCATCTACTATAAAGCACCTTACTGCACCATGCTCCTGCCCATCCTCTACCATTGCTTCATTTACCCACTCTCTCAAGGTCTCTAAGGAAGGCATGTATCAAGGCTCTTCTCTGTACGGGTGCCTAGGTTATGGAATTAACTTCCCCTAAAGGTTCACACAACAGACAGTCACCAACGCAGTGCCCACGGGCACCTGGTCGCCCGCAAGGAGCACTTAAGGTGCCCACGAGGCATGTTCTAAAAATAGTACTGGTCAAAATATAGCTCTGTCTAAAAAAAATTTCTTGCTGTAGTTTTTGAATAAAAAACGTTTGCATTAATGTAGATTTTAAAATAGCGATATTTAATTTCATTTTATTTAATTAAAAAAATTAAAACAAAAATGTTTTATGTATATAACGAACTCTTAAGTTTCTTTTCTTTTCTGAAGTCAAATGACAATATTGCGCGCACGTCCGACTACTGACAAAAGGAAGCGGTGCAGCAATTTGCGATTTACCCCCAAAAACATGGCAGAAAAGCGACAAAAAACATACAATTTTCACTGTGTTTGGGAGGAAGAGTTCTTTTTTACGTCAGTCAAAGAAAAGTGTGTGTCTCATTTGCGGGACGACTGTTGCAATGGCAAAGCGGCACAATGTGGGGAGACACTTCAGTCCGCATCATGAACGTTTCTAACTACTCACCCGGCAGCGCATTAAGGACAGAAAAGGCCATTACAAATCCTTTCATGCAAGTGGACATGACATGCACGGCTGAGCAACTATGCTCTGTTCAAATTGGATGCTGGACAGGTAGAGATAGAAATCCTAACGTTGCAAAATGACCTCCACCTCAAAGCCCATTAGTTTGCATTAAACTTTTGGTGCCCTGTGGACATAGAAAAGTACAGTGGTGTATGCACAGCAGCTATGAAAGCTGCCTGCCTTTTTTGGTTCAACCTATCTCTGTGAAATAGCCTTTTCTAACATGAACTTTATCAAGAACACCATAATTCACCATAAGAACACCATAATTCCCTCCATGTTCACCTCTAATTTGGAGGTCCTGGGACTCAGGCTGCCGCTGTGTCAGTGGATCTCCAACTTCCTGACAGACAGACCACAAACTGTACGGGTGGGCAAACACACATCATCCACACTCACCCTCAGCACTGGAACCCCCCCCAGGGTTGTGTTCTGAGCCCCCTGCTGTACTCACTGTACACTTATGACTGTGTGGCCACTTCCAACTCCACCACCATCATCAAGTTTTCTGACGAAACTGTTGTGGTGGTCCTGATCTCCAACAACGACGAGACGGCCTACCTAACAGGAGACTAAAAACCCGGAGAGATGGTGCCAGAAGAACAATCTTCTCCCGAACGTCAGCAAGACTAAAGAGTTGATAGTGGACTTCAGCAGAAAGCAGGAGCGGTCATACCAACCTCTAACCATCAACGGGACCCCAGTAGAGAGAGTGGAGAGTTTCCAGTACCTAGGTGTTCATATCACACAGGACCTGTCTTGGTCCTGTCACATTAACAAACTGGTGAAGAAGGCCCGGCAGCGTCTGTACCATCTGAGACGCTTGAGGGACTTCAGACTACCCTCTCAGGTGCTAAAGACCTTCTATACCTGCACCATTGAGAGCATCCTGACAGGTAGCATCACTTCCTGGTTCGGGAACAGCACCATGCAGGACAGACGAGCCCTCCAGAGGGTGGTGCGGTCAGCTGAACGTACCATCCACACTGAGCTCCCTGACCTGCAGGACATCTACAGCACACGGTGCCGGACCAGAGCCAGGAAGATTGTAAAAGATCTCAGCCATCCCAACAATGGACTCTTTTCTTTGTTGCGTTCAGGGGAACGTTTCCGCTCCCTGAAAGCAAACACAGAGAGGATGATGAGAAGCTTCTTCCCACAGGCCATTCAAAGTTTAAACCAGGAGACACCTAGGATCTTGCACTGGACCTCTCTCTCCATCCCCACTGTTCTATGCACCCCCCTTCTTTTGCAATGACACTTTAACTCTGGACTTGCACAGCACAGTGCCACTTTATACACTATTTACACACCATACTGCACCTGGACACTTTAAGGACAATCTTCAAATACCATACACATTTATGTATATGCATATTATGCATATGTATATACATTATGTCTTCATCTATATTTTCATATTTTTATATAGTTTTCTTATATAGTTTTCTTATACAGTTTATACTTATTATTTTATTTCTTGCTTTTTTTTAATACTTTTTATATATCTTTTTTATTCTTATACCGGACAGTTGCATAGAGCATTTCACTGCATATCGTACCTGTATGTATGTGTATGTGACAAATAAAATGTGATTTGATTTGAACAAACACAGAACACGCCTTACTGATGCACATTTACAACACTCACTCAGTGTCAAATTATTCACCAGCTTACTGTACACTGGTGAGCAGAATGCAGTGCCAGGCTTCCCACTAACAGACATTTACAGACAAAGAAGAGATAACATGTGTTCATTGAAAACACAATAAGATTAACTAAAAATGGGGCACAGAAATGTGAAAAAAATGTTCAAAAAAGTTAGTGCATTGTTATGAATTAAAAAGCAATTTGTCAAGCTGCCCTTTTATTTGTAAATTAAATAAACATAAACCTTGAAGACCCCTGTAAGGCAAGTTAAAATTTCAGCACACAATCTACAGCAAGGGAATGACTTCAGAAACAGAATATCAGTGTAAAACAGAAAGCACATCTAAATTCTATGGAAAGCCTGTGTACTAAGAGGTGCACACCGGAGAGTCCCTCACAATTGGATAGATCTGTAAAAAAAATTTGCAAGGATAAATGGTATTGTAGGTGCCAGATATTTATTTTAACCTAATTTAAATGCTGTATATAATTTTATTTATTCTTTATTTAACATGTATTTTTAATTGCTCCTTCTATATGTGAAAGGGAAAAATTGGTCACAGGTACAATTAAAAGTTTTTGACGAGGTACAGAGAAAGGAGATTGGCAGGAGCGAGCAGTTCACGCTCTCAAGAACATGGACTTTTGACTATGATTTCAAACTTTAATTTGACGGTTTTGCATGTGTTTATTTTTTAAATAAACTTCACGGAAGTGAAGTATTAATATTCAGCCATTTGTGTGGTGATTGAGCAAATGTAAAACAAAGCTTCCATCTATCTTCATTGTGGATCAAAGATTTGCCTAAACAGGAATGCATGCTAAGCTAACAGACTCTTTCAAATTGATTAATTTTATGCAACTATTTTCATTTGTTTTTCACTTGAATTTTGTTGGATGGCTTATCTCAATGAAGGTTCAAAATGAACACGAAAATGTTCATAATGAAAATGTTTTATGCTCATTCACTGCATACATCCACTGTATATCCAAAACAAATCAGCCATAACATTAAAACCACTAACTGATGAAGTAAATAGCATTGATTATATATTTACAGCATTTGGTAGACACCCGAGGGGCCAGGTGGCTTAGTGGTTAGCATGTTCGCCTCACACCTCCAGGGTCGGGGTTCGATTCCCACCTCCGCCTTGTGTGTGCGGAGTTTGCATGTTCTCCCCGTGCCTCGGGGGTTTCCTCCGGGTACTCCGGTTTCCTCCCCCGGTCCAAAGACATGCATGGTAGGTTGATTGGCATCTCTGGAAAATTGTCCGTAGTGTGTGAGTGAATGAGTGTGTGTGCCCTGTGATGGGTTGGCACTCCGTCCAGGGTGTATCCCGCCTTGATGCCCGCCTTTGCTCTTCTACCTGTTCTTTACATACCCCACTTGGTGATATGTTGTCCCCTTTAGAGCACAGGTAATCCGGATTCGGTAATCTTGAAAACGGTGTATGTGGATCAGGGTAATCCAATCCAATGTTGCTTTGAAAAACCGGCATAAAAGTAAGACGGATTACCTGATCCTGAATAGGGATTTCCAAATCCGGATCATTTTGATCCAGATTAAACGTTTTGAACAACTGGCCCTGCAAGATTATAGTCTGTGTTTAAGAAATTGTTGTAATTGCATGGAAGATATTCAGTATTTGCGTGAGAGTAATACACCTACTGACATGCTGACTGTAGTGAAGAAATTGCCATACAAATTAAGGGGAAAATGGAGGTCCAAGGTCTGTGAAATGCAAGATCAAGCAATCAAAGAGCTACTTTTATCGACGTTGTCAAGTAAAAATAATGACTGATTCAGAAATCAGGAACTGAAATGAACAGAAAAGAAGTTGGAAAAGTTGGAGTCATAATGAAAAGATTGCATTTCTAAAGGAGAATGGCATTTGTTTTGGCTGTATGTGTACACGGTACCGGTCCGTGGACCAAATGGTACCAGGCCGCCCAAGGAACATTAAATTATTTCCATTTTATTTTCTGTATTTCTCGGGTTTGTGCGACTTTCCGTGGACGAGAGGTTAACTGAGAGACGTCATCTAAAGCCGCACCAATCCCGCGCATGCGCAAAATATCATGATATCGGGGCGGTTTTAGGTGACGTCTCGAAGCTGAGCGGCTGCAAGCGGCAGTGGCGTTGTAGCTTTGGTGGAGAGAAGGTGTATATCGCTCTTCTCTCTGTTCACCGGTACTTTCTCATGTTTAACAGTGCTTGGTGTACGTGTATATTGTGTTTGCTCAAATTTAACCCACAAATTAGTAAAAATGAGCACGAAACAGACGTCTTTAGAAAGTTAGAAACTCTGCCGGTGTTCTGGATTAAAGTCATGGCGGAATACCCTGAGATTGTCACCACAGCACTTAAATCCCTATTGCCATTTCCGACATGCTATCTGTGTGAAGCGGGGTTTTCTGCAGTGACGACAACCAAAACAAAACAACGGAATTAACTGGACATAAGCAACACACTTCGGGTGTCATTGTCTCCTATTACCCCAGATGGAACCGTCTCGTTGTAAAGAAACAAGCTCAGGGTTCTCATTGATTTAGCATTGTAGTGAGTTAAAATTGCATGTTTAAATAAAATGAAATAAAAATTATTTATTTTAATTTAATTGTATAGCTATGCCTGTGCATAATGTAAACATCCCAAGACAAAAGGATATTCAGAGATGGCCACATTTGAAACATGTGAACCTGCCTGAAATTGACTCTAGGGCTGTGCAATTAATCGCTCACGCAGCGCACAGCGCAAATTACAGCCAAGCTGAGTTGGAGAAAGATGTTAACCAATCAGAGCTCACGCAGCACACGATGAAGCTGAGTGGAAGAACCGAATAGGCGAGCGGGAGGAAGGAACATAAAATATGGATGCAGGTCAAAATAAAAATTATTTGGTGCCAAAGAGAAATTCAACGTCAGTCGTTTGGGAGTATTTTGGATTCAGGAGAGAGGATGTGTCACAGAGCAAGGTAATTTGCAAGACTTGTGAAATGATTATTCCAACGAAATGGAGCAATACTACAAATCTGTTCCAACACTTAAAACAGTGTCATAAAAAACTGCATGATCAATGCATGTCGACAAAGTCCATCGAAACAAACAAAAGCACATATCAAAGCCAGCCCGAACAGATTGAATAAGTATCCATTGTTCAAGCATTTGCAAGCGCCATGCCATATGAGTGAGGATCAAAACGGCACAAAGAAATTACCGACACGGTCACCTATCATATATGCAAAGATATGATGCCTGCGCACATCGTCAGTAAAGACGGCTTCCGAAGACTAATACAAACACTCGACAAAAGATACCAGCTGCCATCTCGCGCTCATTTCACACGATTTGCTATTCCTGAAATGTATGAGAAATGTAAGGTGGGCGTTGAATACGAGCTCAAGTAGGTGAAATACTACGGCACGACCACAGATATGTGGTCCAGCAGAACGATGGAGCCGTACATGAGTTTAACGGTAAACTATATTAATGACAACTGTTTGATGTTTTGATGTTTGCAAACAGCATTCTTCCCAGACGATCACACTGGAGAAAATATATCTGAAGGGTTAAAAGAAGCTTTAGCTTCATGGGGACTTTGTGAAGAGCAACAAGTGTCTATCACCACAGACAATGGAACTAATATACTGTAGTGAAGGCTGTCACTTTGAACTTTTGACACGATTGCAGTGATTCGGACACAGACTGCATTTGGCAATTCGTAAGTTAGATTTTATTATACATTTATATTACTTTACATTAAGTAATGTATACTTTACATTAGGACACTTTGTAGGGCATACTTTTTTATTAAGAAACAAATTGCGCAAAGATGTTTAATATGAAAACGTATTATAATGTTTTGTAATAGTATTTTCAACTTGTACACAAGTTGGAAAAAAAAGATGTTAGCCGAAGCCCAGGAAGAACTCCAGCTTCCCCAACATGCCCTCATAACATCATGCCCAACAAGATGGGGCTCAATGCAGCAAATGATAGACAGGGTTTTGGAGCAACAGAGGGCATTGTCTCAGGTCCTTTCAGCTGACCGTAATACAAGACACCTAGTGCCCCAATGGCAAGACACAGATGTTCTAGAATCTGTAAGTAAGGCATTGGGTCCACTTCAGGAGTTCACGGATGCCCTTTCCAGTGAAAACTACATCAGTGTGTCGTATGTGAAACCGGTTCTTCACCTGCTGAACACCAAGATTCTTGCAGTTGAGGATGAAGATACTGACTTGACAAAGACTATAAAATCAAAAATCTGAACTACAACATTTTTGGATCCCAGATTCAAAACCAGCTACACTGATGAGGATAAACTTCCAAACATTAAGGCCAGGGTCATGTCTGACATGGAAATGAGTTCACACAAGGCGAGTTAATTTATGTAATCTGGATGAAACTGTCATCTCCTAAACACTCTTTTATATGGCTTTTTAATCTTTTCTTTCTGTTCTTTCTGTATGTCAAAAGATACATCTGAATCTGTGAGTAACACATGCAGAGAGAATCCCGACATCAATCTACCTCCACCAGGAAAAAAGCACGGAAGTCCTTAGGAAGCTTCTTCAAAACGACATCAGCCATGCCAGCAGCTCTGCGACTTGAAGAAGCCATAGCCTCTGAGTTAAACAGCTACCTGCTTTCTCCATCCATTGACAGTGAGGAGGATACTCTGAAATGGTGGAGACTCCATCAGATAAAGACTATAAAATCAGGGTTTTGGAGCAAGAATGAGCAGGGTTGCACAAAAGTATCTTTGTATTCCTGCCACCAGCTCACCTTCAGAGAGAGTGTTTAGTACTGGGGAGAATGTGGTGACATGTCACCATTCATGCTTAAAACCAGAAATGGTGGACATGCTGTTTTTTCTTACAAAAAACCTTACAAAAAACCTTTAACCTTCAAACCTTTAACCTTTTAAGAGCAATCTGTTTTTTTGGTTTTGATTTTCTGTTCAGTTTTTATTTATTGTTATGACTGGAGTTGAGGTTAGTTAATCTTAATTTATTTTATGTTGTCTGTTTTTAAGACAATTTATTATAGTTTTGTTTATCAAGCAGTTAGTACTACTGTACAGTGTTATTTCATTGTGAAATGTTTTGTTATGCACTTCTTGTGCACTGAATACATTTAGAAAAAGCATGTTTGAAACAGCAAAAACAATTGTCAAAATCGCAAATAAAATTGCAATCGCAATATTCATTCAGAAAATCGCAATATGATTATTTTGTCGATATTGCACAGCCCTAATTGACTCTGATATAGAGCTGCTGATAGGAGTAAATGCCCAAAGGTTATGAAACCAATTCAAGTAATCAGCAGTGTGGACAATGAACCATATGCACTTAAAACTGGGATGGACAGTAAATGGTCCACTAAGAGGAGATAGTGATGGCCAATCAGTCTTTACATACCCTGATGTTACAGTTAACAGGATTTTGGCTTTAAGCTTGGGAGAGCTTTGGCAGAAACAATTTGAAGTTGATTTTCCTGAATGTAACACAAGTTAACAGGTTGGATTCTCAAGATAAGATCATAAGTTTATTGAAATGGCAACCAATTCATTAAAGCTTGTTGGTGGTCATTATTCTATTGGCTTACCCTTGAGAAATAAAGACGTTCATATGCCAGACAACAGGATAATTGCTGAACAGCATGCTCTGAATCTAATGAAAAGACTGAAAAGGGATGCTTTATTTCATTCTGAATATTCTGTTGTCATGAAAGACCTCATTTCTAACGGTTATGCTGAGAGAGTGCCAGCTGAGGACTTGGAACATAGCGATGGTAAAGTATGGTATATACCCCATCACGGTGTTTACCACGCTCGGAAAGGAAAGCTCCGGGTTGTATTTGATTGTGGTGTTACATTTCAAGTGATGCCTTTGAATACCCAACTATTACAGGGACCAGACCAAGGAACAAGTTGTGATCATGGCAAATATTGAAGCTATGTTTCATCAGGTCACGGTGCCGAAAGATGATGCAGATCTGTTGAGATTTCTTTGGTGGCCTGATGGTGATCTTACTCAAAACATGGTGTAGTATCGTATGGTTGTACATCTCTTTGGATCTACCTCGTCACCTAGCTGTGCAAATATTGCTCTCGGAAGGTGTGCACAAGATAACAAAGATTTCATTGAGGAAGTTACTGATGCGATCTTGCATAGTTTTTATGTGGATGACTATTGTCAGTAAATTCAAACCTTGTTGCTACATGCAAAGGAAGGTTTTACACTGACAAAATGAATAAGTAACAACAGAGACATTCTGGCAAATATTCCAGAAGAGTTCAGAGCAAAAATGTAAAGGATTTGGATTTGGACCACGATTTACTTCCAGTGGAGAGAGTACTAGGAGTTCAATCTGATGCCTTCAAGTTTTGACCAAAAGAGGGATCCTCGCTACCATGAGTTCTGTCTATGATCCCTTAGGAATTCTGTCTCCTGTGATATTATATGCAAAAAATATCTTGCAAGACTTGTGCAGGAAGAAACTGGGCTCACATCCTCACATCCAACTGTCAGCTCACATCCTCTACACCCTGTTCACCTATGACTGTGTCGCTTCCCACAAGGACAACATCATCCTGAAGTTTGCGGACGACACTGCAGTGATAGGACGCATCACTGGCGGTGACGAGGCAGCCTACAGGAGGGAGGTGGTCAGTCTGGTGTCATGGTGCGGAGACAACAACCTCACCCTCAACACGGACAAGACGAAGGAAATGATAGTGGACATGAGAAAGGAGATGAGAACGCATCAGCCACTGTTCATCCGGGAGCTTGAAGTGAAGAGGGTGAGCAATTTTAAATACCTGGGTGTCCACATCATTGAGGACCTCACTTGGACACCTCACGTCATACAGCTGGTCAAGAAGGCCCAACAGCGGCTGTATTTTCTGAGGAGGCTGAGGAAGTTTGGCATGTCACCTAAGATCCTCAGCAACTTCTACAGCTGCGTCATTGAGAGTGTCCTGACCAACTGCATCACTGTGTGGTACGGCAGCACTACTGTCATGGACCGCAAATGCCTGCAGAGAGTGGTGAAGACTGCGCAGAAGATCATCAGGACTCCACTGCCCTCTCTGCAGAGCATCTACCACCACAGAGTCCACAGGAGAGCTGCTTCCATCCTCAAAGACCCCTCCCACCCCCAGCACAGACTGTTCATATTTCTACAATCAGTACGGAGGTACAGAAGTGTGAAATGCAGGACCTCAAGACTGAAGAACTCTTTCTTCCCCTCTGCCATCATACTCCTAAACAGCTGACAGGAGTTTGCAACCATGGACATAACTGCTTAACTGTTTACATGGACATAACTGTTTACATTGAACTACATTTTTGCACATTCATTTTCTCAGAACTGCACTACCTCACCAAGAACTGCACTACCTCACTTTATTGCCTTATTCGGCACTGCACTACCTCACTTCTTATTGCCTCTATTAAGAACTGTACCTCAAGTTTATTGCTTTTATTGCTCTTTTTTTTGCTCTTATTTTTTATTCTATTTTATTCAATTTTTTTTCCCTTTACTGTATGATATTTGGTGTGGACAGCAAAGTAAGAATTTCATTGTGCAGGGAAAAATGCTTTGTCTGTGCATATGACAATAAACATTTTGAACTTTGAAGTGCACGTTGCCTTTGTTATGGGAAAATCTAGAGCAGGGGTGTCAACCTCAGGCACGCGGGCCAAATTATAATTGGTGTACTTATATTTGGCCGTGAGATCATATCAAATGTGCATTACAGCTGGCTAGCCGCATGCTCCGCTAATACTACAAATCCCAGAATGCTTTGCCACTGTATTGACGCGTAGTCACGAACAGCAAGCGCCCCTCATTCTCTGTTGACAGTCGTTAACAACCATGCTACAGTCACATCGGGCAAGTTAATTCCACCCTCCACAAAAATGGCCAAACGAAAGATGTACAATAGGAGCTTTCAAGACAGGTGGGAGGCAGATTATCTGTTCATGAATATAAAGGACAGACCTGTTTGTCTTGTGTGTGGAGCTAACGTGTCTGTAACGAAAGAATATAACATAAGAAGACACTATGAAACGAAACATTATGAGAAGTATAAGGACCTGGATGTAAAGCAGAAGCTCCAGAATGCGGAGGAGTTGTCTCCAGAATGCGGAAGTCTGGTCTCCCGGCAGACTATGTTCATGAAAACAAAAGCAAAAAGTGAAGCTGCTGTAAAGGCTAGCTTTATTGTGGCAGCAGAAATTGCAAAATCTGCTCGGCCCTTTAATGAGGGAGAGTTTGTCAAAAAGTGTTTGGTCAAAGTTTGCGACATCGTGTGCCCAGATAAAAGGCAAGAATCAATGTGATCAATGTGCAGAGTAAATCAGAGTGTAGAAAACGGAGTTTGAATATATGTTATCCTTATGCACTTTTTCTACTCCAATGCATGAACTGTTAATAGTCAAAAAGTTGGATTTTCATTGAATGAAATTATTACTTTTGGTTGTTTTGTTGTTGGTTTTGAAAAAGATCCACTTCAAAAAGGAACTTAAAGGTGCCCTTCCACACAAAACAGTTTTTACTTGTATTTTTTGATATGTGTTAGGTCCATATGTGTTTGTGTTTTGTCGGAATGTGAAAATGAACTGCTACCTTCCTTGTCAGCTCTAGCCACTGAAAAGAAATAAGAGGAGAAATCAGGTCAATTAGAAAAGCTGCTCAGTGTGACGTGGAATTGATCAAACTCATTACTATTCATGAGCTCTCCCACTTAAGACCACGCCCACAGAATTTGTTTAGCTCAGTGAGTTTCCTATACAGCAAGGATGGCTGAATGTCAACGGTCAGGTATTTTGCAAGCCAAAACTTATTAGGCTAATACATTGGTATAGATTCGGCTGCTTTTGTAAGGGATGATTATAAATTGGGATTAATAAGGGTATTGTCCGCGAGTATTTGCGAGGCAACGTCTTAGCTGACTTTCACCTTCAATGGAATTGTATTGCAATAATTGAACGGATCTCTCCCAGAATGATATGAAAGACGTGAATTAAAAGCACAAAATCCGTTGCCATTCACTGCAGTTATTATATAGCCTAATTATATAGATTTAACAGACCTTGGAAGGCCCATTCATGTGAATGAAACTTTATGCAGCAGCACTCTGAAGAAAATGCAGGCATTGCCCTTTTTGTCATCTACACACATTTGGCCACTAGCCAATGGTGTAATGGTTTAAAAGTAAAAATGTCAGAAGACAATTGCCACGAATACATTTTATTAAATTTCAAAATGCTTGATGGTTTACTAGAATGGTTAAATTACCAGCCAGATACATGCATGGCTAAACGAGCTGGTTGTGGTTCTTCTGGTGCTTCCGTCTCCTCTTCAGATTCAGGGTCATATATGGCAATATACCTGAAGAAGCCATTTTGCCGCAATTCCAGGTGATTGTAAACAAAGTTTCTCTAGCCTAGGCTACTTATTGCGCTGGGTGAATGAAGTCATGCTCTCATATCCTAGCGGTTAGCCAATCAAAGCCAAGCAGCATTGAATATTAATGAGAACTGGTGCAAATCGAGCTGAGTCTTCCTGCAGGCTTTCTATCCTGTACCACACTAGAATGGCTTGAAACAAGGTAACCAAGGCCATTTTTACACAAAAAATGTTAGAGTCCATGGTAAACTTCAGACATTACCACAAAAGTAATGAAATACGTGAAATACATTTAAATAAGAAATGAACACCACTGATGTGTCTTTTATTTCTAATTTAATGTCTTATGTGTTTGTAATATCAAGCTCTGGTTGTTCCAAATCCTGTGCTCAAGCAAAACTAAAGTTTGTTTCCATATGAAAAAGGTTGAACATTACATATCAGTTGCAGTTAATTTTTAAATAAATATTCAGTTTGGCCCATGACTTTATCTCAGTTTTATATTTTGGCCCACTGTGAATTTGAGTTTGACACCCCTGATCTAGAGTAGCTCCTCTGAAGCCAGTATCTATCCCTCCTATGGAACTTACAGCAGCAACATTGGCAAGTAAAATGGATTCATTGCTGATAACAGAACTGTTCATGCATCTTCAAGACTCTGCCTTTTGGACAGACAGTACTTCTGTACTGAAATACATTAAAAATGAAGTCTGTAGGTACCAAATCTTTGTTGCTAACAGAGTTTCAGAATTCCTTAAGGTGCCTCAACCATTACAATGGCGGTATGTAAACACTGCAAAGGTAAAGGTACTTTGATGAATTCTCAAGCCTGGAAAAGGGAGAACATGTAAAACGGAACCGTCAAATTTATAAGCTCAATCCAGTACTTGAAGATGGTGTTTTAAGAGTAGGTTGATGGTTGAGTAGGGCATTCATGCCTGAAGAATCAAAACATCTTGCTATACTTGCAAAGGATTTTCACATCTCCAGCATTATTCTTAAACATATACATCAAGAAGTGGGTCATGGTGGCCGAAATGACAAGCTCTCAAGGTTACATCAGAAGTATTGGATTCCTGGTGCTAGTGGAGCCAAAAGGAATATCATATCTAAGTGTGTGATCTGCAAACGTTTGCAGGCAGCACCAGCGCATCAATAGATGGCAAACCTACCTATGAACAGAGTCTCTCCAGACAAACCTCCATTTATGCATGTCGGAGTTGACTGTTTCGGACCCTTTGAAATTAAAAGTAGAAGTATTGTGAAAAGGTACGGTGTTATCTTCACATGTCTAACCATTTGTGTCATTCATATTGAAGTGTTATCATCACTGGATACTTACTCCATTATTAACGCACTACGAAGATTTATTGCAAGACGTGGACAAGTCCTAGAAATGCAATCTGATAATGGTACAAACTTTCATGGTGGAGAACGTGAATTCAGACAAGCTATTGAAGGCTGGAACCAATCTCAGATCAATAACACACTTCTGCAGAAAGGAATCGAGTGGACCTTTAATCCCCCAAGTGGTTCACATTTTGGAGGCACATGGGAAAGTCTGATTAGGTCTGTGAGAAAAGTTCTTAATGCAACTCTATGAACACAAACTCTTGAAGAAGGTCTCCAAACAATTTTATGTGAAGCTGAAGGAATAATAAATAGACTTCACATTACTAAGGAATCTACTGGCCCTAATGATCTGGAAGCACTAACACCCAATCACTTGCTGCTGTTAAAGGCCATACCATCACTGCTACTAGGAATCTTTCAACAAGAGGATATATATGCTCGTCGAAGATGGAGGCAGGTGCAATATATATCGGACCTGTTCTGGAAACGATGGACAAAGGAATACTTAAATCAGTTGCAAGAGCAGCAAAATTGGTCAGCTCCACTTCATTTCAAGTGATATTGTGCTTTTGGTCGATGATTCAGCACCACAGAATTCATGGATAACTGGAAAAGTGATTCAAACTTTTCCAGATAATATAGACTTCGTTTGCCAGGTGCAACTGAAAACCAAGACAAATTATTTGAATAGACCAGTGGCAGATTTTTGTCACTGGTCTATTCAAATAATTTGTCTTGGTTTTCATTTTTGCGACTCTTTTACACAAACATTAACCTCACATATATGGCAGTGTATTGATAAAATACACTCTCCTTTGGACACTCAAGTGTTAAGACTTTACAAGGACTCACTGCTAAAAAATTGTTTTGCAAATGCACAAACATTGAAAATGGATGTAAATCATTTTTGATGTATTTAAGATCTTGAATTTTTGCAGGTCTCCTATATGTATTTAATGAATGTAATTATTTTTGAGTCATAATAATTAGGTGCTGGGAATGTAGGATCCATGTTAAGTGTATGTCATGTGACTGTGGGAGAATAGGGGCGTCAGTAATTATGTAAGGTTAAAACACTTGTGTCTAGCTTTGGAAGCATGGGGGTGAGTGCAAGAGCACATATTTTTTGGTTGACCGTATAATCACTGTATAATAATAATATATTAATTGAGAAGCAGTATTGTTGACCTTGAGCAAATTACTGTTATACATGCTATATTGAAACAATCTTCAAATGGATGGAGAATAAACAGCAAACTGCAAGGACGATTAACGTGTCACAATTTTATTGCTTCCCACTCAGCTCCTTGGCGGTTTTAAGATTATTGTGCCGCTACAGACAACACACAAAAGCAACGCCAACCAGAGTACATACTGTATATTCTGCAACATCTGCAAAAATACTGGATTGAACAATTAATGTAAACGCAGCAGTTATATGAGGTATTGTAAGGTATTGTGCAAAACAGCAATTGACTGAAGTACTGTATGCAAGACAGCATGTGAAAATAGCAAGAACAGTGTGCAAAACAGCATGTACAGTTTGATATGGGTGCAGACATAGATGTATATTGGAATAGTGTGTATATGGTACTAGTACAGTCTATAGAGTACTATGGGACTAGAGTAGTATGCATGTGTGTGTGTATTGTCTTCGGTACAGTTCAGTTCAGTTAATGAGGAGTCTGATGGAAAGAAACTGTTACACAGTCTGGTCGTGAGGGCCTGAATACTTAGGTACCTTTTTCAAGCAGGCAGGAGGAAGAAGAGTGTGTGTGAGGGGTGTGTTGGGTCATCCACAATGCTGTTTCCATGTGGATGCAGTGTGTGGTGTAAATGTCTGTGATAGAGATAAGAGAGACTCTGTCTTCATTATCTGCTGCTTGTTCTTTCAATCTGAGATGGTGCAATTCACAAACCAGACAGTGCATTGCAGACCACACGCTGCATCTGCAAAGCCAACAGCATTGTGGATGACCCCACACACCACTTTAAACAGACTCTTCTCTTCTCCTGCCGCCTGGAAAAAGGTACCTAAGAATTCGGGTCATCACAACCAAGCACAGTTTCTTTCCACAAGCCATCAAACTCCTCAACTGAACTGAACTGTACCGAGCACAACACGAGCACTTACAATCAACTGTATGGATGGCATTGACCTACACCAAATACTGTACATGCTCTTCCAATATACATCAATTTACACAGCACCACCCATATCAAACTTTTTAGATGATGGATTTGCACAATGTTTTTCTCTTTGCACATGCTGTCTTGCACA
Source organism: Tachysurus fulvidraco (assembly GCF_022655615.1). NCBI lineage: Eukaryota > Metazoa > Chordata > Actinopteri > Siluriformes > Bagridae > Tachysurus > Tachysurus fulvidraco. The sequence continues at coordinate 11,098,857 of NC_062519.1, forward strand.
TTTCAGTCAATTGCTGTTTTGCACAATACATTACAATACCTTATATAACAACTGTCATTATGTTAAGTGTTCAATCCAGTATTTCTTCACTTGCAGTAGACAACATACAGTATGTACACTGGTTGGCACTGTGTATTGTCTTTTGTGTATTGTCTTTTTTGTACTTTTTCATATTTTTTGTTTGCACTGTCTTTTGTCTTGCACTGTCTTTTTGTATTTTGTCTTGCACTGTTTGCACCAGGTTGCACAGATGCGCTTTTTATTGCTAGGAATGACTTACTTAAGTTCTTAGCAATGTCTTTGTTTTATGTACCATGGTCCTGGAGAAACATTGTCTCATTTCACTGTGTACTGCAACAGCTATAAAAAGCTTCTTGACTTGAAGTCTGGAGGTTCTCCGCCAGATGAACACCAAGGAATTTTGTGCTCTTGACGATCTCTACAGAGGATTCATCAATATTCAGTGGAGAGTGGTTCTCTGATGGATCGGGACAGTTTGGCCCTGGCTGTTCTTAGGGCTGCTAGGTCTCTAGACTTCAGCAGTGCATGCACTTTAGCAGTCATCTATGGCTTTTGGTTGGAAGGTGTGGTGATGGTCTTGAAGACAGTCACGTCATCAAAGCACTTGGCAATGTAGCTAGTCACTGATGTCGTGTATGTCGTGTGGATGAGACATACTAATGGATACTAATAGTAATACTAATATTGTGCAAAAGAGTTGGACTGTAAAGGTTACTGATACTCCTGATAAATGGGCTGCCACAATCTGTCTTCTTTGGAACTCATATCAAACAATGTCTTAAACTAACCACTGCTGAGCACAACCTGTTTTATACTGGCATGCAACCTAGAAAATATAGAGCAACAAAAATTAAAAAAAAACATTTATATGCAATATTTATTTTTTCACAGTAGCCTACACAAAATAATAGTAATCCCTATAACAGTGGGTGTTCACATTTTGTCCAACCCCCGTATTTAAACAGTATGACTATCAGCCCACTAACCCCTGTTTTCCAGTATGACTATCAGCCCACCAACACCATCAGCCCAGCAACACACACCCAGCACCCCTCCTCAGATAAATTTTAACAGCTGTGATTTATTCCTCAGGTTATTAAGGACACAATACATACATATACATATACATATACATATACATATACATATACATACCGCTCTCATCCAGTTAACCACAACTGCATGCAAAAAATTTTAAATAGGCATATATCTTTGGACTTCTTTGGTCTGAGCAACATTACCATTCTATAATGTTGCTAAAAGACGAGTTCATCAGCTGGTAACTCAACTTCTCAAACCAATATCTCCAAGTCCATGGTGGTTATACAGCAATCGAAAGCCCATAGTTAAGGGACTGGAGTGTATGCCACCACAGTATCAAAGCCTAACAGAAGCAAACACAATGTCACCAAGCTACTGCTCCATAATCCGTGGAATTGTTCCACAGACCTGCTACCTGATGCCATCCCTCCACATTTTGTCACATGAAACATGAAATCTGTGTTGCCAAAATTCTACCATAATGTTGGTGATCTCTGTTATGATAATCCCAGCATACAGACCATTTCAGAAATGTGCCTGACTGGTTTTGAAACAGTTGAGAACCATCTCTGTGTTTCTGGACTGTTTTGCACACAAAGTCTATGACATGTGAAGAGAGGCTGATACACACAAGACAATGCCTTCACCTCAAGACAATACCTTCAGGTCTAATGACACATCGGCCCTCTGCACAGCAAGAGCCAATATGTCTCAAACTACCAAAGAGGCAAAGCACAACTTTCTAGAAAGTGTCTATGGTCACTATCTAAACACCAAAGACACACAGAATATGTGGCAAGGCATCACTACAACAGTTGTCTCTGATGTTGCCTCCTCACTCCCAGACAGAGCAAATAATTTCCATGCCCAGTTTGAATCACAGAACATTTTAGTAGGAAAGACCATCCTAATGCCATTGTGAGCCATGTAGTCATACCCTTGTACTTCAAGACATCCACCATAATCCCTGCACCATAGAATTTGCCTGTGTCCTGCCTGAATCTCTACAGACCTGCAGTATTCAGACTTCATCAAGTGCTTTGAGTGGTTAGTCATGAAACATATAAAAAAACAGTCCTCCCAGCATGTCATCGATTAACACGGCCGGTTGGCATTGCAACTGTAACACTGATTAAAGTATAATGCTGAAAAACTGATTAATGATTGATTTCAATGATTAATGAAACACAAAATAAGTGTATATAAAATATGTCTGAATAAAAGTGGATATGAAACCTACTCTGCAGAAGTAACATTAAATCATTAGGCCATGGATTAACCAAAATGACCAGGATAAAGCAGTTTCTGAAAAAAAGAAATTATTAATTATTTTAACCTAGGAAACATATGGCTAGGGTTTATTCAATCCTGTGAAATAAAGTAAAGTAAGTTTGTACCATGTTCTTCTTTTACCTTGTCCATGATGCTTAGGGCTTGCAAAGGATCGTGGCTGTTATGATGTAATGCTTCCACATCCTTTTTGGTGATGATCGGCTCCTTCAGCTGCTCCAACCATGACCACATGAGAGCAGAGAGCAGCAGTGGATCACGCTCTATGCACAACCTCTCCCAAGCACCTTCTCTGCAGTTTAACTCTGTCTGAAATTTAAATAGAAAACACACTATAGGTCTGAGTACTCATTATGATGACAGTGATTACTAGATTTCATAACCAGATTACCAATTGACAATTATCTGGTACCGTTGTTGCCAACATTACTAACAAGAAGCATGAACTGATTTCTAATATCAAACTGCAGAAATGTCTGGCTTTATAAGAAACCAGCTGAGTGTATAAGCTTACTTTATACAGATGTTACAATGCTAAAATAACTGATGCCTGGTCTGCAGTTTGAATGTCCATGGCAGATGTTGACAGACAGATTTTAACCAAAAGAGGGCCAAATAATCATAAAACTTTCTTTACTATTTTATTACTGATATGAAAATAACTTGTCTGCCCAAATAAAAACATTAATTAGTTTAATACATAAAAAAGAAATAATAAAGTATAAAAGGGCTTTGATTAATTAAGCCTTTTGTCAATAGTGCTTTCTTAGGGAAAGAAGTGGATGGTTCATGAGCAAATTGTTTTTTTTAACTGGGATGTTTGGATGCCCTCACACGTTCGCTTAAGTTTATTGACAATAGTGTGGCTGGACACTTTATGTATGTCTCGGAGCTTGAAATGTGAATTATATGAGAGAGATTAGTGTGACATTTTCATTACATTAGTCATTATGCAACAATGAACAATTTAAATGTCAGGCAACATTTTCAAAGCACTAATATGAAGATAATTTTTTGTTAAATAAAATAAAATTCACCAAGTTTTGGTGAACATTTTTGTACCTGCCACATTGAAATAGCATCCCGTAGATTCTCCTCTTCAAAATCCATCATGAGAGCCCTAGCCACAAGAACATGACGAACCTCTGGAGAAAGCTCAGTCTGGAGCAAGAGAAAAGGAACATTTCCTGCTTCGCTGGTTCCTGTAAAAGTGTCTTGCTTTTTATTACCCTGGTTTAACCTTTCTTCTATCAGCAACCTGGGCATTATGACTGCACTGCTCCTCAAAAACCCCAGAGACCTGCTGCGCTTTGTCTCTCTCAATGGTACCCGCTTCCTGCAAACTAGTGAGGGAGGCACGTGTTCCACCTCTCTCTTCGGTTCGGCAAGGGACGCTGAGAATGAAGCTAGATAGTCAGGTTTAGAAGTGATACAGTTTTCAGGACTCAACAGAGGTCTGGAGACCTGAACATCTGGAGATTCTGCTAACCTGTTCTGAAATACACAGTGTTCATGCGATCCAAACCTCTTAGACCTAGAGCCCAGAGAATGCAGAGCAGTGTCGCTGAAGCTACGGAATATCTGAGCTTTATTAAGATCATTTAAATTATCAACCTTATAAGAAGGAGGAGTGGAGGATTGCAAGGAGTGGGGTAAAGTCAAAAGAATGCCCTTTCCCCTCATCTCCTTGCCTAGCTGCTGCAAGGCCTGTTGAGATATAGTCTTCTCTACCTCAGCTGTCAAGTCAGCAATCTGAGACAGGCATTTTTCCTCTGCTGTGTGTTTGTTCTCAGCAATGTCTAGCAGGAGCTTGCAGACCATGTAAACTATCTTTGGCACATGCTTCATGTGGCGAGCCTCATAGCCATGCAGCAGGTGTCGCTGACGTGTCAGGTACTGCGACAGTGTGACAGCATGTGATCGTGGTTCGACACTCGAGAACACACAGTGTAGCGGTGCTACAAAGCGTGCAAACTCACGCACACACAGTAACTGGCCTCGTGTCTGTATTGAGCTTGGACGCTTTGCCCGCACAAACAATATGGCTTGGTCTGCACTCATCCGTGATGTGAACACTAAATAGCAGGCCAAGAGAACCCCTGGAAACACAAACAGCAGGAAGATAGACAAACAGATAGATAGTTTATCTAAGGGAAGGGGCTTAATATAGCAGACACATAAACAGTCAAAAATACAATCAGAGAAATATATATGTATAAACGTCAAGGTAAAGATGGCAGAAAAATCCAAAGTGTCATTTGTGCAAATGTAAGTGTCTTTAATCCAAGTTACATTAGAGAAAATGTATAGTCCATTGTAAATGTTATAGTAGAATCTCACTTAGCAAAATTATATTTGTACTGTATGTGTCTACCAGCGGAACAAACTGAGCTGTTAAGGGTTGCTAAAGGGTCCAGAAGGGACAGCAAAGTGGTCCTGGTACTTGGAACTCATAACTTTCTAATCAGTAGGCTAATGTTTTAACCAATGATATTCACTTTATGTGACCAAATACAATGTGAGCTTTATTAATATTCAAATGCATTTAAATATCAAATTATACTGGTGGTGAAGTGTTCTGGTGCTTTTATAAATTTTTTTATGAATTTATTTAATGCAACCATTTTTATGTCAGTCAAAATTACAATAGAACAAAATTTCTTCAATTACAGGTCTCTAACAAAAAAACTGCATTTAGCATACTGCAGTTTAGTGCTGTCTGATTCAACAACATGCATAATTTCAGATCCGTTTTTACTTCCCTAATACATCAACTGATTTAATGAAGTAAGATAAAAAGCTATGTATTCCTGCAGTTTTACAAGAATTGTTGATCATTAATGTGGGGATGCATGATACTACTGTGGTCATGCTTAGTCAAGAGAGATTCTACAAATATACATTTTTGTTGCATACAATAATGTAATTAATGTAATTATTTCATGCATACAAGCACAGATGAATGCTAACCTGTTCTTCCAAGTCCAGCATGACAGTGAATGGCCATCTTTCCCTCCTGCACAGCAAAAGACATGACTTTCACCATGTCTAGGATTGTTGTAAGAGAGGCTACTCCATAGTCTTTCCATCCAAAATTGTAGAAATAGACTAAAAGTTTCATACATGTAAAAATGTACATACATGTCAACAGTCAAATACAATTACGTAATAAATGCATAAATAAAGACGTTAACATATTCAAATCAACATGGTGACTATATCATATAAGCAAACAAAACAATGCTATTTTATTACATTTATGAAAAACATATGCAAAATTTGACTGGCATTTTGAGCATTTAATGACATGCTGAAGCCTGTGGAACCTTTTCCCTAATGCACTTTCCTAGAGGTTGCTGGCTAGAAGTAATGAATCTCAGGAGAGCTTGTTAGGAGTTGCCAATCCTCTACTCTAGATTCATAACAAACATGGAATACACACACATTATTTTGAAATAGATTTGAAATGGACTCCTTCCAGCATCTATCCCCTTGGATTACTTGGACCACTGTAGTCAGTTAAACTTCATGAAGGACGATAAGCATGAATCTATTCGCCTAAGTTGCATGTGTGACTCACTCCCTGCCTCCATGAAGACCTCTGGGCGGTATGTGAACCCACTCTCTGGCTCCAAGGGGTAGCCACAGCTGGCATGCTCTCCTGGGCGCTGCAGGTTAATTATGGTCTTTAGTCTGCATCTAGGAAGAGCCAAGTGTAAACACAACATCACCATTGTGTTACCTACTTATTAGCATTAGCACGTAGAGCATAACCTACCCTAAGAACTGGTCGATGATGTTGTATTTTTCAATAATCTCAGTGGAAGGCCTTGCCATGGCTAATAAGTTGTCTGTGACCCTGATGTAAATAAAACAGAGAAGACTACAATAAATAAATATCACAAATCATTGCGTCAAAGAGTTGCCAAAGAAATTGTGAGACTTAATTGTTGAAAGGTACCAATTGGGAGAGTGATATAAAAGGATATTGAAGGCACTAAATATACCATGGAACACTGTCAAAACTATCACCTATAAGTGGAGAAAATGTGGCACCAAAGAGGAATAATGCATTAAAGATGTAACAAGTATGACATTTACTTTGTAATTCTTGTGTTTATATTTAAAAAAAACCTGCAATTTATAAATCAAACTGTATTTATTAAGTTTGCTCTACTTTCCAATGAAGATGAGATCCGGCTTACCATGAAGAGTAAAGTCCCTTGATGGCCTTTTCCTCATCACTCCAGCGTGATGGGTTTTCATACTTGCAAGCTCGTCCTCCACATGCCATGGAGCACTGCATATGGCCTGGGATTACATGCCTTAGGGTCTCGCCCACCTTGGTGTACTTTGCTGTGGGGACCCTGACACTTGGTCTGAAATCTGAAACCAGAGCCGTGTCAACATAAATAGTATGTTCCGTGTAAACAATCATCTCTACATCTCAATACACCAGCAATGTTAAAACATCTAAATACTGCACAAAAAAGATCAAGACTGTCTGTTGTTATTTTCAGCCCATTAGCACAGACTAATGACAGAGAACAATCAAACCACAGAACAGATGCAAATGCCTCATTGCAAATGCCTCATGGATGACAGAAAACCCGACCATTCCAAGAAAATAATTGTGTTCTAGAGGTTCATTGTAAGCATGAAATACAAACTTTAGAAAACAGAATTACATTCACATGTGTTCAATGCTGCCTGCTCCTCAGCCATGCTGATTGTTTTCACAACCTTCTGAGCGGACAACAAGAGGATGGCTGGGCTACTCCTACGTCTCCTCATTTGAACTTTCTGCATGCCCCTTCTCAGTATGTGGAGTGAGGAAAGAGCACAAAAGAACGAACTCTACTGCCACGGTTGCACTCTAGGTGGTCTCCATGGTGACCAGTGTCCAAGTCAGTGGGAGATGGAGCAGAGGTTTACATCTCAGATTGCTTAACGTGTTGGAAAGACAGATGACTCATTTTCCATAAGAACTGTATAATGCAGAGGTGCAGTGGTCAGAGAAATGAGTCCAAAATAACTCTTCTGCTAATGTACTCCATATTAAACTATAAAGGCGAAACCAAAAGTGAAATGCTTGCTGAGAGAGAAATTGTACCACCTCTCTTTGTTCTTTTAACATCATACAATAAACAATTTAAATTCCATTTAAAAATACAAAGAGTAACTTTAGATTTTTTGTTTTCAATAATTTAATTTGTTATATTATCTTTTAAATTATAGATTTCCTTAATGTTTCCCAACAGATGTTTGTCCCTTTGTAACTGAGTGCATTAGCAGCAAAATCCTTTTCACAATGACAGAAACATGCTTTGACATGTGTGTCCTCAGTTGCCAGGGACACAATAGTCAGTTACTAGAATTTCACTGTTGGTAAAACAAAACTACAGCAATCCATATAATCTCAGTCTTTCATTTACACAAGAGCTTCACAACATAAAAACTACTTTTGGTGCTAAAAACTATAGGTTATATGACATACTGTAGCTGTGTTTTAGCACCCTGATATATTCAGATCAACATGAGGTGAAAATAGCTATCAAAAATAAAGGCTTGCATTAAGAATAGATAAATAACATACAACCATGATCCAAACAAAATCACAATATACAATTTATTTTAGAGCTAAAAGTCTTTTTATACTGTGTTAAGCAGGACTTGCAGACTCTAGTATTATAACAGACATTAGTTTTCACAGCAATAAAAAAGTGACGTGACATATGGCTAAGTACGGTGACCCATACTCAGAATTCGTTCTCTGCATTTGACCCATCCAAAGTGCACACACACAGCAGTGAACACACACACACCGTGAACACACACCCGGAGCAGTGGGCAGCCATTTATGCTGCGGCGCCAGGGGAGCAGTTGGGGGGTTCGGTGCCTTGCTCAAGGGCACCACAGTCATGGCCGGCCCGAGACTCGAACCCACAACCTTAGGATTACGAGTCAGACTCTCTAACCATTAGGCCATGACTTGCCCCACAAGTCGTGTGCTAGTCGTGTCCCCACAAGTCGTGTGCTAGTCGTGTCCCAATAAGCAGTCTAGCATACAAAATAACACAAATCCCATAAGTCCAAACGCTGTTTTTTTTTTAAGCCAAAAGGTGCAAACACATCAGTGCATGTGTGTGCGATGGCATACCTGGCTCCATGTCAGAGGTGTGCTCTACACTGTCCCATGCACTGCTGCTGTTGGAGTTGGAATAGGGCACGTCACTTAGCAGAATGACACCTGCTGCCATGGCAGAGCCTGTAAAAAGGTGAAGGCAAGTTTGGCATCAAAAGGCTGAAAACAAAACCCAGGAGGGGTTAGAGCAAACACCAGAGAGAACAAATAATCACAGAGTTGCCCCAGGCAATGTGACCTTTAGGGGAAGAGAAGTATGGAAGGGTGTTAAGCAGGCTGCTGTTTAATGCATGCTGGATCTAATGGACTCACGAGGTTCTAAGCCGCTCCTTTCCATATTGTTGGGAAATTTATTTCACACTATGCGATAATAGAAATGAATCTAAATACCATAAATATGAGTACCTCCCTGAAAAGTAACTTGGAAACTGAAATCATCAAACCCTTATTATATATTTTCTATTTGAAGTTCTTTCTTTCTTTCTTTCTTTCTTTCTATATTCATTAATTTTGCAAATAACAACAACAGTCCATGCAACGATCAAAGCCGCTTTACTAAGCATGCCAAAAGTAAAAGTGATAATTAAAAAATTCGGCTGTGGTTAAATATGACATGTGACCACAGGTACACAGGGCATACCCTACCAAAGAAAGGTTTAGGTGCTGTGCCCTGTAAGTGTTTTTGTGGAGCACATTAAGCTACTGTAAATGAACATAAATATAGTAAAATAACTTGAATTACAGAGGTTGGACAAAGAAACTGCAACAATGGACAATATAGTGTTCAGAGGTTCCATGCCAACATATGCATGGCTTGGTGGATAATCTTCACTGACTTTACATTTTATAAGTAAAAGCATAGTGTTAAGGTTAAATTAGCAGAACAATAGCACACAAGTACAGAAAATATTGCAATCCACCCTTAACAGGAGACATATACTGTAAGAGTTCAAAAGAGGACAAAGTTATGTGTGTCGCTGGTGCAGTCTTTATGGATTATTAAAAGCCACAATATCCAGGGTAATATTGACATACCACCACAAAGGAATCACATCCAATAGGAGTAACTGTCCATGCAAGAGAAAGCTGTCCTAAAAGAATGTGCGGGTACAAAACCACAGCTGTCCAATTCACTGTCCAATGCAAAATTAAATGAGTGCCTTGGCTCTCTTGTTTCCACCAAAACTGTGGTGAGTTTGACAGGATCAATATTCATGGATAGGCTGCTATAGTTTAATTTTTGGTCACCTGTGCCAATGCCAAACATCAATGGTTTCAATGGTGCAAGCAGTGGAAATCTTGAATTTCACAAAATACCTTGACCTAGTACCTGATAGGCAATTAAGTGACCATCTCTGTGTTAAATCTATGAACTCCTGCATATCAGATGCTAACCAGTCTTTCTAACATTACCCCACTTTCCATAATAGCTAATTCTATTTAAAATACCAAGGTAACTACCAGTGACCTGCCTCAAACTTCGCATTTTATCAATCCACGACTTTGGATTACTGGATTACATTACTGAAGAAATAAAGCTAATAAAGCTAAGATCATCTTTATTTGGGCACCATAAATAAGTAAAGGTGGACAGAATCTTTAGGTTCCAGTTACTTTAAGTTTAAGAAATAGTACATTCATGTGATATGCTGTATTTAATTCATGCTGTAAAGTGAGCAGAGTAAGGTACACTTCTTTGGTTCCTACCAAAGTCATGTCATTAAAATAAAACCACAGGAGGCTTCCTAAAGCCTTAAATATTAAATATTCCACCATATTAGCTACATATTAGCACAATTCGTTAAGAAGATTTCTAAAACAGGCTATTTTTAAATATCATGCAGAAATAATGTTAATACACAGGCAAAGTAATATTTGGGGGAGGGTTGTTGTTTGTTTGCTTGTTTTTGTTGATACAATGTGATGAAACAGTTGCCATAAAGGTCCAATTCCATACCTTATTAAAGGAGTAGGTTTGAAGATATATGCCAGGGAGAAGAGTTTGCTCCCTGTGTCACAAATTTGTGAAAACCAGTGTTCATATTGGTAACATGGCAATTGTTTCCAGCTGTGTTCTGTTTAGCTCCCTATCTACTGTGTCTAATTATACCCTCTTGTTTGTCTCTTTGAAAAGTTTTGTTTCATGCCAATACGCATTTTCTTTACCCACTAAGCGCCACTTTGTATGTATGTTTCTCAACCTCTGCATGTATTATGGTGTGGGTTTTATCCTTTTCGTTTCCTCCTTATGGTAAGCAATTAAAAATGGAATAGTTTCAAATGTGTCTTATAACTCCATATGATAGAATCAAATTCTCACCAAAGGGAATTTATCTCTGCATCAGCAACCAGGCAGGACTTTGATGTTGCACCATAGTGCCATAGTAATAACATAAGGTAGCACATCTAGCATTACAAATCAGTTTTCTTCTAGCTAAAATTAAGCATTATGTAGTTTCTACCTGTGTAGTATTCCCTGTTTTGCTGATTTTAGATGTTGTTTAGATGACGCAAAAATGTGTCTAGGGATTACAAGGCCATGAAGAGGTGACTAATGCTGAATTCCAGTGGTGGTAGAAAAGTGGGAAATACTAAATTTTATAGACATTGCATGCCAAAGATTTTGAGTGGCCTGCACAAAAGTCTGACCTCTAGCCCACTGATCACATACTGGACGTAATGGAATTAGGCATGGGGCAGAATTTTGCTCTCTCCTATCTCATGACACAAAATAGTGGCACAACAAATTTTGCTTTAGCTAGATGTACTGCAATACATCTATCTAATACTTATTATGAACTCTTCTCTTCTTACACACTAGGTAGTCAATTAGCATGTTTACCTACTACCACAAAACAAATCAGAAAGAAGCAGGGTAATCAGAAAGAAGAATTATGGCATGTGTCATACAATCTTGCACAAAGTGATTGCATTGTGAACTGGAGCATTGCCATGCTGGAACATGTTTGGGCACCTTAGTTCCAGTGAAGGGAAGCTGTGATGCTGTACCTGTACAGCAGGGGTATTCAATTAAAAATTCAAAGAGGTCCAGTTACTAAAATTTCCTCCCAGCAAAGGTCCGAATCTTATATTTTCTCTTAAAATAGTGTACTCTCATGTTAATAAAATCAATAAAGCACATACATTTCTATATAATTTATTGTTAAATTTCAAGTGTTTTCAAAGTCTGAACTTGTATGGCACTTGAATGGAAAACAATACTGTAGTTGTCTTTACTACATGTCAAGTAACAGACAACAGACACTGAATTTCTTCTGAATAAAATAAATAAAAAAGTGCAAACACAGCTTTGAGCAACCTGAACTTAGGGCCTATATTTCAAGCAATGTAAAACATTCAGAAACTTTTGAATAAAATAAAAGTGATTTTATTGTTTAGAAAAAAAATAAACAAAAGACTTTTGAGCTGCCCCTTTTTTAAACATTAGCTACATTAATAACACAGGAACTTTAGGCAAAAGAACATTGCAAGTAAAATAGAACAGGGCAGAATTTACTGAATAAAAGAAAAGTGCAGAGCTTTGAGCAGCTCCCTTATTCCTCTCTCCTTTCCACCTCTCCTTACTCCCTTTCCATCTTCCGTTCCTAGTGAGAGAAATGGGCATGTAACTGTCCTGCCAGCAGTTTAATCTTAATTGTCCTGCCAGCGTAATTAGGTGCATTACTGCCACCTTCTGCTCTGGAGTATGGAACAGAAACAATCTGTTTTTGGCTTGGCTTTAGATGACGCTCCTGTTGTAATAACTAGATGAACTGCGCATGAACGAAAGATTTATCTTTTTATTAATATCAAAGAGCTTATATAATCTTATAAAATTAGATTATAATAAGGAGATGCTTAATATGATAATATTAGAATTTTAACGGGTCCGGGCAGACCCGTCACACGGTCCGGATCCAGACCGCGGTCCGCCATTTGGTGATGACCGCTGTACAGTATACAAGTAGACTTTCAAATTTCAACTTGGAAGCAGGCAGCTGCTTTCTTGTCATTGCCATAGTGGAGTCAGGTCTGCTTGCTACACGGCACCTACTTCACCTATGGCCAGGCAAAATGGAATTTATCTGACACTCTCTTCAAAGTGCTTTGCGGTCTCAATAAAAACATTTAAGAGTTGTTGTTGTATGTTTTATATAATACCAATATCTATTCATGAGAAGCTAGATCTGACATACTGATAGGCTTTAGTTGTGTTTCTGCACAAGGACACTAAACTAAACCAAAGAGCAGTGCTCACTTTTATCTGAACTTTGAAGTGATTTTACAAAGCAGTTGCTAAACTAACACAACCAGCATGGTGTTTAGTAACAGTGTGCACCAAATAGCCTTTCTTTATTTTCAGTCCATACAAACCAACTTTTAGTTATGCAGATTTTTATTTCAGTGACAATTCCTTGTGAATAGACCATAAGTGGCCAATAGGCACATAACAGTTCAACTATTCTGCATTAGGGTTGGATGCGACAAAAGTAAGATATCACCATTTCATGATACACCCTAAATGAAATGTAGTAAAATACTGACAGGTTGTCAGTAATCAATACTAATACTAATCAACACTAATACTAATCGGACTGTCCCACTAATACTAATACTTTACTATCTTTAATCACATTGCATTTCTGCTTCTCCCTGTACATTCTGTTACATCTTTTCTACCAAATATAAATGTATAGAACTGTAAATTCATTGCTTACATCAGTTTATGTATATTATCTGTACATACACTGTATATTTCTTGGTTTATCTTGTACATATAATGCACATAACGTACACATTTGCACAATACAATCGTATGCAAAAGTTTAGGAACCCCTGACAATTTCCATGATTTTCATTTAGAAATATTTGGGTGTTTGGTTCAGCAATTTCACTTTGATCTATCAAATAACTGAAGGACACAGTAATATATCAGTAGTGAAATGAGGTTTACTGGTTTAACAGAAAATGTGCAATATGCGTCAAAATTTGGGCACCCTTGCCATTTTGTTGATTTGAATACCTGTAACTACTTAGCACTGATTATTTGGAACACACATTTGGTTTGGTGAGCTCATAAAGCCTTGAACTTCATAGACAGGTGCATCCAATCATGAGAAAAGGTATTTAAAATGGCAATTGCAAGTTGTTGTTTTTTTGACTCTCCTCTGAAGAGTGGCAACATGGAGGCCTCAAAACAACTCTCAAATGACCTGAAAACATAGATTGTTCAACATTATGGTTTAGGGGAAGGCTACAAAAAGTTATCATAGAGATATAAGCTGTCAGTTTCCACTGTGAGGAACATAGTGAGGGTATGGAAGACCACAGCACAGTTCTTGTTAAGACCAGAAGTGGCAGGCCACGTTAAAATATTGGAGAGGCAAAGGCGAAGGATGGTTATAACGGTCAAAAACAGGCCACAGACCACCTCCAAAGACCTACAACATCAACTTGCTGTAGATGGTGTCACTGTGCATCGTTCAACAATTCAGCGCACTTTGCACAAGGTGAAGCTGTACGGGAGAGTGATGCGATAGTAGCTTTTTCTGCACACACCCCACAAACGGAGTCGCTTGAGGTATGCAAACGCACATTTGGACAAGCCAGCTTCATATTGGAATAAGGTGCTTTGGAGTGATTAAACAAAGATTGATAACAAGGGTCGTTATGCATGGCAGTAAAAGAACACAGCATTACAAGAAAAACACTTGCTACACACAGTAAAATTTGGTGTAGGTTCCATCATGCAGTGGGGCTGTGTGGCCAGTGCTGGGAATCTGGTTAAAGTTGAGGGTCGCATGGAGTCCACTCAATATCAGCAGATTCTTGAGAATAATGTTGATGAATCAGTCACAAAGTTGAAGTTATGCTGGGGCTGGATATTTCAACAAAACAATGACCCAAAACACTGCTCAAAATCTACTCTGGCATTTATGCAGAGGAACAAGTACAATGTTCTGTAATGGCCATCCCAGTCCCCAGACCTGAATATCATTGAACATCTGTGTGGTGATTTGAAGCAGGCTGTCCATGCTCGGCAACCATCAAACCTAACTGAACTGGAGATGGATTCTGGATGAATGTATTTTGGACTCAAACCACACATTGATTGTGGTGGTCAATCCATGTACGAAAATGTCTTATGCACCCTAAATCACTCTTTCACAATTTGCGCCAGATGAATCCTGCCATTGCCATCTTCGAAAATACACTTATAGAACAATGTGGCCATTCATTATATTCAGTTAGTCATCTGACCTTATTTTTAGGCGCATAATACCAAACCTAGACCTGACCAACTAAAGCAACCCCAGATGAAAACTGCCCCCACATGTGGGTTAGGTAGGAAATATAGTAGAAAAATAAGTATGGTTCTGTAGGAATACCTTGTGTTTAATTCCAGTTTTAATAACAATATAAATAACTTGTTCTGACAAAACTTAATTCTATTTTCATTTACGGTGTCCTAAAACTATCACTTGAGTTTCTACCGAAATATTGGCTGTCAAATACAGCAAAATAATGACAAAATAATTATTAAGTCGAATGAATTTATTAAAAAAAAAAAAAAAAAAAAAAAAAAAAAAAACTTAGTAGACAGACTAACGAAACCTTAAGTACAATCTAAGGTTTTCCACCTACCGTAAGGAGAAAAGTACATGTTTTATATTTACTGTGTATTTACTGCTAATTGTGATCTTATTGTGGATTCGCAAAAAGCCTCTAATAGGATACTCATTGTTTACATGGTCGGGTATGTTATTGCACCGAATTACTGATAATTGCATTATCTGTAAAAACACTTAATATAAACCACCAAACGTTATCATCAGCCAGAAACCTCATGCAAGGAGTAAATGAAGTAAATATTTAGTACATATTCATGCAGCAATGATCGCTAGCGTTTTGCTAGACCGAGGCTGACTAGTATACAGCAAGGCATTTTGGTATCTAGTTATAATACATTAAAAACAAAGCACTTAGTCACCGTTAGTCTGTATACGAGCCCGTTATATAAAGTGTATCATTAGTGCAGTGGTCACCTCCTTAGATAACTGCCAATCAAGCTAATGGATGTACATCTGATTGTCAGCTACAAACCTCGTCCTTCGCTGAATGTTTTATCAGCTGCCGGTCATGACGCTTTGTGGTTCAACCAAAAACAGCAGGCGTTCTATTTAAATGGCAGCACAAATCCACAATATTTGCACGGTGTGTTCGCTGGCCATTTTCAAACAGTTACATTTTAACAGGTTGTTGGAGGACAGAAATAAGGCATCTGATTGGTTCTTTTGAGATCACGCGACCAAACTGGGTCCGGATGACGTTTCCGCTTTGAAGAATTAAAGCAAAGGGCAACAAAGCGCGTGACAATAGACCGCGTTATATTTCAAACTAAGAGGCCCCGGTGCACTTTGAGGCGCATCTATTGGTAATTACGTTGTAAATAGCGAATAATAACAAACATGGTCAATTATCTTCTCTAGGCAAATTATAGGACAATGTGGGGTTGGCAGTGGCCAGAAGTCATATTTAACAAAAAATAAATGTTTGTATCCTTTACTTGGACTGAACTATTAAGATAAGCTAAGATATTCCGTTATTCGTCCCACAGTGCAGAAATTTCAGTTACAGCAGCCAAGAGTAATAAAATGCAAATATATAAAAAAAAGAATGGAGATATAATAAAATATACAGTATGTACAAAACAAAATGTATAAAAAGATGTATATATCACACATAGGTAATATTGATATAGGTCAGGGGTGTCAAACTCTGGCCGCGGGCCAAATTTGGCCGCGGTGTAATTATATTTGGCCCGCGAGATCATATCAAATGTGCATTACAGCTGGCTAGCCGCATGCTCCGCTAATACTACAAATCCCAGAATGCTTTACCACTGTATTGACGCGTAGTCACGAACAGCAAGCGCCCCTCATTCTCTGTTGACAGTCGTTAACAACCATGTTACAGTCACATCGGGCAAGTTAATTCCACCCTCCACAAAAATGGCCAAACGAAAGATGGACAATAGGAGCTTTCAAGACAGGTGGGAGGCAGATTATCTGTTCATGAATATAAAGGACAGACCTGTTTGTCTTGTGTGCTAACGGAACGTGTCTGTAACGAAAGAATATAACATAAGAAGACACTATGAAACGAAACATTATGAGAAGTACAGTATAAGGACCTAGACGTAAAGCAGAAGCTCCAGAAGGCGGAGGAGATGAAAAAAAGTCTGGTTTCCCGGCAGACTATGTTCATGAAAGCAAAAGCAAAAAGTGAAGCTGCTGTAAAGGATGTAAAGCGTTATTGTGGCAGCAGGGGTTGCAAAATCTGAGGGAGAGATTGTGAAAAAGTGTATGGTCAAAGTTTGCGAAATGAACACCACTGATGTGTCTTTTAATTCCAATTAAATTTTTTATGTGTTTGTAATATCAAGCTCTGGTTGTTCCAAATCCTGTGCTCAAGCAAAACTAAAGTTTGTTTCCATATGAAAAAGGTTGAACATTACATATCAGTTGCAGTTAATTTTTCAATAAATATTCAGTTTGGCCCATGACTTTGTCTCAGTTTTATATTTTGGCCCACTGTGAATTTGAGTTTGACACCCCTGGTATAGGTAATAAAATTTCTGTTATTGCACATGTTTAAATAACAAATAACTTTGTTATTGTTATTATTACAGTTAAAACACTCATAACAGTGTGTATTATGGTGACTGGTTCGGTTCCCAATATTTACAGTTTATATTAGATTCAAAAGATGATAACAAAGACATAAATCTGAGGCTCATTAATTATCACGCTATATCATATGCTGCGTATGTCTTTGAACAGAAGGCATGGACGCGTATTTACAATTCACATACTGCCGCCTAGTGGTTAAAATAAAGAGTTACTTCCACTGCATGCAACGCCGTCATGTGTGGTGTCTCGTTTATACGTATATATATACAGTACAGACCAAAAGTTTGGACACACCTTCCAAACGTTTGGACACACCACCTTTTCAACAGGACAATGACCCCAAACACACATCCAGGCTGTGTAAGGGCTATTTGACCATGGAGAGTGATGGGATGCTGCGTCAGATGACCTGGCCTCCACAGTCACCGGACCTGAACCCAATCGAGATGGTTTGGGTGAGCTGGACTGCAGAGTGAAGGCAAAAGGGCCAAAAGTGCTAAGCATCTCTGGGAACTCCTTCAAGACTGTTGGAAGACCATTTCAGGTGATTTCCTCTTGAAGCTCATCAAGAGAATGCCAAGAGTGTGCAAAGCAGTAATCAAAGCAAAAGGTGGCTACTTTGAAGAACCTAGAACATGACATATTTTCAGTTGTTTCACACTTTTTTGTTATGTTAATTCATGTGTTAATTGATAGTTTTGATGCCTTCAGTGTGAATATACAATTTTCTTAGTCATGAAAATAAAGAAAACTCTTTGAATGAGAAGGTATGTCCAAACTTTTGGTCTGTACTGTATATATATATTTGTATAAATATAATTTATATAAAAAAATTATAATAAATATAATATAAAATAATTATCCTATCCAAACATTCATGATGGATATATGTTTTCATCAACTAGAATACTATGACTCAATAATTATATTGTTATTATAATATAATTAGATTGTTTGATGTATTCTTCTTCGACGTCCTATTTATTTATTTGTTTGTTGGTTTGTTTGTTTGTTTATTTGTTTATTATTGTTGTTGTTGTTGTTGATGTTGTTGTTAGTAGTAGTAATAGTAGTAGTAGTAGTAGTAGTAGTAGTAGTAGTAGTAGTAGTAGTAGTAGTATCTTTTGTAGTTATAGTCGTAGTTCTAGTTTCAAAGGGTAAAACTGTTTAGAACTGTAAAGGGGCCCCTTAAACTTAATAGCATCTTTTTAAGATTATTCTGAACATTTTTGGGTGTAGTGTGCAGTTAAACAGAGGTAATGTAGAACTCTCGAGGGTCCTATGTGTTCTATGTGGAATCCTGTAACCAAGTGTTTTCTAGAATTTCAGTGCTACAATTTGAGCTTCGTTTGCATTATATATATATATATATATATATATATATATATATATATATATATATATATATATATATATATATATATATATATATATATATATATATATATATTATTAGTATTATTAGTATTATTAGTATTATTATAATCTGCCATTTGAGATACGATTAAAATGAAGGGAAATGTAGATTAGACTATGAACTGTTTCATTTATGTACCCTGTAAGTAGGTCATAACATTGTTAGGCTAATTGAATTTACAGTTCTTAATTTTATGACAAATACTCCCTATAGTAAACTTGCATTGTGAGAGGGAATGTGAGATGGAAATATTCATGAAGAATGAACAATCTATTTGTCTTTTGTCAATTACCATGAGATAATATTTACAAACACTCACATCGTCCTAGCTCTGAGAGCTTTTAACTTATTGTTGGAACTGATTTACTCGACCACACAGTTGTTTAATTCTATGGCAGTATTATTACTGCAAGGTTTTCAACGTGCACAAGCAAGAACGACGTTTACGGTTTTTTTGATTGCATTACTTTTAGGCAGATTTTGAATGGAAGACTAAAGCTAAACTCCATTTTTTTCTGTTTTAAACTTCAACTGAGGTTGTTATATTGTACTGCTGAGCAGTGCTACTGAAAACACAATCTTTTGCAGGCACTGAGCCCCTCTTTGTGGGCGAGGGTGTCATCGGGATTTAAAGAAGGAGGGGCCTTGTATGACAAGACCTCCTTAAGCTTGTGTGCTCTCGAGTCAAAACTTTCGTGGCTAAGGTAACACACTGCTCTGGTGAGAGGATCAAACGTCTTATCTCAACTGTGAGGACACGGGCATATTTTAGACATCCAAATCGGAAAAGGACGAAATTATTGTGTTCATGAGCTCCGAGGTCGGATATCACTATTTTTGCGCATTAAAAAGACATAGCCGCGTCCAGAGTGGCTCCAAAGAGCTAAGAGCGGGATGGATGTTTCTCCTTATGAGCCTCGGATAGACATGTGATTTCTTACGCACCAGATCGATGCGAATTTTTACGCACCACCGAAAATTAGAGACTCGAAACACAGAAGAAGTGTGTCGCGTCCAGAAAGGCGCTATAATGATGCAGCATCCTCTGGAGATCGGTGCTCACTATTACCCTGCAGAGGCACAGCAGGACCACCGGTCTCACCGGTACAGAAGCTTCATGATTGAGGAGATCCTCACCGAGCATCCGGACCACAAGGCCTCCCCTCCTGCAGGAGATTTACTAAAATTCGGAGTACATGCGCTTTTGTCGGCACGACCGTATCCAAATCACTTAGGTAAGTGTCCATGTTGTAATCAGAAATGCACATAAGGATGACTTTATACACCAAATACAATACAGTTTAGAAAAGTACTTTTTACTTAATGCCATTAATGTTGATGAGGATCACTGCAGATTAATAAATGCTAAAATAAATATAAATCTTGAAAATGATAAAGTTTAGGCCAAATATTTTTTGGTTTATTAATAAGTAATTTATTATTATTATTATTATTATTATTATTATTATTATTATTATTATTATTGTTATTATTATTATTATTATTATTATTATTATTATTATTATTAGCTTGATAATAATATATTGTTGTGAAATATGCTTGTCATTTACTTTTACCTGCAACGTAAAAATGGCAGCTTAAATACAGAACAAACAACCAAATGCAACAACAACAACAACAACAACAACAACAACAACAACAACAATAATAATAATAATAATAATAATAATAATAATAATAATAATACATTTGATGCTTTATTTATTAGTCGTTATGTAACCACATGATATGAACATAAACAGACACAAAGCATTACTATGGGCTGAAATATTAAAAGAGCCATTTATGCAGAACAGCCCGAGTTGGCAGTTGTGACTTGCAGTATACAACACAGAGGTGGAGCAAGGAATACAAGGAAGTTTATTATTATTATTATTATTATTATTATTATTATTATTATAGTAGTAGTAGTAGTAGTAGTATAATAATAATAATAATAATAATAATAATAATAATAATAATAATAATAATAATAATAATAATAATAATAATAATGATGATGATAATGATAATAACAACAACAATAATAATAATATCAATTATTATTATTGTTGTTGTTATTATCATTATCATCATTATTATTACCATTATTATTATTATTATTATTATTATTATTATTATTATTATTATTATCCCTGCGCATATTTTATGTTAAGGCCTGGTATCTGTGAGCCTCTGTGGTAATCTGTGATTTTTTTTACACATAGAATGGGCCTGTTGAAGTTCAGTGTCAGTACGAGTCAAAGCATTAAAATTGGTGGGACGAGAATGTTGTCCCAGTGCCGTCTATCCGGACACTTCTTTACTGAAAAAGCTTTAATCCTGGTTACACTATTTCGGAAAATTTCTTTGAAAAGGTTGCATTCTATTTTTGGCATAATATATCGTTGTGGGTACATTTATTGAGTTTTGTTCTAAGTTAAAAGCGGAATAACGCGGCTTACTGGAGTTAGTAAAGACAAAATAAACCATTCTCTCTATGCGTTTCCTATAGTTTACTTAAACTAGCAAAATTGGAGAGGGAGAAACAGGTATATAGATAAATAGATTTTTATTAGAAAGTTGTTTATAAGTATTGGGTGTTGTTGAAAAAGCTGGTACCTTGAACACACAAATATATCTTTATATGCGCGAGAATAAATAATTTTTCTGATTATTTTGTCCACATAGAAAAGACTCGCCCTCATAGCCGCCTCGTGTTTGTTTCATTCCTCAGTGCTGAAGGCAGAGCAGAGCGGCCTGCTGAAGTTCCCCGTGTCCCCGCTGTCATGTTCTCTTGGGCCGCCTCACGGCTCTGCTCTGCTCCCCGGGCCTCCAGGGCTCGGTGTTGGCTCAGCCTCGCACCATCTTCCACTCGATCTTCACCTACGTGGAAAACTCGAACCCGGAGCCGAGGCGCTCAGCAAAACCAAGAAAGGCAGAAGGAGCAGAACCGTGTTTACCGAGCTCCAGCTAATGGGTCTGGAGAAGAGATTCGAAAAACAGAAATACCTCTCGACCCCGGACAGGTTAGGCAAGACTCACAAGTCGCAAAACCCCTTGTATATTACTTCATTAATTTACACCTACAACTGTGGAACGGTTTTGAGGTTTTTCGTGATTAACAGAACTATAACATAATTTTAATTTCAAATAATAAAATAAAATAATTTAAAAAATAATCAGTTGTTGCGTTCTTTCACAGAATAGACCTGGCTGAGTCCTTAGGCCTCAGTCAGCTGCAGGTCAAAACGTGGTATCAAAACAGAAGAATGAAATGGAAAAAAATCGTAAGTGTCGCTTTTTTCCAGTTTACACATGGACGTAGTTTAACAAGAGCCTGGTATCTATGAAAAATATGTTAATATTCATTCGCTGTTTTGTTATTTAGGTGTTGCAGGGAGGAGGGCTGGAGTCCCCCACCAAACCGAAAGGGCGGCCAAAAAAGAACTCCATCCCTTCCGGTGAGCAGCTTTCCGAACAGGAGAGAGAGAGGACACGGGAGGCCGAGGGCGCATCTTCATCCTCTTCGTCATCGTCATGCTCTTCATCTTGTTCTGGCCAGTCTGAACCCAGTCAAGAGGAATAAACGCTTCAAATTTAAGGATGCACAGGCTAATGACCTGTCATGGATTGTTTCTTGTCGAAATCGACGTTTTGGCACTTAAAAACTGATTCAGTCAAGTGGACCGAAAATATTTTCCATTTTGTTAAAAAAATAATAATGGACGCCTGTTTAATCTTGTTCATCTCTTTATCAGAAATTCATAGCAGGATTGAGAAGAAATTGGTCTCTCACGTATAATTAACACTTTTCATTGGAGACGTCGCTTCGCAAAGACAGTCTTACTGCAAATCTAGTGCTCCGTGGTTTAACTATGTATGAATCATTTGATTTAAAAAAAAATTAAATGTTCTTTTTACAGAGACAGATGATTATGTTTATTATTAAATGAATTAGCAACGTATTTATTTGTATATATATATATATATATATATATATATATATATATATATATATATATATATATATATATATATATATAAGCTGTGAATTAATCTGATGCTGAGGATACGGGATGGTTTCGAACGAATACCATTAAAACATTATAGTATGTACGCCATAAGCATGTAGACCTAAAATCAATGGAAGATCCCGTATAAATTGATTTGAATGCTGGGTGCATCTAAATGTTACTGAAATATACAGTTTCGACCAAAAATATTCAAATAATGAAAAACAGAGTTATAGGCAGTTTGGCAAACAGCTGGATCTTTGGCGGATAATGAAATTAGGGATGGTCCTGAAATGGCAAGCTTCACTTTTCCTCTCATTCGTTTATGTATTACGCATCACATCCAGAAAAGAATCACACACGCTCTGTAATTTACTACAGTATTGTTTATCACCCAAGTTTAAACGCTGCCTCTGGCCTTGAAATGTTTACGTACAGCATTTTCATTTAGGCTGCGTTATTTCCTTTTTATAGAATTGGCTACATGTGGAAATAATTGTGTTCGGGCTCTGTGGTAGACCAGCATGCAGTTTCATAAACAGTGAGCGTTCGATATTGTTCAGTTTGAACTTTCCTGTCGAAGATAGTGGAGGAAATATCTGTAGCCAAGTTTATTTTTATTTTGGTCTTCTTCCTATTCATATAAGTTGCTAAATTGAAATATTCAGTAGTTATATAACAGCATTAGTGTTATTTTAAATATGACAGATTTTGTGTAATTCTCTACAAAATGATTGAGGTATATTGATTTAATCGTTACATGATTTGAAATTGCGCTCAAGAAAAGATTCATTTATAACATTTAATTACTGCTACTACTACTATACTACTACTACTACTACTACTACTACTACTACTACTAATAATAATAATAATAATAATAATAATAATAATAATAATAATAATTCAAACAAATACAAATTCAAACGTGCTTTTGAGGCTATTATTTATAAATAAAATTATACAAAGACATTTGGTAATTGGGCTCTTTAAAGAAAGGTTTGCGAGTTGAACTTATGTAGATAATGCTGTGGCTTCTTCTTATAAGAAGAAGAAGAAGAAGAAGAAGAAGAAGAAGAAGAAGAAGAAGAAGAAGAAGAAGAAGAAGGAGGAGGAGGAGGAGGAGGAGGAGGAGGAGGAGGAGGAGGAGGCAGAGAAGAAAAAGAAGAAGAAGCCTTAAAAATAGGTAGGAATGAAATTAAACGAATCCAGGGCATAATTTTATTTCACAGCCTTTTAATTTGACAAAAAAAATACAAATGATAAATGTAATATTTTAGAGAAAGTCTAAAAATTGTAGATGTTTAATAGTCTATAATAATCTATTAATCTATATTGACCATGAAAATCTTGGAGAGAGAGAGAGAGAGAGAGAGAGAGAGAGAGAGAGAGAGAGAGAGAGAGAGAGAGAGAGAGAGAGAGACCAATTCACTTGATGTTCGAAAATTTTCCTAATATGTTGTATTAGTCCCATTTTCGGTGAATAATAATGCACATAAGTATATGAATATTGTTAACAATTTCTAACTATAATCCATGTTTTTGTATTATCTATTTTGTTTTCTGTAACTGTACACTTCAGTTGTGTGTGCAGCGGTGCATTTTAAATCTGAGCATAACATTTAGCTCCCATGGTATACTATAGACCTGTTTAACCTAGCCCTGGTTCTGCTATTTTAAGAAGCAATTCATTTAGTGTTTGATTTTTTTCCCCTACAGATGTTTATATGTCTAAATAAGGAACATACAGGAAAACATAAAAGATTAGTTCTAATCGCAGGTTGAAATATAATTATTACTTGTCATGAAAACGTAGTTTATAAATGTTATTGATGGTTTCTTGGGAAAACAAGACAAAACATAAAAGGCGTTCAAATACACCACGATTCGATTGTTTATTTAGCTAACGAGTTTTGTCCATTTTCTGCTCTTGAATACTTTTATTTTCAGCATTTTTACCACATTATAAACCGTCTTATACTGGATTGAAAGGAATAATTCACAACAAATGATAGGAAAATATTTAGCGTCAATTTTAGCGTTTTTTGTACCAATAACAATCGATCTGCTGGGTGTTAGATGCGTGATCTATTTGTGCATCTTATTAATGAAATTCGAGATAGTTTTAATCAAGAGTTGATATTATTGATACTTTAATAGAACGAATATTCACACACACACACACACACACACACACACACACACACACACACACACACACACACACACACACACACACACACACAAATCTTGAACAAGCAATAGATAGATAGACGGACGGATGGAGGGACGGACGGAGTAAATCAACTGAATTTGTTAATACCCTATGTATGCAAAAAAAAATCCCATCTTTGGGAACTTGGCAATACTTTATATTTTATAAACAAACAGAAAAGTATACATTTTATCATTTTATATATTATTTAATTGTGTTAATTATAAATTACATTGTACGTATATTTAGAACTGTGCCAGTATTTATAACTGGCTATAACATTGCTATTATGTAGAGTCGTGTTCATTGCACATATTCCAATTGGTTCTTTTCCACCTGGCAAGTGAAAGTCTCTCCTCTTACTAAAGTTGTCCAGATATACTCGAAAAAATATTAATTAAAATACTTTTTGAGGCCAGTTTAATGCTCTGCAGAAAAAAAAGAGACGGAATAATACTGTGGATTTTCCTTAAATTGAGAAGCACTTATATGTTAAATTATATGTACATTTATATGTTTTTTAAAAATTATAAAATACATAAATGTTATAATTTAATTATAAATTAAAATACTAAACTGTATTATTCTACGTATAACTTTAAATGTTTTCATCTAAGTCTCTAAATCTAAATATCATTTATCTATCTAACTATCTATCTATCTATCTATCTATCTATCTATCTATCTATCTATCTATCTATCTATCTATCTATCTATCTATCTAAAACCTTAAATTATTTTAAAAGTAATCACTAATCACGTTACAGTTGAATGCACCCTTGACCAGAATATTTTTTCCTGTGAGTACATACATACATACATACATACATACATACATACATACATACATACATACATACATACATACATACATACATACATAAATTACTCTCTTTCACTTAGTTTAACTAAAAGTTACACACTCATGATTCACTTCTACAGTTTGTTAGTGTCCTAATACGCGCAGTTTACAATCATAAATACACAGTGAAGATACTGTGTACACTGTTTGGTCATGGATGTTGTTATCCTTTTGTAGAGTGACTATAAAAGATTCTAGTCCAGCTGCAATGAGCAAGTGCCGACCGCTATGTTAAAGAGCAGACGGTGAGCTTTAAGAGTTTATAGGGCACGATGTGTTCCATTCAGCTAAAGTGTTTGTTCTTGAAGACACTTAATACCCTGAGTGCACAATAACAGCGGTGTAAGATCTCAGAAATCCCACTAGTTCGTTTGCTTTTTCATCCTTCTGAATTAGAGCTCCCAAGCTAATGGGACATTAAATTTTTTTACTGCTTCCAACGTCAATAACGCTGATCCCTCCTGTACAAAAGAGACAGCGCAGGTGCTGAATTTTCATCTTTGAGCTATTTGGGTAAAGAGCTCACAGAAAATAATCGGACTCATTGTCTTTTCCTTTGAATTCAATCCATCATGGTTGAAATAGTAGCTAAATGGTCTGGAACGCTTAAATATACGCAAAATGACGACGCTCAAGGTTCCAAAGTATTAAACTCCCCATGATTCATAGATGTAACTGAAATCCATGAATACAACAAACATGCATGTAATCAAATAAGCATGTAATTGTGTATTTTGTAGAGAGAAATGAGCAAACACTCATTAAACTGGCTGTGCTTTTTTCCTGGTGGTCTTTTGCAGCAGTGTCTCAGGAGGGTTGAAGGTGTGTGTGGGATGGAGAAGAGGGTTAGCAGGAACATCTGCTCTGTTCGCTACCTTCCTATGTCTTAGTGAACGTGATCATTATGCAGATTAAAGACTGGTGCAGCTGGACTTTTCTGGTGGAAAAGATTATTTCCATGACAGATTCGGTGTTGCAGACATAATAATGGCGAAACCTGTGATACACTAAGAAAATAATATTCTAGCCTATAACTAGCAACAAGTTTATGAAATGTATATATTTTCGAACGCACGAGATCAAAATGGTTGGATTTATTTTATTTATTAAGATCTGAATGTCTTATGAATATATACGAAGATTGCTATACATTAACAAAGCTGATTTTTACACAACATACATGACTAAACTTATCTAAATCTACATTTAGAGGACGGGTTCAGTAGCTCTGTGGAATCGAGAGGAGATTCTACTGTTTATTCTATAGGGTCCTGCACGATACACGTTAAGCCACGTTAAGATGTTTAAAGATAATAAATTTGGGCAGTTGATAATGCTTGAATTTGAGCTTAGAGATTTTGTGTGACTTTGTCGTTTTTTAAATAAAGTGATCAACTTTCAGGACTTCTAATGAGAACTGTTTATTTCGTGGGCTGTTAAGTTATACGAATAATGTTCTAAGAAAATTTTTGGACGGTTTCGAACTTCACCCCTCTCACGTACGAGCTGATTTGTATTAGTTCTTTCTAATTTAGGTTCTTTATGTGTGGAATAAAGAAGGCCGGTCGTTAAATTGAGCTCGACTTTTGGGAGGCCTCATTCATAGCGTCCGTCCAGCCACACACACTGGAGGGAACTGGACACAATTAAAGGAGCTCTGATTAATATGACGAATGTGCCAAAATTGCATATGCGGCGTATGATCCCAATTAGACTGAAATCCTACTTGGCCAAAGTGCTGCTCCACATTCATCCGGCCATGCGTTCCCATTTTGTTTTCGTTGGACTGTCGCTGACAATGCTCTTTTTAGTCAATAGATTCAAAAATAAATTACAAGTGATAATGTCAAATGTGTGACACGCACATAAAAAAGAAGGATGCTGCAGCTATTACGGCTGCAATCAATACTAATCATTTGAAGAATGGCTGCGTTCTTTATGATAGAAGTTCTATTCATTTAGAAACGTATCAAATGATAATCATAATAGTGAAAAGATTCTTATACAAATGCTTAAGCTAACACTGTGGCTGGTTTGTAGATACACCATATAGACCAGAGAGAGGACTTTTCTGACCATAGCAACATGATGGCATTTTACGAAGGTGCAAAGTTTAAACAATATTATAAACTATTAAATAATCCCATTAACTCGTTTGTTATAAGCGAAAACCATTTGTTTCTTCTCTCTGACATTGAAGGCATTCACAGGCGCTGCTGAGTAAATTAATCTTGTATATAAGATAGTTCATAATAAAGGTTAACTTAATAATGAAGCACAGATATCAATACACATTTCAAAATGTAGAATGGTCATTTTTAAAAATTTGATTGATTAATTATTTAATAATTAATTCTTTAGTATGCTTCTGTAGACCCCAAAACCCAAGGACGTGTATTGAGCTGCATGTACGGTGGCCGAGAAGTGCAAAACACATTAACAAATCCGAAAACAAATTAACAAATCAAAAAACACATCAACAAATCCGAAAACACATTAACAAAACCGAAAACAAATTAACAAATCCGAAAACACATTAACAAATCCGAAAACACATTAACAAATGCATTAACAAATCCGAATACACATTAACAAATCCGAAAACACATTAACAAATCTGAAAACACATTAACAAATCCCAATACACATTAACAAATCCAAAAACACATTAACAAATCCGAAAACACAACGACAATTCAGACAACCCAGAAACGGTAGGTATCGTTTGTGAATAGAAACTTACCGATATACAGGTATGGAATCTTATGTGTAATGTGTAAAGTTCTCCGTTTAAATATAAGAAAATAACAAAATTAATCCACAGTAATCCATTCCATTCATCCATTCCAACGTTTCCAATACTGTTGAACTTCGTGTATACCTTGAGTGACAGGTGTCTTGTCCAATGATTGCTGTGTTCCAATCACAAACTATACCAACCTCTTCCGGGTTGTCAGAATTGTTGTGTTTTCGGATTTTTTAGTGTTTTCGGATTTGTTAATTTGTTTTCGGATTTGTTAATCTGTTTTCGGATTTGTTAATGTGTTTTCGGATTTGTTGTTTTGTTTTCGGATTTGTCAAGTCAAGAAGCTTTTATTGTCATTTCAACCATATATAGCTGTTGCAGTACACAGTGAAATGAGACAACGTTTCTCCAGGATCAAGGTGCTACATAAAACAAAGACAGGGCTAAGGACATGTTAGCCACATAAAGTGCAACTGTGCAACCTGGTGCAAACAGTGCAGGACAAGACAAACAAGACAGTGCAGGACAAAAGACAGTGCAGGACAAAAAACAGTGCAGTTAATGTGTTTTCGGATTTGTTGTTTTGTTTTCGGATTTGTTAATGTGTTTTGCACTTCTCGGCCACCGTATACATGATAGCACACCAGAAATAATAAGGATGCTTCCACAAACAAGTGGGCCTAATAATGATAAATATCCTAACTAAAATATTATGACCATGTGCAGATCCAGCTATAGAGAAGTGCACAGAGACAGAATTTCAAAAGTGCTGTGTATTATTCATTTATTAAATATTTTTTGCGTCAGACTGTCAAAGCACAAAGCTCATACGGGAAATACGTATTTGTGTCAGAGAGCTGAAGCAAATGGGCTTTTGTTGGTACATCACTGAGAAGCCAGAATCTTAGAGCAGTTATAGACATATTTTTTATTTACATTTACAGCATTTGGCAGACGCCCTTATCAAGAGCAACGTACATACGTGCTTAAATCTCCATCCATCCATCCATCCATCCATTCATCCATCCATCCATCCATCTTCTACTGCTTATCCGGGGCCGGGTCGCGGGGGCAGCAGACTAAGCAGGGACACTTCAGCTCTTCTGGGGGAATACCAAGGCGTTCCCAGGCCAGCTGAGAGACATAGTCCCTCCAGCGTGTCCTAGGTCCTCCCCTGGGCCTCCTCCCGGTTGGACATGCCCGGAACACCTCCCCAGGGAGGCGTCCAGGAGGCATCCGAAACAGATGCCCGAGCCACCTCAGCTGACTCTCGATGTGGAGGAGCAGCTAAATCCTTCCCTCACTCGTGAACAAGACCCCAAGATACTTAAACTCTTCCACTTGAGGCAGGAGCTCTCCGCCAACCTGAAGGGGACAAGCCACCCTTTTCTGGCTGAGAACCGTGGCCACGGACTTGGAGGTGCTGATTCTCATCCCCAAGGTTGCGTTTTTTTTTATTGCAAAAGATAAGGAAAGAAGTGCTAGTGTTTCCTAAATAAGTAGGTCTTCAACCGTCGCTTGAAAATAGTCAGTGACAGCTGTCCGGACCTCTAGGGGAAGTTCATTCCACCACCTTGGTGCCAGAACAGAGAAGAGTCTTACCCTGAGAGATGGTGGAACCAGTGCTGGTACAGTAGGGGGCGGGGTGCAGTGCGAGGGGTGATGAGGGCTTTGAGGTAAGTGGGAGCTGGTCCATTTTTGGCTTTGTAGGCCAGCATCAGTGTTTTGAATATGATGCATGCAGCTACTGAAAGCCAGTGGAGGGGTGGTATGTGAGAACTTTGGAAGGTTGAAAACAAGCCGTGCAGCTGCATTTTGGGTCATTTTCAGAGGACGGATAGCATTCATAGGTAGACCTGCCAGCAGTGTATTGCAGTAATCAAGTCTAGAAATGACAAGAGACTGAACCTGAGCAGCCTGTGTGGACAGAAATGGCCGAATCCTTCTAATGTTGTAGAGAAGAAACCGACATGAGCGAGTCACATTAGCAACATGAGAGGTAAAGGACAGTTGATTGTCCATGGTTACCCCAAGGTTGCGAGCTGTGGCAGAAGGGGAGATCAGATCATTGTGCAAGGATATAGCAAGATTATGACCTGGGGATGAATCACCTGGAATGAACAGCAGTTCAGTTTTGCTAAGATTGAGCTTTAACTGATGATCAGTCATCCATGATGAAATTTCTGCCAGACATGCTGAGATCCGATCAGAAGCTGTGGTATATGAGGGTGGGAAAGAGAAGATACGTTGTGTATCATCAGCATAGCAGTGGTAAGAGAACCCATGTGAGGAAATAACTTCACCAAGAGAGTGAGTATGCAGGGCGAAAAGAAGAGGACCAAATACTGAACCCTGTGGGACACCAGTAGACATTCTGGGAGGTGTTTAAACTCATATGTGGAGAGATCAAGCTGAACAATTGAAGTGATGATTAATATCTATACTGTTCTGTCGATTTTAATCTTCAGTACTAAATGTATGTGTGCTGTCTGGTTCAGCCATAAGCACCAACAGTGAGAACAGAACTTTAGAACAATTGTTAAGTAACCAGATGTTCTATTCAGTCTTCGGGTCAAACAAATAAATGATTTTGAGTAAACCTGACTACAAAAGATTAAAATCCATTCATTAAAATGCCTCAAATGTGCAACATACTGTATGGCTTCTCCAAAGCATTGAAACTAATGAAGAGAAGGCATTACACCACATAAATAGGAGCATGTAATGTCTGGACAGTTCAACAGATCACTATAAACAGCTGAAATGGCTGATTTGTGAACCAATCAGGCATCCCTGGATGTCAGGCCTAAAATAGGAACAGCTGAAATGATGCTCCTCTTTATGTGGTCTAATGCCTTCCCTCCATTAGTTGTATTATATCAATAATAGTCAATTGGATAATTTAAAATACATTTTATGCATGTTTTTCAGTGTTTAAAAAGTGCTTTTCCAAAGAAAGAGTTTATTTAATTCTGATTTGCAAAATCAGAGTTTGCTGCTTATGTGCACATTCGGAATGTGCAGAGCAGACATACAGTACTAAACTAAATCTTCCGAACCGCTGTTTAAAACATTATTGAAAGCATATTTCCAGTATTAAAATGGAAGACATGCACATATTTTCCCCTTCTAAATTATTTCTAAATCACATTTTTAGTCACATCTTAACACATGAACATATCGTGCTTGCTTCCATCCATAGATTTTGATCTAGTGCTCATCAATTACTTGTTATTAATGTGCTGCTGACACTACAAGATTTATTTCAATAATTGTAAATGGACTTTAAAATGTCGGGTGTTTGTCATGCCAGAAAAATTGGGCTAAAAGAAAATGTGCAATTATCAGAAATATCTACACTAAAACATTTGTATTTCAATCATTTTTACAGTATGTGCTCATTGATTTATGGTGTTAACTGGCTTTCTTGTGATGTATTTTTTTTAAATCATGTAAGAAATTATTGGTTATATATGTGCTATGCTGACCTCACAGTAGAAAAAGGCAATTAAATGTTCTGTAGCCTCCTGCACTCCTTAGTTAGGTAATGATAAAGCAAGAGCTAATGCCTTGTTTAACTCAAAAGCATAATTTCCAAACTTCAGCCAGGTAAAAGAAAATGCCTCCTCCATTTTTTGTGGGGAATTGGGCACTGGCAAAAATACTTTTGCTTAATGGTGAAAGGTTATTTAATGTGTGACTGTTTTCAAACAATAAATTGCAAATGAATGCTAGCCATGTTTGATGCAAGAATTTTTTTTTTTTGAGAAATTATTGCAAATTTGCTATTTATGCTATACAACATATATGCACCCTATATATTTGTATGAAACTATGCATGTTTGCACTTAAGTTGTTGCTTGTACATTTTACAAATTCTACTTATTTATTAATCATTTTAATGTCACCAAAATATGTTCAGCTAGATAAGAGTTCATGGACGAGAGAAAAGTATTTATATCTATCAGGATCTTTGTTATTTATAGGTCATTTTTTGTTAACAATTCCCATGATTTCAATTCCCTCCTCAGTTGGGGTATGTGAAGAAAAGAATTCCACTGTGCTGTAATGTATACAGTATGTGGTGATAATAAAGGCTTCTATTCTTCTTCTATAGTATTGGTAAAGCGCAAATAACTGATTTGCTTTATATAAATCAAAACAATGCAGTGCTACAGAAGAACTCTCTGAAACATACAAAGTGGCACAATTCCTCATCCCCACACCACCACTTCTCAATCTTTGCAGTTTATACCCTCGGTATAACATCAGCTCTAATTTATTCCACTTGCTTTAAAGACCTGGATCACATAACATGCCACTTTAGTCCAGTGCCTTTAGTGGTTCTCAAAACCACATGAACATTATGCAGTAAGAAACAGTAATAGAGCAAAGTGTTTTTTAAGGTTTTATTTTAAATAAAATACATGGGATGGTGGTTGTGTGATGAGACAACAGGATCATTATATGATGTTGTGTGTCATTCTTCTGACTCTGTGGCTTTGCTTAACTGAATGGCAGTCTTTAGAGGTTCAGAAATGAAATAATGTGCTATTGTTTCTGTCTCTGCACTGATTGTTTGCTGAGATGCCCACATCCCACATCCTGGAATGACTTGAAAATGTCCTCACTTTTTTATGTAGGCAATGCGCTGACTGTAATGGTCTGGAAAATAGCAGTAAATGTATGTTTATTCTGTAGCCCATATTGTATTATCAGTGTTTTGCATTATTTTAGAGACTGATTGATCAGTGTTTTTTATACAGTATATGCTCCAAGACCAGCACTACACCAGTGCCAGTGAAGTTATGCAAAAAAAATGCAAAAATTGCAGGATTAAAACAGCAAGCATTCTGTGGCAGCAGAAAGGCCTTCTCAGATGTGCCACATATGGACCAAATAGAACAGGGAAATTGCGTCATCAAATGCAGTGATCTAGTGACATGGAATAAAAAATCCACCAACAGCTGTGACCAGTAAATTTCTATACCATATTTCTATACTATACTTACACATTCTATACTTACACTATATTCAAATTATTTTAAAACATATTAGAATGGATCCTGAATAGACTGATTCAGATTATCATGCATACTCAAAAACTCATATACACTGTACAGCATGATGATTATTACTTTATACAACCATATGAAACCAGACCAGATGATTGAGCCAATCACTGTGTGCATTACAATGATCACAAGAGTTTATGTGATACCAAAAATGCAGGCAGTAAGAACTGGTTTTAACCCATAACCACATGTTTTGCATCACCCACTGAAAGTCTCTGGCTAGCCAGAGCCAGCTAAGGGGGTACTTAACTGACCCCAATCAGTGAACATCTCATTACCTGCCAGAAAAAAGTCTCATACAATTAATGAGAATACACATTCAGTTACATATTACAATGAGGTCTACAGTGAGTTTATGAGTTTGTGTTTGTTTTTGGAGTAACCATGAATGAAAAAAAATTAATTGAAGGAAAATATCAAACCACCTTGAAATGCAAGAGGAAAAGGGAAAATTATTGCTTGGCCAAAAAAAAAAAAAAAAGAATTGCAAAAAAAAAAAGTGCATTTTAAAACACCCACCAGACCAGAGTGCCTCGTTCAGGTATTACCATTCATTCAGGGATCTCTAATTGAGCATTAATGTGCCAAAATAAGCTAAAAGAAATAACATTAAGTTTGCCAAACGCGTCATAAAGGAGTATGTCTCTGAAATGGCCGAGAAAAGTTGGCAAGAGATTTATGGCATGTTAACACATTCAGCGGCAGAGCAGGACACTCCAAAGCATCGCAAGCTAAAGCACGAGAGCATGTGCATTAGGGAGCTGATTCTCTTAAACAAGCTGATCAAAATATTAATGGTACGAGTAAACACAGCCCCTTTATCTGACAGCGATTTACATTAAAAAGACCTTCATCCAAGACTGAAGCCAGGGCTTTCCTCATTAGCTGCAGTTTTTACCTCACACTTTGTCACTGTGCACACAGGTGGATGCACTGCTCTGAGCAACTATTGTGTTTATGTTAGCTTTTCATAAGCCCTGCTTGAAATTTGTCAAACTGCATCATTGTTTAACTATGTGCCAGTCAAATGCATGAGTGCCAGATGTGGGTCTTTCCCCCTATCCTTTCACTCAGCAGAAGAGACATAAACGGTTTCAGAGCATAGTCACAAACAAGAAAAGCCTCGACTTTAATATTCACATTCACCTCGCCTCCTCTTTCCCAAGGGCCACACTGTGAGTATGGGTTGAACCTGACGTGGCACACATCCAATATACTGTAGAACCTAAAATATCAAATCTATCAATGGAGAAGTGGGCTGAATATGTCACTTCATTAGAAAAAGAAAAGTATACCAAACACAGCCTAAGATTTAAAAGGTTACCATAGTCATTGTGTTTTAATAAGTGGGTGTCAGAAATTAAAAAAATTAACTTGAAAAAGAGGACTAAGTTATATTTAAAAGAAAAATATATGCACTGTTAAATCTGCACCTGGTATGGAAGAGGCATTTTACCAGATGTTTGCCAAGAGTAGGATTCAAGAATGTGTTGATGTGTTTAAGACAGTCTACCAAGGATTAAGGACCCTAATAGCAATTGCAGATCTTTGTTTTGACAAGCCAAAAAAAACCCCAGAAATAATATTTACAACAGACAAGTATCTTTTTGCTAGACAGTGAATGGGTTCCGTAAGTGATCTGCATCAGTTTCAACAACTAATGCTTGAATCTTATTTTCAACAGGGCTTTCACCATCAGATGTTACAAATGAGTCGTTTTCCCATCCATTTTACAGCCTGCATTGGCTATGAATTGTCTGTGGCTGTGTCCTGAGCTAAGGTCCATCTGGCCCTATCAGCATTTCAGTCCCAAATCTAAACAGGCTGATGTTCTGCAGGTGTGGGCTGTGTCTGCTTGCACCTTTGGAAAACGCAAGGATAAACTTGAAAAATGAAAAACGCACTTTCCAAAAAAAAAAAACATATAGAGTTCAAGGCGCCTCACAAACAACCCAGTAACGTCTCAGTAACGTCTTCTTCTTTGCCTTCAGTGCAGGAGAGAGGAAGAAGCTTTACTGACAATGAAGTCACTCCATAAAATTAGGTTGCAGATAGAACATTAATTACTGGTTTTATATTATTCCTTGGATGCATTAATAATTTTATAACCTTTTATTTCAATATTAGATTCATTTATTTCAAAATTAGATCTATTTAATTTAAAATAAATTGACCCAATGTAATTAGATAATTCATGCTGAAGCTGCTCTAGAGTTTATTTGTACGTATTTTATTCAAAGTGACTCACAGTTGAATCTGAGCAGTTTAATGGTAGGATATTTTCTCAAGACCCCAACAGCTCCAGCTCAGCAGTTCTGGGACTCAAACTCACAAACTAGTACAGAACCTTAATCACTAAGCCACCCAGACAATAACCTCACAATGTAACAACAGACAGACATGTCTTATTATAAAAAAGCCTGTATGTATTAAAAGAGATTCTTTTTGCTTTACTTTTCATGTTTTTATACAAAGACAAAAGAGGCATTTATCAATATATAAACAGCAACATGAGGTATAAATACTGAGAAGGGATTGTCTGTAAAGATCATCTCCACATTACAAAAAGAGTAATGTGGAGAGTCACTACCTTTTTTCTTCAGTGTGGATGGGCTTTTCTAGACATCTCACAATGCACACTCCCCCCAGCGCCTTCCCCCTCACTGGGCCAGGGAGTAAAAGAGCAGCGAATACACACAGCTAAGCGCTGAAAGAACCAACCTCTGCACCCTTCTTCTGTCAGGCTGAAATTAATAACCGTTGATTTGTATTTAATGCTCAATTTCCTCTCTATTATTACAGGAGAGCAGCACAGCCTTGGTTTGCGGGAGAGTTCACATGTCAGCCTCTCTTTCACTTTTACCCTCTTTTTCCCTCCCCCTGTACTCTTTTCACATATGCCAAATAGCTTGCACAAATGTTGCATGCATGTCAAATAGAATCTCATCATGGTGGGCCCTTCAGGACTGTTTTGGTGCCGGATATATGGATAAGCGGGTGTTCATTATTGAAACTTTACAACAGGAATGAAATACGTCCATTCACAGCACTCAAAATATACTTGTGACGTTTAGGTGAGCAAAGTGTGAGCAGGTTTTTTTAGGCCTCATGCCATAATGGGGGAAAACCAGCATGGTCTTTTGGCTTAAAGAAACAAAACGTGACATTAAATGAATTCAGAGCCTTATTGAAATGCAGAGCTTAAACCCTACTAAGAGAAATGCCCCCGTTTCCCCTAGTTGTTCCCACTGTTAATGTTTACTTAAGATGGGTGAATACATCACACCTCACACTATTATAGACCCATTCAATTTCTGTTCTGCATCATTGATTTCATTTGGATGTCTTTGGCCATAATTTATCAACCTTCATACCTTTCAGTGAAACATCTGTCATCATTCATCAAAGTCAAGCAAAAAAAGATTTTTCCGAACCCACAGAGTTTTAATACTCAAGCCTACAAAAACAGGATAAAGATGTGTTTTTATGCTAATGATTGTGATTAAATATACATACATGTTTCTATTTCAAAGAATAGAGCAATGAAAGAAATTTAATGAGCGTTATATCAATAAAATAGATAGAAATGTAACAAATTTTAGAAAGAAAAGAAAAGTGACATTTATGCTATGTTTAAGTGCAGGACCATTTTCACAGTCTCAAACATTTGAGTGCTCAGTAATATCTGAACATTGAGCAAATAACTGAAAGCCTTCATTAGATATATTGACTAGAAAATGCATTTCACAGAATTACAACAAATTTGTGAAGCAAAGTTCACATATTATGGATGCTTAATAGCTGTAGTGTTTAATAAACTTAGTGTTCATAGTGTTAACACAGAGAATAGCAATAAATACTTAATAACTCCCATAAAACACCTAAGCTTAATATTGCTCTACTTATCCAATGAGTGTAAATAATTTATGATAAAATTTATATACAGTACATCACTCAAGCTATTGTCTGAAATCTGAAATGTTTTGAGCTTTTTCAGTGCCAGTTACTCTTCAAAGATATATCTTCATTGATATAAAACACTTCAATTTAAACACCCCATTAAGTGGATGATTTAGCTCGATAGTTACAAATGTCATCAAATTTACAACATTTTAACATATAGATGGAGTAAGAAAATCTCTCCTTTGTCTGTTCATTCGAATATTTCACTGGATATTTAAAGCAAATGAGCTGTATCCTGTTGAAAATGTCACATCAGGTCAGTTTTATTCTTTTTAAGCAAATACAAGCATTATTCTTTTTAAAACAAGCATGCCAGTATAATTCTTTTTATAAGCAAACATTTGTACTGATGTTAAACATAGAAATTGCAACCGCTTGTGAGAAGTAAACAGGTGTGAAAAGGATATGTTGTAGTGCTGTTGTGGTACGTTGCAATTATGAGCAACTGAATGACACACTTGACACGTGAGGGCATTTATTCTCTCCTGCTCTGCTCCCTCACCCTTAACCCCCTTAACTATTTCAAATCTTTCAAGTGTACGTTACAACCCCATTTGGTTTATGCCTAGCCTTCCTCACTAGGAGGTTAGATAAACATGTTAACACACAAATTGACACACCACAGCAAGTCATGACCATCACAATTACCTTGAACGTGGATGTCTCAGAGCCAATTATTTTCAACATAAATGGAGAGTTTGTGTTTCGTTCATTAGCCATTTCCAAAAACTTCCAAAAATGTTCTGCAAACAATGTTTCTGTTCTGAAGATTTTTTTTGTTGTTGTTGTTGTTGTTTTTTTGCACTAGAACATTTTCAAAGTGTCATTCCAAAGAGAGATTCCTCCGTGACAGGCCCTGGGACATATATTGTGTTCATGATGTCTCTCTGCTTTTAGGCATTGCAACCTGTGGAAGTCATAACATAGTCCACACTCCTGCTACCCACTCCATCCCATGACAAAATGTCTCTGTATGTTTTGACATATAGCCCTCAAAACAGTCATTGTACAGATATCAGTTAATGTCTGTAAAGAAAAAAAAACAACCCAAGCCATTTTATTAAGGCTGTTGAAATATTGACTGGCACAGTTATAGCACGATCCATTAAGAGATCCAAAATAATAGGTGCCACAAGTCAGTTTGTCAGCAAGTGCCTAAATGGCCTGTGGTTTACTGTGCAGTGACGTAATTGTATGTCTTTTGAGCCTAAGTGTTAGCCTGTGTAGGAATGGTATGGAGCTCTGCCTAGACTTGTACTGTAGACACTTTAATCTAAAACATTTATGCTTAAATACATAGTTAAAAGCATTTGGCTTAGCCAGTCTTTAGAAAGTTCAAACTGTCCAAATGCAACCATTAATTCTTCATTCAAGTAAATATTTTTTTTATTCATAAAACAGAAATCTAGAAATATTTTAACAGAATTCTAGGATTCGTCAGTACTCATATTTGGTGGTATGAGTGTATTTCGACTCTGCATGAAATTTGGAAGAGTGCAACACATCTGGAGAGGGCATTATAAAACATGTCTATTACCTAACCTGGATGACACAAGAATGTACTTGACAGGCTGTCATGTAGGAAATTGCTGTACTTTTCATAATTACGTATTCCATGGTGGTGTAATGCAGTTGAATGTGTTTTAGTTCACCTTTCTTTGAGCAATAACATTTTAAGAGACAAATTCTGGTTGTCAAATGTCACCCAAATGACCACTTAATCGTTTAATGTTTTGAAAGTTGCTCAAAAGTTGTCATTACTTCATATTTTTCTACCAAATAAAGTTGTGTCAAACACTGAGAAATCAAATATAATTAAACCAAAAGCTTTTTTAATAATGTGTCATGTAGTGGGTAAAATACCTTCCTGTGTGATGCACAGCACATGGGTTCATCTGTCATATCAGTAAATCTTGGAGGTCCTTAAGGCCCTGAAGAGCCACTTCATGTTTGTTTAGTCACTCATTCAATGTAGAGATATATATATAAAGGGGCTCAACATGAAACCTTACAGAAAAAGACTACTGTATGTGTGGGTTACAAAGAATTTTTTTTAAGTATAATTTCTGGAGGCGTTTTAGTTAAAAGGTTATTTAAAAAAGCATAAAAAATTTTGGAAAACCGCAGTGTCAATTCACATTGGAGTATATTTTCTTTTTGGCATGAAAGCCACTTTTAATATGAAGGAATGGCATATTGAAGAGATGAGTCTATCAAAACAGACAAGCACTCCTCCATTAAGTGATATCTACAGGTTTTTACAAGGGTGTTGTTGCACGGTGGTGGATATGAAAGCGCAGTGAGTTTTTTCTTTGCCTGATGAGTGATGTGACCCTTTGTTGGCCTCTATTTTGCGGAGGACTCAGCAATTTAGCAATCACCTGTGTACACAGTGTTTCCTCACTGTTCTCTCCAAACACTCTGAAACACAGAGATGACACATAGCTTATTTTCACCCTTCCCTGTGGCCATTCAGCAGGAAATGTTGTAACACACACACTGAATACGATGGTTAAGCTATTTTGATAGGCAGGTAAGGTCTACATGTCACTTAAAAATAATCTATATACAAGAGATGATGAAAACGTAAGCTTTTAATGTACAGTATGTGAGCTATAGACTGCTATATGCTATAATTGGCATTAGACTATATTTGCAGATAAATTGCTGCTTGAAGAATACCAAGTTTACATTAATGCTCTAAAAACATATATATAGATTTTTATACACATGTTCATATTAAAGTGGATGGTGAGCAGATAGAGAGTGATAAGAGAGAGAGAGAGAGAGAGAGAGAGAGAGAGAGAGAGAGAGAGAGAGAGAGAGAGAGAGAGACAGAGAGAGAGAGACAGAGAGACAGAGAGAGAGAGAGAGAGAGAGAGAGAGAGAGACAGAGAGAGAGACAGAGAGAGAGAGACAGAGAGAGAGAGAGAGAGAGAGAGAGAGTATATTACTTTTTTAAATGAAGCATGTACACAATTAACATAATTTGTTAGGTTCGTGTAATATGTTAGTACAGCAAATAACAAAACTTTCATAAAACAATCGAAAATTGAAAATTGAAAAGAAAACTTAATAGATTAATCATAGTCAATTGGTATGTTTAATGATATTAACTATGAATGAAGCCAGTTTGAAGAGGTAAATTGGTCATTAATCTTGCTTTAAAACATATGGAACCTCTGTTGCTAATATACTCTGGAATAAAATTTAGGGGCAATATGCAAAAATACATTGACCACTGTCTGAGATGTAATTAATCCTAAGAATTAATAGCATACTTGTCCCTCTTGCCAATAAATGTTAGTCCTT
The DNA here is from genome assembly GCF_022655615.1 of Tachysurus fulvidraco. NCBI lineage: Eukaryota > Metazoa > Chordata > Actinopteri > Siluriformes > Bagridae > Tachysurus > Tachysurus fulvidraco. The sequence goes on from NC_062519.1 coordinate 11,139,653, forward strand.
GTCCCTAAAATGAGCTTTTGTTCTATGAAAACATCCAGTACTCAGTAACATCCTGTGTGCCTATCCACAGTCAAATGCTCCACTAAATTAATACAAAAAAAAACGAGCCACGCTCGAACACTCTGGCCTCAGAAGCCTGATATGATGCAGGCTAGTTCAAGCTCTCCCAATTGATTCAGTGGCACGTTCCTTGTTTAACAAGGTAGAAGGAAAAAGTGGGGGGTAGAAAGGGTAAAAAGACTTTTAGTTCATTCATTAATCACAGAAGTAAACAGCCCATCCAGTGACACCTGGCAGGGTTAATGCCTCAGACCCTAGAGTAATCACCGCCACCACCCCCACACACAGACCCAGCCAGCCACTCACATGAAAGTTTGTGATTATAAAGGAAATGGGAATTAGCAGAAACATTTAGGGGGAAAAGTTGGTCTCCAGTTTGCTGTTAACGAAAGAGGAATTGTGAAGGTAGTAGATGGGGGGTGTGGAGAGGCTGCAGGCTGATTGGAATGTTCCCCTGAGGCTGCAGAGCGGGGAGAGGTAGAGGGCCAAAGGTTGAGCCTATACCAAATTAGTAGTGTCTGTTATTCAAAACCAAAATAAAGCAGGAGAAGGGGTAAATGATTCCCCTCCTCCTCCTCCATGCTGGAGTGTTTTCTGGTCTCTCTCTCTCTTTCTCTTTCGAAATTACAGAGAGGTCACATTGCAATTAGTGGTTTGTTTCTTTTAGACTGAAATATGGCCATAATTCATAGCTTTCGAATCATTTCATTGGAAAAGATGTATGAGCTGGTCAGCCTGTAGACATAATTGTAACACATGATACAGCTATTTGTTACCCTAGCAGCAAGTTCACAAGGTATTTGCATGCCATGGCATGAAAACAGAAGAGAAGATACAATTTGTTTTCAATTCTAACTGTAACTGAAAACTGAGTGCTGAGGTCATTACAAACTCTTTACTTTTTATTTAAGAAGTAGCAAGCATATAGTTGAACAACATGCAGTTCTTGTAATGGTTCTGGTTATTGGCTCTTAGGTTAAAACCCTGGAACAATATTTTCTTCATGATTAATGCTCCGCAAAATTTCTGGCCACCTGAAAGCAAAAAGAAATAGATGCATTTAATTTTATTGGAATATACAAAGACACATCCACCGTTTAGAAGCTGTTATAACCCATCTGTGAAGAACTATATTTATATGCAATTGATGACTGCAGAAAAGTGCTATGTGTGTTAAGGCTTTGTTTTACTTGTATTACTAAATTCTATATAATAATTTCTGTCATAGCAATGATCCCAAAAAATCCTTGAAGACAGCCTAAATAATATAAGGAGTTATTAGAGAATTGGCTTATTCGATTCAGAATATTTTCCTTTACTTATTACATAATTATTGCTTTATTGCTCCAATAATTAAGTAGAAAATATTATAATTTGCAGTATATGTGCTGGGAAAGTTATACTTGTTTCCCAGCTATGGCTCTGGTGAAATTCTGCTGGGCATTCAGTCTGATTCTGTTAAATGGTTAACTGTGGCTTCTTTTGAACCAAACAAGTTAGAGGTGTCAAGAACCAATTGATTAGCTGAGCAGCATGGATAAGCTTATTAACAATGAATTGTGTCACTGAATTACTGAGAGATTGCACTCTCTGGCTAAGTGACGATAATGTCTCTCAAAAGAACTGGCACTGCTCTCTGCTTTGCACATCTGCATCGCAACCAGTGATAAATAGCAAACTACACTTAAAGGGTTTTTTTTTTTTTTTTTTGTGAAAACGTTTACAAGTGCCTGCAATAAATGAAGCCACAGAAGCACTTAAAATGACAGGAGGAGTGGATATAAATGGCTGTTCATTACAGATTCCTAACAGTTAAGAAATGAGGGCTCTTATGCTTGGACAGCCTGGCCATTTTTGTATGGCTGGATCCAGGCCAGGGAAGAGCACACGTTTATAGGACTTACATTACAGGAATTACATTAGTGGTATGTACAACACTAATTCACACTTTGAACTTCTGCCATGCCTGGCAGCTGTTTGTGAGACATCTAGTGTGAAAACATTTTGTTTAGTACTCCTGGAAAAAAATAATTATACTGGTGGAACATTTTAATCTGTACAGCTAAATGTTCAATTAGTAGCTAAAGAGTTTACAGAGCTACAGAGTCCATTTAAGACATAAACACTGCAAAAGTAAAATTATCACTAGTATTTTTGCTATTTAATAGCATATAAATATTCTGGTGTTTATTGTAAAAGCTACTCTGCTTGTAGTGAACTAATCTGATAACTAATTTGAGAACCAAATGCTCCTTCTTAACATCTTTTTTAGGCAGTGATATAGTAAGGAACTCTCAGTACAGAAGCAAACTGTTAGTACTTGCATGAGACAGGGGATGAAATGGCTTTTAGAAGGCTAGAGGTGAGGAAGTGCAGGTACCTTGATGAGATATGTACTGTATACAAAGCAGATTTTATTACTCCATCATTCAGCCAAAGCTATTCTCTGCAGTATAATTTTCCAGTGTTGCTAATGTAAATTCCCTGTCTGTTTATTTCACCTTGTAACATGAAGTGGAAATTCCATAACAGGTGATTCATCAGGTGAATCAATGTCAGTAGGCAGAGTTGCAAACCTTTTAGATAACCTGTGTTGTTATGACTCTGCTAAAATTATGTATGTGCTTGTCAGTTATGAGATTATATTTTTAATCCTACCATAGCACTCATTTATTTTCTCTCAAAAGTCACTACCATACTTTTTGTCCTTCATTATTTTTGTCCTTGACAGAAAATCAGAGACAGCATTGCTCATCAGTGATGAAGTTAAAGCAGTTATCTTACTGGCCCATTGAATAACAGTACTAACCTTGCATGCTGAATTAGCAATGGGATTCTGCATCAATACTCGTCAGTCTTCCGTGGCAGTAACATGCCTTCAGTGAAGGTCAGGGGCTGCCATGTGCAATCAGTGATGATCTGCAAGTGTTCAGAGTGCTCGGGCCATCTCTGACCAGTCCCAGATGGAAGAATTGTTTCTATAGTGCACTAGAACAGGAGTGTACTCCCAAAGCCATTCAAGGAATAGAAGACACAAAGAACCGCTCAGAAGGCTGATGATCTTTGCAGCCTTTATCCTAAAATGGCAGAATGTGGTTGATGAGATGCATTGGTTACATGAGAGACGCGTTGTGATTTTGCTGAGGTCATTGCTGAGTGCAGCTTAATTGTTCCTTCGCACCTCAAAGGCACGAAAAATGTTCAATCCATCACAGTGGACAAGTCCATGTCTAAACAGAAAAGCGCAGCCAAAATAAAAGCCATTAGATGCCAATAAACTGTGGAACAGCAGAATGAAAAGTATTCATAGTTTAGCTAAATGGAAAGGAGATAAATGCATTTTGTCAAGAAGAGCCAATGCAGCTGGCTAGTGGAAAATGAAAATCATACCATACCTGATGTTATGCTTTTAAGGAATGTGTTCCCTTGTGTGTCTTATATCTTTAAATTGTACCCTTTTTGATGGTTAACTGGACAAAATACGCACGAGAAATTGGATAAAGAATTTAGTTTCTAAAGTGGATCTTTTCTAAAGTGGAACTTTCCTTGACTGATAGAATTCGCCTTTAAAATTAAGTAGTTTGTAGAAGTACAGAATGTTACAATTTATAGAACAGTTTAAAAAAGACATTTACATTTTAAGTCATTACTACACTAATAGTTTATTACAGAGTTTATTATTTACTAATAGTGTTTATGCTCTCATGTACAATGAGAAAGCTAACTATGCTATTTACTATGCAAGATAAACAATTTATCAATGTGTAATAAATGTACTTAATTTAATAACTAAAATATTATACTTACAATTTATTTTAACATTTATTTAAATTTATTTGCCTCAGACATTTAATGTACATTTATTTAAACATTTCCCCTTTTGATGCTATTTTAATCCCCTTCAGTTAAAGCCAAACAAAATAGAAAATAAAAAAATATTACATATTTACACACACACACACACACACACACACACACACACACACACACACACACACACACACACACACACACACACACACACACACACATGCACGCACACATATATTTTTGACAATATCTATTTTTTTAAATGTGTTAGTACAAATATTATTTAACACTGGAGCTCTACATCTCTACCCTCAGTTCAGTATACTATAGAAATGCAATTAGATCCCTATATATCATCTCCAATAAAAGATTTATCTAAGGGGAGGACAGGGCTTTTGAAAGGCACTCTTGCTGGGGATATACGTTTTAAGGACTGACACCACATACTCAAATGAAGAAAGATGTTGCTTGTGTAGTGCTAATGGCCTGTGACCAAGCTGAAACACCAACTGTGGCATAAAACCTGTTGATAAATGTATCATTCATTCATATTTCACACTCTTTACTGCACAATTCAAGCACTAATCAGCTTGGCTGTTACCCAGGTCTGAGCTGCAATTAAAGTAGTTATTGGCTATGTTTACAAAAGTATTTGTGTGCAGCAGTTGCCTTAAAAAAAGTAATTACCTGAGCTGAAGTGTGATCTGGAAAACATTTGATAAACAAACCTAATTCCATCAACAGTAATGAGAGCTAGCATTCAGAGTGGTGTATGTTCTGCCATTCATGTAAGAAAAGAAAAGAAAAGAAAAGAAAAGAAAAGAAAAGAAAAGAAAAGAAAAGAAAAGAAAAGAAAAGAAAAGAAAAGAATGCCATACAAAGAGCCACCTGGCTGACCTGGATAAAACACATGAAACCCTTAAAACATACTATATTTGATTATCTCAAAACTTATGGTGAACTCAGTTATTGTTTCTCTCAGCGGCAAAATAATAGTTTGTGATGGTTTGCATAATGCTACATTTAATTCTCAATAAATTGTCCTCAATATACCTTAATAAATAATCTAAGATCAAAGTTTTCTTGTAATGACTGAGTGGCAGTAAAGCTCTCCTGTTCAAATAGTTGTTACATTAAAATGTCAATGTTTAACAAGCAGTCTTATTTCCCAAGTCAAAAATCTGGATCATATTCATTGAAACTCCCTTTTGCTTGAGTCACCACACAGCACACAGACACGCTGGGTCTTATTTTCCCAGTGGGTGGTCTCTCCAGCTTGATGTGGAAACTGAATTAACGCTAGCCAATTTTTGCCCTCGATCTGGAAACATTTTCTTCCTTTCAGCCCAGGCTTAATATAGAGATGTAATAAAACACCTTCAGCCTCTGGCATGTTGTTTTACCAAATAACATCTAACTGGCCATTACTCCCCATTAAGGCTAATGGCTCGACTAATTATGATAATTCCATAAAAGGTGCTGTGTTTAGCCCAAACTGTAGGCGAACATTAACTTAATGACAAGGCTGACCTCTTTCACATGCTGCCAGTGTACATGTGTGTGTTATGAGTTATTAATCACCAGAAATTTGGCCTTATGTGACAAAAGCTTATGAAGGGCTTGCACAGCCATACCAGTCTCGTTTATCATATATGTGGTATATATATATCAATTTCACAGTGTGGATGATATAAATTTGCAGCTGCCATCTGACACATCATATCCTGTCACAATAGCCTAGGAAAATTAATATTCATGCCTTGCCCAGTGTTGTGGTAAATAGCAAAAGATATGCATTTTACATAAAAACCTCCAATCCAGTTCTATCACCGATGATTACTACAGAAATATTTTCCACTCTCTTTAAAGGAATCAAATATCATGTAAAAAAAAGACACATAATCTTCTCTGCACAAGCCCACACATCTTTCAGCTGCAACTGGTCATGGAGACAAGAGAGGAAATATCTCAGTTCACCAAAATGAAAATCAGACTACAGAGAGATGAGTACCTTGTATCTTGATATTGAGATGAAGGACAAAGGTGTTTAGTCCAAAAGTGTACAAAGTGCACAATTGCCACTTTAATATATTATTTATTTCATAGGAGCAGTGCTATTGCCTGTTAAAAGGCAGACCAGTGTACTAGTTGTGCACACTAGCCCTTGGCTGCTGGTAGGCATTCATTGCTGCTGATTAACACTGAGTAAAAAACTGAAGCCCAGGCACATTGTGTATGGAGAAGTACTTTGTTCAAGTCTATCTCTGGGCTAGAGAGACTACATTTACCCACTTTTAGTCTGCTGGCATTTCACCTAGCTTGAAACTTGACTGGCAAGGTTTTCTGTATAGATAATTCTATAGTTACACCGAGCATTCTAATGAGGAATATTCATTTAGGGGATAAACATTAGGTTGGACCACCACTCTGAAATTTTCAACACAATATGTTAAGCTAAATAGTTGTGATGCAAGTAAATGGAAAATGCCGGATTAGTGCTGTGTTGTTGGGACTGGACTTGTCTACACAATGGAGCACAGCTGAAACAGATCAGTGCAGTCTAGAGAATGTTATGATTTCCTTTCTATGTACGCTTTCTTCAGTTTTTTTGTTTTATGCAAAACCATTGATCACTTTCAGAATATATATCAATTATATGCAGACCTATGTTCAGGCCTCATGCATCTAGATACATTTAGGATTCTTAACATATCTGGCAACCTCCCAGAAGCACCAATAAACTAAGTGTTATTGTTCCTGACTTTTCTTAAGAGAGGCCCCATGCTTCGCACAGCTGCCGGGGCTGCTACAAACGGTGCTGATTAGAGCAATTGGGGCATTTTGAGCTAAAACAGCTGCTTTGATTCGACCTGATTGCTGAGTGAGGGAGCATGTTGAGTAAAGTATGCATCCGTTAGGAACTGTTTGGCAAGTTGCATGTGCTATTTTTTTTCTGCTTTTGTATTCTAAAGCATGCTCCATTTAACTCCTTGCCGTTCAAATCAGGGATGACAAACTGATGATTAAATGACCAGGATCAGTTCGGATGTCCGAGGCCTGACACTGTAGTATATTATTGTCGGCATGCAACTGCCCTAACTGGCTGCAGATGTGGTCACTTAGTTTGATTTCTTGATAGTTTTCTTGATGAAAGTATGTAAAAAGTAAGCAAAATTACTATCTTTTAGACTAAAAAAAAAACATTTTAACATTTGTTTTAACCATAACCACTTGACATTTCTTTTTTCTAACTTTACTTCCTTATTCTATTTTATTTACAAATTCTCATATAGCTGAAACAAATGCTAATGTGGTTTATTTTGCTTTGTTTTCCTTTACAGGTTTATGCCTGTTCATGGTCAGGCTCTATCAACACTAAAGAATATTTTGGGTACAAAACACCTGTTAGATAGATTTATAAAGGCTCTTTAATTTTTCATTTAGTTTTTATCTTGCACAAAGAAAAGCATCTGTACAGTAGCTCAATAGTTTAAAATGAACTGCATGCATAGTGTTGATTTCCATGACGAAATACTGGGCTGTTCAGTACGTTCACTGAAACATATTATTACATCAATCGCACTATGCATAGAGTAATTATTGTACATACATGCTCCTATTTCTTTCAGGCTCCTGGCTCTATATTTGGCTATTAAATAATGAATGACTCATCAATGGAGCACAGGAAAAATTTCCCCTCCTCTCTTAACACCTTTTAATAATGTGTGTCATCTGTGCTGGCACTGTGAATGACCATTTGCTTGAGGAGCTCTTATCATTGATAAACATATATTTTTCTGTATGAACAGCTTAATTATTAATTCTAGAAAGTTGTGGATCCCTTATTTAGATTGTTCAGGTTTCCTTAAGGCACAATATTTAGAAATGAAATTCTAATATCAACCAGATTCAATATAATCCTCTGTAGTGTAAATTAGCAGTCAGAATGTATTTGCAGGCTTCTGAATTTTTTCTACTACTACCATCAGTACTTCATCAATAAAGATTAGTGAGTCTGTTCAAGAAGAAGCCATGCAAGCCCATTGTCATGTCACTACCTCCACAACACTTGATCAGTGATCTTGAATCATGTCTTTCTCACACAGACAGAGCTTAATCTTTGTTCCATAACTTTTGTGGCTCAAAATGTTCCTGTTGTTTTACTCGGCTGACCTGTCCGATGCATGTTTGCTAGTGCATTAGTTTTTACTTTCTGTTTCCAGACATTCCAAAGTGTTGTACTGGCTATGCCTAGTGCTTGTACAATGGATCTGATAGATGTTCCTTCATTGATGGTCAATTCAAAAAGAGTGTGCCATGGGAACAAATAATGAAATAAAGTCTGATCTATCATCTTATGTTCATCTTTTGATTTTACAAACCAAATGTCCATAACAAAACAAAATAAAGGAGTATATATACAGTAATCTGGTTGATCATCTTTGAATTTAATTTCTAAATATTTTGCCTTAAGGACAACTGAACAATCTATAAATAAGGGATACTGTTGACAATTGGAGTCAGCATGCTATATATACTGTATACACACACACACACACACACACACACACACACACACACACACACACACACACACACACACACACACACACACACACACACACACACTTATATTTACTTTTTCTCTGTGACTACAATACTTTGGAAATTTGACAACCCAGCAAAACCCAAGACCCCCAAAAGACATGGTCCAATAGATCAGTGTCAGGGGCATTGATAAGTGTCTACAAGATTGTGAAAAGCAGCAGGTCAGTCCCGACAATGTTCAAGGTTGTATGGTGTGTGTGTGTGTGTGTGTGTGTGTGTGTGTGTGTGTGTGTGTGTGTGTGTGTGTGTGTGTGTGTGTGTGTGTGTGTGTGTGTGTGTGTGTGTGTGTGTGTGTGATTATGTTTTTTTGGGGGTGCACATCTGAGAGCAATCTCACCATGTGACAAAATACAGACATAACAATCTGCTCTGACACTTGTTACCGGCACATAAACACTTGCCTTAGTGAGATGGGGAGAAGAACACAAGGCTGTAGCAGTTGAGGGTCTGGTGTAGATCTGCTATTTATCAACCACTAATTAACTGTTAATTTGCCAACCTTTGAGTCCAAGTATGCAGACAATTTATCACATCCAGCAAATACACTCTGCTGCCATCCCTCAGGGTGGTCGAGGAGCCTGCTTAGACTAACTATACTTCATATCTTCAACTTGCCATATTAAATATCACTTTGTTTTTGGTGCAGAGAAAAAAAATGGGGAGAAAAAATGGTTCAGGAATATCCTGCATGAAATGATTCAATGTACACTCCTAAAACATGCTATAGTTATATTATTAATATATGCACATCAATTATCATAATACTGATGGATTTTATGCCTAAGTGCATGTTGATGTATAGGGTGTGTAAGCTAGTGTGGGCAGTATGTACAGCACACAAATGCAGGTGGAACACTCTAAAGTAAGCAGGTGACAGCAGCTGTCGATGGGCTGGTGGAAGTGAACAGACAACATTTTTGCTGACAGACCTGTGATCCTACATCTGTTTTAGTGTGGGTAGCTTCAGCTAATGTCATAATTGCCAACACCTCTGAAAGATCACTCCATTTGAGCATGACATGACTGAGAGCTAAGCATGAAAAGAACTAATGTAAATGTCACTGAAACCTGGATAAAGCATTGAAACTGAGCTGTCATCAAGTGCTGTTTTCTCACGCAGATAGTTTTGACAGAGCTAATTGGATAGAACATGCACAATAGTCATTAAGCACTTAGTAACACATGAAAAAATAGCTAGCTTTGATGGACAAATGAGTCAAATTCATTTCAATATATCAAATCATTTTTCAGAAAGTGTTCATAATAGGCTTATATTGTCTGTCTCTCGCTCTCACTCTCTCATACACTTTCTAGTAAATTTTTATTTCTCTTTGCAACAGCAACATATCTTTTATTGACTATTAAATTCAAATATTCCAAATCATGTTCTGTCTTTCAAAAAATAAACAATACAAAACAAATAGATATGCATTGCCTGCAGTTGTTGTTAGAGTCCGATACACAGAGATAGTGTAATGAAAACTGGGTCCTGCAGCAATTAAGATCATTCAAGCATGGAGCTAGAAGCCCCAAGCCAAATTAGGTAGTTTTGCTGTAATTTGACTTCCTGGTGCAAATCTCTTGGGCACTTTTGAGAAAGGACAGACTGTTTACAAACAGTCTCCAATTGCATGGTTAAGTACTGGCAAAGACTGACACTGGACACACACAAACAGATGTGCACACTGCATTGATTCAAACACACCTGTTAAGAAACCTCAAAACCTTTTTACACTGAGCAAGGTAATAAAGTGTCAAAAATGTTTACTAGAATTTAAACCAACAGTTACCTTATGAAACATTTTTAAGAAACATTCAAATAAGTGCTTCATTTTCTGTCAGTTAACATCAGACACTGGAAAGAAGCCAAACTCAGGGTAAAACAAGCTTCCAGCATTCAAGTGCCATTTGTAAATACCTATAGATGTCAAGAGATCAACAGGTAACAGGTTATCAAGAGTTCTGGGGGTTGATTTCTATTCTATCATGGTCAATATGGCATATATTAAAGAAAATACTTAAGTTATAATGGTTCTAATAGTTCTAATACAATAAAAGTTCTAATAGATCTAATACAGTAGTTCACAATTTGACAGTGTAAAACAGAGATTAGGCCACTTAAGAATTTAAGACTATTTTGGCAATGCACAAAATGATCCTAATAACTCTTGGTCAAATCCTATAACAGACTTTCCATTTCAGGTTACATGATGAATGTTCTCAAATAATAGAGAATAGTGACTGCTGTCTGTCACATTATGCATTCTAAGGTCCTTAAATTCAGAAAAACAAATAAATTAATGATGTGTGATTATTGTAAGGAATCGAAGGCATACAATGTAAAACCATCATACTATGTAAAATCAGTTTTTATTTCATTTTATTTTGCAGTTCACAGTGAAATATTTTTTTTCCTCACCTGTTATCTATGGTGGTTTGTCACCCCAGTGAATCCAACTTGTCTTTCAAATCATTAATCCCTCAACATCAGTCGTTCTCAATGCTCAATGGGACCGTAATATCATGACAATGGCCACATGCAAGAAAAGTATCAGTCAATCATTTTAATTAGCCTGTTTTCCCGCACAGTTTTGTTGCCCAAGCTTGAAACCAAAGAAACTGAAATAACCACATTTTCTGTGAATGAAAACACAGCAGCCAGTTTTTGTCTTCCTTGGTGCACAACACAGTAAAAGAAAAACATACAAACATGCATGCACATGGCCACAAGCACACATATACTGTAATTAGGCCTAGGACACACGTGTGCTAACCTGCACATACACATAGAAACCTGCACATGCATACAAGGCTGTGTGATTGCTTATGTGGACAATGTGCGGGCCGAAGGCGCTGCATGGCCCCATGCTATTATCACAGCTGAGAATGTGGCAGTCAGGCAAACATAAATGAAATTCAACTGAATTAGAGGTGCATACACATGTGCACACACACATGCACACACCCCACACAGCGAGAGACTAATGCTTGGTTTATTTTAAAGGTTTTGCTTGTAGCAAATCATTCCTTATCTGACATTTGCTTATTGCCCCACTGGGTCACAAAAAAAAAGGCTATGTGTGTGTGTTCAGAGGGTTAGGGTATTCAATGCTGAGAACTGTTTAAGTACAGTTTTACTCAATACAATTAATAAAACATTATGTTTTAAGTTACTAAACTTGCACACATACAACAATTCAATGTGCTACATAAGATTTATTATTATTCTTAGGCCTGACACAGAAATGCAACCAGGGTGTACCTTTATCCTCCATGTGCATTTTAAATGTTCTTTTAGCCTGTTTGGTGTAAAGTTTAACAAGTTTGTAATTCTTATTTTATGTTGAATTGCATCATAATTTGTTTAATTACACTAATGAATCACAAAAACAGAAGGACAACCAAATTTTCTGAGAAATTGATGCTGGATAATCTAAGAAACTAAAAGGTTCAATTTTATAATATTAATCAAACACTCACTTTCACTCTGTTTTACAAATTTATGCTTCCGGTAACTGACACCTTGTGATTTAATCAGTGTTAATAAAAAAATCTATTTAAGGAGACTTTTAATCCTTTTAAATATATCCATATATATAATGTGTGTGTGTGTGTGTGTGTGTGTGTGTGTGTGTGTGTGTGTGTGTGTGTGTGTGTGTGTGTGTGTGTGTGTGTGTGTGTGTGTGTGTGTGTGTGTGTGTGTGTGTGTGTGTGTAATGTATGGCTATATTTATGTTACAATTGTTTTTGTCAAGTGACAACTTATTTATTGTGCTGTGAGTCTTTATTTGTTGAGGTGACTGAATTATTAACTAACTACATCTATTGAAAAGAAGAATATATCTCTAACAGTTCACCTTTTACCGACTGTGGTTTCTATTGACAACAGTACCAGGAGGGAGTATTCCGACAATGGGTATAGGGATGGAGCTGCCAAGGCATCTAAATGTTACAAACACTTTAATCACAAACCCTACTAAAAAAACTGACATTAGTGAGAGATGAGACAACGAATGAAGCTATAAAATAGCTTCATTCACTCTTCAGATAAAGTTAGTCATGTAAAGTTAATGGTCTTGCAGGCATTAAGTCAGTATATCCTACTTTTGAATTAATTTTCATCTGGAACTCATTTTTACATTGTAACACTTCATACAAGATATCATGCCTCAGGCATTTTGGGAATCTTCAAATAATTAGGATCCAAATTTCCCCAGATTTTCTGTGTTCAAATTTGATTTTCTGGTTGTTTAAATCCTAATATCTCCCTCTGCTGGTGCTTTTTAAGGGACTTGAGGCAAACAACCTTTTTAGATCTTGTTTAGTACACCAAAGTAATATTAACTACAACTATGTAATGGATTTAATGGATTTAATTTCATGGATTTTAAAGTAAAAAAATCGTGTTTGATTTGAAAGAGAGAAAATAATTTTCGTTATATTTTTTATAATTAAGGAATATATTAATTAAATGGAAGAGACATAAATTAATAATGATGTTTTTCCATGTTTAGGTTTTAATAAAACAACAACGAATAATGACGTATAAGGAGCAAATATATCATTTTTCGGATTTGATGCATAGACCATTGTTTCAATCAGGGATTTTTTTCTGGAGTAGGAACTTTTTTATTGCTTATTAAAAGTATATGGTACACTCAGTAGTAGTTTCGGTGTAACCGTGTTTTCAGTGTTTTGGGTACACTCAAACCGTGTAGTTTCAGTATAATACAAAAGCAAAGTTTGTGTAAAATGCATCTGAGAAAGATGGGGAATATTTCTTCAAATTCATTACATAGTTCGAACTTAAGTTAGATTTTGCTCTATATCATGTGCCGATAAACCATTGGGAATCTATTTCTATGGGCTAGAAATTCAACCTCGGATTGTGTCTCTTTTGTGAATGCTTTCGTCCTGACAGCTCATTTATTTCGGTTGCTACATGCGCTATTTTTAGATCTAAGGGAATGTTTGTGAGTCCCACATAGAAGTGTTTATTTACCCAGAGGGCACGAAATTGCCACCCATTCACGCTTGACAGTCCAGATGGCAATCCATAACCCATGCACGGTTAGAACTGTTTCACTAACAAATGAAGAAACAAAGTGTAATTGCTCTCCACGTTGCAACCTACAGTACAATTCAGGGTTCTCTCTTGGATCCAGTGAAGCAACTCAGCCGCCTTGCTCTGATGGGTCTAGACAATTTTTTGCATCTAAATCATCTTCTCAACACAACTTCTGCAGAACAAAGATGCAAATTTATGCTAGCCTCCACTTGGCGTGTGAAAATGCCGCAAAACGATCCATGAGCCCAGTGGTGTATAGTCTAGCTTTTTGTAGTGAGTATAATGTGACACCCCCCCCCCCCGCACCCATCCTAGAGCGACGCCCCATAGGCACCACTACACGCACTAATGCATAAAATATGCATCTACATGTAATTTAGAGCATTATTAAAGACTTCTTATGTGTTATCATCATTCCAATTTATTAAACCTGTGCTCAAGGTCCCATATTCATATAACAATTAAGGCTTAATATAATCAGACAGTTGGCAGCACCCACTGACTTTCACAGTAGGAAAAAATATAGACTATGAAAGTCAATGGGTGCTGTCACTGTCTGATTATCAACATTTTTCAAAATATCATATTTTGTGTTAAACAGAAGAAAGAAACTCATACAGTTTTGGAACAAATTGAGGGTGAGGAAATAACACAATTTTCATTTTTGGGTGAACTATACCTTTAAGAGCTACATTTAGCCTTAAATGTTATATGCATATGGGACCTGGAGCTGTCCATTTTCAATGTACATTTAAGAGTGAACAATTAACATTTGTTCAGTTCTATAACCAACACTCTTTCATTGCAGAATATTATGAACCGAATGAACTGGTAGGTTACAAAGCTTTCTAAATACATTTGTACTCGGGCTGTGGGTGAAATGTCACCCGAAGCTGCTGTAGATTTAGGCGCAGGCTTCCGAAAACACTCAAAGAGTGTAGTTTGAGTCTGCTTTCGTTTCATATCTTCTTTTACATTAGTTAGTTAATTTCAAATTTGCGCCAAAAAAGACCGCCAAGCAAATAATTTTCCTCCTTGGTAGGTGACATCAGATCAGGTCACAGGCCACAGAAGCCCCAATAATCCAAAAACGTTAGTGATTCGCAATCGCAACCACAGTCTGTGTTCGCAACACAGACGGGGTGAAATTATGAATGAAAGTTCTGTCACAAAACGATATTGTTACGTATCCTCACGCTTTTTAAGTGGGTATACAGAAATCCTTGGCCTTTCCTAGTGGGTATACGGCGTATACCTGCGTATCACGTAGACTACACCAGTGCATTGAGGCGCTTCATTTCTTTCTTATAAACGGCTCATGAGCCGTTTATAAGAAAGAAATGAAGCGCCTCAATTGCTATGATGCGGCGTATTAAAAGTTTAAATTGTTGTGCGAGAGAGAGCAGTCAAACCGTCTACACACACCTGTGCGTTTGTTCAACATTAAACGAACACATGTTCAAGGATCTGAAAGGTGCGTGTTTTTGCTACTACTTTGCTCGCTCGATTTAATGAACGGCTCGTTATTCACCTTATCGCGATATCATAGCGCGCGATTTCAAAAAACGACGTGCGCGCCTCGTGCTCCATTTGTCTTTACCACCTCCCTGAGGCGGTCAGCTGATTAAAGCGGCTGATAATGTGGCTCGGAATAGCTAACTATAGCTTTATCATTCATCTTTATATACAGCGGTAAGTTCTGGTGAAATTACACTAGAGGTTATTTATAGTATAGTTATTTAGCACCACACGTATGTGTAATATGGAGATAACTGAACAGAGTGTCCCTGGTTCTGTTTTACATATGGATTTGAAATAAAAATCGTTATACATTAAAAAGCTTAAACATAATACAATGAAATGGAGTAAATTTTCGTACCCTTTCTATACTAGCAAAGATGATTCCAATTCTCCAACCTGCAAAAACGTCCATTTTAAATTTGGCAGATTGAAAGTCATGGTGCAACTCAGTGTATTCATACCTATTGATTTTTTTTATACCCATCCTCACCAGAGCATACTGTAACTCCCACATTTGCACGAAACACCTAGAGTAACGAATTCATGTGCATCATGTCCAGTCAGACTTTTCTAAACACCGAGTGTTATTAACTCAGTGTTGCCTTTTCCAATACCCAGTTCAAATCAAACACTCAGCAGAAGCAGGAGACGCATGCTAATCTGAAAGGAAGCATTGAACGGCATACTGCCGAAGTATAACTCTGACTCTAGATAATGGAGACATTGTTCAATAATTGTTCAGGAAAAAGTGGGGTATTACTATGCTTGTCAAGGCACCTGAGGAGACACAGGGACTTGAGGCTGCTGCTGCTTCCTCTTGGCCTGCAATTTAGTTTAAAGAACAAGCTCAACAATTATTTACACTTCAAAAGGTCAAATGTTAGGCAGCAGAGCTTGGTAAGTGAGCACCTTGCGCCTGCTGCATGAACCAATTTGCGAAGTGAATGCACTTAAATAGATGTAGATCTAATTTAATTGTAACCTGCATCTGTATAGAATGTGGAGCATTGGAGTAAATCAAGAAACTACAATGTTATAAATAATAATCTTTCCTCTTTTTTTTTTGAAAACATAAATAAAGATAATAAAAAGAGTGATATGAGTCTCATTATGCTATAATTTCTTGTCTATATTTTTGCAGATAAAATGGAGACATCAGCTCCACCTGGGCTAGAAATCTCCACCTAGGTGAAAGTGCTTTCTTTTTAACATTTGTATTTAAACACCACAAATTTGAGGATGTAATACCTGCTGCCAGGCGTGTTGGTCTGCTTTACATCATCTAGAATGTCTTTAATATGAGCACACCACATATGTCTATATAACAAAAAACAGAGTTTACTCAGAGTGCAAAAAAAGTTAGAAGGATTTAGGCAAAACTATTACAGCCTGTAGGCATGTGACCACATAATTTCGGAATTAATATGGCATCATGGTGACTCTCTATAGCTCACATAAAAGGTGCAACTATCCTGGGTGCACTGATTGCACCTTTTGCACTGATTGGCCATTACTAAAAATGAGGCTGTGTTCAATAGCAGGGCTCTTGACAAAACTAGCCTTTTAATATTCAGAGGAAGTACTGGGGGTCAGGGAGCTCACAGCCGCTTGACCCTGTCGGTTCAAAGTTCATATTGCCAAGGAGCGGACAGAAAGTGACGTGACGTGACATATGGCCAAGTATGGTGACCCATACTCAGAATTTGTTCTCTGCATATTTTAACCCATCCAAAGTGCACACACACCCGGAGCAGTGGGCAGCCATTTATGCTGCGGCGCCCGGGGAGCAGTTGGGGGGTTTGGTGCCTTGCTCAAGGGCACCTCAGTCGTGGCCGGCCCGAGACTCGAACCCACAACCTTTGGGTTACGAATCAGACTCTCTAACCATTAGGCCACGACTGCCCCAAGCCTAATGGTTAGAGAGTCTGATTCATTTAGATATTGCTTACACATACAGGGGAAAGGCAAGCTGTTGATTCCAAACATCACTCTCAAAAAAAAAAAAGTAAATTCTAAGACAAACAATAATGAGTTTTGAGAGTATGTTTTGAGCTGCATTTGAATTATAATTACTAAAACTCCTACCAATTTTACAAATAGCTTAAAACAGCTAATAACTAGTGTGTTAGTAGGCTATGGATTTGTGAATCTTAGCTATAGTTATTTTATGACCCTAATTAAAAGACACATTTAGTGGAAATTTAAACATTCTAAAATTAACCAGGCTACTTTTTCTGTCCCTTTTTCTCACACAGAAACTGTTTGAACCCTGGTAGATTAAATTGGCACTTGCCTGAGTGTGTCTGAAAATGAGCCTTCAGAAAAGCAATCACAGACACTTGCTGATGCATGGCATGGCATTGATTTTCATCTAAATACCAGAGTAAACATGAGGCTTATGTACAGAAACAAAGCCATGTCCTCCAGAAGCAATTTCTGTCTCATACTGCCACATGTAAACGGAGTAATTGTAGTTGTGAGACTCCTAGCACCAGCTGACTAGAACTGGGCATGCTTTGAGAGATGCAGAATTGCAGCCTTTAGTTGGAGAAGAGTTGTAATTTTTATGTAGTTTTGTTGGTTGCACTTGTATGTTAAATGAAGATTTCTTTTAGTTATTAGATGCTAAAAATAAGTCTAGGTGGTAGATGCAGTATATGTTAGTAATAAATGTATATTTTATAAGAAATGTAGAATGTAATTGTAGATAATAATTGTATGTAAAACTTCTAGAGAAGCATGACTTTTTGAATAGAAGTCCTTCATTATGTTCTCTATTCTCAACATAACCAGGGCTAATTACCCACTAAGGACTACTTATTCAAATTAAATCGCAAGAACTCCTCTGTTGTTATTTAAAATGCTATGTCTACCCTGAAGTTACACATAGAAGTGTTTCCTTATGGACATTGGGAGTGCTTACATAGAAAATGGCTGGTTTCATATGTATGGTTAAAAAAAAAACAGATGATTGCATTTGGAAGCCTCAAGCCCAAATTTGTAGCATTTGCTATTTGGTGTGTTTAGAGATCTAAAAGGTTGAGATTATAGGTGTTTATTCATGTCAGAAGGATGTAACCATGCTGCAGTGTGAAACACCACACAACCATGCACATGAACGGGGGTCAGGAGGAGTTTAGCAACTTAATATGGAAAACTAGTTGGCTAATGGAACTGGAGATATAATTCATAAATTTTTTGCACAAATCTTTCTCCACTCTCTAGTACTCTAGCCTCTTAGATTTACGTGAGTAAATCTAGCCTTTCACATGTTGTAATCATATTAATAATGGACTTTTATGCAGTTGTATACATAAAGGATATTTTGATAGTGATGAAATAAATGGGGATAAAATAGAGTGGAACACGGCTGTTAACTGACTGCTCATGTTTAAAAAGGCAGTCAAATACTGCATTGTCCAAACATATCAGGTACCAATCCTGCAGAACCTTTTTACAAACAAAAAATTGGCGGTTATACTGTGAAAAGGGTTATGAAGTTAACTCATCTCTAGTATAGGAATTTTCATTCTTTTACAATGAAAAGGGTACTTTGTTATACACTAACCAGTTCAACAACACAATACCCTAATTGCCAAGACACTCACATTTTCTTTAGTTTGGGATACAGCTGTAAGGCTTACTTATAAATAAAATAATTATAGGATTGCTAACAAAGATTCTTCTTCAATTATTCTAATGTCTTTGAAAACATATGTTGAGCCACTGCTGTCTCAATGTTTTCTCAATGTTGCCTGCATTCTGAAATGAATTAAATAACTATAATACTCATCTTACATGGCACATTATTTTTGTACCACCTTTGGCTGTAACACTGAGGACTGTTAATTGCACATCTGTAAGCACTACCCTACAAGAGCACATAGAAGAGCAATGAGATCAGCTCACACATGACACACACCAGGCCTCCGTCATATTGCACTGTTGCTGCCCAATTATAAACCCACTTACCCTGCTTTAAGGAACTCCTCATTAACTCATCCCAGGCAAAAGAGTCTATTTAAGCTTCACGAATGTCAGCAGGTATGTACTGCATTATTTTTACTATTCACAAGGTTAAACAACTAATACTGACTGAAATGCTCTCATTATAATCACTTTATGTGAGAAATTATAATTTAATATTTAATAAGCTCAGTATTTCATTTTCACTAAGTACACTAAGGGCATGCGGTAGGCTAGTGGTTAAGGTATTGGGCTACCAATCGGAAGGCTGTGAGTTCGATCCCAGGTCCACCAAGCTGCCACTGTTGGGCCCTTGAGTAAGGCCCTCAACCCTCAATTGCTAAGTTGCATAAAAAAGAGATAACGTAAGTCGTCTGCCAAATGCTGAAAATGTAAATGTACTCAAGCTGCACTAAGCCAGCTGTAAACCTCAACTTTTTTTTTCTTCTTTTCTTTGTATGGAAGCCAGTGATGCTATAGGCAGAGGGAATTTCCTGCAGGACATGAGGCCACCTGCTGTTCCCAAAAGAGCAAACAGCACCAAGTCTGTCTGTCCGTCTACTTGTCTGTCTATTTAAAAAACATCACTTGTGTGGTTGGGTGTGCATTATATATTATCCGAGACTAAAAGGTTTAATAACTAATGTTAATAACTAATGTTGATTGTATTTCCAGTGTTGAACAAGATCTTTATGCATATTATAAAAACCTATTTATTAATTAAGTAAGAACAGCATGTGGAGGTGTAAATATGAAACCAGAATACTTTTTATATTTGTCCTAAAACTGTTTGTTATTAAACTAATGTACACAAACTATAGCTGTGCTGTGAAAACATCCTTTTATTCAGTAAATATGAAAAATATATTGAGGTAATTTGTTAAATTAAAGGTAATCATTATAATTACTTTAGGCAGTTAAATTCACAATTATTTTTGCAACTCCTCCCAAAACAAAGAAGGAAGATACACAATCAGAAATGAATACCGTCATTTAATAGAATTCTACTACAATTTAGCGTTAGTACTTTTTTCAAAAATATACACAAAAGTATGTCTAGCTGCTGATGTGTAATAACCAGTGTTTTCCAGATTAGTCAAGAACAGTCCACATGATTTAAGTATTTGAAAGATATTTGACATGACCGATTAGATAATGTTTTATCTACCTACAGCACCATCAAAATAAAGCTCCAAAATTATTAGACAAATACAGTTTTAAAAATAAAAAATACACAAAAGTTTGAATATTTAAGAAATAAAATGTCTTGAAAATCCTTAATTGAAAAAGAGTTTCCACTTATTGGGAAGTTAAACTCCCATATCCTTTGCTATTCTGTGTATCTTTAAAAAAAAATCCCTTTGTATTTTTTCTTTTCTTTTTTTAACTAACTGCTAAAGCTGTGTTTGCTAAACAGTGCAAAGCGGAGACAAACAAACCAGTGGCAGGAACAACCCGAGGCATGATGTAAACAGTATAAAGGCTTGATGTGAAGACCGAAAACAGAGTCAATACTTGGTTGCAGGGTTTAAACATGGACTTCTGTTCGGAGACGTGGCAGTTGTTAATGTCTGGGCTGGGCGTTTTATGTTCACATGGACTCAAAGGATGTTTATCCCAAATTATTTTGAAATTGTTGTCATGCTCTTAAGATTTATGTAGGAGTGGTTGAAATGGCAAAGATCGAAGAGAATTAATTTGAGTGAAAACAGCTAAACAGGTCATTATTTTAATGATATTTATTCACTGCTTTAAGTACTGCATTATCAGGACCGTCAGTCATCACATCATCTGTATATTACACACTACTGCTGCTGTATATTGTACAAAAGCATAATATTGCACAATATTGTTATTGCACACCCACACTTTATGTACATAACTGGTCTGTCATATTCTATATTCATATTTTATATATTTCATTCATTCTATATGCATATTCTGCATACTCATTCTGTCTATATTGTATCCCATCGTCTGCATTGTCTTGTATAGTTTGTATAGTATTGTGTATGTCTGTACCTTTGAGAGTCACAAACTGCTGGAACCAAATTCCTTGTGTGTGTCAAATTATAACAGTATGCATTATATATATATATATATATATATATATATATATATATATATATATATATATATATATATATATATATATATATATATATATATGTATATATATATATATAATGCATACTGTTATAATTTGACACACACAAGGAATTTGGTTCCAGCAGTTTGTGACTCTCAAAGGTACAGACATTTAATATCCCATGTAATAGTCAGTGAATATCCATTGTGCGTAGCACACACACACACACACACACACACACACACACATATATATATATATATATATATATATATATATATATATATATATATATATATATATATATATATATATATATATATATGTGTGTGTGTGTGTGTGTGTGTGTGTGTGTGTGTGTGTGTGTGTGTGTGTGTGTGCTACGCACAATGGATATTCACTGATATATATATATATATATATATATATATAGGTGTGTGTGTGTGTGTGTGTGTGTGTGTGTGTGTGTGTGTGTGTGTGTGTGTGTGCTACGCACAATGGATATTCACTGACTATTACATGGGATATTAAATAATGGCATTTGTACGCAGTAGTAAGCAATTTTCAGAACTAAAGTCCATCTATCGCCACCTGCTGGTAGATAAGCGGTAGAATTTCTCACAAAGGAAAAGATTCTAATTTAGATCTTTCGCTAATTTTATTTTTTTTAAAAAGGAATAGAAATAGCTAATTTTAATGGCGCTGCAAACATTAAACACTAACAATTGGTCTTTATAAGTATAACTATAATAGTGATGGTATAAGAATAATCTGCACTTTCGATACCTTTACAAAGCCCGAAGTGAACATGTGTTTGTTTAACATAGCACGACTTTTTTGAATTGGCTCAACGCAGGCTCCGGCTAAAGCTAATGGACTTTTAACGGTGTTGACCTTGGCATCACTGCAGTATTCACTGGCTCTCTCTCTCTCCCTGCTACTCCCAGTGGCCCCTGCAGCAAAAATCGGAAGTAGCTGTATTTCAGGAAGCTGTTCTTCTGGGCTGAGGAGGCCTGAGAGTAAGAATATTCAAGTAATTTACTCAGCATATTACGGAACAAGGTAACAAAATCGTCAGGACGTTACTAGAGAATACAGCACTATGTGTAATGGAATTTTGCGTATAGCACATTGTTTGTACTACAAGACTCCTTTGTGTTGCAGGATATCTGTGTATCTTGGCTGACCCCAAAGAATAGCTCGTTTAAGTGTTTTTTGTTGTTGCTTTGCAAGTACAAAAACACTGCAGAACCTGCTGTCATAGGAAAATAATCAACAGTTGTGTTGTGATTTGGTTCAACAGGAAGTAATGTTACCACTGCAAAGGTGATTACATTATCCAGCAATTATTTGTCAGCAATTGCAGTTATTATTTTATTGATAATTCATACTGCAATTATAAAAATTATAGTCATCACAGTTATACTATAAAATGTCACCTGCCTTCAGACTCTCTTTTTATCTCACTTTTGGGTAGTTGCATGGGAGCATTTGAGAAGTCTGCCATATTAGAATGAGTACAATAAAACAGTGAAAAACAAAAGTGAAATGGATGAAATACAACACCACCACAATAAGAGGTATCATTCACTGTCCTGGTACAGTGGATGTCTTTAATCGGTTTGAACATATAAAAATAAACCACAACAAAGCAACACACATTTTTGTACAAATGAAACCTGAAATTGATCCATCGACAAAGATCGATCTGAGTGCTTTACACTTCAGAAAAGGTGGATACAAGATTTACATTGATAACTGAAATACTGTAATTAATCAGCAAACCTTGTTGAGAATGTACATATCAAAATAAATGATCAAGTTCATGGTGTATGGTTTTAAAAAGAGCTGCATAATAATAATAATAAGAAGAAGAAGAAGAAGAAGAAGAAGAAGAATAATGTAACAATTTAAATGAATGACCTGTTTCAGTTAACAAAATGAATAAGGCAAAAAAAAAAAGGCAAAATGAGTTTTATGGAACTCAACAAGGCATTTTAATGATAAGATTCCTATGGGGCTTTTACACATAAAATATTTAAAACAAAATCTCATAAGAATTATACAAGTATAAAAGGCTACAAACATTAATAAATTACATCACTGACACAGACAACACTTCACAAGGTGCTAATAAAAGAACTTTGACTCCCAGTAAGGTTAGTTAAACCTAAAACATGAGGCTGTTTGTAGAAACTTTCATTTTGACTTGACATTTTCCCTCCTCAAACGTTGTGTAAATGATTCAGTACAATACGTGTAGTTTTGTTTATGTAAGGCCATAATGAGATGTTACGCTATGATGATGCTTTTGTTCTCCAGGCAACACCATTATCTAACAAAAAAAGTGAACAAAACCAAATAAGATGATTAAAATTAAAAAAGCTCAGCTATTGTTTATCTACCAAAAAAAATAGAAAGAAATTACTAGTTCTATATCTTTATATATTTTTCTTGTTTACACTTTGCAAAAAACTAGTAAAAATGTATAATGAAGTATTAAGGAAAAAGGATACAAAACGTATTCATTTAAAAAGCTATATACAAGCTACATTCTACATACTGTACTGTGAAGCAATATAAATGCATATTTCAGTCTAGGGTAAATGGGTGCTGCCTGTGAGACCAACATACTGTAGGAGAGAAAGTATCCCTAATGTAGTGATACACATCAATGTGGATGAGGCTTATCAGAGCTCAACGTCCCATGTGATTAGTGTTTTTGTTTAGACCATTTTAGGATATGAATTAAAAAAAGAGAGAGAAGCTACATTTTCGACCATCACAGTAACATGAAGCTCAGTTCACTAAAAAAAAATTTACTTGGGGATAAAAATGATGATGTAATATTTTCAGAAAATAATCAGGAATTTAAAATACTTTGAGTGTTGCTAGCAGTTATCAGTCTGACCTATTAGTGTGTTGGACGTTGTATTTATATTCTTATTTTAAATAATGAACCTGATGGGGTTATTATATGATGTACACAATATCAGGATATTTTATGATTTTAGCTGCTATTATCTAAAAATAAAAACCTATCATCAGTACATGGTTCACAGTCGCTGTTATATAAAGACATTTAAAACTACTTACAATATCGTGGTTTTGTGCTTTGTTGATGTCTTTAAGTGCCTTTAGGAGTTTCTCAAGCAATCTATGACATACAATACAATTGTACAAGCTGATATTAAATCAATAAATATTATCAGTGATAGTGCTCAGCAAACAACAGTAACTCATTCTAAAATATTCTCTTACCACAAGACAATAGGAAATATGATGTGTGTGGATTCATGAGGGACAAACATTGTAAAAATGAACGGAAAAAATGTTCTGTAATACTTGTTCAACATCGAAAGACAATGATAAGCCACATCCAGAGAGTACAAATGAATTCCTGGACTTTAATCCCCGTCCCAGCCCTCTCTACCGATGCATGCACGCAACTGAATACATGCAAGGGATACTTTCTTTATCTTGGAATGACTGCTATTTATTATTTTATAATATCTTAGCAACCCCTGATAAACTGACAGCTGTAGTAAAACAAGACAAATTCTTCTTACAAAATATTAATAGCAGGTATTCTGTACATTTTTTAATATCTGAAAGTTATAAAGTATAAGTAGAAGCAAAAACCTTTTCTGACATAAGCTCTTCTTTTAGAAATCGAAAAAGTTGTGTGACTCGCACACTCCCCTTCCGTTTTTCAGTTCTTGTCCACAGTTTGGGGGAGGGGGAGAAAGAGAGGGAGGGATGGATTGGCTATTCCATTGTGTCCATAAGAATATCAGGAGAAAATGTCAAATCTCCTCCACTGTTC
This sequence comes from Tachysurus fulvidraco, assembly GCF_022655615.1. Classification (NCBI taxonomy): domain Eukaryota; kingdom Metazoa; phylum Chordata; class Actinopteri; order Siluriformes; family Bagridae; genus Tachysurus; species Tachysurus fulvidraco. The sequence continues at coordinate 11,164,601 of NC_062519.1, forward strand.
CTGTTACAGGAGGAGCTTCCCGTTCCGATGGATCTTTAAGATTTTTCCGAGTCTTTGTTTGGCTGTTGCCATGCCTTTCTTTAGCCGCTTTGCTGAGGAAAAAAAAATAGTAATGTTAAAAGTACCTGTGAGCCTGGAATTGTGCTTAATTACCAATAAACCTCTTGTTAAGCTATATTCAGATCTATAACAAAAATGAACAAAATGTTTATAGTTAGACGATAGATAGATATAATAATTCCAATCACCTAACCTGGATGCTGATCTTCGGTATTGTAGGCTAGATGCAACAAAAATTTAATTCCATTTCTTCATTAGGCAGAAGTAGCTTATCAATAACCAAGCATACAGCTGTGCAATTATGCTGAAAAGTGGCAAACTAACAGTCGTACTTTCTGCTACAGTTGCCCAAAAACACAGACTCAACAACAGCACTCAGATATTTAGATTTACCTTTGGCATCTGTTGAGTTGCCACGTTCCACTTTTGCTGGCTGTGCTGAAGAATTGTTTGGAGATGAAGTGGAGGGACGTCTCTGATTAAGGAAGACTCCTGGAGCCATGGGCTGAGAGCCACTGGCTATCTTGAAAGTTCCACTGCAATACTCTTGGTCAGCCATGTTACCTTCTGAATCTGGTGTTGCCTCTGGAGAACTGATGTCCTGAGAGTGTTTCTGAGGCTCTTCTACAGTCACAGGCTTCTTTTTGATACTTTTCTTTTTCTTCTTTATCTTCTGCTGCTCTTCCTGTAACAAGGACAAAGTTAAACATGACTCAAATTACTGAAAAGAATCCATAATCATCAGTTACAGATGTCCAATATTATAATCCCAGCAGGGAGCCTTTAAAGCAGGGGTGTCAAACTCTGGTGTAATTATATTTGGCCCGCGAGATCATATCAAATGTGCATTACAGCTGGCTAGCCGCATGCTCCGCTAATACTACAAATCCCAGAATGCTTTGCCACTGTATTGACGCGTAGTCACGAACAGCAAGCGCCCCTCATTCTCTGTTGACAGTCATTAACAACCATGCTACAGTCACATCGGGCAAGTTAATTCCACCCTCCACAAAAATGGCCAAACGAATGATGGACAATAGGAGCTTTCAAGACAGGTGGGAGGCAGATTATCTGTTCAAGAATATAAAGAACAGACCTGTTTGTCTTGTGTGCTAACGGAGCTAATGTGTCTGTAACAAAAGAATATAACATAAGAAGACACTTTGAAATGAAACATTATGAGAAGTATAAGGAGACATTATGAGAAGTATAAGGAGAAGTATAAGCAGAATTATAAGGACCTGGACGTAATGCAGAACGTAAAGCAGAAGCTCCAGAAGGCGGAGGAGATGAAAAAAAGTCTGGTTTCCCGGCAGACTATGTTCATGAAAGCAAAAGCAAAACATGAAGCTGCTGTAAAGGCTAGCGTTATTGTGGCAGCAGAGATTGCAAAATCTGCCCAGCCCTTTAATGAGGAAAAGTTTATCAAAAAGTGTATGGTCAAAGTTTGCAAAATGAGCACCACTGATGTGTATTTTATTTCAAATTTATTGTCTTATGTGTTTGTAATATCAAGTTCTGGTTGTTCCAAATCCTGTGTTTAAGCAAAACTAAAGTTTGTTTCCATATGAAAAAGGTTGAACATTACATATCAGTTGCAGTTAATTTTTCAATAAATATTCAGTTTGGCCCATGACTTTATCTAAGTTTTATATTTTGGCCCACTGTGAATTTGAGTATGACACCACAGCTTTAAAGCATTTTGTATCTTTAGAAAAAGCAAAAAATTCTGGAAACTAAAAACTATATGTTGGTATTATCATTTGTATTTAATTCCTACAAGGATTTTGAAGGCAAATAACTTCAAAATCTTTAATTGCCAACAAGAAAATGATCAGCATTTTGATTTTCCAGCTAGCTCATAGATTGCTAAATACTTCAGGGGCTTTATAGAGGGCATTATACAACTGATTAACCACCACTTAACCACCGCTGCAAAAACAAAATCAGTCAATCATGTTTTCAGTGCATTTTGTAGAAAAAAATAAAAAAAGGCAGCACACTATAAAACGCCCAAAATACAGTGAGCATGGTCAGCGTTGTAGCCATTTGCTGGACCGGATTTATGTAAGAATGCACTACAACTGATCAAATAAAATACCAGAGCAAGGAAGTAAATAGCCACTTTCCTATATGTCAGTAAAAGTAAAAATAGTTTAAAAAAAGAGTTGGTCAGTGGCAGAAGAAATATATAATAATCAGGAATGGCCATGCAGTTTATTATTGTATATGTATATTTTTTTTTAGACATACTTAATAAAGTGTTAGGCCTATAAGTTGTGCCTTTCCTCAGTACACATTATATTGTGAAGAGAAAAATGCCAAGTTGAAGCTATTAACCTGATGAGAGAGTTTGGCAGCAGCAGCAGCCAAGCCAGTCTCTATGGACGCAACTCTGGCCCCTTCACGTGTTGGTCTTTCCTGTCGTGGTACAGAGGGCCCAACACGTGCTGTAAAACAAACCAGAATAAAATCACATAATCTCATCCCAGAGACATCCTCTACTTTTAACAAACTCTAGGGGGAATATCTAGGACATCAACGATTTGGTCTAGACCTGTTGGACTATATGGAGTGTCATCTGAGCTTTTCCTTTTCTTTGACCTTGATTTGAAGATCGGGCTGTCCTCTTCAGACTCCAGAGAAGGGTAAACTGAAGCAAACACAGTTCAGCACATTTCAATATTCATCAAAACAATAGTGAATTATACCAAAAAAAAGTTCAAAAAAGTATATATAGATCAAAGGTGCATTTAATAAACTTTAGTACTGAAGGTTTTCCATTTGATAGCATACAACAGTTGCAAGGAAGCTGTTTAATACTCTGCCTGATGAATCTAGTCTCTTTGAGCTCCTGCACAAAAACACGCAATTTCCAATCATTATAAAGGCTGCAAAAAGTCTCTGTTTACAGTAGAGAAAATGCCATTGAACTTTATAAAATGCTCCCTAGTGTGATCTAAATTGCAAATATGTGTGCTAGTAATGAGTAATTAGGGTATCAGATCAAAAAGCATTTAAAACAACAGTTTAAAATGATGGCTAATGGATTATTAACGGAGCTACTAATGGCCTTGCTGTTTTTGGAAAGGGTTCACAAGAAGCACCCAGCTGAAAAAGTAGTTCATTCGGATTGAACTCGAAATTTGGAGATCATTCCATGCGGAATAAACAAAACGCCTGTCACTTGCCTATAATGAGAACCTCCCAGAGTAAATCAAAAAATCAATTGCAATTGTAAATGACTCTGTTTCTCTTGGTTCTGCAGGAGTGTTCTTCATTTCCAGCAGTGGAATGACAAAACTACAGTATTCCTTCAAATAGATACTGGATGTACACTGAGATATTTAGCAAGTAAATAGTGTTAATGTTTAGGTCTTTAGTCACTCACCCATGTGTTGTGTTTAAGAATATACTAGATTTTATTTACTAATATATGCAGAAAAACTGAACAGAGACAATAACCCCAACTTGGGATCAGATCTGGGAACATGGAGATGTGAGAGATATGTTCCCTGCTGCACCATAATTCATACTTAAAACAAAGTTATCAATATTACTCCTAACCAAAGCCTATGTTGCAGTATGTCAAATCTTACCATAGTCTGAGTCCTTGAAGCAGGCATCCAGGTGGTCCTGGTCATCATCGTCATCAAACATGTCGCCACTGTCCACGCTGCTGCTTTTACGTGGCTTTTTGGGAGGCCGTTTGGCTGAGGGACGCTTGTTGTTGCTGGCTGCTGCAGGCTTTTTACCAGCCATCCCGCTGTGAGAGTTGCTTTTGGCCTGGCTGTTGTTCCAGGCTGGCTGCAGACAGGTGTCTGAAGACTGCAGGTTAGCCATAGACAGCATGCCCTGGATAGCTTCCTGTGTACTGGGGGATGCAGGTGGCTGACTGTAAGTGCACACACACAAAAAAACACAATTGTGTTACTTTTAATGTGACAATGCTAACATAGAGAATTCTAGGGTTTAGAGCGCAGGAAAAGGGAGAAAGATTAACATAAAAAGCACCAAAAGTTATGCAGATGGCTGTAAATCCAGTGAGGAACCAAAGAGTATACACATTACCATTACTTCCAACAAAAGAATGAAAACGCTTTAACTTTTAAAGAGGGTGAAAAATCAATCAGAGGTTACAGAAAATGCAAATACGAAGATGATTGATGGTGTGGCTTGGGACAATGATAGTTCAGCTAAACTCGCTGAGAAACTCTTTTACACTACAGGCAGTGCATGTGGTGCTGCTGCTGGGACATCTGAGTTCAGTTGTGTTTTGTCATGAAAAACTGTTTGGGAAAAAGAAAGCTTTTTCGACATGGAAAAGACTGGAGACTGGGAAAAGGGCTAGGAGTGATGGGATAGGTAAAAGACTTGACAGACATGTCCAGAAATAGCCAGCTAAAAGTGAAAAAATAAAGCTGAGGGTGTGCCTGCTTTGAGCAGCATAAAAGTAAAAACATACGATAGTTTGGATTGAAGTCACTGCATAATCTAAGAGCAATGGCAAATTCTTACATTTCATATGTCAGGTAAGGTATCTATTTATCTCATTATAGTTGCACTAAAATGTAGGGAGCCCCAGAAACTTCACTGTTAATTAGCTTTATGCATTAGTTCATTAGTTTTTTAAACTAAATCTTTATCAATAAAAGGCAGAACAGCTATTTGACTACTAAAATCGGAAAAGCTCCACATTCTATAGATTTTCATCTTCAGATTTTCAATTAAGTGGGAAGACATCTATTTTAATAAATTACACTAAAATAACAGACTCTGGTTTCATAAATGAGTAACCTAAAGAAAAACACTTGGCATAATATTTTGATGTCTTTAATTTAATCCCCACTAAGCCAGTTGTTGTTCATTTAAGTTATTGAATCCAGGTGTTTTATCATGGTGCACGATATAAAAAATGTGCTTCCATCTGCCTCTAGCCTGTGGAAACCAGAAGAAAAATACAAATTTCTCCTGTTCAGATTACCACCTATTAAGTCATTAAGCAGTGAGCTGGAACAACGAGACAAAAGTGGTTGTTTAATGTGGTTGAAATTGAGTACAGTCATTTCCTCCACACAATCTGCAGTCATACAATTCAAGAAAAAATAATTTGAGAAATTAACATATTTCAGTAATGTTTTCATTCTCTTTTGCTTAGCTTTCTGCCAATTTGCAGATTTCAGCCCAGCTGAAATAGACCATCAAAATGGTTCAGAACAACAAGCAGTAAAATGAAGAAGAATGGCCCAAAGCATTTATTACATTTTGACAATTTAATAGTAGAAGAATATCAAACAAGCAGTGACTACATATGTAAACTGCTGACAAAGTGGTAAGTATTCATATAAATACCACAGTGTAAACTATTACTTCACATATTTGTAGACAAGACATAGTGAAGAATAAACGCCTGGCTCTAAATTAATTTGAGTACATGCATTCAATGAAAAGTAGATTTGCTGTATTTATGTCATGGCAAAATATATAATACAATGCCAGCTGCATTCTGCGCATTGCAGCAAGGGGTGCTATATGCTTGTAGTCTCTATAGCTGAGCTATAGCTATGGTCAGATTCTTGTTTCTCCCCATCAACAGTCATGTCAGACCAACAGTTTCATGAGTCTCTTGCAAAGGTGGTTCATTCATATAAACATATATGTGACATGGCATTATCTCTGCATTCTTATGAAACAGCAATTGAAAAGCAACCGCATGTTCTGACAAAAAAAAACAAAAAAAAACAATGTAAAGAGTAAACGGAAAAAGAAGGTTTTAGATTAGACAAGTCACCAGACTTTAAGCTAACTAAGCATGCATTTAACGTCCTGACGGGAGAAACCCCCAAAAACTGAAAGATGGTGTAGTACCAGCCTGGAAAAGCATCAAAAGGAACAATGCAACAGGCTGGTGGAGTCAGAGAGTCACCAGGATGATGCAGTTATTGCAACCAAGTAATATGCAGACAAATTGTGTTCATATTAATGTTCATTCATTCATTCATTCATTTTCTACCGCTTATCCGAACTACCTCGGGTCACGGGGAGCCTGTGCCTATCTCAGGCGTCATCGGGCATCAAGGCAGGATACACCCTGAACGGAGTGCCAACTCATCGCAGGGCACACACACTCTCATTCACTCACACACACACTACGGACAATTATTTATTTTAATTTGAAAATTGTCTTTTACTATACATTTGATAACTTAAATATTGGGTGGTCTGAAAGCAAGCATGCCATGTTCTGAATTAACACACATAAGAATAAATATCAGGAAAGCTGACATATTTTAAAATTTAATACAATTAAAATTCTAACAGGTTTATATGTAGTATAGCACCATCAAAAAAAACAGCAGCATGGTACGTTCTGTGCTGACTGAGTAGTATTGTATGTGTAACCATTTCACTAAAGACTTGTCTGTGTGTTTGAACATACAAGTAAATAATTGTCCAGTCCGGTTTGTGCTTTTAAGAGGTGGTTAGACTGATTGATGTGAATGTGGATGAGCTTTGAGCATTTGAGCATTAGCATTGCAGTATATTGAAGGATGATTAAATTTGGTTTTAATTAGATTTACATTCAGCCGTATGTATTTTAAAATGTTTTTTTTTCTTTAAAAAATGATTTTTAATGAATAATAAATAAAAATCTTTATCAAAAAATAAAAGCTACGCATCAAAGAATTAAAAACCAATAAATGAAATAATGGATTGATAAAATGAATTATTAATTAACATTTAAAAATGAATACTACTAATCTATTTGACTCCTGTTCACCCTAATTCCTTCTGGTTACTATATAAAGCTTTCTTGTAAAAGACAAAAAGGCAGTACTCTAATGCAGCCTTGCTTGTGGAAAGAAATTGCTGTTGGAGAGAATAAGCAGGTAACGAGTGATTGTCCACACCTGTGTTAATGGCAGCCAACTCATGTGCCTGTCTATCCTCAGTAGGCTGTCAATGACTTAGGTGAGTGATGTGGAGCAAAGTTACAAGCGGCAGACTGAGCACAATTTACTCTTGCACTGCCCAATCTGAAAAACCCTTTTTTTGTTTTGTAAAAACAAATATTTGAGATTTTTTGAAATTTGGCACTTTGATAAATACAGAAATAATGTATATCATTATTTAATTAATTAATGCTCTATTTCTAATTTGTCACTTTCTACTGCTATGGGTGGTCCCACATGGACAAAGATTTATACTTCACAAAAACAGTTTATACCAAAGTCTCACCCTTGCTTTATCTAGATTTTCAGCTTCTTGCTTGGATACTGTGCCTACAAACTGCTTCTGTGTTCAGAGAACCATTTTGGGCCTGGATTCTCACAAAGGATTCTTTCTCATCTCTTTTCCTTGCCATTGTCCTTTGTTTGCTGAGAAAGGATCAATTTCTAACAGATTTCTGATCTGGTCAGATTTCAAGTTTCTGATCATGCCAAATGTTGAAAGTGTTTATACAAATATAATGTAATTAAATTGCATTAGCTGTTTGAAATCAAACATGACCAATAATCAAACAATTTAACAAAGCTGTTTTAATTGTTTTTTGCATATTACAAAAGTTTAAGGATGGTGTACCTGTTGTTGTAGTCAATGCCACCCACTTGCTTGCTGGCTTGCAGGAGGTCTAGAATCCCTGCTGCGCTGCCCCCTTTCTTTTTGCAAGCCTTGGAATTACGACTTTTGGCCTCTGGCTTGGCCTCTGTGACTATGTGAAGTGACTCCTCATCTGAAGAATCTGCATTCTGAGTAAAAACAGGATATATAAAATTATTGACTTTGACTTTGTGTTTTATACCTTCAGTTTTCACTGTTGACTTTTTTAAACATGCTATGTTGTCAGTTTTCTAATCAGAGTAATTTAAATGAAAAATCAAAAACCTTCCTCGGCTTTCCCATTTCTATAGACCTGTAGCTAGTTCAGAAGTCAAGCTGGCTCACATTTTTATACTTTGTCACATTTCAGATGTCTATCAGCCCTGCTCCAGTTTTATTTCCAAGTACTTTCGGTCTTCTGAAATACTTTGCTAGGTCAGCAGCCAGACCTTGGTCCAGCAGTTGATGACAGTCAATTGCAAGAAACCTATGGGTTCACTTCGAATGAACATTTGACCTTTTCTGGGCCATGACAAGAGATTTTAGATCTGTCAGGCATTGTCTTACAAAAAACATACAATCAATATCCCGTTAGGGGTCGCCATAGCGAATCATCTGTTTTCAACTAACTCTATCCTCTGCATCCTATACTCGCACCAATAACCTTTATGTCCTCTTTAACACGTATATCCTCTTACCTGGCAGCTCCATCTCCAACATCCTTCTACCAATATAACTATCTCCCTCCTCTGTACATGTCAAAACCATCTTAATTTAATCTCTCTGACCTTGTCCCCAAAACAGCCAACCTGAGCTGTCCCTCTGTAGCAGTGAGAAAAAGACATGATGCAGATGGAGGTAGCAGAGATGAGGATGTTGATGTTCTCTTTAGGAGTGACAAGGATGGAGCTGTCCCTCTGATGTGCTCATTCCTAATCCTGTCAAGTCAAGTCAAGTCACCTTTATTGTCACATCAACTGACGACTTGACAGGATTAAGAATGAGCACATCAGAGGGACAGCTCCATCCTTGTCACTCCTAAAGAGAACATCAACATCCTCATCTCTGCTACCTCCATCTGCATCATGTCTTTTTCTCACTGCTACAGTATGCTCTAACCCAAAGAGCATAGCTGGTGTCACTACTGTCTTGTACACTGTTCCTTTGATTCTTGCTGACACTCTTTTGCCACACAACACTGACACTTTTCTCCGCCCACTCCTGCTCGCTTGCACCTGCCTCTTCTCCTCTTTTACACCAGATGCCCTTCCTGATGCAACCTTCTCTATTTATCCAGGCTTGAGACTGACACAGAAATCACTGACTTGCAACCTCTGTGGCTAGATTTAAAGTCTGATCCTTTAATTACTAAAAATCTAGCTAATTTGTAAATGGTAATACATTGTGAATGTTTCCATGCCAAAATACTTTAGCTCAGGACTTTCTGTTATCTGTTGGAAATCAGTGGAAAGTTACAGAATAATTTCTTTTAAAAGGCAAGCAGTTCTAGAAATGTCTTGGAATATACAGACATTTAAAACTACTGTATTATTAGTTGGATCATTACTGAGTACAAGATGAATTTGCATTGTTCTATTAGTAAATTGTTTCTAAAGGTCAATGCATCGTTTCCCTTATCAGAGGTAACACAAGCCATGGCATTTTATCCACAGGTATAAAAAGAAATCACCTTACTTTTTTTTATTATGTTTGTTATGAGTAAAGAGAATCTTAAGTCTAGTAATAACTATGGTACTGTTGCATACAAATGGTCAAATATGTGATTATTTATATGAGCTGATAAAATCGGGAAACTTATTTTTAGATTTTTTTTTTGAGGACCTCATTCATTTCATTTTGACATAAAATACTTTATAAAGTATTCCACATAACATCGGCAATACTTTTAGCATTACTTGTGTGTGTGTGTGTGTGTGTGTGTGTGTGTGTGTGTGTGTGTGTGTGTTTTTATTTTATATTGCAGTATGTGATTATTTCACAGAAATATTTTTATTATATTAATAGAATTGCTTTAATCATAAAAATGTAGCGTTATTAATGATCAAACTGTAACACTGCTCTGTTGCTTCTGTTTAATTTTCTAATGCAGGGGTATGAACTTAATATAAGTATCAAATAAAATCTTTGCAAGTTCAAGTAAAAAATGAATCACACTCTCTTTTGCTTCTGAATAATTTTTTGCATTTTAGCTGTCACCTTAAATCACTAATGGTCACCTGATTTTGTGTGGAATAATTGATCAAGTGTCTTCATTCCATTCCAATCGGTTGACGAGGCTTCTGTCTTCTCATTCACCAGCTTCTTATTCTGACTTTTTTTATTTGACTTTTTTGCCTAATTTCTACACCATTAACTATTTATTATGAAAATGTCTAAAAAAAAAAACAACAATTCTGCACAAAACTAAATGCAACAGATTTTCTAAATTTTCAAAAAGAAAAAAAATACTGTATTTGACCTTTGGTACAATTTCATATGAAAAGGGTAACATTAAACTAATGACATAATTCTGAAGAAATTAGGCAAAACATGCAATTTGCCTGCATCTAATATTGTAAATTATTATTTAAAAAATCCTGGTTAAATTTCTTCATAATGAGCATTAGAGTTTTAGGATGTTTTAATAATGAAATATAATGGTGGCATGAATTATTTCCCTGTAAAATGTGCCCATAGTGTTTTACTCCCAATGTATCTTTCTAGTCATTACACATGTTACTGATATAATAAAACATCCTTACATTACAGTACTTCCTAAATTTTAAATATGTAATTTATTCTTGGGGTCTCAAAGATTCCATCCAATCCTTCCAATGTCCATCTAGAGTTTTTTGTCCAAAATGTTTGGGATCCCCTTATGTATTCACCGTTTAAGCTTTGTTATGATCTAGAACAGACAAACCTTTAAAAATGTGTAACTACATAAGTAATTAAATGTAATCACATGTAAGATCAAGTAGAGTAAGGTAGAGATTCATGCTGTAAAAAATCCATGTACTCAAAGTTCCTTTGCTGACCCCCTAGACCCTCTCAATGTCTGTCATTGTGTGTTGTTGATTGTGTATGTTGTCGATTCACACCACAGCTATTTCCTTCATCAGTCATGTGGTGACATTTTCCTCAGCCTTGTGGCTTTCTCTCTTTGAATTCCTCTGTGTGTTGGTTTAAGTTGGAACATTAAGGGGAATTACTGCAATGCCTCAACACCCGCCCAGCACTGGGATCTGGCTGCCAACACATATGATCTCTATTGTGGAGAGTATACTTTAAACACACCCAGAAGGAATCTATTAGTTACTTCATGAAATAATGGATGGTGATTAAGTCCCAATTTTGTCGAATTTGAAATTAATCAGCGTTTTCAAGTTCATGTCACTGTCTGTTTAGAGAAAAGGGTTGCGGTATTTGATCCTTTAATTGTCAATTCAAGATCCTTCAAGTGCTCTAAGAAGAACTATAAAGCATAAGGTATATGCTTACCTTAATATCTGAAGATTGCAATTTTGGCTTTTTTGATGTCTTGATGGGATCTGATGTCCGGATATTAGATAAAACTAAAAAAAAGTCAAAAGGTAACCATTAAAAATAGAGAGAATAGAAAACTGTGAAAAAAAAGTGATATAACCATGTCCCAAAGGCTTTATAATTCAATTCCTGAAAAATGATCACCTCAAGTACTAACAATAAATTGTTCCATGTGGAGTAAATTTCTGCTTTTTATTTTGTATAACTTGCTGCACTGGCACTACTCACAGGAAAAGTCCCTTTTAACTGGAGCTTTTTTCCTCCTGATGGGGAACTCATCAATTTTGAGTTCCCCTTCATCTGAGACGTACTCATACTCGTCTCGTACTGGTTTAGCTTTGTCTTCTTTCACGTTCTGTAAGGAGCCAAACAAACTCGAGTTGGTCTGTGGCTTTAGTGTCTTTGCCCTGTGGGAAATATCACATTATTAGAGCCATCAGAGTATCCACAATAGATCTGACAATTGTAACATCATAATAAATATGAGGCCAAACCATACGAAAGTGCAAAACATGCATAGTATCCTATATTAAAATTCTTCAGATATAGAATGAAGTAATTCCATCTTAGCCCACCTTATGTAAATGCAGCACTTACATATGAATCACAGGGACAAACTAATAACACTGAGAATACTACAGACACATTAAGCCCATTACACTGTTACTGAGTGTACACAGTAATATACATACCCCAGCAATTTCTTATGAGACATTGTAAAGCTAAATCTATTGTCTCTATGTCCTAGAGGTGTTTTTTCAAATTTGTGCTCTTCCTCCATTTTTAGCAATGAATCTGGTTTGCTATTCTGCAAGAGAGAAACAGATCACATGAGAGTCAGGCATCATTCTGACAAGGTTAGGAAGATAAAGAACTAAATATAAAAATCAGACAGACAGATAATGAAAACTCTTAACTGTAAGATATGTAACATGGTCAAGATCTAAATCAGCCTGTATAGTCCAGTTGTTTCAGTGTTGAAAGTTATCAAGAATGAAAGACAGAACACATGGGGTCTGATGACCTTGGCAAATATATAGCCAAGATTCCCTCCATCTGTAAGTGCTTGGGGAGCTGCAAAGGAGCGTTTGGAAGAAAAGACTTGGAGCGACTACAAACATCCCAGGGCCGTTTTGGCATTGACTTTTCCATGAAACCAAAGCTTTCTAATGTCTTCCGTTCACCAGAATTAAGCTTTTTCTTCAAAAGCCCTCCCATGTCATCTAACAATAATCACACAACATGCTTACTTTTTGCAGCAGAAACGGGAGGCATATGTAAATACTTAGTGAGGATGTCAGGGATATGACATAGTGTAAATGCATTAGGTAAAAATTCTGATCTGGGGTGAAGGGCTGCTGCCTTTGATGACTTCCAAACAGAAAGGATGACTGAGCCATGGAATTATTTCTGTTGATTGCTTTAATCTGAGATGTGTAAATCACTTTTGGACCAGTCCCCCCTTCCTTTCACCACTTGGCAGGGGTTTAATAAAATTTGCATTAATATTTAAAGATGGCTCTGGGCTAATTTTACATTAAAGCTTCATCATAAGGTATGATTTGTAGGAAACACTAGATTCAGTTCTTTTAATTGTAGGTAGTCCTACCTTGTATTTCCATTTTGCTTCTGTTTTGTTCTTGTTGGGTTCTCGCATCTCAACCTTCTCCCCATTGTTCTGTTTATTTGTCTCTTTTTCCATGAAGCTCATCACACTCTTTTGAGCCTGCAAAATTAAGATTGTAAAATGATTAAAAAAGTTAAGACTTTTAATTGTATCAAAAGTCTAGCTTGTTTTGTGGGTCATATTTACTTTTTTAGGCTGATCCATCTTGCTGAGGATGTCCTTTGCATGGGACTCGAGAGCTGCCAGGCTGGATGGCTTTTTCTCAGGCAGGCCACTTTCTTTCACTTTTTTCACTTTCTTCTTTCCACCCTCTTTCACTTTAGGAACTTTGGGGGGTTTGGGGGCTTTGGGCATCTTAGGTGGTTTAGGTGGTTTTGGAGGTTTGGTGGCTTTTTTCCTGGCTGGTTTGTCTCGAGGTGGAGTGGACATATGGGATGGAGACATCAGTTCTTCTGGTTCTGAAAGGGCTGATGGGGGTTCTTCCGCTGGAGGCTTGGAGTTACTCAACTCACTCTTTATGGCTTTAGTTGCATTCTGGTTGACAAAAGACATGTTACCAGGCTGTTTAGTTGGCTGTAACCATAAGCTTGTTGATTCTTAAAAAAAGCTGTTAAGCTGATAAGCATACAAACAAAATATATATACAACATTCACTGTAGTTCTTAGAGTTACTTCCCATTTAACTCACTTCAGCAATCCGAATCTCTTTGGCAAGGTCTTTGATAAGCTGTGTGGGTTTCATATTTTCAGGAAGCTCATCTTCATGCTCAAGAAGGGCCTTTAATGAGAAAAAAAACATTAACTAGATTTGTAAAGTTCGTCGCAACAAACTTTGATGTTGGCTTTGCCGGTGCAAGTATTCACAAAGGCTTGAACTCAAAAACACTTTTGGACAAAAGTGACTACTTAGTGTTTTGACATTTCATGTCAAAACTGCAGTCATTATGGATTTCTACTTATTATACTGCATAGAACAGTATCTTGGGGGCGGGGCGGCAATACTTTTGGACAAAAGTCTATTGAATGGGGGCCAATACTTGTGGAATCATTGGCTTGATAGTGTGGAGTTGATAGTTACATGTATTGAGAGTGTGCTTTACACCTACAGAGAGAACAAAATAATTTTAAGAATTCCCCATTCAAGTCTATGGGGAAAAAAACCCTTTGAGCTTCCGTACTGGGAATTCCAGAATTCCGATCGCTTATAAGAGTCATAGTACACCTGTCCTCAATGAGCCGGTCAATTTGACTCATTCATGGGTCTAGGACAAAAGCTGCAGGACAAGTTACGCACCGAAAAAGTGTCCGGAAGAATAATAATAACTAGAACGGTACATTTCCTGAAGAAAATGTGAATGTGCTTGCATGTGGCAAGTTCCCCTCATCATGCTGAGTGTTTTGATATGTCACATGTCCATGTTGTGCTAAATTTTTGATTCCGCTAATTTTGGGGGCGGGGCTACACGTGACATCAGTTCCCCTCATCTTGCTAAGTGTTTTGATATATGACATGTCCATGTTGTGCTAAATGTTTTTGATTTAGCATGAATTTTAGGAATTTCCCATTCATTTCTATGGGACTTTTTTGGCTGCTTTTTCGTCCGCTGTGCGAACATCGTTGGTCGGATCGCTTATAAAAATCATAGCACACCTCTCCTCAATGAGCCGGTCGATTTGACACCTCATTTATGGGTCTAGGACAAAAGCTGTAGGACAAGTTATGCGCCGAAAAAGTGTCCGGAAGGAGAAGAAGAAGAAGAAGTATGCACGAGAATAAGAATGTGCTTTAGCAAGCACATTAATAATAATAATAATAATAAGTATGCAGAACAACAATAATGATGCTTTGCAAGCACCATTAATATGTATGCAAGAGAATAAGAATGTTGCTTTAGCAAGCACCATTAAGGCTTTGCAAGCACCATTAATAATAATAATAATAATAATAATAATAATAATAATAATAATAATAAAGCTTATACCGGAAATCAGAATGTTGGCTTCTACAAAGCCAACATAATAATAAGCCTATAACGGAAATCAGAATGTTGACTTCTACAAAGCCAACCTAATTAACCAATTCTAACAAATGTCTCGTTGAGACCAATCAGAACAACAGTTAATATTAAAACCAAAACCTCATTACCTACCTGTTTTTTAGTCCATGATCTAAAGGCTCCATTGATAATTTTGGCACCATGTATAAGGTAAGCTGCTGGTTGTTTATTTGACTTATGTAAACCTGCAAGATAAATAAAAAGGGGATTGTTTAAAAAAAAATCTGTTTTCTACACTGCCATGCATTACTGGAACTAGTTTAGCAGGTCAAGCAAAAATGCCATGACATTTCTGTCATATAATACAGCAATACTTTTACTACTTTTTTTGATACTACACATGCATCACATTATGTACATAAAACACCATCAAAGCAGACCACATTGTTTAAAATATGGTAATAAAATAATTTCCAATAAGTAGCCACTGAATAATATAGTTCCAAGTGTATGAACCTAATTTATACCTATTCACTTTTGGGTTGCTATTTGAAGAATTGACAATCATCCAAACTGTTCTTTCATCATCAACAAAATAAATTTATCGCTCTGAGAAAGATAAAACATTTGGCATTTAAAATAATTATATCTGTATACCCTGTCAGCTACTGGCTACTGCAAATAATAACAGCATCAGCTGGTTTTATAAAGGTATTGACTATGGTTTTGGGTGGATTTTGTTAGAGTACTGAGCAAAGCTGACCAATTGCAGCAGAGAAAAATAAAAATGATTTCAAAAATGAAAACGGTTATAGCAATATATTAAATATGCTTATGGAAATTGAAGGCCAATAATCTAAATTTATAACACAATAAACTTAATTACTGCAATTAAAAGGAAAGTATGAAATCTGTGTTTTTACTGTATCCTCACTGCCTAAAGAACTATAAATGACATTCGCATTAGAAAATAAATAGGGATAACTCTTGACACTGCTAAGTAATTCTGAACTACTTCCAATTACCAAGAAACTGATCCCTCAGTCAAAAACATGACATTCAACTACAAGGCAGAGGGATATTATATGAGAAATAAAAATAGAGTCCACTGGCAATGGCAGTCATTACTGTCCAATAACAATGACCATTCATACATCAAACTGATTGCTCCAATCTGCTGTGGCCTGAAACAGTTGCGTGCCTTTTTCTGAACACACGCTTCGACATTGATTACATTGGACTGGCTACATGGCCATTACAGGAAACATGCTGCTTACTGCATTAAAATTAACAACATGCACATAAAGTGAAGGCTGAAAAGAGTGGATGGAGGGGAGCACTGTGTCTGGCAAGGAGTCAGGAGGCCTGTTGGGGAATTGAGTCACTTATACACACACACCTGAACCACATATGGAGCTCAAAAAGATGACCCTGAAAACTGACTCCCCTTCTTGAGTATCTGAACGTTAGATAGCCCAGGGAGCAAGTGTTTTTGTCAAAGTGTCCAGCTGTGTGGACCACTGAGATCTGACAAAATTAAGAAACGTGAGCAGTGGAGAAAATGGTGGAAAGATAAATAGAGACCAGAAGGCCAGCTGAGAAAAGTTTAAACTGGTTTGTAATGGAGCAAGTGATTCTGCCTTTTGAAGCTAATCATCTGTGAACTCCATTATGCACTGATCTAACAACTGCAATAATATTCTTTGCTGTATGAGTTCGCTTCATCTGCTCAGCAGGCCTCAGCTGGAAACAGGAGGAGCCCTTATGACCCAACTCCTTTTGAAACTTTGCTTGTCCTCAAGTTGTTCTTTTCATTTTAAAGAAATGAATGTATAGGTGTAATAGAATAAAAAGGGGAAAAAAGTTCATCATACAACAACAAATTACTTGGAAGCTACTAGGATATTTATAGCCAGACTTGTCCTGACTGTTTAGGAAACATATTGTTCCTCATAGTTACCAATATCAAGTTCAAATATCACCTTCGGTTTCTCACGTGTAATTAACTGATTTGTGTTGTCCATATATTTTATTAGGTAAAAGGGGATATTATTTTCTTTCTTTTTATTTTTCTTTTTTGTCAAAGGCATTACACACAAGTAAGCTAGTGTTAGCTAGTCAAGTGAAGTAGCTTTGGCTTTAGTGTTGGCTTGCTTATTATAACAACTTTGCAACTGTGTAACAAGGAAAAAACTCTCACTATCATTCATTAGCTTCAAACAATTAAAAAACTAGCTTGATCTTTAATATCAGATTCACTCTAGCAAAACTCTTTGTTTACAGTCTCCCACTCTCTCTTTCCTGATTTCTGTGTGATGACATTTGAAATATTTCAACTGGCATTATAATGTATAATTCAGTGCTGACTATGAATAATAATTACAGTATGTCAGGGAGACTCACAAAAGCTGATCATCATACTGTATACATTGTTTGTGCAGCCTGAAAATAATTTTTTGACGAAGAAAAATCTTATGCAATGCAGTTTTATAACATTTGTTTGCTTTTTTTAAATTATGGCATATTATATATTACGTGTGTTCTACCTGGACCTTTCCATATGTCATTAAATGAGTTTGTGGGGTAAAAAATTTAACCCCAACAACATTTAATAACCAAAGAAGTACTCACTTTTAAATCTCTCCAGGTAGTGCCTCCCAGCGTACCAGCATGCTGTCTCAAAATTGGGAAATGGAGTGAGACTAGCAATCTTGAGTCGTTTTTCCACCTCATATGCCCTGAGTGGAGATAAACAAATTGACTTTTCCAATGTGGAATTACAAAAAGTGCAATCTAAAAGGGGTACTTCTGCCTGCTAGATGCCCATAAGGCTGACTGTAAGGAACAATGAGAAACAGGGTTTTACACTCCAATACTCATCAATTGCAAGCATAGATCTAAAGCAGAAAATCTGGATAAATGATTCCAATCATGATATACCACAAGCCTTATGAAAACTAATTATAACTGTCATGTTGCCTTTAAAGTATTGTACTGAAAGTAGAAATGTCACTAACCTCATCTGCATCTCAACACTTAAATTGTGGACAAAGTGCCCGGAGAAGGCAAGACAGTCCACAGGCGTCAATACTGCATTAATCCATCCTGCAAGGACAGATTACACAAGTTCAGCAGTGTTACACTATTGACGTATTTACTACTTGTGTGTTGGCCTGAATAAACCTTTAAAAATGGTAAAACTTTTACATTTTATGTACAGTATAATCACAAATAAAGTTCTACAGTTTCCCTCAGCATAAATTATGCATAATAGTATTAAAAATTATCTGAATGGAATATTTTAGATATATTTTTTTAATACTTCTGAGAATTACACCTATATGTGGTTCTTCCCTGAACTATTGCCCCTGCTGAAAAAAACAGAACTGTACATAATGCCTTTGTATGCTGTAGCATTGACAGTTTTTTACTGTAACTCAGCAGCTCAAACCTGTTCCAGGATGACAATGCCCCTTGTGCACAAATCAAAGTCCATGAAGACATGGTTTGCTAAGGCTGGTATGGATGAACTGGCCTGAAAGGACAGTGCAGTGCTTTCTACTGACTGACCATTACAAATGCAGTGGCTTTCTGATTTTCCTATATTACCTGATGGAATAAAGAGCGTCTGGCCCTGCTTCACTGTGCATTTGTAGCACTTGTCCACCTGGTCTGCGAAGAACATCTCACAGTGGTTGGATGAGGATCTCCAGCGCTCATACAGAGACAGATTAGCTGAGGTGGGCTTGATCAGAAAGAAAATCTTCTCACCCTAAGAACAAAGGCAGTATATTACATGCTCTGTCATTAATTCTATAATTAATGTACATTATAAGACTAATACAGTGTACTGTAGATCCTATCTGTATATTGATACTGTCTTGCATAATATATTGCAAGCATATTTTGATTTTAATCCTGAAGAGCATGTTGCTGTTCTGTATTAAATTATTTCCTTTTTTCAATATCAGTGTAGCATTAAGGTACAATAATCACTGACATTCCTTTTTGTAGTTTTGAAGACTTTTTTGCAACGTAATCAATTCATACAAATAATGCTGATAAACAATACTGTTGACTTTACTATGGTAGTTTTAACAGTATCGATAACAGTAAAATGCATTTCCAATATAATTTCCATAACATTTGAAATTAAAGTGAGTAGCAGAAGAACAACTGTTATCAGTGTAAGAACTGCAAATGTATAGTGGAAAATATATCTAACATATACCCAGAGACATAAATCTGACATGCAGAGGCAAAATCAACTACAATTTTTCAAAAATAAATAATAACTAGATTTGTAAAGTTCGTCTTTGATTTTGGCTTTGACGATGCAAGTATTAGCAAAGTCCGGTGCATTTTGGACATAAAGGTCAGTGTTACTTACTTAAGAGGAAAGTGGACAGAAAGATTGTGAAAGCTACTGGACCGCTAGGGTGCCAATACTTTTGGAGGCGAGCAGATATGAGCATGTGATGTGATCTGAATACCCGTGAGGCAGTTCCCCTCATTGTGCTGAGTGTTTTGATATGTCACATGTCCATGTTGTGCAAATTTTTGATTTCGCTTGTTTTGGGGGCGGGGTTAAATGTGACCAAAAAACACGTGAGGCACTTCCCCTCATCGTGCTGAGTGGTTTGATATATGACATGTCCATGTTGTGCTAAATTTTTGATTTCGCTTATTTTGGGGGTGGGGCTACAAGTGACGTCAGTTCCCCTCATCGTGCTGAGTGGTTTGATATATGACATGTCCATGTTGTGCTAAATTTTTGATTTCGCTAATTTTGGGGGCGGGGCTACACGTGACGTCACGTGGTGTCGAGTGCCGTCACCAGGGGGCCAATACTTTTGGAATCATTGGATTGATAGTGTGGAGTTGATAGTTACATGTATTGAGAGTCTCCTTTACATCTACATTGACTAGGAGAGCACAGAGACAGAAGCCGTGCCTGAGCTCTGCCCACGCTGCGTGTGTGAGAGCTTAAAGGAATTTCCAATTCATTTCTATGGGAATTTTTTGGCCGCTTTTTCGTCCGCTGTGCGAACATCGTTGGTCAGATCGCTTATAAAAGTCAAAGCACACCACTCCTCAATGAGCCCTTCAATTTGACAACTCAATCATGGGTCTAGGACAAAAGCTGCGGGACAAGTTACACGTCGAAAAAGTGTCCAGAAGAAGAAGAAGAAGAAGTATGCAAGAGAATAAGAATGTGCTTTAGCAAGCACCTTAATAAGTACGCAAGAGAATAAGAATGTGCTTTAGCAAGCACATTAATAATAACTAGAATTGTACATTTCCTGAAGAAAATGTGAATGGTGCTTGCACGTGGCGACTTCCCCTCATCTTGCTGAGTGTTTTGATACATGATATGTCCATGTTGTGCTAACGTTTTGATTTAGCATATTTTGGGGGTGGGGCTACACGTGACGTCACGTGACGTGACCAAAACATGCGGGAGGCAGAACCCCTCATTGTGCTGAGTGTTTTTATATATATGACATGTCTATGTTGTGCTAACTTTTTGATTTCACTTACTTTGGGGGAGGGGCTACACGTGACGTCACCAAAACACGTGTGAGGCAGTTCCCTTCATCGGGCTGAGTGTTTTGATATATGACATGTCCATGTTGTGCAAACATTTTGATTTCACTTACTTTGGGGGAGGGGCTACACATGACGTCACCAAAACATGTGTGAGGCAGTTCCCTTCATCGGGCTGAGTGTTTTGATATATGACACGTCCATGTTGTGCAAAATTTATGATTTTGCTTATTCTGGGGGTGGGGCTACACATGAAGTCACATGACGTGACCAAAACACGCATGAGGGAGTTCCCCTAATCGGGCTGAGGTTTTGATATATGACACGTCCATGTTGTGCAAAATGAATGATTTTGCTTTTTGTTGGAGGCGAGGCTACACGTGACGTCACCAAAACACGTGATGCACTTCCCCTCTTCGTGCTGAGTGTTTTGATATATGAGATGTCCATGTTGTGCTAAATTTTTGATTTCGCTAATTTTGGGGGCAGGGCTACACGTGACGTCACGTGGTGTCGAGTGCCGTCACCAGGGGGCCAATACTTTTGAAATCATTGGATTGATAGTGTGGAGTTGATAGTTACATGTATTGAGAGTCTCCAATACATCAACATTTACTAGGAGAACACAGAGAGAGAAGCCGTGCCTGACCTCTGCGCACGCTGCGTGTGTGAGAGCTTAAAGGAATTTTAGGAATTTCCCATTCATTTCTATGGGACTTTTTTGGCCGCTTTTTCGTCCGCTGTGTGAACATCGTTGGTCGGATCGCTTACAAAAGTCATAGCGCACACCTCTCCTCAATGAGCCGGTTGATCTGACACCTCATTTATGGGTCTAGGAGAAAAGCTGCAGGACAAGTTACGCGCCGAAAAAGTGTCTGGAAGAAGTATAATAATAATAACTAGAACGGTACATTTCCTAAAGAAAATGTGAATGTGCTTGCACGTGATGTCAGTTCCCCTCATCGTGCTTAGTGTTTTGATATATGACATGTCCATGTTGTGCTAAATTTTTGATTTCGCTTATTTTGGGGCGGGGCTACACGTGACGTCAGTTCCCCTCATCTTGCTGAGTGTTTTATGTTGTGTAACTGAGATATGGCTTCTTTATATTGCAATATGGTTCGTAAGGTGCACTACATCGTTGCTAGGGTATGGCTGCACAGTTACTATGGTTATATTTGCAGACTAGTTTCTCACCTGCAACAAAAGAGCACACCTGAAAATCCATTTATCTTTTCCTGAAACAAGCGCCATGAAGATCTTGAACTAAAGCATCAATCAGTGATTTTACTCCGAAAAAATATAATCACGTTACAATAAGGATCATTAGTTCAAATGTAATGTATTAACTAACATTTACTAACCATGAGCAATAAATTATTGTATTTAGTAATCTTTGTTAAAATAAAGTTTATTCTTTGTTCATGTTAGTTCACAGTATATTAAGTAATGTTAACACGGTGTTAATAATGTATTAGTAAATGTTGAAATTAACATGAACAAAATGAATAAATGCTGTAGAAGTGCTGTAACAGGTCTAGCCTGTTACTAGTTGTTCTATTCCTTACCTATAGGGGGCAACCTTGATGTTGAATGTTTAGAAGGGGATAGACTAGTAAAGGAAAAGAAAATGGCTTCCACCCGAGTCTAGGTTTATCAGGGTTTGTGTTGGCTTCAGTGAAAGGCCTCTTAATGGGAAACAGTTTTTTTTATTGCCATTGTGAGTATATTTACTGCAATGTTTTGACTTTATATGAATGACTGTTATATCTCTGGCACTGTTTGTAGTGTACTCTTAATGAATGCAAACTTGTAATTGAGTTAATTTTGTATTTATAGAAGGGCCTCTTGTGTCACCCCCATTGCATACTTAACAGTATAACATGGACAATGGATTAAAACGGTGATTGGAGAATGCAGCTATCTTATTTGAGGAGGTGGTGATGGATATGCCGTAAAGCACTCAGAAGACAACACAATACGGATAAGCTTATCAATTCCTCGCAAGAACCTTTTTGCTTTCGTCTTCAGTGTTGTGAGCCTGCTTAAAACTGGACATCTACCCTAGATAAGACTGGTTTTGTTTTACAGTTGGAATTTCTAAGATATGTTGTTCAATGACTTGTGTCACATTGTAATGAGGGTAAAGTAAATGAGAGTTCATATAAATAACTCAAAGCAAAGAGATCGTTTTCTGGCTGCCTTATTTTAATGAGTGGTCTGGATCATCACTTATGTGAAACCCCCCAATTCAGATATATAGCTAGCTTTGAGTTAAGTTTGATCAGAGAGGTTATAGTGCAGTTCATTATTAGTTCATGTTAAGTAATGTGGTAACTAATGTCAACTAATGAACCTTTATTATAAACTTTTAGAAAAAAAAAAAAACTGTCCAAGGATGGATTCGAACTCCGAATCTCTGCATGCTAAACGGATTCGCTATCCACTAGGCCATCCAGGAACACGAGAAAGCCTTTGCGGTTTTATGTATTAATTCACTAATGTGAAGAATGGCATGTCTAACAATACCCAAGCCTTATTATATTAAAGTCATTCTTATCATTCTTTGTGATATACGTGTCATATGTTTAAAAAATAATTATGTAATGTGAGGAGACAAAGAAAAAATGCGCTTAATTTTAATTAATGGGTGGCTCTTAAAAGAACCGTTGCTGTTCTTAAAAGGACATTAGTTTAAACTGAAATAAAAAATTATAAAAACTACACTGATAGTTGAAAACAACAAAAAGTTATACAAATGGCAGAAACAACAACATATGTGACCGCCGTGCTGTCCAAGGCACGCGACCACTAGTTTTAAGCATTAAATACACAGTTAAATGTTATATTGTTTGAAAGCTTAGACTCTCAGGATTTTATTAAGCCCACACACAAAGCATAATATGATTTATAGCCATCATACTAATTTAATCCAAGTTGATAGTCACCGGAAATAGGCGGCGCTTACCTTTCGTCACTGGGGGAATATTTTCCAAAACAAATGCTTGTAAAAAATCCCCAAGAGTCTAAGGAACTGGAATATGTAAGCCTTTTAATCTAAAAACGCCGAAATGTGTACCGACCGAAATGTGTAAACAACAATCCACTTCCGTCCTTTGTTTTCGGGCTCTCACTTAATTTTCCAAAACAAATGCTTGTAAAAAAATCCCCAAGAGTATAAGGAACTGGAATATGTAAGCCTTTTAATCCAAAACGCTTTAATCCAAAACGCGTTTCTGACCGAAAAATGTACTTCCGTCCTTGATCTTTTTCTTCCAACGTTGTGTGATCTGACAGATTCACTGGTGTCTGCTGCCCTCTTTTGGATGTTAGCACATCTACAGAGAGATTCCCCATTCAAGTCTATGGGGAAAAAAACACCCCTTTGAACTTCCATACTGGGAATTCTGGAATTCTGATCGCTTACAAAATAGATAGCACACCTCTCCTCAATGAGCCGGTCGATTTGACACCTCATTTATGGGTCTAGGACAAAAGCTGCAGGACAAGTTACGCGCCGAAAAAGTGTCCGGAAGAAGAAGAAGAAGAAGAAGAAGAAGAAGAAGTATGCAAGAGAATAAGAATGTGCTTTGCAAGCACATTAATAATAATAATAATAATAATAATAATAATAATAATAACAATAATAAGTATGCAAGAGAATAAGAATGTGCTTTAGCAAGCACATTAATAATAAGTATGCAGAATAACAATAATGATGCTTTGCAAGCACCATTAATAATAATAAGTATGCAAGAGAATAAGAATGTGCTTTAGCAAGCACATTAATAAGTATGCAAGAGAATAAGAATGTTGCTTTAACAAGCACCATTAATAACTAGATTTGTAAAGTTCGTCACGACAAACTTTGATGTTGGCTTTGACGGTGCAAGTATTCGCAAAGGCCGGTGCATTTTGGAGGCGAATGGACAGAAATATTGTGAAAGCTGCTGGACCACTAGGGTGCCAATACTTTTGAAGGTGAGCAGACATGAGCATGTGACGTGACCAGAATACCCATGGGGCAGTTCCCCTCATTGTGCTGAGTGTTTTGATATATCACATGTCCATATTGTGCAAATTTTTAATTTTCACTTGACGTCACGTGACGTCACGTGATGTGACCAGAGAACCTGTGGGGCAGTTCCCCTCAATGTGCTGAGTGTTTTGATATGTCACATGTCCATGTTGTGCAAATTTTTGATTTCGCTTGTTTTGGGGGCGGGGCTACACGTGACGTCACGTGACAAGACCAGAATACCCGTGGGGCAGTTCCCCTCATTGTGCTGAGTGTTTTGATATGTCACATGTCCATGTTGTGCAAATTTTTGATTTCGCTTGTTTTGGGGGCGGGGCTACACGTGACGTCACGTGACAAGACCATAATACCCGTGGGGCAGTTCCCTTCAATGTGCTGAGTGTTTTGATATGTCACATGTCCATGTTGTGCAAATTTTTCATTTTCACGTGACCTCACGTGACGTCACGTGACGTGACCAGAATACCCGTGGGGCAGGTCCCCTCATTGTGCTGAGTGTTTTGATATGTCACATGTCCATGTTGTGCAAATTTTGGATTTTGCTTGTTTTGGGGGCGGGGCTACACGTGACCTCGCGTGACGTCACGTGACGTGACCAGAATACCCGTGGGGCAGTTCCCCTCATTGTGCTGAGTGTTTTGATATGTCACATGTCCATGTTGTGCAAATTTTTAATTTTGCTTGTTTTTGGGGAGGGGCTACATGTGACATCACGTGACGTCACGTGACGTGACCAGAATACCTGTGGGGCAGTTCCCCTCAATGTGATGAGTGTTTTGATATGTCACATGTCCATGTTGTGCAAATTTTTGATTTCGCTTGTTTTGGGGGCGGGGCTACACGTGACGTCACGCGACGTGACGAGAATACCCGTGGGGCAGTTCCCCTCATTGTGCTGAGTGTTTTGATATGTCACATGTCCATGTTGTGCAAATTTTTTATTTTCACATGTCGTCACATGTCGTCACGTGTCGTCACGTGACGTCACGTGACGTGGCCAGAATACCCGTGGGGCAGTTTTGATTTTTTTTATTTTCACGTGACGTCACGTGGCCAGAATGCCCGTGGGGCAGTTCCCCTCATTGTGCTGAGTGTTTTGATATGTCACATGTCCATGTTGTGCAAATGTTTAATTTTCACGTGTCATTACGTGTCGTCACGTGACGTCACGTGACGTCACGTGACGTGACCATAATACCCGTGGGGCAGTTCCCCTCATTGTGCTGAGTGTTTTGATATGTCACATGTCCATGTTGTGCAAATTTTTGATTTCGCTTGTTTTGGGGGCGGGGCTACACGTGACGTCGCGTGGTGTCGAGTGACGTCACCAGAATATCCGGTGGGGTGCCAATACTTTTGGCAAAAAGTGGCTACTGAGGGTTTGGACATTTCATGTCAATACTGCAGTCATTATGGGATTCTACTTATTATTATACTGCGTGGATCACAGAGAGAGAAGCCGTGCCTGAGCTCTGCGCTCGCTATGTGTGTGAGAGCTTAGAGGAATTTTCGGAATTCCCCATTCAAGTCTATGGGATGTTCGATCGTCGACTACGGGAAAACCGAAAATTCCGTCAGAAGTCCGGAGTAAGGTCCTAAAGAACCTGTCCGAGCTCGGTGTAAATCGCTCGAAAACTTGCCGAGTTATGTTTATAATGGAAGTCTATGGGAAAAAAGGCCACTTTGAGCTTCCGTACCGGGAATGCCGGAATTCCGATCTCTTAGAAAAATAGAAGCAACAAACTTCAGACCAGGGTCTACGATATATCCGAATTTGATGCATGTGGCTCGAACGCCCTGGGCCGCAAATTTCTGTCTAATAATAATAATAATAATAATAATAATAATAATAATAATAATAATAATAAGCTTATAACGGAAATCAGAATGTTGGCTTCTACAAAGCCAACATAATAATAAGTATGCAGAATAACAATAATGATGCTTTGCAAGCACCATTATTAATAATAATAATAATAATAATATTATTATTATTATTATTATTATTAAGTATGCAGAATAACAATAATGATGCTTTGCAAGCACCATTAATAAGTATGCAAGAGAATAAGAATGTTGCTTTAGCAAGCACCATTAATAATAATAAGTATGCAGAATAACAATAATGATGCTTTTCAAGCACCATTAATAATAATAATAATAATAATAATAATAATAATAATAATAATAATAATAATAAGTATGCAGAATAACAATAATGATGCTTTGCAAGCACCATTAATAAGTATGCAAGAGAATAAGAATGTTGCTTTAGCAAGCACCATTAATAATAATAAATAAGTATGCAGAATAACAATAATGATGATTTGCAAGCACCATTAATAAGTATGCAGAATAACAATAATGATGCTTTGCAAGCACCATTAATAATAATAATAATAATAATAATAATAATAATAATAATAATAATAAGCTTATAACGGAAATCAGAATGTTGGCTTCTAAAAAGCCAACATCATAATAAGCTTATAACGGAATTCAGAATGTTTTAATAATTGACATCTGTATCTTGTGACAAAGTTAAAAGGAAACAATGGTTTGTTTAAGAGAAAGTGTGGTATAAAAATACATCATTTTAAGGAGAAACCTTACAAATGCACTTATTTTTTGTGCTTCACTGTTACGGAGTTACTATACTTACAACTGTTGCATTTAGCATTTGTGATAGGTGAAGTTAATAACATTGATTATCTTACCATGGTACCTTTTAATGGGTGGGACATATTCGGGTTAAAGAAAACAATCATTTCTTGAAGCTGATGCACTGAAAGCAGGACAAATGGGCAAGTGACTTTGAAATAGACCAATTTGTGATGGCTAGATAATTGGGCCAGCACATCGCCAAAATGGTGGGTTATCTGGGGTGTTCACGGTATGCAGTGTTTAGTACCTAAAGTGGTACAAGGAAGGTGAACCCACTGAACCAGTGACATGGTCATGCTCACCCAAGGCTCACTGATACACAATCCTAATGAAGAGGTACTGTAGCACAAACTGCTGATAATGTTAATGTTGGCTATGATAGAAAGGTGTCAGAAAACAAAGTGCTTCATGTTTTGCTGTATGTGGGGCTGTATATGGGCCCTCCAAATTTCCCAGTTCTCAAATCCAATCTTTGGGATGTGCTGGACAAACAACTGTGATTCACATCTTACAGGACTTAATAGATTTGCTGCTATCGTCATGGTGCCAGATACCACAGTACACTTCAGGTCTTGTGGAGTCCATGCCTCGATGAGTCAGAGCTGTTTTACTGGCACAAGAGGGACCTATACAATATTAGGCAGGTGATTTAAAGTGATGGCTGATTGGTGTATATTTATATTGCATATATCATATATAATATATGAGAGCATGGTATGTGTGAAAATTCAGTGGCTTTTAAAATTAAGGGATTTTTGAGACATTAAAGAAACCCTTATTCCATAACACTCTGGGTCACCAGATATCAACCTAAATGAAGTCTTATGGGAGGTGTAGGCTTTTCCCCCACCCACCACACCAATATACTAAATGATGGAATTTATTGTTTCACCCCAGCAATAAAGCTCCACATCTCTGCAGAATCTATGCCAAGGCAAATCTAAAGCTGTTCTGGTACCTTGTGCTCTATTTAAATACTTGCTGTTGGTGTTTCCTTTCCCTGTTTCCTTAAGTTGGTGAGTTTACCTCCATCTAAGCAAGAACTCACAGAAGTCGTTTCACAGTGCTATAAAGTCTGTGTGTTCCTGGTGTTAGAAACACAGTTTTATATTTTTATTGACTGTTTCTTTTCAGAAAACTTTATTTTTGCATAATGATTTCTTAACTACTTCGACCTTGTCAGTCTGCAGGATTAAATGTTACCACTGTTAGCTGTCATAAGAAAGTGGAAAGTTTCTGGTGGCCTGTGTGATTACATATTACAGCATTTAGTCTGTGGAACAAGTGAGGAGTACAGCCTGCCTTTATGTTTATAGAGAAAACCTTGCAAATTGAGTTGATGAAAATTAAATGAGTCATCGTCAAGAGTTTTTAAACTAAGAAACCACTGTCTTATTTAGTCAAAGGAAGTTTTAAACCTTACACTAAAATAGAAGGTGGTCAGTGGTATATGAATGAAATTATAAGTTATTATAAGGACCAGCTTAACCTACAGACATCACATACTGCCCAGAGACCATCTGCTCCTGTTCTCATTTTTATACAGTTATTTTAGAGAAAGATCCTTTAGTATATTTGTTTTAAGGACTACTAGATTAAGGAATCACATATACTTTGTATAATATGGCATACCTACCTTTTAACAAAATGATATATCATTGGATACCTTATGTAGATAAATAAAATAAATAAAATGTTTTAAAATTGCATTTATATGCAATTATATTTATCTATATATCTATCTACAGATGTATTTTTATTATATATTCATCCATATTATTATTATTGTTGTTGTTGTTGTTGTTGTTATTATTATTATCATTATTATTATGATGATAATAATAATGATAATAATAATAATAATAATAATAATAATAATAATAATGTTTTATTCATCTAATACTTATAGGGATTAACCTGGACTGAAACAAGTACAAAAACAAAATGTTTTTTTGTTGTTGTTTTCTTGGTTGTTTTTTTACACCAGCTGTGTTTATTAAATTATACAGCTTATACATAATAACTGTTAAAAATGTAGAATATGATTTCAGGTTATTTACCTTTAGCACATGGTACCACACAGAGGCACCAGCACACTCAATGTGGAAATCGGTATAGCTGTCCTTCACACAGATCAGACAGTATTTGGTGACTTGGGGTTTCCCAAGCAGAGCATCATCAGGCCAGTAGTTCGCCACCCATGACAGCCTCCTCACAATCTGTGGACTTTCAACAATACTAGCCATTCTGGGAAAAAATACACACAGAAAATAAAGACAAAATGTGCCTGTCACTGCAAGAGAGTCGATTTGCAGCACCTTAAGTCATATAGAAGACGTTTACTGAAATCTGAGCAGGATTGTTAAAACATTTGTCTATTTTCAGTTAACAGTTAGATTTTGCACAATTAGGCTAAAATACCTGCTGTAATTTCTAAGAGGCAATGGAGCTGTGCCTTAGAACCTTATTCTGTTCAACTCTGTCATCTCTACAATGCTCAAACAGATCAATTTTCAAAGCTTAAACTTTCAAGCTAATGCCAGCTGTCTCATAAAATCCTTAATGAACAGTTGCTATCTGAAAGAGAAAAGAAGCTCCTGCTCATTTGTTTTTAGGTACTAAATCCTAATGGTTACCATTGCAGTAACGTTTAAAATTCTTCTTCTAATAAATGCCATTGTAATAAATTAGCTCCATCATCACAAATACCCTAAACTAACAAATAACATAAACTAACAAAAAGGTAAGTTTGCATAACAAACAGAATGGACCAGTCATCAATTACCAACATTAACTAAGTTAGCCTGGTACATACAGACAGTACCTGGAAAACTTAGTAATCAAGTTCACTGATTAAAGGTATTTAGAGGTATATACTGTAGGTATAACATCACCAAATATATAACCTCGCTAGGCTATTATATTTTGTAAGCGGATAACTTATTTGATAGCAATTTAGCTAACATCAGGGTAGTTCATATTGCCTAAAAAAGTAACCTAGTTAGCAAGCTAACTAAATTAAAGCTATTTTTAAAGCTAAATTTATATTGTGTAAAAGGCAAATTCCTGAATTTGTATTTAATATTACTGTAACCAACTTCACCAGCATCTTGTCAGTGTTACAAATTCTTTTCAGGGGAAATTAGCTAATGCATGCTCAAAAAGTCACTAGAAGTCACCAGGTGACATCATGGTTATACATTCACTGAATCATCAAGAACAAAGCTATTATGCAAGCTGAGAGCCATATCAAGTAAAGGACAATCACTATTGTCTGCTCAAAAAAGTCACTAGCTTTGTGCCTGGAGTTTTTGTTATTAATAAAGTCACTAACACAGTCTAAGAATTCCACACAACTGCTCAGTTTTCATTTACAGCATTTGGCAGCCCTTACCCAGAGTGACATACATTCTCAGCTCTGAGCACATTCACATAGTCATGGTTATCTTGTGATTGTGAGAGCTACAAGGTTGTAAACATATCTATATATTTTTAGTTACACTTGGGGAAAAAAGCTCAAAAGTATATGTCATGTATTGTTTTAAAGTTTTAATTATGTCATGATAATATGCACAATTCTTACTATATTGAAGGCAGCAAATAGTTTATTGTATAGAAATAATATTAATGTTAGAGAAATCCACACTGCTGTGCTCACCTTGTCTGTGAGAATTCCAGATTGATGACATTTAACACCTTCTTTCTGTTTGTGCTGTAATAATAATCCACAAATTCTTTTAACTTCATTTTGCTGTCTGTCTGTTTGGTGACATCCACAACATCCACAAGAACATCAGGCCCTGGAATAAAAAGGAGAAATAATTCCATATATGTACCATTGATTATGGTTGAAAACACTGATTCAGCATTCAGGGTTAAACATTCATGATGCACTGGTGCCCTCTAATGGACAATACGGATGAGAGCATTATGCAGGCTGCTGCATAATGTTAAAATTTATATACTGTTTAATTTTCCTTAATGAAAAGGATGAAAATTCTTGTTAATAGTTAAACCCAATTTTAACTAATAGTGCTAGGATGATGTGAAAATTACACAAATTTCCCAACAGAATATCATAAGTTTTGACATGCTTTTACAAATGTTCAAATACAGCAGCAGAACAAATTTCTAGTTGTTCAGTTACAGAAACTGCTACATTATTTTTAGGTATAGATATCTAACTGGGTACTAAATAATAATACACTATCTTTTTGTAAGTGCATGTACAAATTACCTGGAATTATTCCAGACTTAAAAACCCATGGCTGGCTTTAAGATGCATGAACCAGTGAACTTTTTATGAGAATCATTGTTAGCCATGAATCAAAGAAATGTAATAATCCATAATCCCAAATAACTTTCCATAAACATGTTTTATTAATCTTGTTTTGCAATGGAAAATGTTTTACTGACCTTTATAAATATTGGAATATCATATTGTGACCTGTAGTACTATTTTGGGGTATACCCTCTTAACTGTATATCATCACATGATTACTAATAATGATCTTTTATAGCCATTGCCATATCTGGACATAATAATGATGGAGTTATAATAATGATAACATCTATGATAATAATTTAGCATCTCTGATAATAACCTAACACAAAACACAAAACCTAAAAAAATTTAAACATTTGAAAGATCTTAGTTCTTACCAACATAGTTTTCCACATCACTGACATAAAAGGTGGGAGCAGGCATGGTCAGTCCAAGCCCCTCTTTCTTCTGAATCAAGATTGGCTCATTGAAGCCTTTTTCTTCTAGATAGTCTAAGGTTAGCTGATTCCCACTGAGCTTAACCACCACATCTTCTGAGCTGCAAAAAAGCACATTACCACCTTTTAAATGATGCCATTGTAGTATGTTAACAAAGATAGTACTATCTTTAAAGGAACTATTGTAAAATCTGTTGTATAAACACTACAGAAATGTTCCGTTGTATAAACACTACAGAAAATTTGTATAATGTGTCTCTGACCTAATGGGTATGAAGTGACCTGAATCAAACATTTAATGCAACAACTGTTGACTCAAAGTGTTTTTACAATATAAAATTTAGTTTCCAATGATACTGACAAAAAACATCAATAATAACAATAGATAATTAATTCATTAATATACATAGTGTATTTTAGGTGGATATTTCTCGCATTTATATCCTCGCAATTCAAAAAGTGTTTCTTGCCTATAACAGATTAAAAAATTATTAAGCACACACCCATATCAGGAACTGTGAATGTGAGTCTTGTATGTTGTCGGTATTGGTAGCACGAATCTCAATCCAGTACTCTTATTCTACAGTATATGCTTTCTTACTTAAAGTGTCAGTAGTGTTGGGCAATATGACAATACAACATAGCTATCACAGAAAATGGCTTGAATGTCACAAGGTTGGGGATTACCTTGATCAGGTCCAACCTATCACAGGGCACAATTACATATGCAAACACACCCTTTCACACTCTACAATTTCACAAACAATTTAGAGATGCTCATCAGCCTACAGTGCATGTCTTTGGATTGGTGGAGAGTGCCTGGAGGTAACCCCTAAATCACAGGGAATGCAAACTCTATACAAAAAGGCTAAGGCCAGGAATCAAACACCCACAGTTGTGAGGCAAGCATGCTAACCACTAAGCTGCTGCCCCCCCCCCCCCATTAAAGTTCAGTGTAGAATCATTTATTCTCATATTCATAAATAGTTACAAATTTGGTGAGCCAGCCAGGAGGGCAATAATCCAGAAGAGTATAATAGAAAATTCTGCCTGGGTAGGTAGAGGACTGCTGGCCACCATAGGGAAAAGGTAAGCACAATCGGATTTATTTTGCATTAGTAGTGATGATTTACCTGTGCATGTAACTTAAAGTATTGTTAAATTATTTTTTTTCTTTACTGGCTATAAACACACCCACAGTCTATTGTATAATGTGATTTGTCAAAATGTCAGTACAGTATTTGTGTTATGCATAGTGCTACAGTGTGCGATATATTTTTGTTGTTTGTGTTTTATTGTTCTAGTCTATCCCATCCAACTCTTTTCTAGTCTGCATGACCATGCAGATTTTTTCAAAATCATCCTCTAAGATCAGAATTATAATCAAAGAGCGCCATTCATTGATGGTAAAGACGCACTAAAAACTTGCACTGGGCTGGGTTTTCTGTTGGGAATAATGCATTGTTAATACACAATATCAATAAAATATAAAGTAATGTTGAAAAGTAAAATTGAGCAAATGCAGCTGTACCTGGGGAACGTCCTGCTGCGCAGCTCCTTTATAAACACCTGACTGCCATTTTGAACCGGTTTAACGTCTCCGCTTTGCCCTGTGTCATGTTTATTCCAGTTCTTTTTCTTTTTCACTGCAAAGAAAAGTGCCAGAGGCATATAAATCTGGTTTAGCTAAAGCCCATGGTTCACCCAAATTTCTGGGTTAAGCTGAAATTGCTAAGAAATGGCCTTGGAGTTATGCATTTATTGCCCTCACTCGCTGATTTCATAATTAAAAATACACAAAACATCTATGCAATTTTATACTGTATAAACAATTACATACCTTGAGTATGAAATAAATAAGAGAGCAAAAAATAAAAAACATTGCTAAATAGACTATAAATTTTGAGCAATAGGTTGTTATTTGCATGTTGGTCTGAATAAAAAATATTGTGATATTTTAGTATGAAAAACATAACACAACACATAAAGGGCTGCACAATACATTGTAATTTAACAATACAAATTATAATATGGATTTTACAATGGGTGGGAATACACAAATCAGTCTGCTCACAAATACCAAATCTAAAGTCAATATTGTGTATTGTGAGCAGCTGGAGCCCCAGATACTGTAAGCTGCTTCTTTAAGCTGCTAAGCAATCACAGCATTTACATAAATAAACAACAAAACTCTAGTCTCATCTTCAGACACTCTCCCATGGCATACAGTGTGCATATAGTGTGCCTTTAGCTCATAATCCAGTAAAAAAAAAAAAAAAAAAAAAAAAAAAACTTTCAAAGCAATGTAACACAATAAAAGATTATAAAACAAATACATTTTCAATATCATTAGACTGCGGCTAGAAAGTACCCACAGGTGGATTTGCCATGTGTCTTCTCACAGTTGGGGCAGTGGTAAATGTCAATGTTTGGTGCATCATCCTCATCCACTCCCACACAGCTACAACACAAGAAAAACAGACAAAGATAAAGCCTTATGAGATTCAAAACAGACCAAAGCATACAAAACAAAGTTCCAGTGCTTGTAAGCAAATTCATTTCTCAAAATTAAAATTGAGATATTTTATTAAGAAATAAAATCTAACCATACGTAGCTGCATATACCATATCTATTAAACCTATATTATGTTTTAAGTATTTTGTAAAATATTATGAAGTAATTGCAGTGAAACAACTGAAACATTCCTCCACCACTCATACTCGCTGTGTTAAACATCCTGAACACATTGGAAAGATTTCAGCAAAAAGTGGAAGGCAAAAAGGCAAAAAGTGAAGCTACATGCCATGATTTTGCTATATTCTATATATGTGGTCATTCATGACATATAAGCCTACATGAATATTGAAACAGCAAAAACACCAATTACACCAATTGAACATACAGTAACTACTCTGTAAAAAAAATGATCACAAAAATAAAAATATTCAAATATAACAGAAACTTTATTAAACACATATCATAGCTACAAATCATTCATTCATTCATTCATTCATTTTCTACCGCTTATCCGAACTTCTCGGGTCACGGGGAGCCTGTGCCTATCTCAGGCGTCATCGGGCATCAAGGCAGGATACACCCTGGACGGAGTGCCAACCCATCGCAGGGCACACACACACTCTCATTCACTCACGCAATCACACACTACGGACAATTTTTTCCAGAGATGCCAATCAACCTACCATGCATGTCTTTGGACCGGGGGAGGAAACCGGAGTACCCGGAGGAAACCCCCGAGGCACAGGGAGAACATGCAAACTCCGCACACACAAGGCGGAGGCGGGAATCGAACCCCGACCCTGGAGGTGTGAGGCGAACGTGCTACCCACTAAGCCACCGTGCCCCCCGCTACAAATCATATTTTACAAAAATAATATATTCATAATCTACAACATGTTGTAATTAGCATTATGTTTTGTAGTATGCAGTGTAAACACTTTTTATCGTATACCAGCTGTCACATACTGCAAAACCCAGTCTTTGATATTATACACAAATGTATGTGCTAACAGAAAACTAATGAAGGTATGACAACACCAATTATGTGATATTTTGTATCAGTAAGAAATGTGTATCCTGCTCCTTTCGATTAGATAACATTTTAAAATATGTTTATTTTAATCACATGAAAATCTGTTGACCAATAAAAATAGATACCAATCAGTCATAACTAAAACTACCTGCCTCTGAGCTATCATAGCATGGACTTCACAAAACCTCTGAAAGTGGTATCTGGCACCAAGAAATTAGCAGCAGATCCTTTAAGTCTTGTAAATTATGAGTTGGTGCATCCATTGATCAAACCTGTTTGTCCAGCACATCCTACAGATGCTTGTTTTGAAGTCTGGGGAATTTGGAGGCCAGGTCAACACCTTAAATTCTTTGACATGTTCCTTGAAACCATTCTTGAACAATTTTTGTAGTGTGATAGGACTCATTGTATGGAATACTGTTGGTATTAAGGAGTGTACTTCGTTAAGCATTTAGGCAGGTTTTACATGTACAAAATCCGAATAAATGCCAGGAATCAAAGTTTCTCAGCAGATTAGTTATTTTTTAGTAAGTGACACACAAGGACACAGATGTCCATTGATGTAATAGAAAAAGTGAATTATCTGTCCAGGCCACCTTCTTCATTTTCCTGCTTTTAACGACATGGTTCAGTATGGGCACTCTGATCATTCTGCAGCTACAAAGCCCCATATGAGGAAATCTATGATGTACTGTGTGTTCTGAAACCTTTCTCTAATAGCCAGAATTAATGTTATGGCTGAGTGGTAATTTTCTCTTTTTTAAATGTGTACATTTTTATTTGATTCATTGCACTATACTGTATGGGCTATCCTTCGCTGAGTATCTCTGTATCCAGATAGATTGAATCTAATATCCAAGAAAGAAAACAACAGATTTTGCAGCTTAGTTTTGCATTGCAATGGATCAGACTAGTTTCTTGACAGTTGCAGGCTGCAACTGTCAAGAAACTAGTCTGATCCATTGCAATGCAAAACTGTGTTTCACATTTTAAAAGAATCTTTAAAATTAATTTTGGATCCAAAGCATATCCCAAAAGCACCAGGTATGAGCATGGGGGTAAATTTCATTTAACAGTGAGGGGGGACAATAAATATAACATTTCTCATGAGCAATTTTTGAAGGGGGACACAAATAATACAGTCAAATTGTACTTATAAAGACATGTCCCCACAGTGAAAAACAAAGTTTTTTTAGTTGCAGTGCACTATGCAACAAGCTATTAAACAAGTAAACAAGCTAACATTAACTAGATAAGTAATATTTTAATCGCTAATATAGCAGATTCATGGAAAATTACATCGGTAATCAGCATTTTTGCCACAACTAATTTATGAATGAGTCTGTATCAACTACATTAAAGAGAATCACTTTATTTAAAGTGAATAAAATCCCCTACTTAATGGAGTAACAATAACTGAGCCGAAGCCACACACCTGACTCGTGTGAGAGATGAACTGGGAAAGCAGGCGGTGGGTCAATATGCATTTTGGGCTGGGTTTTTTTTCTACTTACACAATTATTTAGGTATAAATATATACATATATTTTTCAAAATAGAGAGTGCGATATTTTTTAAATAATTTTTCTGGGGGGGGACAATCCTCGGATGGGCGGGGGGTCATGTCCCCTCCGTCCCCCCGGGATTTACACCCATGGGTATGAGGGAGGAATACATTTTGTCTGAGACACCAATCTATGGCAAGGATAGACACACACATTCACAGCTAGAGGCAATTAAGAGTCACTACTACACCTACCAGCATGTTTTGGGAGGTAAGAGGAAAGTGGAAAACCCAGACGAAACACACAAGAACACAGAGAGAATATTCCACAATAATATTCTGAGTTCAGAGTCAAGCCTAAAAGCCTGGAGCTGTAAGTTGGGTAGCTGTAAGACAATGCTACCCACTACATCGTTGCCACCCACCTTCAAAACAATCTCATAATTATGGATGAAGGAACCTTTCAAAATGACAATTTGAATTTGAATTGCATAGCTTGATGAAGGACAACTGCTACACAATTAGGAGTGAAGTATATACTGTAACAAGTTCCAGGAAAGCTCATGATCTCAACTCAACTCATTTATCAGTAGCACTTGGTTCATCGCTGCAGCTGTGAAAAGATGAGGGTTAACAGCCTCCATGTCCTCATGCAAAACTTCCACATTACTGGCAGAAGAGGGAGCCATACAGAAGTAAATATTGCCATAGGAGTCACCCATGTGGGCTGCTCTCCAGTACTATATTACTGCCATAAGTAGAGGACAAAATATTTTGTATTCGCTTCATTCATATATTTTGCAATGTGGAGCTTAAACTGTTTTAATTGGATGAAACACAGTATGAACATAAATAATAACTTATATGCACTCTATTAACATGTTGGAAACATTGGCCATTAATCACTGTCTCACAGGAAAAACAAGCACCTTCACAATTCAGGACCCAGCAGGTTAGTGTCAAGCGTTCATCTCTTTTCTGTGTTAACCTGTTTCTTTTAAAACATCTTGTGGTTAAACCACCTTGTAGATATATACAGTCAATTGCATTATTTGTGACACCCTTGGTAAAGATTTGAGCTTCATCACACTGAAATATATCTAAATCTAACCTTACGTCTAACCTTGATTATAGTATCAATACAGAATATTACCATCTCGGGATTTCTTATGAAATCTCCTCTTCGACTCAAGTGGGGTTTAGGTAAGGTGACTCGTATAACGATGACAAAAGCTATCCAGCATATGCACAAATGTTTATTAAGTATAATTTTTCTGTAGCTTACTGGCACAAACAGCTACTTTTTAATTTCATATCTCCTGGTATTTCATCAACATATTTTATGTCTCATTGATGCCATGTATAATAATAAGGTTAACATGGTCTCATAGAACATCACAAATCCCAACCATCACAACCCAACCACTCTGATGATTGGGTTATTTTTTTTTTGTGTTTAAAAAATTAATGAATAAAAAAATAAATTATTATTATTATTAATAATAATAAACAAACAAACAAATATATTAATAAATAAATAAAAGTATTTTGATGCACATTACAGTTTCTACTTCAATAAACTTATTTTTATGTAAAACTTAAAATTATTTTCTAATTAGCATTATTATTGAAATGAATTGATTTGACACTTTGTTGTAGGCTTAAGTATTTTTTTTTTTCAATCAAAATATCCAGCCATGTTTTTCTTTCATCTGAAAAAAGTGCAGTTTTTGACCAGTTAGAAGCTTTTAGGGGTTCTTCTAATAATAATCAATATATACTTGATATATGTTAGCTCCTGAAAACATACAATGAAAGATTTTATTTTACCGTAACAAACTTTTTCAGTTTACAGAAAAAGCGGGCGCAATATCAAGTTAAGACAAGAGCACAGATCAAAAGATTACACGTGAGATGGAGAGAAGGGAAGGGGCTTCTGGGAATTTCGGTTCATATAGGAAAACGTACAACTTTCTGTGTATGTTTTGAGTCATATGAGTCATGAGTCAAAGCAATGTAAAACATTTAATGTTGGCAGGCCTGCAGTGCTTTATCGTGGCATACCTTCAAAACATGTCTGTTAATGTGGAGGTGGTGTCTCATTCTAGATTTTAAGACTTTAGTGACCCTAAAATGGTACCATCTTCAGCAGATCTCTGTAATTCCTGGAAAATT
The DNA here is from genome assembly GCF_022655615.1 of Tachysurus fulvidraco. Classification (NCBI taxonomy): domain Eukaryota; kingdom Metazoa; phylum Chordata; class Actinopteri; order Siluriformes; family Bagridae; genus Tachysurus; species Tachysurus fulvidraco. The sequence goes on from NC_062519.1 coordinate 11,203,634, forward strand.
CTTCCTCTCCAATCCCCCTCCTCAACCTTTGCATAGTACCAAAATATGTGTCCTCTCTCAGAGAAATGTGTTACAGCTCTGAATATATAAATTTTTTTAATACTGTGCTAAAAATTGTATGGAGATTCTGTCTGATTTAATGTAGGCCAACACATTTAGCCTCAATTCATTTGTATACACTAATGCCCCCCAAGCTGTCACCACATATTTATCCTTAGTAAAACAGTAAGTCATATTGACCATATAAGACCCAGTTGAAAAAGGTAAAATATACACAGAAGCATGCTTCTCTAACATTTTGTTCACGAGAATAGGTGTACTAATACTTATAACTCATTTGATTTTGTTAGCATTTTTTTTCTTAGTATTTTTTATTGTATATTTTATATATTTATATTTTCAGCATGCAATTAAGCTAAGGGCCAAGGGCAAAACCTCAAAACTAAAATTATAGCTAAATGTAGAATTAATGGCACTGTTAAACAGCAAAAAATTTCCCAGCAATTCTGAAGCTTCTGAAGTAATTTTATTTGGAAGGGAATGGACTTCTTCCTATGCTGCAATATGCACTGAATGCTTAATGGTAATGCATTTTCATTGCTGGAGAATCTCAGACAGCTGCCTAAAGTTAGCAAGATGGCAAGGTGGTGACTCTTAAATGCTTTTTATACAATACTAATGATCACTTACAGCCATGGCAGTAGCAATAGCTCACAACAACACTTTTAATAAAGACAGAACTGTAATAAATGTTTTATGTAACCAATAATTGCTTCCAACTGAGCAAGAAGATGAGTATGAAACTATGATGAACCAACTAGGCAGTATTTTAAACACTTCACCATTTAGGACCATGCTGCTTTATCTGTACCAATTATTATCATTAGTATACATCTTCCTGATCATCGTGGCTTATGCAGCTGGAAAAGGATGTTAATAAATTATTCACTTGAGTGGCAAATCTATCCACACCAAAAACACAGCATCGAGAACCGAATCTGCTGGAGAAATGCCGTCTGTGGCATTGGTGTTAAGGTGCCAAAAGAAGACCTCATTCTCATTCTCATTTTCACACACACACACACACACACACACACACACACACACACACACACACACACACACACACAAACACACAGAATATATATATTCTGTTACATTATTAGTAAAGTACATAGTTTTTAATACATTTAAAGATCAAATTTAAAAAAATAAAATAAAATACCATGCCATTTAATTCTATTCTACTTACTTGCATAACTATAGTGTAATCATACTATACACGGTATGTACTTCATGTACTTCAACTCTCATTGCATCCCTGCTCACACAAAAATTTAATATGACAAATTATTCTGTATATCTTTGGCCAAGCCACAATATCAACCCCAAGTCCTAAATATGACAAAGAAAAAATGGGAAGTATAAAAGGTTCGGGCATTCTTTAAGCTGCATAAAATTAGCCAGGAAAAGTTACCTTAAGGAGAGAGACACACTCACTCACTCTCTCGCTCTCTCTTAGTGAGCATGTGTGTGTGTGTGTGTGTGTGTGTGTGTGTGTGTGTGTGTGTGTGTGTGTGTGTGTGATAAACTAGTTTGTTTCCCTTAGTGTGCACCAATGTGTACCAATAAACTAGCTAACTAGCCTGCCAAACATACATTTGTATAACTACTTTTTAATGTTTGCAAGTAAATCAACGTAAATAAATTTTACTTACATGATGAGCTAGTTAGTAGTAAGCAATATTACTTTATCTTCATCTTTGGCAAATATGAATTGATGTTTAGCATACAGTGTTATTCTTCTTAGATTTGAACATGAGCTAATAAAAAGACTGTAGTGTAGTGTACTGTAGTATTCATGTATGAATAACATTAATATTAATGTATGATTTTGTTTTATGGTGTACTTAATAACTGTACATTTGGGTATTTTATTATTTGAAATAAAACCAGGACCAGTGTAAAATCTACCTTTAAAATCACATAGAGCAAAAAAACAAGTTAGGGATTTGAGATAGGTATTTTTAAACTACAGAAAATATAGATTTATATTTATAAACTAGTAATATTTGTAAACCAGGCAAAAGGTGAAAAATCCGGGTCTCCCAGGGAAAGTATACATATTCAGTGGATTGAATTCCCCATTTAGCCAAAAGCATATAGACATCTGTCACGATCCATGAAGTAAAGTGAAGAGTTGTTGAGAACAGTTAAGCGAACAACAGCTTTGGCTGTTACAGTAGCTGTTAATTATTGCCAGCAAACTAACATTAACATAGACTAACTAGGTTTAGCGTTACCTAAATAGGTAAACTGGGCAGACCTGTTTAACATCTACATTATACTTGCTATTTGAGTAGAGGTTTTTCATTTGTTTGTCCACTCTTCTGAAAAACATTATTTTTCCCTGGGAATCCCGGAAGCTTCACCTTTGGTCTACATTATATAAGTTTTGTATTTCTGTGATTTAGATGTTTGAGATTTTCATTTTTGATATCTGAATTTCCATTCGTGACATTTGAATTTAATTATATAATGTGAATTATATATTTTTTATTATTTTATAACATAATTCCTATGTTTTGAAAAACATATCTCACCCCTATCAAAGCACTGTCATAAATGTACTTTTTTTATTTACACCATAAAAAAATGTAAGTTAACGTGATATTCAGTAGATAATTGAAATATCCAAAATTCCTATCCACTTTTGTCAGCTTCTAAATTAAAACTCTATATTAGAGAAGTTTAAAAATCCAAGTTTGCTTGCAATAGCATTCCTAAGTCAAACTCATAATAAATTTTATCATAATAAAACTTAAGCTGGGGAGCAAACGTAATCAACAATTCACAGCATACATTTTGTCATGACAATAAAAAAACAAATATTGAAAATGCTAAATGTTTAAACAGATGACTGTTCAATTCGACTTCTCTGTGGCTGTGAAATGCTCGCAATTGACAGCAGCCTTTTTCAACTTTCTTTGCATTTCTTTATCTACTATCTGAGTATCAGGGATGTAATTCATATATTTCAAGTCAAGTCAAGCTTTTATTGTCATTTCAACCATATATAGCCGTTGCAGTACATAGTGAAATGAGACAATGTTTCTCCAGGATCAAGGTGCTACATAAAACAAAGACAGGGCTAAGGACATGTAAGTAGTCTTAGCCACATAAAGTGCAACTGTGCAACCTGGTGCAAACAGTGCAGGACAAGACAAACAAGACAGTGCAGGACAAAAGACAGTGCAGGACAAAAAACCAGTGCAGACATAAAGTTACAAGACAATACAAAAAGTACAAAAAATGCAATACACAAAAGACAATAAAGAGTAACAGAAACAGCGCCGACCGACCAGTGTAAATACTGAATGTTCAAACAATATTTTGTGCAGTAACAGAATGAACACAGTTTCTTAGCAGCAGGTCCTTTGATAATATATAGAGTTGTGCAAAAAAACAGCAAATGAATGAAATATTGTATGGTATGTGTGTAATGGCTGAGATATTGTACAATATGTGCAAAAACAGCTGAAATGTTGGACAGTATGTGCAAAAACAGCAGAAAAGTGTGCAAAACAGTGTGTGTGTTTTGTGAGGGTGTGTGTTTTGTCTATGCAGTCCATACAGATGATGTATATGTATGTAGTGCTCAGTATTTACCACAAATTGTCAAATTTGCCATTTAAAATAATAGTGTATTGTAGTGTGTAGAGAATGAAAACAGTACATAAGACAATGCACAACTTTTGTTCACATGAACACTACATTATCAGAATACTATATATAGTTTTGTATTTAATTTTTTTTATTTAATATGGCCAATGTTTATGGACATCTGGGGAAAACTATACAACTAAACAAGGAGGAGTCACCTGAGCTCAGTATATAGCTATTATGGAGAACAGGGTTCAGAATGGACACTGACCATTCTTCAGCTACATAGCAAGATGCAATGCAATGTGTGTTCTGAATCCTTTCTTTTATTGCCACTATTATCCTTTTTAGTAATTTGTGCTACAGTAGCTCTTATGTGGAATTGGACCAGATGAGCGAGACTCCACTTCCCATGCACCTCCACAAGTCTTTGGGTTGTACATTTTTCCTGCTTCCAGCACATCAACTTTGAGAACTGTTTGTACACTTGCTACATAATATATCCCACCCCTTTACAGGTTTAAACTAATTCACTTCACCTGTCAGGAGTTTTAATGTTATTTCTGATCAGTGAATGTGCTTTATAGACTCAATTTTAATGAAAGGTTATTTGTTCACCTTTGTTGATTTTGTGGCTTCCAGAGTCAGGATGTGCAGGTTGAGGTTAGGTTTGTTTGGAAACTAAATTCAAGGTATTTGATTAGGCAGCAATAATACAGAAAGCAGGTGAAGAATTGTTTCATTCAACACATGGTCATTGATGCTGTAGATTTGCTTGGTATGTTATGGATATCTGACTTTTAAATTAGTTCAGTCAACTGCAAACATGTACATACAAGTGAAAATGAGTTAAACTCCACATAGTGCTCTTCTCTGTTATGAAGGCATGAGCTGCAGATGATAAGCCACCTCAGAGTCTGCAACTCACAGTTTCTCAGACTGGCTCTGTGCCCAGCAGACTGAGACGGGATAGAAGCGATGATGTCATTCATTGCTACCTCAAAACAAGGAGTCACAAAACAAACAGGACCATACAGGGCTGAACTATAAGTCTGAAACTGCAGAAATCTTCACTCAGGCAACTACTGTTGAAGAATATGACTTTGAAGGCTTTGAATTGCTAATGAATTGAATTGCTTGTTGTGTGTCATTGTGAATGGACTTTGAAAACATTACTGCATTCATTTAAAAAGCTCCCTCAGTCCAGTGAGCCTAAGCAGTAATACAACAAGCACAGGAATAACTCAGTGGTTAAGATGCTGTGCCTGTGACTAAAAGGAGCAACAGAAAAGCATTTGCTCCGTCATTGGGAGTTTGCATTTTCAAATCTCCATGATTCCACTGTCATCTGTGGATAGATGCAAAGGGTCCAAATCTGGCTGTGTGTTTTTAGTGGTCAGGGTGGCATACTCTGCTGTCAATCACAGTGACATTATCCATTCGTGGGAGTATGTGAACTTATGTATGCTGAGAACAACACAAAACATGTTCCACAGCATGGGCAGCAGATTGAAAAAACTGTGGCTACATTTGGATGATAGGGGAAAGCACTCTATTGGCTAGGGATTAGCAAGTGACCAAATTTGGTGAAGAAAATGAAGGGGAAAATTATAAATCACAAATCCAAATAGGTGTGCATTTGTTTGTGTGTGTGTGTGTGTGTGTGTGTGTGTGTGTGTGTGTGTGTGTGTGTGTGTGTGTGTGTGTGTGTAAACTAATGTTTTTACCCTAATAGTTTCCCTGCTGAGACAGATTTTAACCATTGAATAAAAATTTGATAAATGTGTCATTCTGGAAAAGGGTGTCTGCTAAATAATGTATATATCAAAAGAGCAGTAAACTATTTAAAATAATCATAAGTTTATACTGCCAATGCACATTCCTAACCAAAGACATAGAATAAATGTTTACTAAAGTTCAGCTACACACCCAGGGAGTGAAAACAACACTATTATAAATTCAACACTGCTTTTGTTAACACATTAGTACTAATAAGTAAGGGTGCACTTGGCATTATAGGCATGAACTGACACTGTAAGGGTTTATTAAACCCAATTAATGTTTATTCAACATTGCAGGTGTCAGTGAAACATGAATTATTAAATAAACCCTGCGCTACTCAATCGAATAGCATAAAACAGATCAAGGCTTCACGTTCACGCAGGACATTGATAAAGAATTATCCTGGACAATTCAGTCACTTTCTGTCTTCACAAGCTATCAGACATGTATTACGCAGCATCATGTAAAGTATACACAGGGCACTCAGGGCCAGGCCATTGTCTGACCAGCACAATAACTCGTGTCACGTGTGTCCATGAAGCGATGTTTTTATCGGGCTTTACTGAGATTGTGAACGTTCGCTATGAGTTCTCAAAGACTAATAAGGTGGATCGGTAGCTTTAACGATATCGTTACAGGGCAAGTCCCTCAGGCACTAAGCATTTACACACACACACACCCCCAGAAAACTCCAGAAAAAAATCCAGTGTTTTCAAATGATCATCAGACAAACGACTAACATCTGACTTCTTTTCTTAACGAACACACGGATCATCAAGGGGTTAAAATAGGCGCGTAAATGTCTCTATCAATGAGCTGTAACTCTCCTTCAACTGTTTACATGAACGACACGCTGTTATGGGAAAACCTACACCATCTGTGCGGGGGAAAAACGTCGCGTGTCTACATTCTTCTGAGACACATTCTGGGAGAAAAAATATATATTTGTAACTAAACTACTTCCATTATTGCGGCGGGTTGAACTCATTTCCTACAAGCCTAAACACCGCTGTCAGTGGACGGGTTCCGGTGCCCACACGTTTAGTCTTCTTTATGTTTTGGGCAATGAGCAATAGAAGCGGCACTCGTTCGCTAAATAGAATCGGTTATGATCAATAAACGTGTGCGTGGCTTTGTAGTGACAGAAGAGCTGTGAACGTGCAAATCTCTGGCACAAGTAGCCTATTATTCTTCCAGCACGAAACGACCCATCTCTTCGTAGGAAAGCGAGGGCAGATTCGGGCTATATAAATACCCCAGACCATGTTTAAAACACAACGAGAAATCTACATTAATACTAGTTGGAAATGAAATGCAATGAAATAAACGAGAGCCACGGCAGGAACCCGTTGCTCTCGGCTCTCCCCCGACAACAGTACAGAAGTCCACACACACCAAGTGTACGACAAAAGCGCAGAAAAAGCACAAAATACACAAAACATTTTGTCCCTATAACAATAGTAACGACAGAAATGCAATCAAAACTGACAAAATGCTGACAAAAATGTCTCCAGAAAGACAGCTACATGTAACTCCGCCTTCTTCTTCAAGCGGCCTCTCGCGCTTTTGGGCGAACACAAACGTAGAGCTGTTATACCTCGCGAGTACAGCACACAAGGACAAATTGGGCCACATTCGTACACAATAAGGAAAATTTAGAAAGATATAAAGTCGTTACCTGCCGTGAAACCAGTCTTTGCAGGCATCGCATTCGATCATGAACTGGGTTACGTCGTACGGTAATCTGCAGATGCAATACACTGGTACAGTCGCCATGTTTAAGCTCAGTTCCCAACAGCAGCGGAGGGAGATAGAAGGAGAAAGAGAAGGAGACGGGGGCAGCAGGGAAGGCAACCGACACGGCAATATGAAGACCGTCAGCACGCTCGCGCTTCCGCCGTACAAGCATTCATACTCGAGCAGATCCCGAATCACGCACACAGGCTGAATTATTCCGCGAGCGCATCGCAGAGGTTACAATGTTTCCTCAAGCGCAATACCGCGTGCATGCCCCCTGGTGACTACAGTCTACTGTAGTGTGTCCGAAAAGCATAAGACAATGTAGCTATGTTTTTCTTATGATATCGCTCAGGCGGGTTATGAGATGAGTGGAAGGCATTAGTGCGGCTCCTTGCGGGAGGTTTTGGGGGCGTTTATAGCGCGAGGTCTCCCCGCGAGCCACTGCGCCGGTGCATTGAATGCAAGCTTCATCACCGGAGAAAACGGCGGAACTGTTCGCCGAGCTCACCCGTCAGCTCTTCACACTGAGTGTGCAGTTGTGGGGGCTGAATGAAACTAACCAAACGCTCTAAGTGCCGGTATAATACCATATTGGATAAAAACGATATCCTTACGTTTCTGATACACACACACACACACACACACACACACACACACACACACACACACACACACACACACACACACACACACACACACGTATATACACAGATGTTCACAATCTAAGCAGTTCTACGCTTCAGCCTAGTGCAAAATATGTGTTAATATAAGAAGTTTAACTTTAATGTTAACACAAAATATAAGGGACCCCAAGTTAATAGCGTAAAATGATATTTTGACTATTTATTGGAGGCACATTCATTTTAATTCATGAACATTCCACCAATTGAGCACATTTATGTCCAAGCTTATTTTGCTATAAAATGGAAATTGTGCAGTCTTTTTATGAGTGTATTAAGCACTGAATCTTTAGGGGGTTGTAAAACACTGTCGGTTTTAAACACTTAACGGAAACTTTATTAGGATTGTACATCTGCTCCTTCTTGCAATTATCAAATCAGCCAGTCAAGTGTTAGCTACCCAGCAGCACAGTGCCTAACATCATGCAGGTACAGTTGAAGAGCTAAAGTGTGATCAGACGTTTTTACAAAAACATTCTAGATTGTAAATATAATTTCCTGTTCACTGACTGTTTCAGGTCACTCAACCGATTTTCAGTGATACAGGTCTGATCTCTGTCATTTAAAAATATTGATCTATGAACATTGAAGCCATTTCTTTGGTGACTTGCACGATGCATGCTTTGGGTCGTTGTCGTGCTGAAAAGTGAAATTATTTCTTCTTTCAACTTCAGCTTACTAGCAGACACCTGAAGACACCAAAATCTCCAATTTGTAGCTATTCATAGTATTCTAGTATTTCCAAGTATTGGAATATTTCATTAGATAATCAAACAAATTACTTATTATACAGAAAAGACAAACTTTTGTGTAAAGTTTGCTTTTTTTTATGCAAATATTTGATCAGGGCTCCTTTTGCACAAATTGATTTAATGCAGCATGGCATGGAGGCGATCAGCATATGGCACTTCTAAGGATGCTGATAGTTGCCTTCAGCTCATCTGTATTATGGGGTCTGGTGTTTCTCATCTTCTTCTTGACAATACAACATAAATTCTCTAGAGGGTTCAGGTCAGCTGAGTTTACCATCCAGTCCAGTACAGTAATACCACGGTCAGAAACCAGTTCCAAGTAGTTTTGGCACTGTGGGCAGGGGGCAAGTCCTGCTGGAAAAGGAAATCAGCATCTCCATAAAGCTTGTCTTCAGATAGAAGAGTAAAGTGCTCTACAATCTCTAAGTAGAAGGTTGCATTGACTTTGGACACAGTAGACCAACACCAGCAGATAACATGGCATGCCAAATCTTCACTGACTGTGGACACTTTACATCAGATTTCAAGCAGCATGTATTCTGGGACCTTGATTTCCAAATGAAATGCAAAATTTACTTTCATCTGAAAAAAGGACTACGGACCACTAAGTAATACTCCAGCTCTTCTCCTGACCCCAGGTAAGACGCTTGTGACTTCTGGTTCAGGAGTTGCTTGACACCAGAAATGCTTCACATGTAGCCCATTTCCCAGACATGTCTGTGTGGGGTGGCTATCGATGCACTGACTCAAGCCTCAGACCTTGTGATGCTCTCCCATGTTCTTGAATCTGCTTTGCTTTACAACCTTCTCAAGGCAAACAGTGCAAGACAAAAGAAAAAAGACAGTGCAAACAAACAATACAAGACATTACACAAAAGACTATACACAAAATCAGTACGAACTAGTGTACATACTGTATGTTCTATAGTAGATGTGCAGAAATACTGGAATGAACACTTAAAGAGCAGCTGCAGTTATGAGGTATTGTAATGTATTGTGCAAAACAGCAATTGACTGAAATGTGCAAGACAGCATGTACAAAGAGCAAAAACAGTGTGCAAAAACTGCATGTAAAGTTTATGGGTAGTGCTGTGTACATTGATGTATATTGGAAGAGTCATTGTTTCCAGGCCACCTAAAGTAACTAAGTAGGAAAACTCAGATGAATAATATTTACATTTCATGGATAATGTGTAGCTATTCATGGTTACATTAATTTTTTTTTTTAAAAAAGGGAGAAGTCATGGCCTAATGATTTGAGAGTTTGACTCCTAACTCTAAGGTTGTGGGTTCGAGTCTCGGGCCGGCAATACCACGAATGATGTGCCCTTGAGCAAGGCAAATAGCAAAAGTAAACCATTCATCTTCTTTTACTAATTTGTCCTTATATTATTATTTTTCTTAATATATTAAGCCAACATTCTGTTTTCCTATTTAAGCTTAGACAAAAAATTATCAAGAGTAACTCCTCCTAGGGCTTTCGAGCTACCTGCACCAAGTGTGTCTGAGCCCCGAACACTATCAGGAAGACAATTCCAAAGTTTGGGAGCTAAATACGAAAACGCTCTACCACCTTTAGTAGACTTAGATATTCTGGGAACTACCAAAAGTCCTGAGTTTTGTGATCTCAGAGAGCGTGAAGGATTGTAACGTGTTAGAAGACTAGTTAGAAACATGGGAGCTAAACCATTAAGAGCCTTGTACGTAAGTAGCAGCAGTTTGTAGTCAATTCTAAACTTAACAGGTAGCCAGTGTAGAGATGATAAAATTGGGGTTATATGGTCATACTTTCTTGTCCTAGTGAGAACTCTGGCAGCTGCATTTTGGACTAACTGTAACCTATTTATTAAAGATGCAGGACAACCACCTAGTAATGCATTACAATAGTCCAGTCTAGAGGTCATGAATGCATGAACTAGCTTCTCAGCATCAGATACAGACAGGATGTTTCTCAGCTTGCCAATATTTCTAAGGTGGAAGAAGGCTGTTTTGGTAGTATGGGCGATTTTTAAAAGACAAGTTGCTGTCTAATATAACACCGAGGTCTTTCACTGTCGAGCTACTAGTAACAGTACATCCCTCTAAATGGGAGTTAAGTTGTGAGAGTTTCTGTGTACTGGTTTTTGGACCTATGAGTAGTATTTCTGTCTTATCGGAGTTTAACAATAGAAAGTTGCAGCTCATCCAGTCTTTTATCTCTCTAAGGCATTGAGTTAATTTGGACACTGTGGCTATTTCATCTGGTTTTGATGAGATATATAACTGTGTATCGTCAGCATAACAATGGAAACTAATCCCATGTCTTCTAATAATGTTCCCTAATGGAAGCATGTATACAGAGAAAAGCAGAGGTCAGAGAACTGATCCTTGAGGGACCCCATAATTAACTGGTAATAAACTGTAGGATTCACCATTTAATTCTACAAAATGGTATCGTTCTGACAGGTAGGATCTAAACCAGCTTAAAGCCTATCCATGAATACCTGTGTAATTTTGTAAGCGATCTAGAAGAATGTTGTGGTCTATAGTGTCAAATGCAGCACTAAGGTCAAGTAGAACTAATAGTGACATACAGTCTTGGTCCGAAGCTAAGAACAAGTCGTTTGTAACTTTAACAAGTGCAGTTTCTGTGCTATGATGGGGCCTGAAACCTGACTGAAACTCTTCAAGGAGCTCTCCTGTAAGAAGGAGCTCAGTTGAACACACAACCTTTTCAAGTATTTTAGACATAAACGGAAGGTGTGAGATAGGTCTGTAATTTGATAGTTCATTAGGATCTAAGTTAGGTTTTTTGATGAGTGGCCTAATAACTGCCAACTTAAGAGACTTCGGGACGTAACCTAAAGATAACGAGGAGTTAATGATATTAAGAAGAGGCTCACCAGCTTTATGTAACACTTCTTTCAGTAGTTTAGTTGGGATGGGGTCTAGTGAACATGTTGTTGATTTAGCTGTAGTAATAAGTTTATCTAACTCTTCCTGTCCTGTACTTGTAAAGCTGTGTAAAGCCTTAGGTGAGATTGTGTCACTGGTTGCTCTCATATGTTGAGCGTCACCTATTTTATTTCTGATACTTTCGATTTTATCAGTGAAGAATCTCATAGTCCTCACTACTGAAATGTGATGGAATAGTGTGTTCAGATTTCTTTTTTTTTGTTAAACTAGCCACTGTGCTAAATAAAAACCTGGGATTGTTCTGGTTATTTTCTATGAGATTGCTCAGGTGCTCAGCCCTGGCAGCATTTAGAGCCTGTCTATAGCTGGTTATACGCAATTCTAAAAACCTCTAATTTCGTTTTTCTCATTACCGTTCGAGGTTACGGGTCTCCCTCTTGAGGGTGCGAGTATGACTATTATACCATGGTGCAAGTGTTTTATCTCTAACCTTCTGTAATCTGACTGGGGCAACAGTGTCTAATGTGCTAGTGAATATAGCGTCTATGCTGTTAGTCATTGCATCTAGGTCGTTTGAGTTTGAGGGTACAGTAAGAAGCCCAGACAGATCAGGCAGGTTATTTGTGAATCTGTCTTTGGTGGTCGGAATAATGGTTCTACCGAGTCGATAACGTGGTGAGACATAGTTAGTCTGTTCTATAGGTAGTGATAGGTACATTATGAGGTAATGGTCTGTGATGTCATCACTTTGAGGTATGATATCTATATCAGTGACATCTATTCTATGTGATATTATTAAATCTAGTGTGTGGTTACGTCGATGAGTTGCACTAGTGATGTTTTGTTTGAGCCCAAGTGAGTTTAGTAAGTCCATAAATGTGGGTCCTAAAGCCTCGTTTGTGTCATCAACATGAATGTTAAAGTCTCCTACAATTAATGCTTTGTCAAAGTTAACCAATAGGTCTGAGAGAAAATCTGTGAATTCTCTAAGAAAAACTGTGTAGGGCCCTGGGGGTCTGTAAACGGTCGCTAGAGCAAGAGACATCAGGGCCTTTTTTCCCCATAGACTCCCATTATAAACTTTGGAGGTTTATAACTTGGCAAGCTTTCGAACTATGTACACCAAACTCAGCCAGCTCCTTTAGGGTGATACGCTGAACAAAGTTTTAAATTGGTGTACCAACTGGCCTTTCGGTTGTCCTGCAGCCCCACCCCAAATATGCAAAATCAAAAAACTTTTTACAACATTGACTTGTGACATATCAAAACACTCAGCACAATGAGGAGTACTTCCTCAAGAGTATTTGGATGACATCACATGCTCATCTCCACTTACCTCCAAATGTTTTGGCACCCTAGCTTTCTGTCTACTTGCTTCCAAAAGTAATACTGACCCTTATGTCCACTCGCCTCCAAAAATCACCGGCCTTTGCGAATCCTTGCATTGTCAAAGCCCACATCAAATTTTGTCACAACGAACTTTACAAATCTAGTTATTTAACATTATATAATTATTTAACATGAAAGAAACTTAAAATGCACAAATGAAAAAATATCCACACACAAGAATTATACTAAAAGAATAGACTTTTATTAAGCATTGTAAGTTGCATTCAATTTTCTTCAAATACATCACTCCACAAGCCGTCAACAATCACTCAAACCCAACGGTAGATCATTCTTTGACACCCTATGAGTAAGGAAGAAACTCCGATCAACTTACATTAAGGTAGCCTATTTAGTCTTGCGGGCAGGGAAATACACCATATTTCTGATCACTAATGTGTAATGGAAGGCATCAGGAAGATTAGGTGGAAAACTTGAAGTAATGATTCTTATTCAGAAGTACAATAAGCTCTGAAAACACTAAACAAAACACCAAAATTATCCCACAGATTACCTGCTTACTCTAAACTCTCAAAATTGGAAGGTCATATAATTTCACTGCTTTGTTTTCCAGCTAAGAAAAGGGGAGGGAACGGGAAGGGCTGGGCATTTGAAGACTGAAACTTTTTTCTGCCCAGAGATTTTTCTCTTTTCCCCCCAGACATATGGTTGGCTAACTTGAATGCAGAAAACGGAAACAAAGTACAATAACGGATACAGATATGGATGAGTATATCAGGGTTAACAATATTTAAAATGGCTAGATAACATCTGATATTTTGGAGTAAATGCAACAGAGGTCAATAATCACAAAAATTGAAGGTTAGCTCAAATCAGTTAATGACTAACAGTTAACACCTTTAAAAGGACTATTACTGATTATTAGCCTTTTTAAGATTTTGCAAATGGGCACAGAACTTGTAGAGATGGAAGAAAAGGGACAACATGCATAACTACACACCATTTTTAAAGTTGAACCATGCAAAATGTTGCTGAAACCATCATACTGTTCTACAATTGATTCAAGAAACCACACTAATATCATTGATGCCTGGCAATTCTTGACAAAGAAAAGAATGGCATTTGTCATTGGCTCTTTTGCACCTTTTCTAAGATTTTTCTGTTTCTTGACTGTTCTTACAACACTTGAAGCATGGCACGGAGATCATCAAAACTATGCTGCAGTATTTATTCTATTTACTTTATTTCCAAACACTTCTGCACATTTTAGCTAAACCCACAGTGATGACCCAGTGAGAAAGGTGTCCGTGCTTCTCTTTATTCTTGTGTTTTGAGTTTCACTTCTTAAAAGAAAAAAAAAGCATTTACTGTGACAACACAAAATCAGTTACAATGGCAAATATATATGGTGCCAACTATTGGTAAAATGTCTCAACATATGAGTATAAAAAGTCTGCCAAAATGATTTTTGGCTTCAGCAATTCAGGAGAATGTAAAATAAAATGTCTGTATAAGCAGTTTGAGACAGGTAATTAGTGAGGAAGGAGTAGACATAACTTCTTATATACTGCTAGTATTCTATAACTGGTATACTTTTATGTCTATACTTTTGAGAAATTTGAAATTATAAAGTCATTAAAATCTTTAATGTACTTGCTTGCTGACATCAAATAGGGATTCCCAAAATAATAATAATAATTATTCATACAGTAAGTCCTTATTAATCACTTTTTGGAGAGGAAAAAGGTACACCAACTGTAGGCTTTCCATCTTTCCAGATTTTCCTTATACCAGAACCTTCCATCTTTCACCCTCTCTATAAAAATAGGTTTACTCTTCTGTTTTTAAAACAGCAGTGCTCAGTACTTCATCTCTGTGGCACTCACTGTCTGTATTTAGTGCAGTTAAATGAGGACTCATATTGCACATTTTGGAGTCGTTACTAAAGGCACTTTCTGGTTGGTTGGGAGCTACTTTGTTCCCATTAAGCTCCGCCTTTTTGCCCTCCACCCCGTTTTCAGCCACGACAGACCCATCAGATGAGGTTTTGCTCTCTGCATTGGGTTTCTTCCATTCTTTCCCTACGTCATTGGTGGAGTTAGCATATACAGGTTTACTCTGGAAAACAGGAACCCCATTATGACTTAATTTATTTAAATAATAAAAAATGCAAATTTGAAATAATCGTTTCAACATTATGTATGCTAGTAGAAATAATGATAATGCCATGTTCCTATATAATCTAAAGCTGCAGTTAAGAGTTAATAACGTAATGTGATTAGCATAACATTCTAGTCCATGAAAAATCCCTCCTGCTTTGACATCTTTAGATTTTTTTCTATATTCACAGTTTACTTAAATAATAAACTTTAATAGGAATACTTGTACATCTGCTCATTTTATGCAATTATTCAATCAGCCAATCATGTCAGGCAAATTCTTTCTGAAATACTCAAACCAGCTATTTGGTCACCGACAACCATACCACAGTTAAAGCTCACACATTCTGATCCTCATTCTGAAGTTTACATTAACTGAAGCTCTTTACCTGTGTCTGCATGATGTACACTGCACTACTGCCACATGATTTGCTTATTAAATTATATCTGCATTAATATCTGCATAAATAAGCAGGTGTACAGGGGTTCCTATTAAAGCGCATGGTAAAAGTTGTATAGTTCTGAAAAGAATAGGTTTTCCCATTTGCATGCATCTCAAGTACAAGTAAAGTTCTAGCATTTTAAAATCTGCTTAGCTAGTTAGTTAAGTGACAAAGAACAAAATTACATTCAAAAGATTCTATTTAAAAATCAGTGAAAAACTGACACACTGAGTTTCACACTGTCTGAACTGCTTTTTTTTTTAAGTCTAATTAAATGTAAAATGTATTAAAGATATAAAAATGATAAATATGATCAAGATTATATCTATATTAATTAGACTGACAGGATATTAAGAAGATCTTATTTGAAAAAGCATTAGGAACATTAAGTTATAATTATAATTTTTTTTTATTTTATAATACTTTTTTAAATAAAATAGTTAATTATATATTATAACTATTGAAACCATGAATTATATTTTAAGTATTAGTTTGTCAGCCAAATTTCCCATATTTTAATTAAAAAAAGTCAAACATTTGTCCACTGCTATCTGTATAGTGTGCAAGTCTGTTTCAATTGTACCATGTGAAACTGGAAAGCCAGTATAAACAAACTAAATAGTTTAGACATGTGTCCAAGACAACATGATCAGAGCATGACCTTCACTGTAAAAGGATGGGAAAATAATGATTAGTGAAACTAACCTGGTGTAATCCCTGACTTTTGAAACCTCTGCCAAGATATCTGACTCCTCGACCAAAGCTCCTTATAAGAGGGGTTGAAATCACACCTCTTGGTCGTCTACGCAAAAGAAAAAAGGTTAAATTTCATGTAAACATTATGGAGATATTTAACTGTTGTTGTAAACAGGACAGCATGGGGATGGGCAATTAATCGAAAAGTAATCGAAATCGACATTCAGAACCTATAATCGATAAAATTTTTCCAGGTCGATTATTTCTATTACTTTCCCATTAACAACACTACCATGTGTGGAGTCACGTGACCCCGCTCCGTTACGTTGCGTTATTCCGCTGAAATGTCGAGCATGGAGAGCTTAAACACTCAGACAACTGAGCAACAAGAGCAGCTTGTATCAAAGAGAAACACAGTCTCCGTTGTTTGGACACATTTTGGCTTCGTTAAGGATGACATTGACGCCCAAAGGTATTTGGTTCAACACTTGGAGCGCAATCACGTTACTGAATATGAACAGTGCATGGCTCAAAAAAAAAAACAAAAAAAGAGACTGACACGCGTCCAGCAACAAGTGCCTCCGCAAAGCAAATGTCGATAACAAATGCATTCACAAATGCCACACAGTATGAGAAGAGTTCAAGAAGAAATATGAAAAGAATATGAAATATGATATGAAAAGAAATAACTGACGCTATTTGTTATTAAAGGATATGACTCCCTTGGCTACAGTGGAGCGAAGCGGGTTTAAACACCTCGTTAAAACTCTCGACAGAAGATGCACTGTGCCATCGCGATCAAATTTTTCTAGAACTGCGCAGGACGATGGACCCATTCCTGAGCCTTACTTTGCACTACATTGAGGACGATTGGAAGCTGAGCCAGAGATGCCTTGAGACGGCATATTTTCCAGCCGATCACACGGCAGATATGATTGCGCAAGGTCTGAAAGATATGCTTTCTGAATGGGACCTCGCGGAAGAAAAACTTTCAGCCATTACGACAGACAATGAGAAATGCACTGTTTAAAATATTATTTACAGGATATACAAGAGTTATTTTATTTAGAAGAGATACTGCTTATTTTCTACTTTTAATATGAAAAACATTGAAAATAATTTATTTTGTTTCCAAAAGTGCAAGTTATTTATTTTTACCTTTTTTTTATAAGAACAAAGTGACTGTTCATTATAGGCAATGTGTGCTTTAATTTCAGTTGTCTACATTGATGTTCAATAAATAATCATAGATAGTAGATAGTGTGTGTTTCCTTCAATTATTTTAAAATCAAGTAATGCACCCTTCATTCAAAAATCTCACTTGTAATATGTGAGCATATTTACTAAACAAAACTTGTCAGTGAACTATGAGGGCAAAAAAATTAAATAATCGTTCATTAATCGTAATCGAGTTAAAATGTTCAATTAATCAAGATTTTGATTTTAGGCCAAATCGCCCAGCCCTAGGACAGCATAACCCCAATCTTGCAGGGACAGAGTCTAGATTTCCCCTTCTGTAACACGCACATGATGGCTGCAAAAACCCACTTCAAAATAACATATAATACACATAAAATAACAAAAAAAAACATATATTGTTTATTATACTAAAAAAAAGAAAGGAGTGAGAATGAAAGTGAAAAATCAAAGACATTAATACTTTTTTTTTACACAACTAAAGATAATTCAGAAAAAAAGAGATCTAAGTTCCTTAAATTTTGTAAACAATTTGCCAAAGTATCATACATATTATTGCTAGAAAGACAATCCTTTCATGAACAAAACTTAACTAAATCCAATAATTAAATTGTAGGCTAAATCGTTTGAGCAGGAAAATCAGAATCAACACCAAATTGATTTGGGATATGAGCAAAGGACACATTTATAAATTTGTTTAAAATAAACATGTGTCCCGTTGAGTAAAACTTCAATAGAACTCACCCTCTGCTTGGTCCTCCAACTGATACAACCTGAATAGGAAAGGAACCCCTGCCCCTGCCCCGGCGGGAGCCCGCCCACTGTCCGACCACTGTGCCAGCAATCTCAAGTTTGCCCCCTTGTGATGGGATAGCCTGCAGTCCTGATCACAAATACACAGTTCAGTCATTAATAGCACTTTTTTTTAAAAAAAAGTTCAGAACCACTGAAGTGGTTCTTAAAAAAATGTTCTCCATTTCCATTCCAAACACCATTTTGTCTAACATGGTCTGCTTATTAAATCTATTTATTGTTGTCAGGTAGGGCTGGGCGATATAACTATATGTATCGCGATAGACACATGATCGATATCAATAAAAAAATGTGTTCGATAAAACGTTACATTTTTTTTTTTGTTCTTTTTTTTTTTTGCGGAAAGAAAAAGTAATTTTTATTACCGTTCTTTTAAAGGTAGGGTCTCCGATGTTTGAGAAATGCTTCAGAAAATGTCGGGACGACAAACTAAACAAAAATCAAAACAAACGTGTAGCCAATGAGCAGAAAGGGGTGGGTCTTGTCAATATGCGGCGGAGAGAGTGTTCAGTGCGCATGTGTGACATTAGCAGAAAGCGGTTTTAACATTCACATGGAGGATGAAAACAAAGAAAGAAAGCGAAGAAAGGCTTACGATCAGGCAAGATTAAGACCTGTGTAAATATAGGATCAGCTTTCCAGCACTGGAGAGAACTGAAGGAGCAGGATGTTGGCCGCATATTCACAGATTCGAGTTTCCCGAGTCAATAACTCCTGAGCTAAACGCTGCAATCGTATTGTTCTTCCCTTCAGCTATGATAGACACATTTCTTTCTGTTAGTTGCCTGGGTTAAGCATGTATGTGTGGGCGGAGCTATAAATACAGGTTGGGACCCATTTGGGTTAGGGGTGTGTTTGTTTTGGTGATTTCAGATGTCAGCATTGGCTTTCAAACATCGGAGACTCTACTTTTAAGTTCTTGATCGGAAATTTTATTCTTCGTCGGAAAAAAACAGAGGTTGCGAAGCAAGTTTGGTTGCATTAACAAAGGCACTCACTCTCTGGTAACCTGGCAATGTAGGGAGTGACACACTAGCAGCTAATCATGTAACAGTATGTATGGTTGCGCCGTTGTCTGCTGGATTTCTCATCAGTAACCGGCGACTGATGAGCAGAAAATGAGCTGCAGCGAGAGAGGAAATTGTAAATAAAAGAGGAAAAGTCAGCTACTTTTTCATATTTCTGCAGGTTTTATATTTCAAACAATGTTATTGTACTGTATCAGGTTTGTTTTTTATATTACAGATGTATCTAAGTCTACCTCAGTTTTATTTATGTTTACAAAACTGAACATATTTTAATACACTTTAGTCACCAGAAGGTGAACAGCTAGTGAACTTCCTAGCACTAAACTTGCACTAGATTCTCAGGTTTCTCTATGTTTATTTTTAACACTTTGCACTATTTTATTACACTTTATTAAGCATTTCTTAGATTTTCTTACATTTTGCCCCTTAAATGTTAAGAGATAATTGTTAAGTGTTCATTGTGACTTTAGACTTATGTTTACATTTTAATTATTTGAGTTTTCCATGTTTGTTGACATTTCTGTCTTAATAACAGGGGATTATGATCAGAGGAAGGTTAAGTTTAAAATAAAAATGTTTAAATGTAATATATTTTTCTTCTGGTCCTTATTTTAAATGGGTCATAAAAATATCAATAATTATCGATATCGACCGATATGAAACACTGATATCATGATACAGTTTTCAGCCATATCGCCCAGCCCTATTGTCAGGTCAGTAACTCTGAAATAAAAGCATTCTCACAGTATCTTATCTGTAATTTTTTTTGCTAAAACAAAAGTAAGCTTGAGTCAAAAGTACTCATCAAGTATCAGATCAAGCACAACAATCACTTGCCTGGCATGGACCTGCCTCGCCCTGGTGCAGGGGGCAGAGGAGGAGGTGGGTAGAAGGTGCTGTTGGGGGGGTAGAAGGGCATGACATGCAGAGGTGGGAACGTGAGGGGGTGAGGAGGCCGAGAGAAGTTCAGACCCTCCATAATACTCTGGCGCATCTTCTCCAGTTTGGAGACCAGTTCTACCTAAAATTAAGATGGGCTTAGAGCTCAGTGTCAGATTTTGAAAGGGTTTATAAATTAGTTGGCATGCTACATAGTGCAAGCATTTTGGGCAATTTTGTAACCCCTTCCCCCATCAAGAATGAGATTTGCAGGTAATTGCTGTAATTATTGTATACATTCAGTGTCAATTCATCTGTATAGCACAGTAAACAATGGACATTGTCTCAAAGCAGCTTTACAAAAACCAAAAAAATCTAGAAGACAAATTACAATGTCTAAAATCTAATTATTATTTATATATACACATTTATAAATCTTACATACATTAGGAAAATTCAAGTGACATTAATTCAGGAATATTAATGAAAATATTTTATAATGGATGAAAATAAAAAATCTGTATTTAAATACAGCATCTCATTAAGATAAATGATGTGAACCTTAGTGAAAAAAATTCTAATGACCTTTTCATTCTTTGCTTCATAAAATCTATTTAATAACTCTTCCGCAATTTTTAGTGGCGGAAGGTAAATTATGATTACCTGACCATCACAGAGGTCAAGAAGTGGGACCTTTTCTCGTGTGGCCTCAATCAGCTTGCTCTGCAGCAGCTTGCCATCAAAGTACATCCACGGGCAGCAGTGCTCCCAGGGTATTGGCTGACCACACACGTCATTCACCAGCAAAGCCATGTCTACACCACACATGAAGAGCGCCGCCAGCTGTACACCTCGTGCATCCAGGTTTTCAATCTGGAGACAAAAAAAATGCATTGTTAGATTGAAGGGAAAATGGACAAATAAATAAAAAGCGAGTGTCCCAATCAAGCAGCAGCGAAGCAATGAGAAGCAAGGAACACAGAACCAAGCACAAGGGGTAAGACAGCCAGCATGAGCAGTCTACAGCAGTCAGCCAAGCAGCACAGACTCACTATGAATAAATTATTTTCAATTCATTAAAGTATTCAACTAAATGACTAATTAAATGTTAGGAAAGTCTTTGTTCTACATGCTGAAATAACTAAATGCTTCATCTTTTTCTTTTACATATGTAATCACTTTATGTGGATTTTATATATGATGCCTGCTATAGCTACACTCCTAAGTATTTGTAACATCACACCTCAGTAGTTTTGGTTTGTGTTTTTCTTCTCAAAATGAGCGATGATCATTTCTCAAGCATTAGTGAAGATTAAAAGTCATTGTTGGTTTTCATTACTCAGGCATATTGCCCAGCCCCTTTTGCTTGCTACAGATAAAATAACACGCAGTGTGGATGGCTTAGGCAAGTAGCAAATGTCCATGTGTACCCATGAACAAATTTAGCAAATAAGATAAACTGAGAAATAACAACCACAAGACACAAATTTCTGTATATTCAAAGTCAAAGAAAGATGCAGGATCTTTTCCTACAAAGCCAGCTAATATATTAAAGCATGCTTTAACATTATCCACTAAGCAAATTACATTGGATTATGTAGAGGGTCCTGGGAAAGTTTCTGCTCTGTGCTGGATGGGTGATCTCCTTTAAACCCAAACTAAAACCCAGATATATTATATTGCACTAAAAATAAGTCTTGGACAGAGCGTTTTCCCAGGACATTCCACATACAAGAGTCGCAACACAATCACCTTCAGTTCCTGCAGTTGGTCAGGCTCATAAAGTTTAGGAGAAAGTGCTTGGGCTAGGAAAGCGTCAAGTTCGTTACGACGCAAAATTCTTACTCCTGGCCATTGTAACATAAACCTGAAGCAAAACACAAAGGAGTGAAATACAACAAAGTACAGGAACCAATTAGTTCTCCTGCTGCTAAGAACTGGTTTTCTGGAGGCAGATCAAGCCATACAGCAAAACGTTAATAAGTAAGTAAGTAAGTAAGTAAGTAAATAAATAAATAAATGAGTTAATAATATCTGATCTTTGCAGTTTAGTCAGAGTGAAATTAGAATTAGACTAACTGAAACAAAGAAGTAATCATAAATAATGACCCCAAGTAAATCTGATTTAATATAAGAAACACTGTGGATATTTGTTTAAACTTCATCTAGAAAATGAAGAAGAAAAAAATCAACCACTGAAAGTCTGCAAGTCTTGTGTAATCATCATGAAGGTGAACAGAGAGTATCCTACATCCTATGAAACGTTCACTTTTGGCTGTGATATAGGCCTGCAGCTTTTTGTGTATGTGCGTGTTCTCTCACCGCAGTATGCAGCAGAGCACCATGAGATGAGCGGGAACATTTGCAGGGTTTAGTATGGCTGGAGTATCCGACCTCATGCAGGCCAGGAAAGCCCTTATGCGCCGGTTCTTGTCTTCCACTGCCTTGCCCAGCCACAGTTTTTTCAGGTTGGGACAGGTCCACTCACGGAAGGAAAGGGCCTCAACCAGCTCAGGAGTGTGTGGCGATTTACCCTTGTAGGCTGACCACTCTTTTATAACAGCAGGCTGATCTGTTTTTAGATGGAAAAGGAAAGTAAAGGGTTGGATTTCTGTGGCTGCTGGCATATTTTTACTGTGGTCATTTGTTCCTTGTGAAAAATCATGTTACACCTACAGAAAGGCACTAATAAGTACTTAAATTAAAAGTACTTATTTTAATGGACAATAAATCACATTATTTTCTGGTCTGCAACTACCCATGATTGGAAAGCTTGAGCTCATGATAGTGTGATTCTTGGCTGACAGGAGAGGAACCCGTTGTGGTCTTCTGCTGTCGTATCCCATTCACCTCAAGGTATGGTGTGTTGTATAAGTTGTTTCATGTCAAACCAGTCTGCTCAGTCTATTCTGATCTTTTATCAACAAGGTATTTCAGCCTGCAGATTCTCTTCACTCAGGAATTTTGTTTAAACTCTAGAGAAAGCTGTGTGTGAAATTCGCAGGAGATTAGAAGTTTCTAAAATACTTAAACCAGGTCATGTGACTATGATAACCATGCCACATTAAAACTCAGAGTTTCTAATTTCTTCCACTTCCTGAAGCTGTATGTGCATGATTTTATGCATTGTATACACAGCTTTCAGAGGTGGACTTGCTGATGTGTTTTGGATAATTTTCCTGTTGCAGAACCCATGTTCGCTTCAGCTTGAGGTCATGAACAGATGGCCTCACATTGTACTTCAGGATTTTTCGGTAGACAGCAGAATTCATGGTTCCATTTATCACAGCAAGTCTTCCAGGTCCTGAAGCAGCAAAACAGCCCCAGACCATCACACCACCACCATCTTTTTTTACTGTTGTATGATGTTCTTTTTCTGAAATGCAGTGTTACTTTTACGCCAGATGTAATGGGGTACACACCTTCCAAAAGTTACACTTCTGTCTCGTCAGTACACAGAGTATTTTTCCAAAAGTCTTGGGGATCATCAAGATCAAGTTTTCTGGCAAAACTGAGACAAGCCTTTATGCAGCAGCAGTTTTTCATCTTGGAACTCTGCCATACAGGCCATTTTTGCCTAGTCTCTTTCTTTTGTCATGAACACTGACCTTAACTGAGGCAAGGGAGGCCTGCAGTTCTTTGGATGTTGTTGTGGGGTCTTTTGTGACATCTTGGATAAGTCGTTGCTGCACTCTTGGGGTAATTTTGGTCAACCGGCCACTCCTGGGAAGATTCACCACTGACTGTTCCATGTTTTTGCCATTTGTTGATAATGGCTCTCATTGTGGTTCGCTGGAGTCCCAAAGCATTAGAAATGGCTTTATAACCTTTTCCAGACTGATAGATCTCAATTACTTTCTCTCATTTGTTCCTGAATTTCTTTGGATCTCGGTATGATGGGTAGCTTTTGAGGAACTTTCGGTCTACTTCAATTTGTCAGTCAGGTCTTTAGAGCCCCTTTTCCACCAAGGCAGTTTGAGTGCTGGTTCGGAGCCAGAGCCTAATTTAGAACCAGTTCTTTCTTTTTCAACAGCCAAAGCACCGGCTCTGAAGCAGGAAAAGTGGTTCTTAAGTAGCACCAAAACGTCGCTGGTCTAGACTTAAGAACCGTTAGAACTGTTTGCGCATTTGATAATATACCTTAAGTATACTAATTTTTAATACACTTTTACTTTACCGCAATATGAACAATTATCAGCACACATTATAGTAGGTAGCTACATGCTAAGGCTAACTTTTTTCTGTGTTAATGATAAAATAATGAAACCAGAAACCTTTGAACAAGCACCAGCACCAGCTCTGAACCAGCACCCGGTTCTTTTTGGTGGAAAAGGGGTACAAGTGATTTCTTGACTGTGAACAGGTGTGGCCTGATAAACCACAGTTATGTTTTAAACACTTTTTCACACAGGGCCTTGTAGGTTTGGATTTGGTTTTCCCTTAATAATGAAAACCTTCATTTAAAAACTGCATGTTGTGTTTACTTGCATTATCTTTGACTAATATTTAAATCTGTTTGACCGGCTGAAACATTATAGTGTGACAAACGTGCAAAAAAAATACAAAATCAGGAAGGGGCAAACACTTTTTCACACCACTGTGTAGCTACATCAACATATTTTTACAATACACCAGCAAATCTCTAAACCGGATCCAGGCAACATGTGGGCCACACTAAAACATTTCTGACAAAAGCAAAGGAGGATGGGTAATTAATTATATGTTTGCAGTGTATGCTCCTTACATTCTGGGAGGCGATTTCTTCTCATTGCCTGCCTCTCCGCTTTCTTCTTGGCCTCAGCCAGGCTGAAGAGCACACCATAAACATACTGGCGGATAGGTCGGTACAGCTGCACGGCGGATGGCAGCTCCTTATTTGCTTCATCTTCAATTGCAACTGACAACTTTATCTCTCCCTGCAGGTAGAGATGAAAAACCAGGCTGGCAGTCACTTTTGAGGACATGACAACTATAACTAAATGAGGATTCAACAACCTTTAATTCTCAAAGCTTGACAAGGTCTGCTTGTAATTAATAAATGTACACAAGATTCTGTATATATTTAAAGCTCATAGGTGATGTTACAGCCTGAAAACAGACCTTAGTGAGAATGTGGTAGATGTAAGGGTGCATGAGGCCCTTCTTGTGTCTGTGTTCAGCTACTCGCAGCACCTCAGGTGCCACCAAAGGCAAAGGTGGCGTGGTGATGTCCATATGGTTTCTGGTTGGCATTGAGAGTAGAGATGGAATCTGGGCATTGACACCATGATGACCTCGGACCACTGTGCCTTGACCCATAGGGGAGGTCACAGAAGGCTCAGACTGTACGAGAAGAAAGAATAGAGCATCATGCGAGAAGGAAATTACACTACTGCATTATACACATCTCAACTGCGATCAATTAACAACATTTCACTGCTGGATATGTGCATTACCCACTTTATTTTGGTCCTCAAGGTCTCCCTCTGGCACACTGTTCACCTGATCTCTTTGTTTGTTCCATCCTTTATAGTCACTTATATGACTGAAAACAAAGAAGATAAATATAAATAAATAAGTAATAAAATGCGCTGAGGTTTTTAAACTAAACAGTTTTAAATTACTTTAGTCAGTGGACAAACTTGGAGTTAGCACAAAAAAGTTTATATCAAAAATATGTTACAATTGTAGTAGTTTATCGCGGTTAATGGGGACCGGAACCCCTCGTGATAGGTGAAAATCTGCGAAGTAGGATTGGCCCTAAGTTTGACCTTTTCACTGATGGTCATCATCTTTCTCTTCCTCTTGTGCTCACTAGAGGAATCATTCGCAGGGGCACGGCACTTAGAAGGCATTGTAAGGGCTTAACGAAAAGTTAATTTCGAACACAATACGCGAGACACAGTTGACAGCATGAATGAGAGTGGTGAGATACAACAAGGGAAGAAGCTGGGAAAGGATGCGATGATCTCAGCTCAGATCTCGCGCCGGGAACCAATCATGTGCCTTGTCTGAGCGCCCGTGGGTATATACAAAGCCTCTGAGAGAGTTTCTCTCTTTGTCTGGCATCCTCCAGTAGTATAATTCCATTCCATTATAGACGTGGTCTTTTCTGTTGATAAACCATAAATGCACTCTAAACTTATACACTGGGAAAAACGGTCACAAGAGTGACTTGTTGAACGTGGCATGGTTGTTGGTGCCAGACGAGCTGGTCTGAGTATTTCAGAAACTGCTGATCTACTGGGAATTTCACACACAACCATCGCTAGGGTTTACAGAGAATGGTCCGAAAAAGAGAAAATATCCAGTGAGCACTAGTTCTGTGGGTGCAAATGCCTTGTTGATGCCAGAGATCGGAGGAGAATGACCAGACTGGCTCGAGCTGATAGATATGCAACAGTAACTCATAACCACTCATTACAACCGAGGTATACAGAAGAGCATCTCTGAACGCACAACACGTCGAACCTTGAGGCAGATCACAGCAGCAGACCACACTGGGTGCCATTCCTGACAGCTAAGAACAGAAAACAGAGGCTACAATTCGCACAGGCTCACCAAAATTGGACAATAGAAGATTGCAAAAATGTTGCCTGGTCTGATTAGTCTCGATTTCTGCTGCAACATTCGGATTGTAGGGTCAGAATTTGGCGTCAACAACATGAAGGCATGGATCCATCCTGTCTTGTATCAACGGTTCAGGCTGATGGTGGTGGTGTAATGGTGTGGGGGATATTTTTGTGGTACGCTTTGGGCCCATTAGTACTAATTGAGCATCGTTTCAATGCCACAGCCTACCCGAGTATTGTTGCTGACCATGTCCATCCGTTTATGACCACAGTGTACCCATCTTCTGATGGCTGCTTCCAGCAGGATAACGTGCCATGTCAAAGCGCGAATCATCTCAGACTGATTTCTTGAACATGACGATGAGTTCACTGTACTCAAATGGCCTCCACATTCACCAGATCTCAGTCCAATAGAGCACCTTTGGGATGTGGTGGAACGGGAGATTCCGACAAATCTGCAGCAACTGCATGATGCTATCATGTCAATATGGACCAAATATATATAAGGATATTAGGGGTGGCATGGTTCACAAAACCCACATTTCGATTCATATCACGGTTTTAGGGTCACGGTTGTCGGTTCTGTAAGGTTCTTGTTTTTATTTTTTATTTTAATCTTCAATACTCCAGAAATTTCCTTCAGCATTTGATATATAGCTTATTAGCTTAATTATCCACAATTTAGGATACTGTATTAACATTTTTGTAATGTAATCATGCACTAACTGAATCTGACTCGTCTTTAAGCACATTATTGGGACCATCTCTGAGTAAAAGCTAGGTGAGATTTTGATACAGCAAGAAAGAAGACATTGATGATGACATGCTTCTCGTTTATTTGGCAAAAAAAAAAAGAATGTGTCTCTATCTCTACAGGAACTTGTGCCTTTTTAGCACACAAAGACTGAAATTAACTTGCGTTTATCAAACTGCCAACTTCAGTGTAGCTCTTACAAAAAAAAAAATTTAAAGAAAAAGAGAAACTCTTACAAACTCTGTCTTTTAAACAAGTCAAAATATTTTAAACAAATGTATAATATAATGTAATAACATAATATAATGAGGCTATAACAATAGCAAAGGGTATAATCATAAAGTCAAGCATAGGTTTAACCATCTTAACACAACTGTCATATTAGAACTAGTGTTGCCATTAGCATATTGAATGCATTTTGCACAATACTTGCACACAGTCGCAGTTCTATCTACTGTTTTATTTCCGTTGTCATCGTAAGTAACATCAAATCCGGTGTGTGGGAACATATTGGATTTCAACAACGCGGGCGCATCCGCCAACTCCGGGCAGCCTTCATTATCTCCTCCACTTGCCATTTCTGCAGCACTCCTTACTCAACTTTTACTGTCTATATGTATGTTCGCGCGAAACTGTCTGAGGCGAAACTGAGCAAGGGGCTACATTGCACATGCGTCGAACTGTTCGACGCACACACGAACCGAACAGAGACAAGCGAACCGAACAGTTCGGGTGTTTTTTCATGTACCGTGCCCCACTAAATCCGCATGTATATATATAATTATTATTATTATTTTACATATTACATTGGGTCTGAAGAATCATGACTGATTTACGGATTATGAAATGACACTCTTTAATGCCCCATCTCAATATAAAAGCAAAAAATAATACAGTCTAGCAGAAAGCACTTTGCTGTAAAAGTTGCAGTGGGAGCTTTCTCAGACATTTCACTACTCACTTGGCAGTGGAGCCATTGTTTTCCTCATTTTCGGATGATGAAGTGGACGAGGCATTGAAGACCATCTCGACAGGATTTGGAGAAGCCCGCTCATATAGCGGTGTGTGTTGCTTGCCGTCATGTGGAATGTCGCTGAAGTTATTCTGATCCGAGGGCCCTTTAGCCATCAACCCAGAGGAGTTCTGCTGGCTCTGAGAATGAAATGGAGAAGAACAGGGACAATGTAATTCATTGTCTGACAGTTATTTTGAATTGGCCAGAAGTAATAAGCACAGGTTTGTTCTTTGTACTTCTATGTTAAGAGTGGATATATTATAATGCAATTATAAAATTAAAAGCTTAATGCCTTTCAATTAATAGTGGCTTGGCTACTTGCAACAAGCAACAGCCTGGGCTTGCAACAATGGCAAATGGTCTCTTCTTTGATGACCTGGTAAATCTCTTTCCCTTTCTGAATTACGTGGACAATTTGGTACTAGCTTGTGGGTTCTCTGTTGAGGAGGATGACGGTACTTGCACACATTCTTTAGTTCTTTGGTCCCAAGGTTAAACCAGTTGGTTGATAAAGCATAAAGGAATATGTTACTAAATGCATATAAATCGTTGTTGCACTTTGTTTTGGATTTTCTTGTGAATACATTTCAGTCCATCACAAGGCACCATGCAGACACATTCAGACACAATCAAACCAATCCACTTACAGTCAGGTTCCAACGAGGTAGAGTAAAATAAGACAACCTATAGAATTTGAAGAGCTTTGAGAAAGATGGAGATACTTTTTTTCTGTGGTTTTATTTGAGTTTATTTAATTATTTTATTTTCAAAACCATGTCAGCATTTCAACTATACAGATGGAACAGGAAAAATCTATAAGTGAATTTAATTAAATAAGCTATTGAGGCGGTCATGATTATTAAATAACTGTATGATAGCAATTGTTTGACATAACCACGGTTGTTGTATCCAACCACAATTATTGTGCAATTAGATTAGCCACAAGAAGGATCTTGTAGTACCTGCAGCACCCTCCTTCCAACATGCTTTCTCTGCATTCATTAAGCTAAGCAAATATGAGTGTCAATTTTAAATGACACTGATAGGCCGAGTTTTGCATCACTGAACCATATCAGCACAATAATACAGCAAGGATAGATCTGATATCGAACACAAAAAACAACAGCACCTGTCTGGACAAGATCTAAAGACACATCATCCCAGTGAATTTGCAAGGCATCCACAGCCGCACATACATCCCGTCAGCTGCCAACAGCGGAGGCTTTCAAACGGTTAACAAAATATAAATGTGACAGCATTAAACGGAGCACACTGGCAGACAGTGTTATGAGGTACATTGCGAAGGACATGCAGCCGTTTGACAGGGTGGAAAAACAGCATTTAAAGAAATGCTTCAGAACTTTGACAAGCAATATGATTTGTCTGAAAAAACATACATTTCCAAAATGGCAATCCCGATTTTTGAACAATCAAGTAAAAAAAGATATTATCAAACATCTGAAAAAACTCCTTTTTATTCCACTACTACAGACAAGTGGTCCAGCTCAAACATCACTCCGTACATAAGCTTGACAGTGCATTACCTCACAGATGACTGATCTCTAGGGTCAAAATGTCTAGAGACAAGGTACACCACAGAAAACCACCCAGCTGAAAATCTAGCATTAAAGTGTATTTCATCAGATTGGGAATTACATGAAAAAAAGTCCTGCATTACCACAGATAATGGAGCTAATATTGTTGGAGTGGGCAAACCTGTTTGGCTATGGCTATTTGGCTGTCACAAATGCTATAGCTAGTGAAAAAGAGAGCACAGCTCGTGCCCTAGGACTGTGCAGAAATCTGTTAACCACCTTCAGTATGAGCTGGATAAAGAAAAGAGACCTGAAAAAGGCAGACTGAGACCAACATGCCCTAACATAATATCTATCTAACCATCTATCTAATAATTTCAATTAGAGGATTAATGATGATTTAATTTAACTCTATTAATTATTATTATATATAATTATTATATGTATGTATGCCTGTATGCATGTATAAAATAACTAATGTAGTGTAAAGTGAAATAATTATTAATCCTTATTTCCAATTGATTGTATCACAAATTTGTATCTGAACTATTTTTGTAAAGTAAATGTAGTTAAAAAACTAAATGTAGTTGACAATACTAAACTAAAAAAATGTGTCATAATTCCTCCACGATGTCTCTACCCGATGGGGTATGAAGCAAAAATGATTTACAGAGCTCTGGAACAACTACTTGCAAACAGACGTGCCCTGATTGATGACAGAAAACATGGGTACCTGAACCAGACCTGGTAGGAGGTATGTGCCCTTGAGTCCATCAATGCAGCACTGAAACCTCTGGCTGATTTCACTGATGTTTTATCAAATTCAAATTTATTTGTATAGCGCTTTCAACAATTGGTCTCAAAGCAGCTTTACAGAGCATAAACTTGAAACAAAAGGGTAATATAAAGATTTATATAATAAAAAATGCAAGATTAATATTAAATATATTTAAATGTCAGGGGAAAAGTATGTGACAGTGTCTTCCGTGAAGCTGGTGCTGGACCTTTTAAACTTTAAATAGCCCAGCTAATCTTCAAGAGCTCCTGAGAAAGGCTGTCCTTCTTGAGCCAAGGTACAGGGGTCACTCTGGAGAAACAGCAGTGACACCAAAGACGAGCTTTTAAAGGCAGGGTCTCTGATTTTTGAAAGCCAATGTCAACATTTGAAATCACCAAAACAAACACGCCCCTAACGCAAATGGGTCCCACCCTGTATTGATAGCTCCGCCCACACATACATACGTAACCCAGGCAAATAATGGAAAGAAATGTGTCATCATCATAGCTGAAGGCAAGAACAATACGATTGCAGATAAACAAACAAGCAAAAATGACACACAAGCATAATCATGCAAAGGACGGCATATATTACTTCTGTGAAACAAAGCAAAACCAACATTACTCACCTATCGAGAAGGAAAAAAGCGACCTCGGCGTATTAAGCAAAGTTGGCCACATATTCACAGATTGGAGTTTCCCGAGTCAATAACTCCTGAGCTAAACACTTATTAGCAAAACACGGTTGTAGCTTCCTCTCTACATTAGTGAGACAGAAAAAAGGTGTTATTTGTGTAGTAACAGCATTTAGCTCAGGAGTTATTGACTCGGGAAACTCCAATCTGTGAATATTTGGCCAACTTCCCGCTCCTTCAGTTCTCTCCAGTGCTGGAAAGCTGATCCTACATTAAGAATACGGGCCATACTTCTTGCCTTATCGTAAGCCTTTCTTCGCTTTCTTTCTTTGTTTTTATCCTCCATGTCAATGCTAAAACCGCATGTCACACATGCGCACTGAAGACTCTCTCCGCGTGTTTTGACAAGCCCTGGCCCTTTCTGCTCATTGGCTACACGTTTGTTTTGATTTTTTTTTGTTTGTTTGTTTATTATTCGGCCCGACTGTTTCCTGAAGCATTTCTCAAAAATCTGAGACCCTGCATTTAAAAGAGATGAAGATGATAGAGCAAGAGAGGAGGAAGGTGGGAAATGCACTGTATAAATATTTGATAAATGTTATTCATGTAAATATATATTTTAAGATATATAATTTAAGATAACCGCTGCCCTTCACTCTTAACATTGTCTTAACAAATCAGTGACAAAATGTGGATATAACACCTCCTGCACCAAAAGAGCCTGTGTGATGTACTACAACACAGAAGAGCTCAACCGTCTACCCACGTGTTCCCAAACACAGTAAAAGCTGATGCTGAACTGTCACGGTACCTACAGGAAGAGGCACTAGATACTGCAGAAGATCCTCTGCTATGGTGGCGAGATAATGAATCCGGGTTTCCTTTAATTTCCAAACTGACAAAAAAGTTAAAATGCATTTGTGCAATAAGTACTGCTTCAGAAAGAATGTTCAATACATCTGACAATATTGTGACCCAAGTAAGATGTTGTCTTAAGCCAGAGAAAGTGTTTCTTTCCTTTAATCTACCAGGCCTTTGTAGATGTGACATCTGTGACATTTATGGCTTGTTCGGTTATGGTCATAGTTTATTGTGATTTACTGCATATGTAAATATGGTTTAATTTGGAATCTACAGTCTTTTCTTATGGTACTGTATTGTCAGGGTTTTTCCCTACATTGAAAAATTTTTGGCGGCCGCCAAAACGATTTTTTGATGTGTAATTAGGTTTTGTGAGTGAAGCAGGCTACTGACGGAGTGACGGAGAGAACCAGCACAGATCAAAGCACAAAGTAACCTGTTGCTAGCTAGCTGCTAATTTTATTAAATTTTAAATGGTAAAAAATTACGCTATTACACCTTTAAACGGTACGTATTTAATGCTACCAACATTTAGACGTATGCTGCAAGGTGGCTGTGGATAGGCCCCATCAGACTGAAATCGACAGTCTTTTAAAAAGGTTCTGCAGTGTTAATTAAAAGAGACGAGTTAAATGTTCATCTGCAGGCTGTGATATTTGTAAATAGATAAATTGTGATACCTTTGATATTTCAAATATACTTTGGTATTGATGATGTTTACATGTAAAATACGTTGTAATCGCTTTCTTTTAATATCTAGGCTGACAGTGATAATTTTTTCATGAATAAATAGGATAAGGAAAAATCACAAACTGTTTCTTTGTATTTATTTTAAATTTAACATTTATTGTCAATATTGGGCTTTCGGATCATGTGGGTACTAGTGTACTCTTTGCTGTGTGTGGATGACCATGTCAGCCACCACCGAAGACCAATTTTGACCCAGGAAAAACCCTGATTGTGTTTTTTTCATTTTCAGATTTCTGAAAGATACAGTGTATATTATTCACTGAATAAATAACTATATTAAATGTGTGGTGTGTTAATTGTATACCATTAACAATTAATCTTCATAGCCCTAAAACAAACAATTAATTGCTAAAGCCCGAAAACAGGCATAATCGCAATTACTTATTTGACAATTAGTCACCCAAATATCATAATTGTGAGAGCCCTATAAGCTATTATAAATTAGTACTATCTAGTAATATCATTGTACAGAGGTGCACTGTTTGAATGGAAAACAATTATTTGAAAAAACATATTCCAGTTTCACATGATGGATGAGCTGTTAAGGGACAATGCATGAGCATAAGTATCAAATATTACAATTTAAATATGAAAAGTTTATAACATTAGTTTACAGAGTTTACTAAGCAGTCTATTCTACAAAAAGCCCTTAATAATAACTCCCTAACTTCACTACAAGATAAAACTTTTTTGATCAAATCCGGTTCTCTCAACAACTGCATGTCACCTATTGTTTTTGTAATTCTAACTATTTACTGTATTCTCAACACACTCATCATAGAAAGCAAATAGGGCTGGGCGATTTACTCGAATGTGTAATCGACTTGTTTGAATGAATATCGGATTTCTCTTTAACATCCGCTGACGCTCCCCTCTAAGCTCCCGTAGTTTCGAATGGGCTCCGCCCTCCCCCCTCACGTTTGCCATAGAGATACAGGATGCACTTATTTCCAGGGAAATACACAAACAACATGGCAGCGAGTAGGGAAGAACTCGTTCCCAAGAAAGTCACATTGTCATCTGTCATATGGAATTGGTTCGGTTTTGCGGCGTCAGACGCAGAACAAAACACCCCGCTGCAAAGTGTTTTTAAAGTCTGTTGCTAGCAAAGGTAGCAGTACAAGTAATTTACTGCAGCACCTTAAACAGAGGCATGCTGTCGAGTGGGAGGAGATGCTGTGCCCTGCGAAATGAAAAAGACCGCGGCAGCACAAACACACCCGCAAAAAACAACCTACCGTCTTAGAAACATTTACAAACAGTTTGAATCAGAATCCCAGAAGGGAAAATCAAAACAAAATAAAGTAAAAACTTGTTTTGAACTTGTTTTTGCAATCTGCAGATTGCTTTTTTAGTAGTAGGGGGAAAATTAATTTAAATCGTAAATCGGATTTTTTGTGAAAAAATCAGGGATTTTTTTTTTAGGTCATATCGCCCAGCCCTAAATGCAAGCCTGGCAATTGACCCCAAAGCTACTAATGTTAACTTTCCAAGTTGTCCATTTGCAAAATCATTAATAATCATTATGTTCCAGATATATTTTTATGATTTACACTGGCCTTTTGAGCAACTTGTGCACAAAATAGATAGATAGATAGATAGATAGATAGATAGATAGATAGATAGATAGATAGATAGATAGATAGATAGATAGATAGATAGATAGATAGATAGATAGAGATAAGCAAGCAAGCAAGCCTGACAATTTATTGTGTTGTCATGACCGATGGCTGCGGTGTGTACTTGTACTCAACACTCATATTCACACTGTCTGTAGGTGGGGCATGAGTTTAGCACTCACCACAGGCTGCTGCGGGAGAAAGGGCTGTGGAATGTTGGGCATTGGTGGATACGCGTACAGTGGCGAGGATTCGGGAACTCCAAGCCGCTTTGGTCTGGCTGCAGGCACACAGAAGAAAAATATACTATAGGATAGAAACGCAAGACCTTGTACTCACTGGGAATTAGAAAAAAGACCAAGCATTCTGTTCTCTTTTTACATACAGTTAAGCCATGCATTCATTGCCCCTTGCTTTCCTGTCCTTTGGCCTTGTGTGGCAATCTTGAACACATTCAAGAAAAAAATGAGTTCTAGTGAATATGGAAGAAATCTCTGAAGCTCATGCACTGCACCTGGAGCCTACAGACACCTATTATTGAGATGTCACTACTGAAAAGGACCACTGCTGACACAAACTTACTGACACAATAGGAGTTAGATAGAAGACAATATTCAAAGATATTTGTAAATTACATTCTAAAATTGTATTGCTTATCCTCTCAGACATTGGTCTACTGTTTATTTATTTTTTTGTGCTTTAACATAATACAATAGAACAATGACCACAAATCACAAGTACATTGCAACATAAAGCATAAGAACATACATCATCAAAGGAAACATAGAAGAATAAATGCATAAATAAAATAAAAAGCAGCCACAGCCAAACAATGAACAAAGGTTCATGTTGACTTGCCAATGAAATCCTGGAACTTATAATAGTGGGTTCATATCTGGTTTTATATATATATATATAATACATACAAATAGGCTTCTTGCATCTGATTTTTGTTATAAAATTCTTAGATTATTTTCAAATCCACACCTCTAATGCTGCTTTTGTAATTCCGGTACGAAAATGTAGTACTTTTGGAGGAATTTCACAACATGTGTGTGTGTATAATATATATATACACACACATACACACATACATACAAATCAGATGCAAGAAGCCTATTTGTATGCATGGGACATAAAAGCCATTCCAAAGTGCACACAAGGTCTGGGGGATAGCAAAAAAAATTCAAGCTTTACTGTGAGATCTGAGGCTGGGAAACTGCTTAGAAAGACAGAGCTTGTCTGTCCAACCTGGACTTGAGCAAGCCACAAAAAAACTCAAGACAGAAAGAAATGCTTAAAAAATGAAGAAAACATGAACTTACCTATATAAGAGGAGGACTGGGGAGGTTTACTGGCAGCTGAATAATACTCCACTGCTTTCTTAAAGCGTACAAGTTTGTCATCAATCCTGGACTGGAAACAGCCAAGCAAAAAAGGTTGACTCAAATTGTATAAGGAAGATTGCTAAAAGGAGATACTAGAGAAACAAGTAGGCATACCTGGGAGTGCTTGAATATGTCTTTAGCAATGGCTTCAAGGTCATTGACATCCTGCAAGTTGTGCACATACTCTGCCACAGCTCTTATCACAACATCACAGGGAGGAAGTACTAGCTGATGGGCACGGACCTAAGAATAATCCAAGTACTTGTCACTGCTCCAGGCCTTTTTCTTGGCATGAAAGCAACAGGGCAAAACACTGATTTTGAATCATTCGGGACTAGACCTAATTCTCTCAGAACCAGTAAAAGAATCAGGTAAAAGAGCCACAGAAAACCACAAGAGCTGTGGCAAGAAAAGCACAGAAAAACATTGAGAGTTAACAACTCCACTTATATATTGAACCGCTGACACAATGGCTAGTGTTCACATGCCCTGACTACTTTTACATTTGCATTATTACAACCTGGAACTAAAATGTTCTTGACAGTGATAGCTCATCTGCCTTGCTCA
Source organism: Tachysurus fulvidraco (assembly GCF_022655615.1). Taxonomy (NCBI): domain Eukaryota; kingdom Metazoa; phylum Chordata; class Actinopteri; order Siluriformes; family Bagridae; genus Tachysurus; species Tachysurus fulvidraco. Next base: position 11,240,160 of record NC_062519.1, read on the forward strand.
TTGATGTGGTGGGGAAAAAATATGATTTTTGCATTAGTTTGGAAAGTCTGTGCCCAGATATTGTGCCCCATTAAAGTAGGAAATAATAGAATAATAATAATTCAATAATGCAAAAATCTGTTACAGTACATGATTTCAGTATGAATTCCTCTGTCATAATTAGAAAAACCAAGAAGTTATAAGAACAAAGCTCAGGAAAAGTGTCATTCAGGGACTGGTTATATATAAAAAAAATCCCCAAAACCTTGTACTAACACAAATCTGTTTAAAGGACTATACACCAAAATTAAGGCAAGGACAGCATTCATGTTACCCCTAAGCAAGTCCATTTCAGTTCCAGGTTGTAGCTAAGCAAAATGTGGAAAAGTTCAAGGGGTAAACAGTTATGCAAGGTACATAAGTAAATTTCTTTTAAGAAAAAAAAATAGAGACAGAAGTTTTGGGCTGAACAAACACATCAGGTTAAAGTTCTTCAACACAGTCCCTGAGAGTTACTTGCCAGACCTCATTTCAGTCGTTACCAAGGAACCTAAGCACCATGGTTTACTGCAAAGGGAATGTAACACAAGGGCAAGTCTTATTTTCGAACATTTGTAAACACTTACAGAGACTCACTTGGTCTTTGAGAACATGCAGGGATAGTGCATGCAAAAAAGCAATTATAATTGAAGGAGGGGGAAAAAAAACAAGACTATGAACATACCCTTGTTTTTTAGTGGATGATTACTGTACCTTCAGGGATGCTAAAGGGTGCTCTGGGCCAAGTAAACTCCAGTGAAAGGCAGCAAGATCCTCATCAGGCAAAATGTGATTCCCTGCAAACAAGCAACACACAAAGCACTTTCTAAACAGGGGCAGATCTCTACAGCAAGCGACATATCACTCATGTCACTTGTGGCCATGTAATGACCACTGTCTGTCACTTATTAACATACAGTGCAGTGGAATAGCAGAAAAATCGCAACAATTGTATTTTTTCACTATATTTGTGCATCAAACAAAATTACCTGTATTTAGAGACTAAATTTTGGTTTGATTAGAGAACTCAAGCAAGTCATACTAGATGTGCCAAACAATTTTTCCAAGGAACCATCTGAGCCACTTTTTTCATACATAATATGCATAAAATTGAGAAAATTTAAGGCCAAATTGCGCTCGTCACATTGTCACCAAGTTGTTCACTGCCATCACAAACACTGTAGCGCTGTGCCAAATGTGTACACAGAAAATACATTTTTATTCGCTGATTAGTGTGAACGTAGGGTAACTTGAACAAACTGTCAGCTTCAATCCCTCTACTACTAAAAAAAAATCATCTCAAACTCATTGGTAACTTATTCACTGATAATATAGCTTACCTAAGAGTGAAGCAAAAATTACAAAGCTATTTGGATTGAGATCCAGCTGCTTGGCAACTTCATGCATCAGGTACTGGCTGGTGGTTAGGCTCTTGCCGTTACGGCTGAGCTTTAGAGCGTGGGCACTGAAGTAATATGGAATGTTGCACAGACCATAATCAGAATCATAGGCTACCAAGCCATGGAACCCATTCTCTCTATGTAAGATGATTACTTCCTGATGATGATCCTCAATGCTCTGCACAACCTGGGAAAAGAAACAAACACTACTAAAAAAAATTTATCAAAGATGTAAACTTGATACTTTCAGAATCCTAAATAATTACTAGCATTTAATTCATAAATAATCAGAAGAGAAATCCATTAACTTCCTACTGGATCACATACCAACCCCCATTAATTTGTGAACACAAAATTGTTACCATTTTGCAATTAATTTACTTTATTCAATGGCACCTTGGTTTCCTAGAACACCCATAATGCTGTTTTACTACCGGCTGATTAAAATGCTAGTGGGATTGAGCCCTTGCTTCATCTCAAACTAAACTGAGGTATGCAACAGCATTTTAATCCTTTAGTCTGTTCAGCTCTCTGGGCTCTTCCTCTGAACGCTCTGCTCAAACAGATCAGCTTTCAAAGCTCCAACACTATCGTGTTCAGAATCTCACAGTTTGCCATCTAGGCAAGCCAAGTCTCTGTGATATATGTAATATGTAGTAAAACTGAACTATGGATCTTTAAAGACATTTAATAAATTCTAATAAATCTAACAATATGATATGGTGACAAAATGTGTTTGAATTGTTAATTAAAAAAAACAACAACAACAACAACAGCAGCCGACCATACTACCTACATCTGGCCTTATTTCTCCCTTAAACCTGAAAAGATGTCAACTGTTGTACTTTTAGGCTTTCAAATGGTAAATCAAAAGCAAAAAACATCAATATATCACAAGCCTAATGAACACTTAATGTAACGAAAGAGGTTTCGGTTAATAATCAATCAAAAACAGGTCAATACTGATAGCTAAGTTATAATAATAAATATCAAAAGATTTCACATGTGCCTTGGGAGGAGAAAGAACTTGTTTATTCTCAAAAATATTCACTGATGAAATATAAAACAGCATGGTTTCAGATTCCAGGTCTCCTCAACCATTTCAGGAAAAGACTCAACCCAACCAGCTTAATCAGGGCCTGTTTGTTGTGTGTCCCGGAGTTGTGGACTCAGCTTATGTGATGTCCATCTGTCTGGCCTATCAGTGCGTTGGGTTTCCTATAGTGTCGCCATAAAACTCCTTAAAGTAACCTATCAGAGCAGGACAGAGGCAGGTCGAAACAGACAACCTAATACCATGATAATATCCCCACTATTTATTCTGATTACTTTGGCCTTTTGGTGGAGTGACTAATCACAGTTTGAAAATAATGAATGTGAAATGACTTTAAGTGAAACTAAATAATCTGCGGTTTACAAGACCAACCAATACCGTAGTTAATTTGAAAAATTCTCGAGACTTCCTTTTATTGGACAGAGAAGAAGGAAAGGTGGTCAACTATTGTTTTTAAGGAAACCGTTTAATCTACAAGGAGAACGTGAAAGCATGTATACAACTTTAGCAGCCTATGGATTATAACAAGGCCTAGAATGCTAGCATGTTCTGTGGACAGTTATCTAGCCAGCTGATCGGTTTCAGATGACAGCTTGTACTTGTGTCAGTTGATGATGATGATGTGAGTGTGATTCACTCATCATCTGTATTTAGCTAACAAACTGAACATAGCACCATAATGAAGACAATACTTTTAAAGGTTTAATAGTGCGCTTGCACAGAGACTAAAGGAGAACATATAGCCAAAATCAACAGCTGAAATGCTACTAGCTCAATCTGTCTTTACTTCGGAGGAAAACAATGATCTCCGTCTGTAACGTAGGCCTCGATTAAATTAGATAGTTTTTTTCCCCAAAAAAAAGTGTCATACACGTGTTGACAAGTTATTTGTCATAAGGAAAATGTTGTAAAACCCCGTTAACAAGTGGCTGCTGGTAGCTTCTACAAGTACACAGATAGCTACTTTGCTAACTAAACTGAACATTTTATTAGTATATCCTGGGAAAACTACATTAACAGCTTTACATTAGGCGATATTTCTTCGTGAACGAGTCGAATCCAGGCTCGTTGCCGCGAAATACTACTGTAGCTCCAAAGGAAAACTAGTCACAAGTGTAATTGTCATGAAACTAATGTACTCCTGTTACGTGACGCTAATGGTAGCTAACTTACTTCAATCCGGAATCTGAGGAGCGCCAGGCGGATGCAGTGTGCCATACACACAGGCGGTAAAAACCAGACTTTGGGTGGCGGGGTTCCCTTGTTCTGGACGTGGCTGACAATCTGCTGCGCGGTCTGCCGGTCGTTCACCTGACGCTTCACCCACTCGTGCAGGCGGCCCTTTTCCAGCGCACCGTTGAAGCACACCTGCAGCTGGATGTTACCGTTAAAGCAGGCCTTGGCCAGAGCAGCCAGGTAGCCGAGCATGTGGTTCCACTGGCCGCCACCGACCCAGTCGGTGTAGAAGCCGCCGTAGAGCCGGTGCACGCAGTTCTCCGCGTCCACTAGCAAGCGCAACGGGCCCTGCGGCGGCCTCTGCCTGCCGCCTCCCACCAGACTCCCTCGCGCCAGCTTCTGCAGCTCCACCGGCACCACGGCGCTCGGGCAGTGCTTCTCGATGTACTCCTGAAAGCCTTGAACACCCATGACTGCTGAGGGGGGAATTAAAGCTAGGGAAGTAAAAATGTAAGTTAAAATAGCGAGGAGTTCCAAGCAGCCTCTGCCTCAAACTCTCGCCTACGCTGAAAACAAAACAAATATTGCCAAGGATGGAATTGATGAGTCCGAAATTAATCAAATCAAGATTTGTTATTATTTTTGGTGAGTTGTGGGGGTATTTTGGTTCATGGCCGCTGGCCGCCATGTGCAGTCCTACGGAGCCATGTCTGTGGTCTAGAGCGCAGCGAGCTGAGCTGAGAGACGGAGCAGAGTGACGAAACACGGGGGGCGGAGACTGGCCATGACGTTATTAGGAACCAATCTCAAACGGCGCCCTATTCTGTACATTAGTGCACTGTACATGATATCGAATTAAAGCTTCGTTCATACCCAACATAGAATGCTATGCATCAAATTGGGAAAGCAAACTGAAAAAAGGCACTGAAACGTTCCCTGACGCCGGTCCATGTGGTTCTTCCTTTCATTAAAGAGTACATGTCAGGATGTTTAATAGTTCTTGCACAGACATTATGTTATGAGTAGAATCGTTAGTTTACTTTGTTGGTAATTAGGCAGCGCTCTGGCTATTAATAGGACAGAAGCTTGTGTCAGCGCCCTTGATACATTATTTAGAAAATAAATGTATAGAAAATGTTTTCGATGCTGGCGTTTGTTGGTATTTGTATATTTGTAAATATTTTAAGCAGACCTAGGAAACGTTCAGAAAGTGCAATAAACAAACTGTTATTGCTTGTAAAACGACAGATGGCGCCAAAGTAGAGTTTAGAAATCGCACTTTACTTTTCTTGAACACAGGTCCAAGAACATCGATTAAATCGAGCACAGGGCCAAAGTCGAGACGTGAAGTCTATTGGCCTCTGAACAATGCGATGATTGCTCTGTTCCTAAAACATGGTAGAACTCGGCTGCACACTGATGATACCAATGTGAGAGAAAAAATAAAGCAAACTCACTTATCATGTTTGGTAACCACTTATCCCTGAACCGCTTTAAACCACACTGTACCAGTTTCTCTTTTGATAGCAGAGTGCAATAGTGGAGTGAACTATTCAATCCATGGAAAATAGAACTGTTTAAGTTTAAGCTGAAGGGACTCAACTGCATCACAGAGAGGGGAGAATGTAAACAACTTCTGCAGTGCCAAGCTTGCAGCAGTCTTTTGATAGTCGTCATCTGTGAAGTCATACTACTTTTTCAAGGTAGCTGAATGCAGACCTATAGAAACAAACAAAAACATGTTTAATTGCTGTCTCCTGTTCATCTGTGAATTGCTATAGAAAAGCACTTGTCTCCATTTCAAAAAAGTAATCCACCTGTTGATGCTGGACCATTGTCCTGAGATTGGAGATGATTTCATATAACTCACATACAGTCCTGTGCTCTCCTCCCAACAGCATAACAACATCATACAAAATGTAAAGTGCATTATAAAGGAAAGACAGATTATGCCCCTCACTGTGCTAGTCCTTTTTCAGTATCTACTACTTCAACTTCCACTGACAAGAAATAGCAGGCCAGTCTTCTGAAAACAGTTTATATACTGAGCCAAATTATAGGTATAGTCATGACAGCTAGTCCTGCTAGTCCTCTTCCTCTAATGCAGGGGTGTCAAACTCAAATTCACAGTGGGCCAAAATATAAAACTGAGATAAAGTCACGGGCCAAACTGAATGTTTATTGAAAAATTAACTGCAACTGATTTGTAATGTTCAACCTTTTTCATATGGAAACAAACTTTAGTTTTGCTTAAACACAGGATTTGGAACAACCATATTACAAACACATAAGAAATTAAATTTGAAATAAAAGACACATCAGTGGTGTTCATTTCGCACACTTTGACCATACACTTTTTGACAAACTCTCCCTCAAAAGGGCCATGCAGATATTGCACCTGTCTTGAAAGCTCCTATTGTATATCTTTCGTTTGGCCATTTTTGTGGAGGGTGGAATTAACTTGCCCGATGTGACTGTAGCATGATTGTTAACGACTGTCAACAGAGAATAAGGGGCGCTTGCTGTTTGTGACTACGCGTCAATACAGTGGCAAGGCATTCTGGGATTTGTAGTATTGGCGGAGCATGCTGCTAGCCAGCTGTAATGCACATTTGATATGAACTCGCGGGCCAAATATAATTACACCAAACATATATCATATATATCACCAAATAAATATAATTACACCAAATTTGGTCCGTGGGCCAGAGTTTGACACCCACCGACCCAGTCTGTGTAGAAGCCGCCGTAGAGCCGGTGCACGCAGATCTCCACGTCCACTAGCAAGCGCAACGGGCCCTGCGGCGGCCTCTAATGCAAGAGCTGCTTTTACTATGGATTCAATTTCCAATTGAAATTCCGGGCTGTGCCCCAAATGGAAGCATAGGAAGGCACAGAAAAAAAAATGTTTGGCTACATTTGTTCACCTGAGGCCTGAACCATTGTTTCATAATTCCCTCATCAATTGTCCACTGAAGAAAGTACATCTGTAACTATGAAAACCGCATCAGATTTACCACATGAAATTTATTTATTTTTTTGCTCTTAATTTCTGGAAAAATGACCAGCACTAACTTGTTACCAGAGTGCTAAATTTTGCGATGCAGTGATCTTATCGGTCAACCATCTTTAGTCTTCGTTATAAATAAGTCTATGGTTTGTATGTCTTTTTATAAATAAAATATTCAGGACATTGTGAAATGGAGAAACTACTTCAGCACAGACTGCAAAGAGTTCTCTGTAAGTCATCATCCCCAGGTCTCACCCACTAATATGTTGCTGTCTGTTTTTTTAGTATAACCATACTTTCTTTTCATTGTGTTGCTTTTTTTCCTTAAAATATAAATGTAATTTTACTGTTAGCATAAATGCAGTAGAAGGTTGGCACAAATCTTTGATGACATGCTTTCTTTCATAGCGACGCAACCTAAAAACCTATAAACATTTTAAACATAAACATAAGTCTGTTTATATCCAATCAAAATGCAGGACAAGTTGTGGGGTGTGGGACAAAAAGACACAAAGTAGGGAATATGGTCACCGTAGGTGGTTCTCTGATAATGATTATGATCATTTGATTAGCAGTTAGACAGTCTGGAATCAACCTAGCTAACTATATTCTTATCAAGATACTATAAAGTGCAAAAGTCTACAGTCCCCATTTATCAGTTTCTTAGTTGCTTAGATCAGGGGTTCTCAGGTCCATTTGTAAGCAGGGACACTTTTAACTTCACAAGATTTTTATTTCACAAACATTCTCTAACTAATAAAAATATTAGGGACAACATTATAGCTGTATAGCTGTTTTATTAGTTTATTAAACTATTATATAAATTCAAATTGAGATTTATGGGCATAATAATCTATGGGCATTTGGAAATTTCCTGCTTTGTGTTGTTTTTTTTATTATTATTGATTTCACATTACATTTATTTAACAAAACAGATGGCCAGAAATCTTCCTGAAATATTGTAGTTGGTTAATTATATATACATTATCTCACAGAAGTAAGAACACCCTCACTTTTTTGGTAAATATTTTATTGTATCTTTTCATGTTACAAAACTGAAGAAATTACACTTTGCCACAATGTAAAGTAGTGAGTGTACAGCTTGTATAAGAGTATAAATTTGATATCCACTCAAAATAAATCAACACACAGCTATTAATGTCTAAACTGGTTTCCACAAAGTACCATTTCTTCAGTGTTGTCACATGAAAAGATATAATAAAATATTTACAAAAATGTGAGGTGTACTCACTTCGGTGAGATACTATAAGAGAGAGAGTACAACACATTATATGTATACAATATAAAATGTGAGACTAACATTTAAAAAAAAAAGACAAAACAATGTGAAGAAATTTCAAAAATTCTTATGTATTTTATACTCTTCTACAATGTACACACAGTAGCTTCCAGAATTATTTTTACATTACTTGTTAATATAAGCAAAAATCAATTCTGACACCTGAGTATCTTCCTACTATACAACATGTACAAAAGGGTTGACATGGAGACTTTTGGTGGAGGGATCTTAGTCCTATCCTTTGTCTCTTTTGTGTTCGAAATTTAATTTTATTTGTTTGTATTTAAAATATTACCCTATCCACAATTTAGGCACAAATTTCCATATCTGACCCAAATACTATTATTAAACACCCTTCTAATAAGACTGATTTTTATTAGAACGGAGGGAAATATTTTCTTCTATTGCTTCATAATAATTCTACTTTGAAATTCTGCTTTGAAATTCTGGCTAACAACATCTAGCATCAAGAAAATTGCATGTTTTGCTATAAATTTCATTCTAATCTATTGCTAGTCCAAAAAAGTTCTCCACTTATTCTGGTATATTTTTGCTATTCCAGTGTTCACACTAATAGAAGAACTGCACAAGAACTGCACAACTGCAGAGCGTGTAGGTATGTGTCGACTTATACAAAGCACTATACTGCTGTCCTTTCACAAACAGCTTAATTTTCCATAAACATGCGAAATTGGTGTGCCCTCTGAGCCAGTTCTTTGGCAAAGTCCTGTGCTTCCTTGATTGCCACTTTGTCAGGAAAGTGTAGCGCTGCTTTTTTGGTGGCCACTGCCAGATGCTTGAGGAGGGCACACAAGTGGTTGCTTTTGTGTAGGAGCTCCTGACTGTCCTCCCTACCCTGGGCCTCACAATAAAGGGTGTCTATTAGCCTTTGGCCCACCATGATCACCAGCTTACTGTGGGATATAAACTTCTCAGGGGGCTGTTGCTCCTCCAGGCTAGAAACAAACACAGCAATGGCTTTTCTGGTGGCCCCAAAATAGAGTCGGCAGTGGTCAGAAATCAGAGGCTTATGTTGGCTTGTACGATCAAAGGATGTAGGCTTTGGTTTGGAAACCTGAAAATTACAAATATAAAGAAAACAGTGAGACATTCCACTACAAAGTTTCCCTAACTACAACAATAAGCTTATTCCAACGTGTGTGTGTGTGTGTGTGTGTGTGTGTGTGTGTGTGTGTGTGTGTGTGTGTGTGTGTGTGTGTGTGTGTGTGTGTGTGTGTGCGTGCGTGTGTATGTGAGTGAGTACCCAAACAGGATGGATGCAGTTGTAGTTAAAGAGGAAATGAGCAGTTGTGAAAGGGTAATTAAGAATCATGACCAGAGATCCTGCTGACTTTGGAGTCTGCTTCATTTCTGGCAGGTATAAATGATCAGGTATAAATCATTACCTGTTTTTTCTCATTGTGTTGATTCATGTCCAATTTTATGTCGTTTTTTTCTTCAGTTTGCTGTAGCTTTTCAAATTCTGTCTTGGTCTGTAAAAATGCAAATGTCAAATATCTAAGAATATGGATCTTGATTTGTTATATAGACAGACACTTAGGGTATTCAGATCCATGTACTCTTTAATCATTTTAGAAAAGTCCAGCATACCTGAAGATGTACATAATCATCATCCCACTCTTTATCTAACGGTGGTTCATTCTTGCCAATGCTTTTTATAACATGTGGTAGACTGGTGTTCTTTGGCATTTCTGGCTCTTTTGATGAGTTTCTGAACAGAAGCTTGCTGTTGGCATTAATAATGGACACCAACCGTTTCATGTCTTCTGGCAAAGTCCGAGCAACCATGACAAAGCGCTCCAGCTGGTCTGAAATCTGTGGCTGCCCCGGATCCTGAGCCAGGACATCCAGAGGCCAACCTAAGCCGCAAAGAGCATCCACAGAGTTCTGTACAATCAGTCCTGAGTTCTCCACAATAGAGAGCTGCTTCTGGAGCCTGGCCTGCAGGTTAGAGTCAGTAAGCCGCAGTGCATTACCTCTGATATCTAGAACAAAGTTGAGAAAGGAGGTGACTGAGTTGGCCACATCCTCTGAGGCTGCACGAATCTGCTGGAGGTGTTGGCCCAGATGCTCACGGCTTCTCCAGTGGCTACTTACAAAGTCCATCAGTTGGGGCACAGCCTGACAAACTGTTTCCTGGAGTTGCAAAAGTCTTTGGGCTGCTTCCTCTGGGGATAGTGTGACCTCCCGTAGTGGCTCTGGTGAGGTGGAGCCAAACATAGAGTCACAGGAGCTCCTGGAAGAACTGGAGGTGTTGGAGGAGTTGGACACTGTGGAGTCCCTTTGGTTTTCAGAAACAGACACACCTATATCATTCTTTACCTCATTTTCGGTGGTTTTTGCCCTCCTCTCTTGTAGTTCTCTGGACACCATAATCTGTCTTCCCCATGATGATTGTCTACGAGGAAGATCATGCATTGGACCAGGTTTGCACCTGTCTTCAATAGGTTTGGAAGCATTTTCCGAATTACCCGGGTTTGTAACTATCTGATTTGGGAGTGTTAGTACATTCAGAATGGGTTCTCTTTTATTGAGGCTAGGTGGCACATCATAAATGCAGCCTTCCTCTTTGAGGTTGGAGTCTGTTCTTTGTTGTGTTTTCTCCCTACATTTTGGGATATCATAGATGCAGCCAGCATTGACTGCTGCAAGACGAACACATGATGTTGGAGTATCATAGACCTCTTTTCCAGAATGTGCACCTTTAGATGGCATTGTGCCATAGAAACCATGTACACTGATGGGCATTTCCAGTGCTACAGGCACATCATATATCTGCTCACACTTCCGTGGATTAGGCAAAGTGTTGAAGTTGGAAACTAACTTTAAGTGTGGCTCACTTTTAGAAGAAACAGGAATATCATAATTGGGATCTTTTGAGGGTGTGGGTGGTACAGCATAAATCTGTAAAACATTAGATGACATTTTTGTATAACATTAATAAAATGTGTTACATGGTATTACATTTGTAATATATTTATTATAAGATATTTAAGACAAGCTACAGAATAGCTGACTACTGTATTTTGCACATACATATACCTCAGATGCTATGGATTTGCTGTTATCAATGACTTCGGATCTCTTCTGAATGATAGTTAATGTTTGTCTTAATGTAGGCCGTGGTGATAGTGGCTGTGTTTATGGAAAGGCATAAATTGTTGCTCATGTTTTGATTAGTCAATAATTAAGAGAAATATTGTATGACTGTGTTATTTAAGAATATTGTATCAAATATTAACATTCATACATTAGCTTAAATAGCCTTACCGTGTATAACGAGCCTTTTCTCCAAAGTCTAGGAACAGCATACATATCTGTGCTGGGAGTGAAGACACCATGTACCATCTTTAAAACAAACAAAAAATCAAATCTTTGTCACCTTTATACCATTTGTTTCCCTTATGGAGGCATATTAGAATTTGTTTTTTGGCAGAAATACTAAACTCTGCTCATTCAAACCAGTTGTCTAATTTAAACCATGAAGCACATTAACTATAAAAGAACTACCGTAAATGTAAAAAAAAATTCCCTGAAGCACGAGGGAAAATCAGCAACATGTTGACTAATCAACTCCACCAGCAAATGACACTCCTCCTTCCTTTTGTTTCTTTCTGCTGGTTGTAGTTAGTGTTGTCTGTAGTCTTTCCTCCAAGTTATTTTATAGTCCCATATAAATTCTTAGGCAGAGACCAAGCCAAAGCATCTGCTAGTGCTTTAGCCAGCAGGCGCTACCGCATAACTGCCTATTAACCTGCAGTTGTTTCACTACCAGGGCTTTTTGGAGTAAAATCTGATATTTATGCATGGGGAGAATACTAACCTCATTACCAAAATTCAGTTTAGGTTTTCAATTATCCACATCATGTTCAGATGACTGCGGGGTAATCTTGACATTTAGCTACTAAAACATTACTAATGTAAATCTTCAAGTTAATATTGTTTATTCATTAAAAAGCTGCTATATGCATTACCTTTCATCTCCACCACATCAACATACACTCTTCCTCTTAAAATAATAAATAAATCAGGCATACTTTATTTAGAGAGTAGTTTCTGTCCAGAGATTCAGATTTCCATGGGAAAATGACATGACTGTGTACTATGTGTGAGAATGGCACCTTGTTTCCCTTCTCCATTGCCTCATAAGTTAGACTTGCTTCTGCTGGCCGTGGTGTTTGATAAATACTTTCTGAGGGTGAGAGGAGTCGTAGTCGATTGGCCGGTGCCAGGCCTTCTTGGCCATTCAGAGAGCATTTCCACCAGCCCACACTGCCCTCAACAGTTTTCTCTATCACCACAACAACATCATCCTTGTAGAAGGCCAGCTCATCTGGGCTTTCAGCTGTGTTGTCATAGAGTGCTTTGGCCAGGATGGTCTGGGGAGAAAACATTACATCATGTATTTTCACAATACAAAACCTCTCCACAATGCAGATGCATAAGCACAATGACTAACGGGGTAGCTAGTGCCTTCCCGAAGTAATGCTCAGAACAAACAAGGCCGTTGTGTGATGATGATAATAGGCTCAGCCATAGCTATGCACTCTTAGGAATGTTAGTGACTTTATTCCCTAGATTCTTTGTAGCCAGAAAAGTAATCCAGTGTATAATCCTTCCAGAGACACGTCATTTAAAATCAGGTCTGCATTAAAATACACTCCATTCCAAAATGGCTGGTGCTAAATGAACTCTAATGGTTTGTGAATCATGGCATATTTCATTACTAATTTCTTGAAACTCTTAAAGATGTCTTATCTGTTGTTATCTGTTGTTGTACATCTGAAAGACTGGCTGTCCAAAAAATAAAAATAAACCAAAATAATTAGGTCATTAGTAAATATATGTAAGCCATTACAGTCCGTTAAACTGCACTAGGATGGCTTTAGTTACTGGCAGATGTAACTAGTTACAAAAGCCACTTCATGTGCCTGGCTTTTGCTTCCTGTTAGAGCTTCTGTTGGAGAACTAAAAGGAAGCTATTTCCAAACTACTTCTCCAAAATAGTTCATTTATATCTCAGAAACCCCCAAAACAGATTAGTCCAATATATCAATCAGGGACCACTTTCATTCAAAGGAATTTGTAGAAATACACACCATCAATAAATCCTAAATGCAGCACAAACATATGCTACTTACAATGTGCATAAACACACGCACACATGGACACGTACTGTATATTGCTAATGAATAGTACCAACAGGGTATGATTAAAACATCACAGAAAAGAGTCAGTGACAGTAAAGTGAAGCTCATGAAAACCATTTGAACTATAACTTTTACTGTGAATCATAGTAGCTGACAATTCTAGGAAGTGATGAACATTTCAGAAGGATTTAGCAGAGCTTTCAATGATGATGAGCTATCTACCCACAGTTATGTCTTATGTCATGTCGTTTTCAGGGTGTTGTGAATTCCCCTCATCTCAGACACTTCCTTTAAAAATGATGTATTCATGTAACCAATGTAAGCATGTCCCTCCAACTTTGACCTATTACTTTGACCAATTACTTTGAACTTGTTAACACCCAGTGGCTCAGTCTATCCTTACTCCCCACATGCGGCTGCCTTCCTTCCTTAGTCATCAGCTTCAAACTGATAAATCCTACTAGTGGCAGCTTTAAATGAAGCTGACCTCTCTTTCTAGATTAACATTTGACAACAAATGCTTTATTGAGATCAAGCAGGCTGGTGTGAGAAACACCTGTCATACTGCACTTCTTTTAGCATAATAACCACAATCACACTGACACACTGTGACTTAGGTCTTTGTCTTTCTTTAGAAATCTGCATTTCCAAAATGCACCTTTTGCTGTATTTCTTAGTAATGAATTAAATTGAAAACAGTGTGTGTGAGTGTGTGTTTGAGAAAAAAAAGAAATAGATAGATTGAAACAGAGAGACAGAGATATGTGCCTTGTCAGGGTAAAATTTTCTAAGCAATTGCTAGCAATTTCAGTTCAAAAACCATACACACTGACCTGAAACTAGCCCAAAATGGGAGTTACAGTTTTCTTTTTTTCTCAGTCTCGGGAAACCATGGTGTGTGTCTCTTCACTGATACAGCCATTACTCTCACTCACTCATTGTAACTGTTTTATCATTTTTAGTGTTAATACAGATGCAGCTTAAACTGGGAATACTGGCAGCGAGGCGGAAGAACATTGGATGAGATTCCAGGCCATTGCAGGGATGGTACAGCCATTATCCACTCCATAATCCATTTTCCCTCTTCCAATGTTTGCAATATAATTTATTTATCCTACAAAATGTGTGAATTTGTGCAAGCACATCTGGCATTTTGGACTCATAGGGGATATTCTTGGGGGACTTATGCCCTACATTCATGTTGACCTATGACCATGGGAGTGAGAAATGTCCTGTGCAAGCTCAGTACATCTCCACAAGATAAATACATAATTAGAGCTACCCCAGCAAAGGGTGTATGGCAATAAGGAGGCAAAGCAAAGAACGACAAAGGCATAAGCAGGATCTCTTACAAGAATATTTTCAAAAACTATGTGCCAGTGGCCATATTGTGCACCCACTTCATCCAGATCAGCCATCTTAGGAACATAAATTGGGCTAAGTTGGGAGGATTCTGTGACTTATGGCCTCTTCAGGCCCCAGCGTGTCTGTGTTACTTGCCTTATTAGCTGCCCTGGTATTTCCTGTCCCTGAACTATGGGATTCCAACCCTACAAAATTATTCAGCGGAAGGATGCTATTCTTCTAAATTACTGAATACTGTTTTGGATAGTGAATTCTGAACATCATTCAGCTGTAGCCTTTATTTGCAGACTGCACTGTGGTGAAGAACTCCGGCTGAGCCATAATGAACACGATATGTGACATGATTTTTGTTCTCATGACCACATACTATATAGCGCCATGGAAAGAGATATGCAAATGATTGTACACTTCTGGTAAATACCTGGTGGTACAAAACAAATGTAGTACTAAAGTGGTATAGATACATTCTTTTGCAAGTGAGATGGAGTATCTCCTTTAAATGCATGAATGCTTGCAAGATAGAAGTGATGCTCGGAGTGAGTGGGCCTTCTGCTGCCACACATGCTTATCAGTTTTTGTGGTTAGCTTAAAGCTGCTTTCTGGACCCTCATGCATTTGCGAACCACTGCTTTTGCAGGGTAAAATATCCCCTCACCACAGTTTTATGTATAATTAAAAATAAATTTATTTAGTTATTTATAATGCCTTAGGTTACACATGAACTTAAAAAATTAAGAAAAAATTGAGTTGAATTTTTATGTGATGTTTAGTGTTGATTACCAATCTAATATGATTAAGACACCTGCTAGCTGGAAAACAATGTTTTTTTAACCACCCCACCAAAATCTACAATTACCAAATACCTTTGCCAAACAGATAGACTGCAACTGGTTTTGAGCACATTCATTAGATTACAAAATAAAAAATCTTTTATCTGTAATAAATGCAATCAAGCAATTCAAGAATAGTAACCAAACATCCTGATCATTGTCTGGCTAAGCAGCAGCTAACCAACAATGATATACTTCTATACAACTTCGTAATTATAATTGTGTCAAAACAATAATAAATTTGCTTTCCACATGTCATTAAATTATCTAATAGGACTGCAAGCAGATTTTCCATTGCATTTTCATTAGTGTGAAGTTTGTTAAAGGGTTTAAATATGTTGAAGCACTGTCCCACAGCAACACAAATTTAAAGGCAATTTCATAAGTAATCTGATTTCTTTAAGTGTCAAAACCTGAACTTTTTATTGTCAGTTTGAACTAAATATCTGCAACAATACAGCAAAACCAAATAACAAACAAACTGCTTAATCTGCCTAAACTCATGACCCTGAAATATTGAAGAAGAAAACCTGATCTGACTGAGCAGTTCACCCTGCCTCTTCACTCTGACAATCAATACCAGCAGTTCGCTAGCACACTTGCCGGATTCCACTCAACTTCCTGCTCTGACTATAGCTTATGCTGCAACATGCTGGACACACAAATAGAGACAGAGACAAACATCTGGAGAGCTAGACACCCATGCAGGAATCATTTTAGACACAAACTCATCTCACTGGTTGCTTAAGATTTCAAAAGATGCACAGCTTCCTTGTTTGTGCTTTTCATATATATATATATATATATATATATATATATATATATATATATATATATATATATATATAGTTGCATTTGAAGGATGAATCATGGAAAAAAGGTGGTAAAAAGATAGGAAATGAAAGTAGTTCCAGTAGTTGAAAGTGCATGTGTAAAGAAACAAAACATTTTGCCACATAAAAACAAACCATAAAGAGTAGTGCCAAAAAGAAAGTTAATTTTTGTTGTGATTAAAAATTACATAACAGTTTTATAAATTCATAACTATCTTGTTTCATGCTCTTATAAAAGACAATAAAAGCTGTTTTCTAAAAATGCAGAATGCTTAGGCACCTTTTTTTGCTTAATACTTAAAACAAACATTTAAGACACAAGTTCTATAAAAATTTACGTGTCAGAGACTTTTACACAGTACTGTATATCAAATCAGTATAATTCTGATAAAACAGCCTCAGTGTAGCATCAGCCCAAAATCGTCTGCAAATAGATTTCAAAGGATCTGACCAAAAGCAATTAAAACACTTGTAAATTCTCAGCCTCAGCACACTGTCTTTTTTAGACCCAGGATCATGTTACAATGCAAAATAGGGGACCTATAAAGTTTAGGGGGTTCAAAGGGGGTTCAAAGGAGGTCAGTGTGGTGCATGGGCTCACAGCGCATACAAAAGAGGAATATACTGTCAAAATCTGATGCTCATAAAGTCATGAGGTGAAAACATAGCAACATTTCTCCAGTCCTTTACAAAGAAAATTGAGCTCATGGCTACATGAGCTCATGAATACAATGCAAGAATATAGGTGAGTACTTGAGGGGAAAAGTCCTACAGCTGTTCACTGATGGTTCAGGGATCTGAACCCATAATCTACCCATCACTAGCATACAACTCTGAACTGGGTTAAAGAGTTAAAGTGACTAGGCTGCTGCTCCACATTACATGTTAACAAACCATTACTAATAATTTAATTAACCATTTAGAAAATTTGAAAATAAACCTTAGAAAATTAACCCTTTTCTTCTTAACGACCTTTCTCAAAACCAGTGTTTATAAAACATATTCATCTACAACTGTTGACTTTATTTACAACTAAATCATATTAAATTCTACATAAAACTTTAGGTTTTATATGAAAAATTCAGAACTTTAATAAATACTTAATGTACATATAACATTGTAGTTCATCTTGCCTGTCAAAATAAATTACCTGCTTTATATATATATATATATATATATATATATATATATATATATATATATATATATATATATATATATATATATATAGCTTACCTCCATTTTGTTGAGGACAAAAGTAATATTCCACCCAGAGGTAAATTCAGAGTTTAAACATGGCGATAGACGAATTAAAGTCTGGTTCTCTCACTAAAAATCACCCGGTAGCTGATGTCTCTCTCTCTCTCTCTCGCTCACTCGCTCGCTCGCTCACTCACACACACACACACACACACACACACACACACACACACACACACACACACACACACACACACACACACACACACACACACACACACACACACACACACACACACACACACACACACACACACACACACACACACACTGAGTCTCAAGGGGCGTGGCAGACAAACAGGCAACGATATCGTGTACTCTGCTCAGCCAATCACAGCGCTCCTCTACAGCTCCATGTGCTACGTCATTTTTCAGCTAAAAACCTCTAGTATGGTTTGTGGTCGTTTTTTCTTGTCTAAAGCAGAAGTTTGAGTTCCCATTGTATCAAAATATTCTCAGTACTGTGTACAAGTTTTATATTCTGTGAAAATAGCCTCCTGCTTTTGTCTCTTACAGTGTCCTTCTGGTTTACTAAGATGGCTTTATTATAAATGTTGAGATTCACAGGTGTTTTGGCCTTTCGGGACACAATGAAGTAAAGCCTTAAGAAGGACCTGTTAATGTTGGGAGCAAATTGTATTTACAGGCAAAAAGTGTCTGAGACACACTTTATTTTAGTGTTTACTGACCATATTCTACCAATTTATTTGTGTTACAATTTAATCCAAGAACAGAGCTGCACAGTTTATGGGTTAGGGCCTAATGCCATTCCTGGGATTAACACTCTTTTCAAGATTTAGTACAGAATCATAACTGCTGAGCTGTGCCAGTTTCTGGCAAGAACACTATGCAGGCATGAATGACATTACAAGTAGATCTTTTCAAACAAAGAAAAATCACATATAAAATCACTCTGCTCTCTATTTGTGATTGAATGTAGCATATTGTGGTGAAATAATAAATGTGGCATTAAGGTTATTTTCCAAAAACAGCATGTCTAAGTGTTTTTTTTTTTTTTTTTACATAATAACACATCAGGTTTCTAATCTAATGTGGAACATCTGTGAAAGAATGTCCTGTTATCACCTTTATAACACACTATAAACAATATTATATTTTATAAGCTTATATTGCATATAGTGTGTTATAGTTTTTTCTGTTTTGTTTTTTCAAAGCTCTGAAGTTTATGGCATTCGGCATGGCAGCATGTTGGCTTTCAGTTCCATGATGCCCTTGTTGTTGTAATTGTAAATAATTATATCTTGAATGTGCCAATGTACAACAGAATTGTAAGCATCAAACTACTTGTATGCCTTTAAATTCTCTGTAGTATAAACACTCTGAGTTTCTTTTATGAGATATGCTTAAATGTCTGATCATTGTAGTCCAGACCACTGCTTGATCAGTTTGACAAGATGTCAAGCGTTGCACTATCAGGGAAGCAAAACATGCACATGCCCAGACAATCTACAGCCACTTCCTGGACAGCAGAGACACTCGGCGCTTGTGGCAGGGCATTCAGGCGATCAGGAACTACAAGACATTGTAGTGAGGATAGTGAGGACAGCTGAAAAGATCATTGGACTCTCTCACGGACATTTACACCACACGCTGTATCCACAAAGCCAACAGCATTGTGAATGATCCCACACACCTCTCACACACACAAAAAGGTACCGAAGCATTCAAGCTATAACGACCACACTGTGTAACAGTTTCTTTCCACAAGTTATCAGACTCCTCAACAACTGAACAGAATTTTACCGAGCTCTCACACACATACAAACACTCAACTGTGTGGTTTGCACTGATCTGCACCAAATACAAATCCATCCAATGCACATCCATGTCTACAGCACCACCCATATCACACTGTCTTTGCTGTCTATTATATTAAGTGGTCATTCCTATATTTCTGCACATGTATTGTAGAATAAACAGTGTGTACACTGCTCAGCACTGTTTTGTTTTTTGCACTGTGTATTGTCTCACACTGGCCTAGGTTGGGCAGATGCACTTTATCTTACTTTAACTTACTTTAAGTCCTTAGCTCTGTGTGGTTCTGTGTAGCTCTGTTTTTATTCTTCACTGTGTACTGCATCAGCTATATATGGTTGAAAATTTTCTTGACTTGACCATTTGAAACAGGGATTGATCATGAGATAATGGGCACCTGGGCTCAAGATACTTAGCTGCTTAGAATTAGACTTAAAGGTTTCTTTGGTGAAACTCACACCCACATCTAAAACAATTTAACAAGTCAGGTGTGGTTGTGGTGCAAACCAGAATTACTTTGAGTGTGATTGAGAGATTTAAGAAGTCAAGTCAAGAAGCTTTTATTGTCATTTCAACCATATATAGCTGTTGCAGTACATAGTGAAAGGAGACAACGTTTCTCCAGGAACATGGTGCTACATAAAACAAAGACAGAGCTAAGGACTTAGTAAGTAACAAGACAGACAAGACAGTGCAGTGCAAAAGAGAGTGAGAACAATAAATTACAAGACAATACACAAAAGACAATAAACATAAACAGCGCCTAGTGTAAATACTGTATGTTCAGAGAATATTACGTGTGCAGAAATACTGGAATGAACACAGTGTTATAGTAGAAGTTACCTGAGATAATGTAAAGGATTGTGCAAAACAGCAATCAATCAACTGAAATGTCAGACAGAATGTGCAAATAGCAAAAAGTTTGCACAAAACAGCATGTAAACAGATTGATGGATATATATCGGAAGTGTGTGTAATTAGTGTAGGTCTATGCAGTCCATACAGTTGATGTGCGTGTGTGTATTGTGCTCAGTACAGTTCAGTTATTAAGGAGTCTGATGGCTTGTGGGAAGAAACTGTTAGATAGTCTGGTTGTGAGGTCCCAAATGCTTCGGTACCTTTTTCCAGACGGCAGTAGGGTGAAGAGTGTGTGTGAGGGGTGTGTGCGTGTCATCCACAATGCTGTTAGCTTTGTGGCTGCAGCATGTGGTGTAAGTGTCCATGATAGAGAGAAGAGAGACTCCAATGATTTTCTCAGCTGTCCTCACTATCCGCTGTAGGGTCTTGCGATCTGAGTTGGTGCAGTTCCCAAACCAGACAGTGATGCAGCTGCTCAGAATGCACTCAATGGTCCCTCCGTAAAAAGTAGTCAGGATGGGTGGAGGGAGATGTGCCTTTCTCAGTCTTTGTAAGAAGCAGAGATGCTGCTAGGCTTTCTTGGTGATGTAAAAAATAATAATGATAGTTGATTAATGATAAAACATATGTTTATAGCCTTTATAATGGCATGACTGTGAATCCTTAAATAGAATTGAGCAAATAGTGGCAATAATATTGTATCTTACTGAAGGAAACTGTTGCATGTTAGCATGCAGATTAACAGAGAAAGCAGTTGTGTCTCATAACTCCAATCTCCAGTTTTATCACTGATCTAAATAAAGCTGTAAAAAAAATCCTAAATTTCTGAGAACACTCATGTATAGAAAAGTATGGAGTAAAACTCTGTGTTCAGCAATCCAAAACTAGAATTACAAATTAGGAACTTAAAACTATTAGTGGGAACTGTATTAACTTTGGCTATATGAATACATTTACAAATAAGCCTCATTTTTAAAATGAAACATGTAGGCAGCAGTAATGCATTTGTGGCAAGTTGTTTCATGGATAAGAGACATATGGGTAAAGATGTCAATGCTGTTAAACATGCATGATATGAATGGGTCAAATACATTTGCCAAAAAGTTACATTATGTTTAAGATATAATGTGGGGGGCACGGTGGCTTAGTGGAGGCACGTTTGCCTCACACCTGCAGGGTTGGGGGTTCGTTTCCTGTCTCCGCCTTGTGTGTGTGGAGTTTGCATGTTCTCCCTGTGCCTCGGGGGTTTCCTCCGGGTACTCCAGTTTCCTCCCCCGGTCCATAGACATGCATGGTAGGTTGACTGGCAACTCTGGAAGATTGTCCGTAGTGTGTGAGTGAATGAGAGTGTGTGTGCCCTGCGATGGGTTGGCACTCCGTCCAGGGTGTATCCTGCCTTGATGCCCGATGATGCCTGAGATAGGCACAGGCTCCCCGTGACCCGAGAAGTTTGGATAAGTGGTAGAAAATGTATGAATGAATGAATGAATGTAACTATACAGTATGTCCAAACAATTGTGTTCACTTGACCAATCACACACATATGTAATAAAGATTTTGACTAAACTTTCAAATATGTCTCTGGTGATTGGCGTATTCTATAACACTGAGTACAGGGTGCGGAGGCCTGGTGCTCAGTCTTCCAGTTCATCCATGTCTTCAGTGAGTTTGAGGTCAGGGCTCATTACAGGTTACACATCTTTCCCATTTTGAGTTACCATCTAACAATACTGAATTTCAGCACAAGGGCAACTTTTACATTCTGTATACTACATTTTGGCAGAGCTACTTTTATCTTTCAGCTCATTATGCACACAAGCATGCACACAACTAAAAATCTGTCCAATTGCAGTGGCTATTGGTAAACGTTTGCTTTGTAAAGAGGCCAACCACATGGTATTTGTGTCATTGTTGCAGGTCATTAGTCTGAACGAGGTAGACCAAAGCTGTTCCGAGCAACAGGTTGCACAAAGCAACAAGCCACAAACCATGATACAGTGGTGTGAAAGTGTGTTGGCCCCCTTCCTGATTTTTTTTGCACCTTTGTCACACTTATGTTTCAGATCAAACAAAAATAAATATTAGTCAAAGATAACACAAGTAAACACAACAAGAAGTTTTTAAATGAAGGTTTTTTTATTAAGGGAAAACAAAATCTAAACCTACATGAGTGTTACAGCACTATGGAAGAATTTTGGTCCACTCATTTTTGCAGATTTGTTGTAATTCAGCCACATTGGAGGGTTTTAGAGCATAAATTTCCTTTTTAAGGTCATGCCACAGCATCTCAATAGGATTCAGGTCAGGACTTTGACTAGGCCACTCCAAAGTATTCATTTTGTTTTTCTTCAGCCATGTAGAGGTGGACTTGCTGGTGTGTTTTGGATCATTGTCCTGCTGCAAAACCCAAGTTCACTTCAGCTTGAGGTCACAAACTGATGGCCGAAATCTTTCAGAAATCCTTCAGGATTTTTCGGTAGACAGTAGAATTCATGGTTCCATTTATCACAGCAAGTCTTCCAGGTCCTGAAGCAGCAAGACAGCCCCAAACCATCACACTACCACAACCATATTTTACTGTTGGTATGATGTTCTTTTTCTGAAATGCAGTGTTACTTTTATGCCTGATGTAATGGGACACACACCTTCCAAAAAGTTCAACATTTGGGAAAATTCTCTGTGGACTGATGAGGTGAGACTTGGGGATCGTGTCATGATCAAAACTCAGGTGTGATAAACCAGTTATGTTTTAACAGGGGGAGGCAAACGATTTTTCACACAGGGCCATGTTAGCATTTTTGATGATCTAAACTTTAAAGTGTCACAACATGCAAAAAAAAAAAGGCTTTTTAAAGGCCCCACACAAACCAAAAGGCACATGCTTGTCTTGTAACAGGCATGATTTATTATAATAATTTTTTTTTTTTAAAGTTGGCACAATATAGCTATGAGAACTAACGTTGGGAATTATCATATTCAACATTGTTTCTAATTAAAACGTTCACAATAAGTATTAAAACATTTTATAAGTGGAGCTGGTATATAGATTTATCATCACAGCCATTCAATATATCCGACCATAAAATAATCAGATTTTGCCTATGAAGACTTTCGCATTTTTCATATATTTTCAGTAAAATAACAGTATATTGGTGTGGATAAATAAATTACTGACTAACCAGTCCACTTCCTGCCATGTTTTTGGGAGGTGGGAGGAAAGCCAGAGTCATGTTGGGAACGTGTGAAAAAACAAAGTAATTTGAGCTCAGGATTGAGACACTAGATCTGAGAGGCAGCAATGCTACTGTGAGGTTGGCAGTAACTAAAAAAAGTGCACTAAAGATTTTTAGATTTTAATTAAGATCCATTTAGTGGTGTTATTGTTGGCAGACAAATGAACTTAATTATTTTGATTTAAAAAAAAACTGCCAGGATATTTCTTGCATTTGGCTGTCATTTCCTCTACTAGAACCTAGGAGTATATATGGGTGTGATGGTCAGATGTCAACATTCTGTTGGCCATAGAGTGTGACATATCTCAATGTATTTTCAATAATGTTAGCATTAAATAAACAATTTTTTTAACTGATGGGGGAGGTGGGAGGTGCCACTTAAAAAAATGATGATAAAATTATTTTGATTTAAAAAAACACTATATAGGCCTATAATAAAAAAAAAACTGCCAGGATATTTCTTGCATTTGGCTAGGTCATTTCCTCTACTAGAACCTAGGAGTATATATGGGTGTGATGGTCAGATGTCAACATTCTGTTGGCCATAGAGTGTGACATATCTCAATGTATTTTCAATAATGTTAGCATTAAATAAACAATTTTTTTAACTGATGGGGGAGGTGCCACTTAAAAAAATGATGATAAAATTATTTTGATTTAAAAAAACACTATATAGGCCTATAATAAAAAAAACCTGCCAGGATATTTCTTGCATTTGGCTATGTCATTTCCTCTACTAGAACCTAGGAGTATATATGGGTGTGATGGTCAGATGTCAACATTCTGTTGGCCATAGAATGTGACATATCTCAATGTATTTTCAATAATGTTAGCATTAAATAAACAATTTTTTTAACTGATGGGGGAGGTGGGAGGTGCCACTTAAAAAACAGTTTTCAGCCAAATGACAAAAAGTGGAATAATTGGACAGTGATCGAAAACAGTTCGCAACAGTGTGATCGTAACAGTCAGTGCAGTCACAAATGCAAAACATTTCTAGCTACATATCAAGGTTTTTCTTTGTTTTTACATATTTATTTGCTTTCACTAGTTGTTTTTTTTTTTTTTTACAATGCAAACAATTTATTTATTTTATTAAAAAAGTATCAAACACAAATTGAGAAAGTGGAAAATTCACTTGTAGATTTAAAGAGCTCATATCATAACATACAAAAGACTACTTCATGAAGAGCAGATAGCTGACATGGACAGCTTATAAATGCTGGAGTCCATCAGAGTACAATGGTTCCCTCTAGAGGTGAAGCTCAGACACAACAACTACACTCCTGATATCTCTGTGACCACTTTATCCCTTAAAACAGAACGCCTACATTTTCTAAACACAGACCTATAACTCATGTGCAGCCCAGTGGCAGCTTAGTCGGTGGTGGTCCGGCGATACCAGAAGCGAGCACGGAAGTCATCACTGCACGTCATGAACCCTGGGTTAGTGGGCGAGTGAACAATGCAGCGCACAATATTATTATGGCCAAGTGAGAGCAGGTTCTTTCGCTCAGCAGTGCGCGAGTCCCAACAGCACAGGCTAACCGTTCGCTCATCTGGCAACAGCACGTAGTCCTCTGTGTGGTTAAAGACACCCTGCGTACGGTGCGTCTGACGGCCACTCAGTCCTGCTCCTGTAACACACCACAGGAAACTATAATACTACTAATAATACTTCTACAGCCAACTTAAATGAGCTCTACAAATAAAGTTTGACTTCACTTATAGGACACTATTGTTTTGCAGGCATCATGTCTACCCATTTTGTGTCTTATTTGGACAGGCTTACATGAATTTCCTCTAAAAGAAGCACTGCTGCTAATGTTGCATCACAAGCCAGTGCAACACTTAGAAGGGAGTACTATCTGCCGTCTCCAAAATACATGAACTCACAGACACTCTCAACTGAGTAGAATCAATGCAATTCACAAATATGTACACTGTGCATGTTGACTAAATATCTGATTTCTACTTCATCTCTAAAAATATATTCTGTGCAGCATGTTTTAGAAACACAAGCTTCTTGATCACTATTGCTTATGGAAATAAGAAAATAGTACGGTGCTGACACACGCTGTGATGAATTGAAACCGTACCCGTGTACTTGACCAGTGTGCGACCAGTGGAGATCTCCCACAGTTTGGCCACAGAGTCCTTGCCACTTGACAGAATGTACTTTGAGTTTTTGGAGAAAACGGCTGAGCAGACCTCAGCCCCATCATGTGCTTTCTCAAACGTGCACACACATCGGTTGGAGACGCCGTCCCACAGCTTGATGCTGCCATCCTTGCTGCATGTGACATAGGTGTTGGCTCCTGGGTTGTAGCTCACACTGCAGATGGCATCTGTATGCTGATCCAGAGGGTTGCATGACACAAAACACTGGAACGTATTGACATCGTAAAGGCGCAGTGTTGGATGCTGTGTGCCCACCAACAAGTAATCTCCTGACGGGTGGAAGGAGATGGAGCGCAGCATTTCCGCTTCCTGCAGAGAAAAAAAGTTAAACCTCCACCTAACAAGAAAAATTATAACCAGAATATAATTATTTATACATTATGGTTTCCTTAAGCTTTTTTTTTTGCATATAGTTTGCAGTATAATTGTGGTCAATACTGTAATGACCCTCTTCTGAATATGAGTGAGAATCTTTTGATTTTTGAACATCCATTTGAAAAGACTTTGCCGTGAAAAAAATAAATAAAGTGAAAGTCTTCCAATCCAATGTTCTGGTTGCCCAAAAACCTAGACTGACAAAGTCTAAAGTAAAAAATGGTAGCAATGGGAACGTAATGAGGTCCATCAAGCTCATTCAGACACAAACCGTGTTTTGCCAGCAGGAGAGTATGTACTTTGCTTGTTTTTTTATCATCGGTGATTCAACAAAATACAAAGGTTTCTGATTCTTAAATGGTTTTGTATCATCTGTGCATGCAAATTAACCTGATTAGCGAAAGTCAATATATGTGGTGCAGCAGGGTCATTTAATGTAAATATGTACAAGTTTAATTCATGCATAAGCTTAAGTCAACAGTTATCAGAATATTTCTTCCTTCGATTGATGAAAAAGAAGTGTCATCAATGGTGACCATTAACAATTAACCTATTGAGCATGCTTGTCTTAAACGCTTGTACACATAGGCTTCTTCTCCCAGGCTCTGGAGTTAGTGATGTGTCCATTATTTATACATACATATTGTAGTTCTTACAGTGCAGTACCTGGATGTATTTAAAAGCTCTTTTCGCTGAGGGCTTGGAGTAGTCAAACAGTTTGAGCGTGTAATCACGAGATCCAGAAGCCAGGATCTGCTCTGTAGGGTGGAAGGCCAGGCAGGTAACTTCATCTACATGGTCATACAGGGTTCGAATAACTGGATGATTCTCCATGTTCTGCTGTGCTGTCTCATTCATCATCACCTAAAAAGGCCAGAAGTCTGAAATTACACCACTCTGTACTAGTCCTCGAACATATTTTTTTTTACACAAATTGGTGTATTTCAATCACAGCATCACTGATCACTACATCTTTAGATAATTTTCATCAGGCTTGTCATTGGCAATTGTATAGTAACACGTATTGATACTGGATATAATAATTCAAAACCATTTTCAAAAAAGTAAAACTAAGAATTTGTGTTTAAAATCAGTTGTCCTCACCTCCAAGGGCATTGCGCTTTTGGCCAGCATGCGTTCAGTATCCAGGATTTTAATAGAGGCGTCTGCAGAACCAGTGGCAATCAGTTGCCCATCTCGGCTGTAGGTGGCTACACGACATGGTCCTTTGTGTGATGTTACATAACACGTCTCGTACTCCGAGGCCTCCGGAGACATGGTCTGCATGTCAGCATCAAACTCCAAGTCAATGCCCACACCAGGAGCAACCGTGTCTGAGCGTCCAATAGCATACTGCACTGCAGTGTCATCATTCTCCATTCCTGCAATCACACAAATCATAGTCAACAAGCTAAATGTTTACATTTGCACTCTACAGCCAGAGGTTTGTAGACACCTAACCATCACATCAATGCATGCTTGTCAAACAGCTTGGTCCAGATTTAGACCCCATTTGCTGTTATAATACTTTCCACTATTTTACTGGATTTTGCAGTATGGCTGTTGGGATTTTAACTCATTTAGCCACAAGAGCATTATGAAAGTCAGGCACTGATGCTGGGTGAGGAAGCCTGAGGTGCAGTTAGTGTTACAGTTAATTCAAAAAGGTGTTCAAAACAAAAGACATTCTAGACAACCTTTGTGGCAACAATTTGGGGAAGGACAACATATGGGTGTGATGGTCAGATGTTGAAAAAAATTCTTGGCCATACACAATAAAGTCACTTACAACTGAGATGGAATAAAGGACTAATGGCTGTGCACTAGGTTCAAACTGTAGTGCTTTAGAAGATTTATTCTAAGAATTAATTTATTACTTATTACTACATAGTAATGCATTTTAAAATTATTATAAAAATCTAGTATTAATGAGGTCATGGAAAAAAGTAATTTTTTTTTCTTCCAGCAGAAATGCAAACAATGGTTCTTCACCAAGGGTATCTTACCAATCTTGGCGAGCTGCATAAGCTGCTCAGATGGAGACACCACAGTCTGCGGCTTCACTTCATTTATGAGGTTGTTGGCGATGTTGGTGTAACCGTCATACAGTAGCTGGCTGATGATCAGCTTATACAAGTGCTGTCTGTCTTTCAGAGTCGGTTTAGGACGATACATCTTTGTGATTCCGGACACTCTGACAGAGTAAACGTGTACATACAAATGTAATCAAATTAAGTCATTTCTGAAAGCAGATACCTTTCAAATGCAAGTCATTATCTTAGAAGTGTTCTAATGCTCCTTCCCAAGCAGGATACACGGTATACATTATACAAAAGTTGCAAGCAATGCAAGTCAGTATTGCTCACACTCTGATAAAGAGGTGCAAAGCCACGGTCAGGTAGACCAAGAAATATTTCACCCACTACTGTAAGAAGAATTGTTCAGAAACTTCAAGAGAAATACAGGCTGCTCTGAAAAAATGTTTCCAGAAGCACAATAAGGAGGCACTTGAAGAGGAATGATCTGCATGGGGCCATCCTTAAAAATTTTTTGGTTTGCAGTAACAGTTAAACAGATCCAGTAAAAGGGTCGGTAGGTAGGTCTATATATATTTTTTTTTTCAAGTTTCAGTGTAAAAAAAAAGTAAAATTTTGGTGATGTTGATTACGTAGGTATGAATTTATACAAATTAGCATATTGTGACGTCACTGACTGGGTCTTTAACCTGTGCCATCGGGCGCATCATTGCAAACCTTATTTTGATGCTGGGCAGTTTTTCCAGAACTTCGTGCCAAGTTAAAGTGGTGTTGAGCTGTCTTAATTAATTTAAAAAGTCAGTCGGACTTAAAGCAAAAAAATTAAAATAAAATAATTGAGTCGGTCCTAAATTGACAGGGTCGGTCGGGTTACGGCAAACAAGAATATTTTTAAGGATGGCCTGGTCGAGTTGAAAGGGGAAAGACATTACTGCGCCCATGCACAAAAAGGTCCGCCTTCACTTTGCCAGACAGCACCTAGACAAGCCTCACAGCTTCTGGACAGTCATTTAGAGTGATGAGACCAAAATTTAACTTTATAGTCACAACAATAAACAGTATGTTTGGAGAAGAGTCAACAAGGCCTATGGTGAAAAGTACACCAGCCCCACTGTAAAGCATGGTGGTGAATGTTTTGGGGCTGTGAAAGTAAAAATTAATGGCAAAATGAAAGCAGCATGTTATCAGAAAATACTGGCAGACATTTTGCATTCTACGGTGAAGAAAAAGGTGAAGGTTCTGGAGTGGCCATCGCAATCTCAATATCATTGAGCCACTATGGGGAGATCTCAGATGTGCAGTTTGTTCAAGGCAACTAAAAAATTTTAGGAACTGGATGCATTTTCCCAAGAAGAATGGGCAGCTAGATCACCTGAGAGAATGAAAGACCTCATGCGCAATTATTAAAAAAAAAAGACTGCATGCTAAAGGAAGCAATACACAATATTAAGAACTAAAAGGTATGCAAACTTTTGTTTGTTGATTGTGCCATTCTGTTATGCCTTACATATTAACTTGAGTGCTATAAGAAATAAAATATATTTGTTTTGCCTTCTCAATCGTTTTCTTTAAAATAAAATTCCTTGCAAATTCCAAAAAGGTATGCAAACTTTTCCATGTGTGCTACATAATAATGAATTATCTCTGGTGTTTTGGTCCTATAATTACAGGCCTCATTTCTGTTTCAAACTGACAGCAGTTAAGTCTGATGTTATACACCTCGATCACACCACCACATCGCTGATTTATTTATAGATATATTCTCCACCAATTGACCAAAAGGACTACAGGGCATCATTAATTAACATCCATCTTACTGTGTACCAAGAATTAGCCCCTAACTGCAACGCCTACCTTTAAGTTCCAAGCGAAAAGGCCAAAATTTACCAAGACTGTTTCACACAAGTTATTATAAAACTTAGGAAGTACTTTGCAGTAGTCTTTAGGTTCTTGCAATTACTGCATCAGATTACAGATAAAATCTAATCACACGCGCACACAGACTATACTTCGAGTTATTTGTGCAACATTAACATGAACTAGCTAGCAGGCTAGCACATACTGTGCTACATACCGTGAGCTAGCAGTTAGCTGATAACGCGTAGCTTGGTAGCTAGAGAAACTTGAGCATCTCTCAGTTTCGTAACATACCACGAATTAACAAAATTCAATGCTATTTCCCATGCCTAGTGATATACTTAGTGCACAAGTAATCATGATTTTCTCTAACAGATTGAATGGCTTACCAGAACTAGCAACACAACACACGCCTCCTACAAGAGCCACGCACGCACAGAACTATGGGAAATTACATGCTAAAGACTTTTGGGCATTCACTAAATTCTAGGGGTTTCGTTACCACGACGTAAATTGGGCGTGTTTCCGGAGGTCTTGGAAAAACATCCTCTTTCAAATAAAGAGCATACTACGAAGGACAAAACAGTCATACAGGTAGATTTATTTTAGAAAACAAACAAACAACCAAAAACTACGGTTATGGTTAGGGTTAGATTATCTAATAGGCCACGCCTACCCGATGACGCAATATCTGTTACGCTGTTCTGAAATCCATGGAAATAAGTGCATCCCGCTGTAATTATAATCATTGGTAAAAAAAAATTATAATCAGTGGTTTACATCCCAAATGACCTCCTATTGAAAGCCTAGTGCGCTACATATGAAGTCTAAGTCATTATTTCATTCCCTTTGTAAGTGCACACGTTGCCATTTGGGCAATTTGGGTCAAAGCAAAATTCTTGTGATGTAAACCACTGATTATAATTACAGGAGACAATGAAGACTTTGCATCTTTTTATACGTTTATGTAGAAGGGTGCCCGTTTATGGCCAAAAAATAACTCATAGATTTAAACTCTATTATCATGATTTTGGCATACATAGTGGTATAATTTTACACCATTATTTCTAATGGTTCTGCTGGCTGTTTGAATTTCATTATAAGCTCTTGTGGCTATTCATGTTTGAACTAAATATGTATGTAGGCTAAAGTGAAAATAGTACCTGTGCAAGGAACTTTTCTTACGGAAAAGTCTGGTAATGTCACTTCTCTGTCAAGTTCCTTTAAAGATGCATTATATATCACTCATTGAGCCCGTCCTCATTTCCACAGTTCACATCTCCGCTGTCAAAACTTATGGCAGTTCAACCAGGGACAGGATCTACAACCTGGCCAACAGCTACTCATGTTAGATTATTACTAACATTTATTTACATAGCTTTTTGCCATAAACCAAAAAAAAGGTAATATTCATTTTAAAACCTGAGACCTGAAATTGCATTGACTTTATGTGATTAAATATTAGTATTTTTATGCCATTCATATGCAAGTGCAAGTGAAATATTAAACAGTACTTTACTGTGAAACACCACCTGCACTGATAAGACATGTCTTACAACACTTTCCTGCATGTCAGAATTTCCTACCTGTAGCAAAAATGTAAAGTTATATCTGTAGGTCTGTCCTACTTCATCCAAATTTCCTACCTATACATTAAATTGGACATACTGCAAAAGATGCAATACTCAGTTTTAACATGGGTAGCAGATTCTGACACATTATTATTTCATCAGAATGTAGTTCCTATAGTTTTTAACATCAGAAGTAATTAACGTAGCAGATTTTGATATGTTAATTACTTTGTCAGAAGTAATAGCATTTAACATGGGTAGCTGAGTCTGAAACGTTGTTATTACTTTGTCAGAATGTACTTCTTATATAGTTTTAACATGGGTAGCAGATTCTGATAGGATGTTATTACTTCATCAGAATGTAGTTCCTATAGTTTTAACATGGGTAGTAGATTCTGATAGGTTATCACTTCATCACAATGTAGTTCCTATAGTTTTAACATGGGTAGCAGATTCTGACACATTACTTACTTCATCAGAATAGTTCCTATAGTTTTAACATGCACTGGTAAAAATGATGTGTTGGATATACTTAAAATATGCACCATTTTTGCATCACACTTTTTAAGTAAACCCAACATGGAAAAAAATTACTTAAAATTAACCAGAAAACCATTGTTATGTTATACTTAAATTTTTGGGTACACACAACATTGCTTATTTCAAAATATATGTAACATGATAGAATCTACTAAGTAAGTGCAAGTTAAGTTAACTTAAAATTTAAGCTCATTTATGTTTAAAAAAGACAATTAATTGAGTTGAACCAATGTAAAATTTTAACTTTTTGTAGATTTTCAGCTATTGGTCTGCATACTGCACTGCTGCTTTAATGGGTTAAACACAGAGCACAAATTCCTAGTATGGGTCACCATATGTTACTTCACTAAAATAAATTACACAGGCAAATCACACAAAATAAAGCATTTCACTTTATTTTTTGAAACAGGCTGCAATGGTACCTAAAACCACACATCATGAATGTACACCAAATGTGTCACATTAACAAATGAAAGTTCACTTCCAACAGGATACTTCCTTCATGCTGCCCCCTTTGCAACACTTTCTTGCTCTGAACTAGAAGGAGAAAAACTGCAGTGTCTTACTAACATAGACCTTTTCAGTAAAAGATTGTATATACTAAAATGACCTAATATTACACGGACCAGGGCGGGAACAGAATTATCTTAATGCAAACGTGCCAACGCGATACATGGTCATATTCCTCTGAAATAAACACATTAACCACTAGAACATTCATTCGATGGAGCCTGCTTTAGCAGTCGCACAATCGCGTGCACACTCGTTCCTCCTTTCATACAATAACTTGCTTGTACAAACTAGACTTTCATAAGTATTTAAGTAACACATTTCTAATTGCTGAAGCTAAATTTGTAGCAATTCAGAAATTCAATTTTAAAAAGTTTCTTTCTTGACCACAAACGCATTAACACATAAATGTACCTTAAAACGACAAATCTTACCTCTTTTCAGCGTCTTCGCCTCTTTGCGTTTCAGAAAATATCTTCACCTAACACTACAAACAAGTGTTTACTAATGTCAAAACCTCAAAATCAAATATTTTGCTTAGTTTATAGAAAGTTAAGCTTACCTCTTTCCACCGTCTTCACATGTGCACCAGATTGATCCAGTTTTTTCCAGATTTGCAGATCACGTGGCTCAGTCATATACTTAAAATTTTATGTTATAATTACTTAGTTTTGATGCAATTTTAATACTAGTTGACGTGACTTATGTTTTTTCACTATATTTAGGCATACACTTAGGTTCACCTTGTAACTTGTATTCATGTTACAGACACTATATATGCTAAGTAGAGGTTGAAAAGTTAAAATTACTTTATTTGTGTTTAGTTTATTTATTTTTATAAGTAATGGTTATTCAGCCAACGAATCGTTTTTTAGGCAAGGCAAGTTTATTTGTATAGCACATTTCATACACAGAGGTCATTCAAAGTGCTTTACATAGAAATTAGAAAACAGTTTATAAAAGAGAAAAAGAAATATATGAAAAATAAGAAACACGATAAAATCATAACAAAAACAAATAACAATTAAAGAAAATAAATGATTTTAAAAATAGTTTAAAATATGTTAAAAAGAATAAAACAGGAGTAAAAGTGATTTGGATAAAAAGTACAGTCAGTGTGAAGCAGCACAGCGCTCATTCAGTAAATGCAGAGTTAAACAGATGTGTTTTTAATCTTGATTTAAAAGTTTCTACTGTTGAAGCACATCTGATCTCTTCTGGAAACTGATTCCAGCTATAGGTGGCATAATAACTAAATGCTGACGCACCTTGTTTTGAGTGAACCCTTGGTATCTCTAACTGACCTGATCCTAATGATCTGAGTAGTTGGCTTGGTTTATATTCAATTAGCATATCTGTAATGTATTTCGGTCCTAAGCCATGAAGTGATTTATAAACCAGTAACAATACTTTAAAATCTATTCTAAATGTAACTGGAAGCCAGTGTAAGTACCTGACTGGAGTGATGTGCTCAGATTTTTTGGTTCTGGTCAGAATTCTGGCAGCAGCGTTCTGTATGAGCTGCAGCTGTCTAATCGTCTTTTTGGGGATCCCAGTAAGGAGTCCATTGCAATAATCCACCCTGCTGGTGATGAAAGCATGAACAAGTTTCTCCAAGTCCTGTCTTGAGACAAAACATCTACTTTTTTTTTAAAGAGTGTGGGTAGCAGATTCTGACTGGTTGCATCAGAATGTAGGTCCTATAGTTTTAACATGGGTAGCAGATTCTCATAGTTTGTTATTACTTCTTTAGAATATAGATCCTATAGTTTTAACATGGGTAGTAGATCCTGATAGGTTGATTAAGCTTCGCATTAGTTCTGGCAGGCCACGTCATGCGTGCATAAGCTGTTAATCAACAGTCCACGGCGCGCACCAATCCGGTTACGTCATCCATATTACCCGACTATTTAAATTCCCATTCATTGAGCCGCTTTCTAGCTCGTTGCCGCTGCTGCGACTTAAACTATACCATGCCGGAAACCGTGTTCGTTGTACCAGTTTATGTCTTAAATCTCCACATATTTTCTCGCTGTCTCTAATTCTTTAATTATCCATTTATTCTTTGCAAAAAAAAAAAAAAACCACCATGCATGATCAATGGTTCTGTTGGGGGGGGGGGGGTCCTATTCTATTTAATGTGCTTGCAAAGCACATTCTTATTCTCTTGCATACTTATTATTCTGCATCTTCTTCCGGACACTTTTTCAGCACCTAACTTGTCCCGCAGCTTTTGTCCTAGACCCATAAATGAGGTGTCAAATCGACCGGCTCATTGAGAAGAGGTGTGCTATTTATTTTGTAAGCGATCAGAATTCCAGAATTCCCAGTATGGAAGTTCAAAGGGGTGTTTTTTCCCCATAGACTTGAATCGAGAATCTCTCTGTAGATGTGCTAACACCCAAAAGAGGGCAGCAGACACCAGTAAATCTGTCAGATCACACAACGTTGGAAGAAAAAGATCAAGGACGGAAGTACATTTTTCGGTCAGAAACGCGTTTTGGATTAAAAGGCTTACATATTCCAGTTCCTTATGTGGCGGGGAAATTTATACCCGAAATAGAGCATACAGGTTCGTTACCACTGAACGCAGGAGACGTGGATACAAATATCAAATACTTTTATTACACAATAATTAATAATAAAAACTGACCAAACAGAGACAAAAATAAAAAGACAGACAAGAAACTTTCTGGCGGAGGCTTACCAGTAGGGTAGCTAGCTGAACAGTGAGTATCCTAAGACACACCGCTCCCAAACACTCACACCACACCCATTCTAAGTGAGGGAAACGCAGAGATCAATGGCAAACAAACACTGAGAAACACCACCACCACAGGGCCAAGACAGCTAGCTTCCCTCACTGGGGCCTCCAGCTCCTGAAATAAACAAGAGAATAACAAAATTAGTTCAACTCACAAATCAACCCAACAACTTGCATTAGAATAAGTGCACCCGTAAAGGGGAACACAATGGACAATTTACTGGCCACCAGGATCAGGCAGAAGAATGTAAACACTAGGTTCGTGTCAAAAAGCTCAAACCTAGACATGCCATGGAGCAGCAAGGGATTAAACAAGAAGAGCACAACCAAGAGAAAAAAAAAATAAAGCAAACAATGCACATGAAGACAACAGTCTTCAAATTAAAGCACACTAAATACAAAAAAAAACAAGTTAACAAAAGGACAAAAACCTAAAGCTGAAAGGAGTCTTCAACACAGAAAACTCAATCAACATTAAACAAACACGCTGTTGGTGGCGATATAACAACCGGTGAAGTTGAGCAGGCACCGTTAACGGAACCTCTCGCTCAAGACGGCTCGAACTAGCCACACTTCACCTAAGCCACCAGCATGGAGCGTGACAAACAAAAACAGAAAGTAATCAAATATAAACAGTCACGGTCATAAAAATAGCACCAAAACAAAACAGTGCAGTCTTCACGTGGTCTAAGGAGCATTCGCCATGCAGTCCACAGCAACGATGTGCTTACGAGCAGATGCACTAAAATAAATAAGTTAATAAAATCAATCGTCAAAAACACCACCCCGATAATGCTCAAAAGGACTAAATGTACATACCCGGAAGTAGAGCGTGAAGCACACGGGTTCAGTTACTCACAGCTTTATCTGTAATCAACGAACTTCAAATATGCAGGTAATCCAGAGCACACACAACCTGGAGTGAAAGACAGCCTGTATCCAACAGCAACGTCGTACCAATCGGGACCATAACCTGGCTATAAAGAAATACACCTTAAATAGTGCACAGACGCTAGCAGCAACGTTAGCCATACAGCTGGATACATACCTCCCGCTAGCTGCACGCGCGCGCCCACACAATGATTGTATGATCATGCGTACCCAGGTGACAAACTACGCCTTAAATACACCCGGAGCAGCAGCCAATAGGCTGTCGCACCTGTCATTCAGGTGAAAACCGCGTTTAATAGGGCGGTACCTCGACTGCCCTAGTACACTTAGACTCTTGGGGATTTTTTTTACAAGCATTTGTTTTGGAAAATATTACCCCAGTGAAGAAAGGTAAGTGCCGCCTATTTCCGGTGACTATCAACTTGGATTAAATTAGTATGATGGCTATAAATCATATTATGCTTTGTGTGTGGGCTTAATAAAATCCCGAGAGTCTAAGCTTTCAAACAATATAACATTTAACCGTGTATTTAATGCTTAAACCTAGTGGTCGCGTGTCTTGGACAGCACGGCGGTCACATATGTTGTTTCTGCCATTTGTATAACTTTTTGTTGTTTTCAACTATCAGTGTAGTTTTTATAATTTTTTATTTCAGTTTAAACTAATGTCCTTTTAAGAACAGCAACGGCTCTTTTAAGAGCCACCCATTAATTAAAATTAAGCGCATTTTTTCTTTGTCTCCTCACATTACATAATTATTTTTTGACTTGATATGACACGTATATCACAAAGAATGATAAGAATGACTGTAATATAATGGCTTAGGTTCCTGGATGGCTTAGTGGATAGCGAATCCGTTTAGCATGCAGAGATTCTGGGTTCGAATCCACCTTGGACAGTTCTTATTTTCTAAAACTTTATAATAAAGGTTCATTAGTTGACATTAGTTACCACATTACTTAACATCAACTAATAATGAACTGCACTTCTACAGCATTTATTCATTTTGTTCATGTTAATTTCAACATTTACTAATACATTATTAACACCGTGTTAACATTACTTAATATACTGTGAACTAACATGAACAAAGAATAAACTATATTTTAACAAAGATTACTAAATACAATAATTTATTGCTCATGGTTAGTAAATGTTAGTTAATACATTACATTTGAACTAATGATCCTTATTGTAACATGATTATATTTTTTCCCAGTAAAATCACTGATTGATGCTTTAGTTCAAGATCTTCATGGTGCTTGTTTCAGGAAAAGATAAATGGATTTTCAGGTGTGCTCTTTTGTTGCAGGTGAGAAACTAGTTTGCAAATATAACCATAGTAACTGTGCAGCCATACCCTAGCAACCATGTGGTGCACCTTACGAACCATATTGCAATATAAAGAAGCCATATCTCAGTTACACAACATAAAACACTCAGCACGATGAGGGGAACTGACGTCACATGTAGCCCCGCCTCCAAAAAATTCATTTCCACCAGCAGATTCTGGGTCGTACCTGTGATATGGAGAAGCAGGAAGACACTGCGTTCATATATTAGAATTAATCATCTGTTTTCAGTAATCTAATGACTCTGTAGCATACAGACTATTATTTGGACACTTAAGCCATATTTGAATACCATCGTATGAATTTCACTGCATTACAAAACAACATGTCATTTGAAGAAAGAAACCACAAGCAAACATTCCAATCACAACATTTCCCAATAAACAGACTGAGCGATTTTTAAACACATATTTAAATAGTGGCTTTATTAAAGTCAGAGTTCTAGTGTTGTAGTGTTTAGTTTGCCCCCCTAAACATCTCGTTAAATTACCCTTTAAGTGTAACTTTAACATTGACATTAAAAGTTAAGAGATGTTACCTGTGTAGAAGTGAGGAGTCTACAGCTTTATCCTCCAGATGATGATCCATAGGCTCATGACTCTTCATGGAGCTACAACTGGGTGTTGGTGATTCTGATCTCTTTCCCTGGAGTTTACTGTACAACATTATGGATACTTCTTTAATTATTTATTTACAATCTTTACAGTTTTTAACTCACTTGATAACTGAATGTGGATTTTTACATACAATAAACAGAATGACTTTTTTATGCTCAATGGTGACTGTGGTAGCTTTTTTCACGAGTGGAGCATTAATTTAAGTTAATTTTATATTTACACACTAAACACACTGTAGCACAGAAACTAAGAGTCCAAACCCATTCCAATAGAACACTGCCCCTGTGCACAAAGGACCTGCAAACTGGATTCTGTACCCTTTCACTATAGTATCTAGACCCCATTGAGAGACACTTGGAAGGTAGCATAGGCCAGGCGAACCCCAGAGTGCCATAGACGACCTCTTAGGTCCTGTCTAGACTGATGGGGCTGGCCTTGGCTTGCTGACCGGACACCTTTCCTTATGATAGGGTGCCCGGTAAGCAACACAAGCCTTCCTCTCCTGTCTAAGAGCGCTAGACTGGGGCCAACTACAGATTATGCTACTGATTAAACTTTTTAAATGAAATAATTCCTTATGAAATATGATCATCTAATTGAGATCAGTTGCTTTGCTCGTTTCTGTTTGAAAACTATTAGCCAGAGAGAAATGCTTCAGAAAACTGAGTCGGGCCGACAAACAAAACAAACGTGTAGCCAATGAGCAGTATGAGTCT
This sequence comes from Tachysurus fulvidraco, assembly GCF_022655615.1. Lineage (NCBI taxonomy): Eukaryota > Metazoa > Chordata > Actinopteri > Siluriformes > Bagridae > Tachysurus > Tachysurus fulvidraco. The sequence goes on from NC_062519.1 coordinate 11,278,855, forward strand.
CCATCTTTAAACTTCAGAGGAAGATCCATAGACCCATCACTCTTCATGGAGATACAGCTGTGTGTTGGTGATTCTGATCTCTTTCTCTGGAGTTTACTGTACAACATTATACACAGTCCTTTAGTCATTTATATACACACTTTATTTTACTTACAGTATATTAAACGTTAAAGGTGAGGTCTCCGATTTTTGAGAAATGCTTCAGAAAACTTAGTCGGGCCAAATAATAAACAAAAATCAAAACAAACGTGTAGCCAATGAGCAGAAAGGGGCGTGTCTTGTCAATATGGGCGGAGAGAGTGTTCAGTGCGCATGTGTGACATTAGCATAAAGCGGTTTTAACGTTGACATGGAGGATAAAAACAAAGAAAGAAAGAAGAAAGACTTACGATAAGGCAAGAAGTAGGACGTGTTAATATAGGATCAGCTTTCCAGCGCTGGAGAGAACTGAAGGAGCAGGAAGTTATTGACTCGGAAACTCCGGCCTATGAATATGTGGCCGACTTTACTTAAGACGCCGAGGCGCTTTTTTCCTTCTCGATAGGTGAGTAACGTTGGTTTTGCTTTGCTACACAGAACTAATATATGCCTTTGTAGTTTACATGATTATGCTTGTGTGTCATTTTTGCTTGTTTTTTTATCCGCAATCGTATTGTTCTTCCCTTCAGCTATGATAAAGACACGTTTCTTTCTGTTAGTCGCCTGGGTTACGTATGTATGTGTGGGCGGAGCTATCGATATAGGGGTGGGACCCGTTTGGGTCATTAACAGTGAGGAGATGTTACCTGTGTAGAAGTGATGAGTCTCCATCTTTAAAGTTAAAAGGTAGAACCATAGAACAGTCACTCTTCATGGAGATACAGCTGTGTGTTGGTGATTCTGATCTCTTTCTCTTGGGTTTACTGTACAACATTAAACACAGTCCTTTAGTCATTTATATAAACTCTTTATTTTATTTACAGTATATTTCCCTTTAAGTGTGACTTTAGCAGTGACATTAACAGTGAGGAGATGTTACCTGTGTAGACGTGATGAGTCTCCATCTTTAAACCTCAGAGGAACCTCCATAGTCCGATCACCCGTCATGGAGATACAGCTGTGTGTTGGGGATTCTGATCTCTTTCTCTTGGGTTCACTGTACAACATTATACACAGTCCTTTAGTCATTTATATAAACTCTTTATTTTACTTACAGTGACACATGAAATGATAAAATTAACCTGGATATTGATTTTTGTATTTTATTCCTCTCGTGCAGTGTGTGTGTGTGTGTGTGTGTGTGTGTGTGTGTGTGTGTGTGTGTGTGTGTGTGTGTGGTCAATCTGTAAAAAGCAAACAATTCAGAATTACATTTTAACAGAAATACATTTTAGCCGCTAATTACAAACAGTGATCTACATAACAACATCACAGAAACTATCAATTCACTAATAACAACACTAATAACTCTCCACGCTGTGAATATATAGCTTTAAATTATTGTTTCGAACTGGAAATGTTATATAAGTTCTAACAAGGTTTTAAAATGACAACAACACGGCTTTTTCTCTCAGTGTTTTTTTTTCTAACTAACTGCAACCTTTTTTTTCTAAGCAAACATGTGTGTCTTTATCACGTGTCTATCATGAGCTTTAAACACAATGATCCCTTTCCCATAGATGTTATAACTCCTTGTATCAATGAAATAAACATATTAATGACCAAGAACTTCCTCAAACTAAATACAGATAAAACAGATCTGCTCTTAGTCGGCCCTCCTAAATGTACTTCATCTCTTAATATTGATAAAATTAATATCACTGGCTGTCATGTAAAACCCCCAACCACTATCAAAAACCTGGGCAAAGTGTTTGATTCTTCTGTCTTTCTCCTCTCACATCTCATCTCTCACCAAATCTGCCTTCTTTCATCTACGAAATATTGCCCGATTACGTCCATGTTTAAATATCAATGATGCCAAGACCCTTGTCCATGCTTTCATTACCTCCTGTCTAGATTACTGTAATGCACCTTTTTATGGTTTACCATCAACTTCTTTAAAGAAAGTCCAATATATCCCGAATTCAGCAGTAATAGTGTTAACACGTGCCCTGCGATGGGTTGGCACTCCGTCCAGGGTGTATCCCGCCTTGATACCCGATGACGCCTGGGATAGGCACAGGCTCCCCGTGACCCGTGGTAGTTCGGATAAGCGGTAGAAAATGAGTGAGTGAGTGAGTGAGTGAGATTGTTAACACACACAAATAAACCCTCCCACATAACCCCCATCTTATACAGTTTACATTGGCTCACAATTAGTTTCTGTATTCAATATAAAGTTCTCCTCACTACATTTAAAGCTCTCCATCGCTCCTGTCCACAATATATCACAGATCTCCTTCACACATATACCCCTGCCTGTGCACTTAGGTCCTCTGACTCTAATTTATTAGAGGTTCCTCAATATAGGCTGAAGTCTTTTGTTGGTAGATCCTTCTGTATTGCGGCTCCCAGCCTCTGGACTTCTCTCCCCAGAACAATCGAGACCTGGAGTCTTTACAGGATTTCAAAACTAATCTGAAAACTTATCTTTTCACTTCCTGTTATTCAAATTCTCAAGTCTCTATTGTGTCTCTATTTTTCTCTTCTGTATTGTCTACCGTTTGTTGCTCTAATGTACATGTTTGTTGATTGGGATGTTTTGATGTTGTGTTTCCTTTTCTATGGTGTATGTGTATGTTGTGTATACGTATAGTGATGTTTACTAAACCTCCTTAATTCTGTTTCATTGTATATCACATCATGTAAAGCGTCCTTGAGATTGTTGAAAGGTGCTTTATAAAATAAACTTATTATCATTATTATTATTATTATTATTATTATTATTATTATTATTTCATTTTACATTTTGATTGGGACTTTTTTACAAGGGCTTTCATTTTACAGCAATCATAGGGAAATAATGTTTATTACAATTATTAAGTTTATTACAAGCATAATAATGTTTATTATGCTTTTGTGTTACTCAATGAAAGAATCAATTAAAGTTCTACTTACAATTAAATCAGTCAAGACATAATTTTTAAAATTTGTATTGCCTTACATCAGGGGCAGTTCTAGGGTTTCATCTTTAGGGGTTTTATCTCTCAGTGAGAATTTAAAACAAGAAGAGTTTTATATTATATATTATATGACTACATAGTAAGCCAAAAGTTATGGTATTATTTAAAATGGCAAAAGTGGACACCAAAATTTTATGCATGATGTAATGATGCCGGTCTTGAATCAGATCAGTTCATGTATGTGTGTATTCTCTACAAACAGTCCAATGAATGACGTCATTAATAAACTAATATTCACAAGACAAAGACCAAATCAATAAATGTTATTTTTATTCAGTATTAAATGGATTGTTTGCATTAATATTTTGTTTGTGCTACAACTCTGGTAATAAGAATAGTGACATTTCACTGCTTTTGGTTGGCGGCTTTGTGGCTTTCCGCCGATTAACTATTGATGGCCGGTTCGTGAGCGAATCGTTCTTTTGAACCGGTTCTTTTTAGCGAAATGGATGAACCGGTTCACCAAATCGGACTGATTCGTTCTAAACAGTTTGCGTCTTGAGTCAGCGCTGTTCCACAAGTTACTAAAGTTACTCACTTTCAGTCATGCCTGACAGCCCCTCCGACTCTAAATAAACTAATATGCCGGAGTTATATGTAACTCCTGTACACTGAACTGAGACATGTTGTGCTGAGAGAACTGTGAGCACGAGCTGTTGATACTGCGCATGCGTGAATTACTGAACCGATACAGCGAATTATCAGTACACTGAACTGAGAACTGTTTCTTTCGGACGCGTCCGAGAACCGATGAACCGATACAGCGAATCATCAGTACACTGAACTGAGAACTGTTTCGGATGCGTCCGACATACTGTTGATGCTGCGCATGCGTGAACCTTCAGCGCAAATTATACATATTGGGATATGCATAGTAACTAGTCATAGGCTATAAACATTTTTATTAAAATAAAAATCAATATATGTCACTCAATATGTCAGTTAATTTTACTATTGACTGTAGTGCAGGTTAGTCTGTGTTTTTATATGCCGCAGTTTTGTAAGTTTATGAAGATTTGTTTATTAACTTTATATCTTTAAAACACGTAAAACATCCACGTTTGCACATAAATGCCTGTACTGGGTGTTTTAGTTGCAAAACTTAAATGTAAGAAACGTATTCAACTAAAATTATGATTACAAAGAACTTTTCGAATGTGTTAAATTGGAATTTGATCATTTGAATAACATCATTACTTCAGGAGGTAAAAGAACTGGTGAACTGGATTTTTGAAACTGGTTCATTAAATCGAACTGTCCGAAAGAACCGGTTCGCAGAAAAGAACCGAACTTCCGATCACTACGATTAACGTTATAGATAAACTCCTCCAGCTCTGCGTGCTCGAGCTTCTCCGTTCAAATAAAGCAGGGGTGTGAAACTCAAATACACAGTGGGCCAAAATTTAAAATTTAAACAAAGCAAAATAACTTGTTTGGTTCCATATTTAAAGGTTCCAAAGGCGGGCCAACGTTGAACAAATGAACCTTTAAATATGGAACCAAACAAGTTTTTCTTCATATTGAATATGGAACAAGCAACGCTTATATAACTTAATAGTGCAGACATGCAAAATCGAACCTCAAAATCTAAAAAAAACATATCAATGGCATATTAAATTAAATTTAAATAAAAATTGTATGCCTCTTTTCTATTTGCAGAAGAAAATGTTAATTATTGCCCAATTTGCAACACACTGATCTAATCTGATGTGCCTAAGCCAGATACCTGGTGTTATGAGAGCCATGAGGGCTCCCTCTGCTGGCCTGCAGAGGATTTGCTGCACTCGAGCATCAGGACTCCATTTCCCACTATTCACTGCACAGCACACCTGTTTCCTGTTGGTAATCACCCAGTCTATTTAAACTCACTCAGAATGCTTCCGTGTTGCGAGGTATTGTTAGCACTGTCTTAATACTGAGCGTTTATTCTGTTCTGTCTGTTTCCCTGTTTTTGACCTTGCTTGTTTTTCGTGTTTGTGAACGTTTGCTGCCTGCCCTGACCTACGCCTGGATTATTGACTTCTGCTCTTGGATTTCCTGTGATGTTGTTATTTGCCTGATGTGTGACCCTCGCCCGTCTTGGATTTTGCCTAATAAATCAGCATTTGGATCTAACCTGTTTCATGTCGTGACAGAATACCTCGCCTTACAAGATCCAGCGGTTTATTGCATCCACCCTGGTTTCATCACTGCATCAGCCATAAACCCAACAAACAAATCCAGCATTCCCAAGTCTTCCGGCACCTTCTCCAACCACTCATCTAAGGATTCAGCAGTGATCTTTCCTCGTTCCGATTGTTGTGTTCCCGTACCCCGACATGTACCGATACAGCGGCATACAAGTCTAAGTGTTACCCCCGTCCACTGAAGAAGAATGGTGGGACAGGTTGGACGACTTGATGTCTCTCCGCCAAGAAGGACGAGCGGTGAGTGGTTTTGCCTGTCTGACTTTATTGTTCTGGACATGTGCGACTGGTTTGAACCTCAGCAACGTGGAATTAAAGTTGTACTTAAATGACTGTTTGGATGAACCTTTGTCGCAAGCAGAAATGCAAAGCTTACAAATTTTGGACTTTTGGGGTTTTGTCAGCAATTTAGAAAGCCGAACCCGATGGAACTTGTGGGAAACCCCAGATGGAAAATCGGGTGACAAAATGGCCACCAACACGCCTGGCTCAGATCATAAAATGGCCGCTACTATGCCTGAACCCTTGTCTAGGAGGGCAATCAGAAGAGAACGCTTCGTGAGCCAGGCTGCCGGGTCTGCACCTACCCCTAAAATGGCTACCATTGTACCTGCCCCTGTTTTCAAGAGGGTTACTACCGTATCTGCACCAGCGGTAAAAAAAGCCACTGTCCTGACAACACCTGTCCCTCAGAGGGCCGTTACCATCCCGGCACCTGTTGTCAGGGTGGCTGCCATTCCTGCATCCCAACCACTTCACAAAATGGCTGCCACATCCCAACCACTACACAAAATGGCTACCTCACCTACCTCTCCTGTTCCTGCAAAGCCACAGCTACTAGTGTCTAGTCTACTGGACCCCCAGATGACGTCTGTACGGGTGACTAAGAGTCAAAATCCAGTTATGTCAAGTTTAATGATCCCCAGGGCTACAGAGGTACGTTCTCTCAGTTCCATGCCTTCTGTATTGGCTATGGCACCGCGGTATGCTTGCTGCTCTTCTGCTCCACCAGGCAGTTCCCAAATCCATGACTCGGAGCCATCTGACTCTCCTGAGCCATCCGAATCTGCTGTTGAGTCCTCTGAACCAATGGAATCATCGGAATCAGCTGATTCACCCAGACCCCCTGCCTCACCTGCCCCATCTGAACCATCAGGACCATCTGAACCATCTGAATCTGCTGAAACTGCCGAATCGGCTGAATCTACTGAAGCATCTGAACCTACTGAATCAATTGTGTTGCTTGAAGAAACGAGAGGGTTTTTATTGCAGGAGCAAGAACTTGCAGCAGCGGGTGTGGCTTTTGTTGTAGAAGCTAAGCCCTCGCGTCAATTTGGCAAACCAGATGTACTCCAGCTTGGAGAGGAAGCAGGGCTGGATCTATCTGTTGAGGAAGAGGAAGATTCTGGCAAGGTCAGTGTTGGTGGTCCCGTTGCGGAGGCACTACCAAGGCCTTATCACGGTTCGGGAATCAGCAGCGATAGTTTGTGTTTTCCGGTTGGTGGGCATGAGCTGAGCTTCTTCACTGAGGATGATGTGGAGCTTGTTGACACACTGACAATTAACTCTCTGGAACTGTCAACCATTCACCCACGGGATTGCTTCGGATCAACAGCAAGGACAGCGGTGACGCCTCCCAAGCGCTGTTCTCCACGTCAGACCTGGGCTCAGAGGTCATGGAGATCACTGAGGATCCTTTGGAGATTGAAGTAGTGGAGGTTAAAGGTCACCGGTCCGATCTGTGGTGGTTTGATAGCAATCACGGTTCTAACAAGTCCGTGCCAGTGACTTCTTTCAAGGAGGCCATGGTGAGGAATGCAAACATGTCTTGTATTGATGAAAAGACTTTGGAGTTGAGCTCTCCAAAATCTGGTCAAAACATTGCTGGTCATAAGCCATACCACATATCCCCTGAGGAGACTTGGGCCCCCAGTGACAGCAGCAGCTTAACGGCTAAGATGTGCTTGGGATCAGACAGTCAGCAAGGAGCATCAGAGTCTGGATGTCCAAAGAATATACAAGAGAGCAACTCCAGTTCTTCTAAGGAGAAACACTCAAGTTTCCCGTCTTTGAGCTGTTTCAAGGACATTATTCCTGATATATCCCCCACAGTGACCACCGACATCCACTCCATGCCTGCTGAAGTCAGCTCGCCACCGTCCTCTGAGGTTGAGGAGTCTCTATCAATGTCTGAGCAGGTGCTTCCTACGGCGAGTGAATCCACGAACGAGGACGAGACGTCCTACTCTAATGGACACTATGGAGATCCCGATTTTAAAGTAGACATGTCTTTACCTGTGAAGATGGCCAACTATGAACTCTCTGCCTGGCCTGAACCAACCAAGTCTCCTGTGTTATCTGTCTTTTGGTTTATTTCACTGGCTTTGCCAGCCCCTCTACCTCCTGTCCCTGTTTACAGGCCAGAGCACCACCCTGGCTGCCAACTCCATTCTGGTCTCTGGCTCCGCCTCCAGCATCACCCTGGTCTCTGGTCCCTGGCTCAACCTCCAGCACCACCCTGGTCTCTGGTCCTGCTCTGGTCTCTGGCTCAACCTCCAGCACCACCCTGGTCTCTGGTCCTGCTCTGGTCTCCGGCTCCGCCGGCGCCGCCCTGGCCTCCTGCTCGGCCGGCGCCGCCCTGGCCTCCTGCTCGGCTGGCGCCACCACTACACGAACTCGACCCGCCCTCCCACCCTGGTTGCGTCTTCGCTCCACCCTCCTGGACTGGGTTTTGTGGACTTGGGAGCGTCTGGAAGCCGCTCGTAGGGGGAGACTCAGTTATGAGAGCCATGAGGGCTCCCTCTGCTGGCCTGCAGAGGATTTGCTGTACTCGAGCATCAGGACCCCATTTCCCACTATTCACTGCACAGCACACCTGTTTCCTGTTGGTAATCACCCGGTCTATTTAAGCTCACTCAGAACTCTTTCGTGTTGCGAGGTACTGTTAGCACTGTCTTCATACTGAGCGTTTATTCTGTTCTGTTTGTTTCCCTGTTTTTGACCTTGCTTGTTTTTCGTGTTTGTGAACGTTTGCTGCCTGCCCTGACCTACGCCTGGATTATTGACTTCTGCTCTTGGATTTCCTGTGATGTTGTTATTTGCCTGATGTGTGACCCTCGCCCGTCTTGGATTTTGCCTAATAAATCAGCATTTGGATCTAACCTGTTTCATGTCGTGACACCTGGCATCTTCTCTTGGATGTTAGTTCATCAATGTCTGGGCTCAGGCTCTGAGCTGAGGAAACCCTCAGTATCGAACGAAGGTGTTCATCAGTCAGACGACTCCTGTGAGATGTTTTTGTCATCTTCATCAAGGAGAAAAGTTGCTCACACAGATAAGTGCTGCCGTACAGGGAGAGCAATTGAGCAGCTTGGGTGCGGAGCTGAGGCACTGTGTCAAGGATGAACTGTGGAAACTGTGTGGTGCCAACAGCATCATACTTTGACTTCAACGTGTCATTACACTGGAGTTCAATCAGCTCCATTTGGAGGTGGTTTGGTGCGTTTTCCACATCAACTGCGAAGGGATTACTAAGCAGTTGAAATCTACATTTCTGGACATCAAAGTCGGCAAATCGCTGGCTAAACTCAGGGCCGAGTACACTGAGTTTTTCAGCAAACTGTGCGCACACGGCAGTAGAGATCTGTGTTTTTATGGTTTGGCAGCAGAGAAAATGGTTAAGGTTTCCTTGCAGCATCTGTTTCTCCCACAGGCACAATTTAGATTTAAAAGCTCTCACTGCTGCGTACATGTATGTGATGATGCGGCTTAACCATCTCACCTCTGTGTGATATGGCACGTCTGCATATTCAGAACCACACTCGTTTAGAAAAGACTTAAACTGGCGGTGATTCAGACCTTTGACTCTTAAAAAATTAACAACTTGTGTTACTGTGGTCATAACGTGTTCCATCTTAAGGGCTTTACCACACAGTGATTCTTTATGTATGATGCAGTGATTCTTTATGTATGATGCAGTAATAATAATAATAATAATAATAATAATAATACATTTTATTTAAAGGCGCCTTTCTAACACTCAAGGTCACCGTACAAAAGAAGAAGAAAAACAACAAAAAATATAGTTATACAATACTTACATAGAAAAAAAAAATTGATAAACAGATAGCTCACCTGCACAATTCTCTTCCCGCATCTTTTCCCGAATCCTGCCCACTAGTCCATTCTTTTTACCTCTCATCGCTGGCGCACCATCTGTGGTTAATCCCACAAGTTTATCCCACGGCAGCTTCATTTCAGTTACACATTTGCAAACCTCCTCAAAGATTTCCTTCCCTGTGTTTGTGCCATGCATGGATTTAAATCCCAAAAGCTCCTTCGTAACACACAGATTTGAGTCCACTTTACGGATGAACACTGACAGCTGCACAGTCACAAATGTCTTGGTGCTCTCGTCCACTGCAAGGGAGAAACAAACGAAACCTTTTCCATCAGCTGGTCATAGAGATTGGTGGCAAGTTCACATGTGCGCTCAGCTACTTTGTTCCTGCACAGGCTTACGTTTGAAAAGGCTTGTTATTTCTCTGGGCACACAGTCACAAACTTTCATCATGCACTTTTTTTTACAAGCTCTCCCTCATTAAAAGGCCGGGCTGATTTTGCGATTTCTTCTGTCACAATATAACTAGCCTTTACAGCAGCCTCACATTGTGATGTGGCTTTTTTGAACACATTGTGTTGTGAAACCAAACTTCTTTTCATCTCCTCTGCTTTCTGGCTCCTTTGAGTCATGTCAGGTTCTTATACTAGTTCTGGTGTTTCGTTTCATAGTGTTGTCTAATGTTGTACTCCTTAGTTACAGACACGTTTGGCTCCAGAAACAAGACAAGACAGGTAGTATAAGGTCACGGTATATAGTCTGGGAGAGAGACACGGGGAGGCGGGGTGAGCGGGGGCTTTCCTGCCGAAACACGGATAGCTACCAAGTTGGCTTAGGGGATAGCGAATCTGTTTAGCATGCAGACATTCGGGGTTCGAATCCACCCTTGGGCACTTTTTTCTTTTTTCTAAAACTTTATAATAAAGGTTCATTAGTTGACATTAGTTACCACATTACTTAACATGAACTAATAATGAACTGCACTTCTACAGCATTTATTATGTTGGCTTTGTAGAAGCCAACATTCTGATTTCCGTTATAAGCTTATTATTATTATTATTATTATTATTAGACAAAAAACTATTTAAAAAAATGCGGCCTAGGGCGTTCGAGCCACATGCACCAAATTCGGATATGTCGTAGACCCTGGCCTGAAGTTTGTTGCTTCTATTTTTCTTAGCGATTGGAATTCCGGCATTCCCGGTTCGGAAGCTCAAAGTGGCCTTTTTTCCCATAGACTTCCATTATAAACTTCTGAGGTTTGTAATTCGGCAAGTTTTCGAGCGATTTACACCGAACTCTGACAGGTTCTTTAGGACCTTACTCCGGAGGAAGTTTTTATTTCGGACTTCCGACGGAATTTTCGGTTTTCTGGTAGTCGACGATCGAACATCCCATAGACTTGAATGGGGAATTCCGAAAATTCCTCTAAGCTCTCACACACACAGCGTGTTCAGAGCTCAGGCACGGCTTCTCTCTCTGTGATCCACGCAGTATAATAATAAGTAGAATCCCATAATGACTGCAGTATTGACATGAAATGTCCAAACCCTCAGTAGCCACTTTTTGCCAAAAGTATTGGCACCCCACTGGGTATCCTGGTGACGTCACTTGACAGCACATGACGTCACGTGTAGCCCCGCCCCCAAAACAAGCGAAATAAAAAAATTGCACAACATGGACATGTGATATATCAAATCACTCAGCACAATGAGGGGAACTGCCCCACGGGTATTCTAGTCACGTCACGTGACGTCACATGTAGCCCCGCCCCCAAAACAAGCAAAATTAAAAATTTGCACAACATAGACATGTGACATATCAAAATACTCAGCACAATAAGGGGAACTGCCCCACGGGTATTATAGTCTCGTCACATGACGTCACATGATGTCACATGTAGCCCCACCCCAAAAACAAGCAAAGTTTTAAATTTACACAACATGGACATGTGACATATCAAAACACTTAGCACAACGAGGGGAACTGCCCCACGCATATTCTGGTCACGTCACGTGACGTCACGTGTAGCCCCGCCCCCAAAACAAGCAAAATCAAAAATTTGCACAACATGGACATGTGACATATCAAAACACTCAGCACAATGAGGGGAATTGCCCCACGGGTATTCTGGTCACGTCGCGTCAATTCAAAATTAAAAATTTGCACAACAGGGACATGTGACATATCAAAACACTCAGCACAATGAGGGGAACTGCCCCACGGGTATTCTGGTCACGTCACGTGACGTCACGTGACGCCACGTGTAGCCCCGCCCCCAAAACAAGCGAAATCAAAAATTTGCACAACATGGACATGTGGCACATCAAAACACTCAGCACATTGAGGGGAACTGCCCCACGCGTATTCTAGTCACGTCACGTGACGTCACGTGTAGCCCCGCCCCCAAAACAAGCGAAATCAAAAATTTGCACAATATGGACATGTGACATATCAAAACACTCAGCACAATGAGGGGAACTTCCCCACGGGTATTCTAGTCACGTCACGTGACGTCACGTGATGTCACATGTAGCCCCGCCCCCAAAACAAGCAAAATTAAAAATTTGCACAACATGGACATGTGACATATCAAAACACTCAGCACAATGAGGGGAACTGCCCCACGGGTATTATGCTCACGTCACGTGACGTCACGGGATATCACGTGCAGCCTCGCCCCCAAAACAAGCAAAATAAAAAATTTGCACAACATGGACATGTGATATATCAAATCACTCAGCACAATGAGGGGAACTGCCCCACGGGTATTCTAGTCACGTCACGTGACGTCACGTGATGTCACATGTAGCCCCGCCCCCAAAACAAGCAAAGTTAAAAATTTGCACAACATGGACATGTGACATATCAAAATACTCAGCACAATAAGGGGAACTGCCCCATGGGTATTATGGTCTCGTCACGTGACGTCACGTGATGTCACATGTAGCCCCACCCCAAAAACAAGCAAAGTTTTAAATTTGTACAACATGGACATGTGACATATCAAAACACTTAGCACAACGAGGGGAACTGCCCCACGCATATTCTGGTCACGTCACGTGACGTCACGTGTAGCCCCGCCCCCAAAACAAGCAAAATCAAAAATTTGCAGAACATGGACATGTTACATATCAAAACACTCAGCACAATGAGGGGAATTGCCCAACGGGTATTCTGGTCACGTCGCGTCAATTAAAAATTAAAAATTTGCACAACAGGGACATGTGACATATCAAAACACTTAGCACAATGAGGGGAACTGCACCACGGGTATTCTGGTCATGTCACGTGACGTCACGTGACGCCACGTGTAGCCCCGCCCCCAAAACAAGCGAAATCAAAAATTTGCACAACATGGACATGTGACACATCAAAACACTCAGCACATTGAGAGGAACTGCCCCACGGGTATTCTAGTCACGTCACTTGACGTCACGTGTAGCCCCGCTCCCAAAACAAGCGAAATCAAAAATTTGCACAATATAGACATGTGACATATCAAAACACTCAGCACAATGAGGGGAACTGCCCCACGGGTATTCTAGTCACGTCACGTGACGTCACGTGATGTCACATGTAGCCCCGCCCCCAAAACAATCAAAATTAAAAATTTGCACAACATGGACATGTGACATATCAAAACACTCAGCACAATGAGGGGAACTGCCCCACGGGTATTATGCTCACGTCACGTGACGTCACGGGATATCACGTGCAGCCCCGCCCCCAAAACAAGCAAAATAAAAAATTTGCACAACATGGACATGTGACATATCAAAACACCCAGCACAATGAGGGGAACTGCCCCACGGGTATTCTGGTCACGTCACGTGACGTCACGTGAGGTCACGTGTAGCCCTGCCCCAAAAACAAGTAAAATTAAAAATTTGCACAACATGGACATGTGACATATCAAAATACTCAGCACAATGAGGGGAACTGCCCCACGGGTATTATGGTCTCGTCACGTGACGTCACGTGATTTCACATGTAGCCCCACCCCAAAAACAAGTAAAGTTTTAAATTTGTACAACATGGACGTGTGACATATCAAAACACTTAGCACAACGAGGGGAACTGCCCCACGCATATTCTGGTCACATCACGTGACGTCACGTGTAGCCCCGCCCCCAAAACAACAAAATAAAAAATTTACACAACAGGGACATGTGACATATCAAAACACTTAGCACAATGAGGGGAACTGCCCCACGGGTATTCTGGTCACGTCACGTGACGTCACGTGACGCCACGTGTAGCCCCGCCCCCAAAACAAGCGAAATCAAAAATTTGCACAACATGGACATGTGACATATCAAAACACTTAGCACAACGAGGAGAACTGCCCCACGCATATTCTGGTCACGTCACGTGACGTCACGTGTAGCCCCGCCCCCAAAACAAGCAAAATCAAAAATTTGCAGAACATGGACATGTGACATATCAAAACACTCAGCACAATGAGGGGAATTGCCCCACGGGTATTCTGGTCACGTCACGTCAATTAAAAATTAAAAATTTGCACAACAGGGACATGTGACATATCAAAACACTCAGCACAATGAGGGCAACTGCCCCACGGGTATTCTGGTCACGTCACGTGACGTCACGTGTAGCCCCGCCCCCAAAACAAGCGAAATCAAAAATTTGCACAACATGGACATGTGACACATCAAAACACTCAGCACATTGAGGGGAACTGCCCCACGGGTATTCTAGTCACGTCACTTGACGTCACGTGTAGCCCCGCTCCCAAAACAAGCGAAATCAAAAATTTGCACAATATAGACATGTGACATATCAAAACACTCAGCACAATGAGGGGAACTGCCCCACGGGTATTCTAGTCACGTCACGTGACGTCACGTGATGTCACATGTAGCCTCGCCCCCAAAACAAGCAAAATTAAAAATTTGCACAACATGGACATGTGACATATCAAAACACTCAGCACAATGAGGGGAACTGCCCCACGGGTATTATGCTCACGTCACGTGACGTCACGGGATATCACGTGCAGCCTCGCCCCCAAAACAAGCAAAATAAAAAATTTGCACAACATGGACATGTGATATATCAAATCACTCAGCACAATGAGGGGAACTGCCCCACGGGTATTCTAGTCACGTCACGTGACGTCACGTGATGTCACATGTAGCCCCGCCCCCAAAACAAGCAAAGTTAAAAATTTGCACAACATGGACATGTGACATATCAAAATACTCAGCACAATAAGGGGAACTGCCCCATGGGTATTATGGTCTCGTCACGTGACGTCACGTGATGTCACATGTAGCCCCACCCCAAAAACAAGCAAAGTTTTAAATTTGTACAACATGGACATGTGACATATCAAAACACTTAGCACAACGAGGGGAACTGCCCCACGCATATTCTGGTCACGTCACGTGACGTCACGTGTAGCCCCGCCCCCAAAACAAGCAAAATCAAAAATTTGCAGAACATGGACATGTTACATATCAAAACACTCAGCACAATGAGGGGAATTGCCCAACGGGTATTCTGGTCACGTCGCGTCAATTAAAAATTAAAAATTTGCACAACAGGGACATGTGACATATCAAAACACTCAGCACAATGAGGGGAACTGCACCACGGGTATTCTGGTCATGTCACGTGACGTCACGTGACGCCACGTGTAGCCCCGCCCCCAAAACAAGCGAAATCAAAAATTTGCACAACATGGACATGTGACACATCAAAACACTCAGCACATTGAGAGGAACTGCCCCACGGGTATTCTAGTCACGTCACTTGACGTCACGTGTAGCCCCGCTCCCAAAACAAGCGAAATCAAAAATTTGCACAATATAGACATGTGACATATCAAAACACTCAGCACAATGAGGGGAACTGCCCCACGG
This sequence comes from Tachysurus fulvidraco, assembly GCF_022655615.1. NCBI lineage: Eukaryota > Metazoa > Chordata > Actinopteri > Siluriformes > Bagridae > Tachysurus > Tachysurus fulvidraco. The sequence goes on from NC_062519.1 coordinate 11,294,150, forward strand.
GTATTCTAGTCACGTCACGTGACGTCACGTGATGTCACATGTAGCCCCGCCCCCAAAACAATCAAAATTAAAAATTTGCACAACATGGACATGTGACATATCAAAACACTCAGCACAATGAGGGGAACTGCCCCACGGGTATTATGCTCACGTCACGTGACGTCACGGGATATCACGTGCAGCCCCGCCCCCAAAACAAGCAAAATAAAAAATTTGCACAACATGGACATGTGATATATCAAATCACTCAGCACAATGAGGGGAACTGCCCCACGGGTATTCTAGTCACGTCACGTGACGTCACGTGATGTCACATGTAGCCCCGCCCCCAAAACAAGCAAAATAAAAAATTTGCACAACATGGACATGTGATATATCAAATCACTCAGCACAATAAGGGGAACTGCCCCACGGGTATTCTAGTCACGTCACGTGACGTCACGTGAGGTCACGTGTAGCCCTGCCCCAAAAACAAGTAAAATTAAAAATTTGCACAACATGGACATGTGACATATCAAAATACTCAGCACAATGAGGGGAACTGCCCCACGGGTATTATGGTCTCGTCACGTGACGTCACGTGATTTCACATGTAGCCCCACCCCAAAAACAAGTAAAGTTTTAAATTTGTACAACATGGACGTGTGACATATCAAAACACTTAGCACAACGAGGGGAACTGCCCCACGCATATTCTGGTCACATCACGTGACGTCACGTGTAGCCCCGCCCCCAAAACAACAAAATAAAAAATTTGCAGAACATGGACATGTTACATATCAAAACACTCAGCACAATGAGGGGAATTGCCCCACGGGTATTCTGGTCATGTCACGTGACGTCACGTGACGCCACGTGTAGCCCTGCCCCCAAAACAAGCGAAATCAAAAATTTGCACAACATGGACATGTGACATATCAAAACACTTAGCACAACGAGGAGAACTGCCCCACGCATATTCTGGTCACGTCACGTGACGTCACGTGTAGCCCCGCCCCCAAAACAAGCAAAATCAAAAATTTGCAGAACATGGACATGTGACATATCAAAACACTCAGCACAATGAGGGGAATTGCCCCACGGGTATTCTGGTCACGTCACGTCAATTAAAAATTAAAAATTTGCACAACAGGGACATGTGACATATCAAAACACTCAGCACAATGAGGGCAACTGCCCCACGGGTATTCTGGTCACGTCACGTGACGTCACGTGTAGCCCCGCCCCCAAAACAAGCGAAATCAAAAATTTGCACAACATGGACATGTGACACATCAAAACACTCAGCACATTGAGGGGAACTGCCCCACGGGTATTCTAGTCACGTCACTTGACGTCACGTGTAGCCCCGCTCCCAAAACAAGCGAAATCAAAAATTTGCACAATATAGACATGTGACATATCAAAACACTCAGCACAATGAGGGGAACTGCCCCACGGGTATTCTAGTCACGTCACGTGACGTCACGTGATGTCACATGTAGCCCTGCCCCAAAAACAAGCAAAATTAAAAATTTGCACAACATGGACATGTGACATATCAAAACACTCAGCACATTGAGGGGAACTGCCCCACGGGTATTCTGGTCACGTCACGTGACATCACGGGATATCACGTGCAGCCCTGCCCCAAAAACAAGCAAAATTAAAAATTTGCACAACATGGATATGTGACATATCAAAACACTCAGCACAATGAGGGGAACTACCTCACGGGTATTCGGATCATGTCACATGCTCATGTCCGCTCACCTCCAAAAGTATTGGCACTCTAGCGGGTCAGTAGCTTTCACAATCTGTCTGTCAACTCGCCTCCAAAATGCACCGGGTATTCTGGTCACGTCACGTGACGTCACGTGTAGCCCCGCCCCAAAATAAGCGAAATCAAAAATTTGCACAACATGGACATGTGACATATCAAAACACTCAGCACAATGAGGGGAACTGCCCCACGGGTATTCTGGTCACGTCACGTGACTTCACATGTAGCCCCGCCCCCAAAACAAAGGAAATCAAAAATTTGCACAACATGGACTTGTGACATATCAAAACACTCAGCACAATGAGGGTAACTACCCCACGGGTATTTTGGTCACGTCACGTGACGTCACGTTACGTCACATGTAGCCCCGCCCCAAAAACAAGCAAAATTAAAAATTTGCACAAAATGGACATGTGACATATCAAAACACTCAGCACAATGAGGGGAACTGCCCCACGGGTATTCTGGTCACGTCACGTGACGTCACGTGAGGTCATGTGTAGCCCTGCCACAAAAACAAGCAAAATTAAAAATTTGCACAACATGGACATGTGACATATCAAAACACTCAGCACAATGAGGGGAACTACCTCACGGGTATTCGGATCACGTCACATGCTCATGTCCGCTCACCTCCAAAAGTATTGGCACTCTAGTGGTCCAGTAGCTTTCACAATCTTTCTGTCCACTCGCCTCCAAAATGCACCGGCATTTGCGAATACTTGCACCGTCAAAGCCAACATCAAAGTTTGTCGCGACGAACTTTACAAATCTAGTTATTATTTCTATTCTTAGACAAAAATTTATTTAAAAAAATGCGGCCTAGGGCGTTCGAGCCACATGCACCAAATTCGGATATGTTGTAGACCCTGGTCTGAAGTTTGTTGCTTCTATTTTTCTAAGCGATCGGAATTCCGGCATTCCCGGTTCGGAAGCTCAAAGTGGCCTTTTTTCCCATAGACTTCCATTAAAAACTTTTGAGGTTTATAACTCGGCAAGTTTTCGAGCGATTTACACCGAGCTCGGACAGTTTCTTTAGGACCTTACTCCGGAGGAAGTTTTTATTTCGGACTTCCGACGGAATTTTCGGTTTTCTGGTAGTCGACGATCGAACATCCCATAGACTTGAATGGGGAATTCCGAAAATTCCTCTAAGCTCTCACACACACAGCGTGTTCAGAGCTCAGGCACGGCTTCTCTCTCTGTGATCCACGCAGTATAATAATAAGTAGAATCCCATAATGACTGCAGTATTGACATGAAGAGTCCAAACCCTCAGTAGCCACTTTTTGCCAAAAGTATTGGCACCCCACTGGGTATTCTGGTGACGTCACTTGACAGCACATGACGTCACGTGTAGCCCCGCCCCCAAAACAAGCGAAGAAAAAATTTGCACAACATGGACATGTGATATATCAAATCACTCAGCACAATGAGGGGAACTGCCCCACGGGTATTCTAGTCACGTCACGTGACGTCACGTGATGTCACATGTAGCCCCGCCCCCAAAACAAGCAAAATTAAAAATTTGCACAACATGGACATGTGACATATCAAAATACTCAGCACAATAAGGGGAACTGCCCCACGGGTATTCTGGTCTCGTCACGTGACGTCACGTGATGTCACATGTAGCCCCACCCCAAAAACAATCAAAGTTTTAAATTTGTACAACATGGACATGTGACATATCAAAACACTTAGCACAACAAGGAGAACTGCCCCACGCATATTCTGGTCACGTCACGAGACGTCACGTGTAGCCCCGCCCCCAAAACAAGCAAAATCAAAAATTTGCAGAACATGGACATGTGACATATCAAAACACTCAGCACAATGAGGGGAATTGCCCCACGGGTATTCTGGTCACGTCACGTCAATTAAAAATTAAAAATTTGCACAACAGGGACATGTGACATGTCAAAACACTCAGCACAATGAGGGGAACTGCCCCACGGGTATTCTAGTCACGTCACGTGACGTCACGTGTAGCCCCGCCCCCAAAACAAGCGAAATCAAAAATTTGCACAATATGTCACATGTAGCCCCGCCCCCAAAACAAGCAAAATTAAAAATTTGCACAACATGGACATGTGACATATCAAAATACTCAGCACAATAAGGGGAATTGCCCCACGGGTATTATGGTCTCGTCACGTGACGTCACGTGATGTCACATGTAGCCCCACCCCAAAAACAAGCAAAGTTTTAAATTTGTACAACATGGACATGTGACATATCAAAACACTTAGCACAACGAGGAGAACTGCCCCACGCATATTCTGGTCACGTCACGTGACGTCACGTGTAGCCCCGCCCCCAAAACAAGCAAAATCAAAAATTTACAGAACATGGACATGTGACATATCAAAACACTCAGCACAATGAGCGGAATTGCCCCACGGGTATTATGCTCACGTCACGTGACGTCACGGGATATCACGTGCAGCCCTGCCCCAAAAACAAGCAATATCACGTGCAGCCCTGCCCCAAAAACAAGCAAAATTAAAAATTAGCACAACATGGATATGTGACATATCAAAACACTCAGCACAATGAGGGGAACTACCTCACGGGTATTCGGATCATGTCACATGCTCATGTCCGCTCACCTCCAAAAGTATTGGCACTCTAGCGGGTCAGTAGCTTTCACAATCTGTCTGTCCACTCGCCTCCAAAATGCACCGGGTATTCTGGTCACGTCACGTGACTTCACGTGTAGCCCCGCCCCAAAACAAGCGAAATCAAAAATTTGCACAACATGGACATGTGACATATCAAAACACTCAGCACAATGAGGGGAACTGCCCCACGGGTATTCTGGTCACGTCACGTGAGGTCACGTGTAGCCCTGCCACAAAAACAAGCAAAATTAAAAATTTGCACAACATGGACATGTGACATATCAAAACACTCAGCACAATGAGGGGAACTACCTCACGGGTATTCGGATCATGTCACATGCTCATGTCCGCTCACCTCCAAAAGTATGGCACTCTAGTGGTCCAGTAGCTTTCACAATCTTTCTGTCCACTCGCCTCCAAAATGCACCGGCCTTTGCGAATACTTGCACCGTCAAAGCCAACATCAAAGTTTGTCGCGACGAACTTTACAAATCTAGTTATTATTTCTATTCTTAGACAAAAATTTATTTAAAAAAATGCGGCCTAGGGCGTTCGAGCCACATGCACCAAATTCGGATATGTTGTAGACCCTGGTCTGAAGTTTGTTGCTTCTATTTTTCTAAGCGCTCGGAATTCCGGCATTCCCGGTTCGGAAGCTCAAAGTGGCCTTTTTTCCCATAGACTTCCATTATAAACTTTTGAGGTTTATAACTCGGCAAGTTTTCGAGCGATTTACACCGAGCTCGGACAGTTTCTTTAGGACCTTACTCCGGAGGAAGTTTTTATTTCGGACTTCCGACGGAAATTTCGGTTTTCTGGTAGTCGACGATCGAACATCCCATAGACTTGAATGGGGAATTCCGAAAATTCCTCTAAGCTCTCACACACACAGCGTGTTCAGAGCTCAGGCACGGCTTCTCTCTCTGTGATCCACGCAGTATAATAATAAGTAGAATCCCATAATGACTGCAGTATTGACATGAAATGTCCAAACCCTCAGTAGCCACTTTTTGCCAAAAATATTGGCACCCCAATGGGTATTCTGGTGACGTCACTTGACAGCACATGACGTCACGTGTAGCCCCGCCCCCAAAACAAGCGAAATAAAAAATTTGCACAACATGGACATGTGATATATCAAATCACTCAGCACAATGAGGGGAACTGCCCCACGGGTATTCTAGTCACGTCACGTGACGTCACATGTAGCCCCGCCCCCAAAACAAGCAAAATTAAAAATTTGCACAACATGGACATGTGACATATCAAAATACTCAGCACAATAAGGGGAACTGCCCCACGGGTATTCTGGTCTCGTCACGTGATGTCACGTGATGTCACATGTAGCCCCACCCCAAAAACAAGCAAAGTTTTAAATTTGTACAACATGGACATGTGACATATCAAAACACTTAGCACAACGAGGAGAACTGCCCCACGCATATTCTGGTCACGTCACGTGACGTCACGTGTAGCCCCGCCCCCAAAACAAGCAAAATCAAAAATTTACAGAACATGGACATGTGACATATCAAAACACTCAGCACAATGAGGGGAATTGCCCCACGGGTATTATGCTCACGTCACGTGACGTCACGGGATATCACGTGCAGCCCTGCCCCAAAAACAAGCAAAATTAAAAATTTGCACAACAAGGACATGTGACATATCAAAACACTCAGCACATTGAGGGGAACTGCCCCACGGGTATTCTGGTCACGTCACGTGACATCACGGGATATCACGTGCAGCCCTGCCCCAAAAACAAGCAAAATTAAAAATTAGCACAACATGGATATGTGACATATCAAAACACTCAGCACAATGAAGGGAACTACCTCACGGGTATTCGGATCACGTCACATGCTCATGTCCGCTCACCTACAAAAGTATTGGCACTCTAGCGGGTCAGTAGCTTTCACAATCTTTCTGTCCACACGCCTCCAAAATGCACCGGGTATTCTGGTCACGTCACGTGACGTCACGTGTAGCCCCGCCCCAAAACAAGCGAGATCAAAAATTTGCACAACATGGACATGTGACATATCAAAACACTCAGCACAATGAGGGGAACTGCCCCACGGGTATTCTAGTCACGTCACGTGACGTCACGTGATGTCACATGTAGCCCCGCCCCCAAAACAAGCAAAATTAAAAATTTGCACAACATGGACATGTGACATATCAAAACACTCAGCACAATGAGGGGAACTGCCCCACGGGTATTATGCTCACGTCACGTGACGTCACGGGATATCACGTGCAGCCCTGCCCCAAAAACAAGCAAAATTAAAAATTTGCACAACATGGACATGTGACATATCAAAACACTCAGCACATTGAGGGGAACTGCCCCAAGGGTATTCTGGTCAAGTCACGTGACGTCACGGGATATCACGTGCAGCCCTGCCCCAAAAACAAGCAAAATTAAAAAGTTTTCACAACATGGACATGTGACATATCAAAACACTCAGCACATTGAGGGGAACTGCCCCACGGGAATTCTGGTGACGTCATGTGACTTCACGTGTATCCCCGCCCCCAAAACAAAGGAAATCAAAAATTTGCACAACATGGACATGTGACATATCAAAACAGTCAGCACAATGAGGGGAACTGCCCCACGGGAATTCTGGTCTCGTCACGTGAGGTCACGTGTAGCCCCGCCCCCAAAACAAGCGAAATTAAAAATTTGCACAACATGGACATGTGACATATCAAAACACTCAGCACAATGCGGGGAACTGCCCCAGGGGTATCCGTGTCACGTCACATGACGTCACGTGTAGCCCCGCCCCCAAAACAAGCAAAATCAAAAATTTGAACAACATGGACATGTGACATATCAAAACACTCAGCACAATGAGGGTAACTACCCCACGGGTATTCTGGTCACGTCACGTGACGTCACGTCACGTCACATGTAGCCCCGCCCCAAAAACAAGCAAAATTAAAAATTTGCACAAAATGGACATGTGACATATCAAAACACTCAGCACAATGAGGGGAACTGCCCCACGGGTATTCTGGTCACGTCACGTGACGTCACGTGAGGTCACGTGTAGCCCTGCCCCAAAAACAAGTAAAATTAAAAATTTGCACAACATGGACATGTGACATATCAAAACACTCAGCACAATGAGGGGAACTACCTCACGGGTATTCGGATCACGTCACATGCTCATGTCCGCTCACCTCCAAAAGTATTGGCACTCTAGTGGTCCAGTAGCTTTCACAATCTTTCTGTCCACTCGCCTCCAAAATGCACCGGCCTTTGCGAATACTTGCACCGTCAAAGCCAACATCAAAGTTTGTCGCGACGAACTTTACAAATCTAGTTATTATTTCTATTCTTAGACAAAAATTTATTAAAAAAAATGCGGCCTAGGGCGTTCGAGCCACATGCACCAAATTCGGATATGTTGTAGACCCTGGTCTGAAGTTTGTTGCTTCTATTTTTCTAAGCGATCGGAATTCCGGCATTCCCGGTTCGGAAGCTCAAAGTGGCCTTTTTCCCCTTAGACTTCCATTATAAACTTTTGAGGTTTATAACTCGGCAAGTTTTCGAGCGATTTACACCGAGCTCGGACAGTTTCTTTAGGACCTTACTCCGGAGGAAGTTTTTATTTCGGACTTCCGACGGAAATTTCGGTTTTCTGGTAGTCGACGATCGAACATCCCATAGACTTGAATGGGGAATTCCGAAAATTCCTCTAAGCTCTCACACACACAGCGTGTTCAGAGCTCAGGCACGGCTTCTCTCTCTGTGATCCACGCAGTATAATAATAAGTAGAATCCCATAATGACTGCAGTATTGACATGAAATGTCCAAACCCTCAGTAGCCACTTTTTGCCAAAAGTATTGGCACCCCACTGGGTATTCTGGTGACGTCACTTGACAGCACATGACGTCACGTGTAGCCCCGCCCCCAAAACAAGCGAAATAAAAAATTTGCACAACATGGACATGTGATATATCAAATCACTCAGCACAATGAGGGGAACTGCCCCACGGGTATTCTGGTCACGTCACGTGACGTCACATGTAGCCCCACCCCAAAAACAAGCAAAGTTTTAAATTTGCACAACAATGTCCAATGTGACATATCAAAACACTTAGCACAACGAGGGGAACTGCCCCACGCATATTCTGGTCACGACACGTGACGTCACGTGTAGCCCCGCCCGCAAAACAAGCAAAATCAAAAATTTGCAGAACATGGACATGTGACATATCAAAACACTCAGCACAAAGAGGGGAATTGCCCCACGGGTATTCTGGTCACGTCGCGTCAATTCAAAATTAAAAATTTGCACAACAGGGACATGTGACATATCAAAACACTCAGCACAATGAGGGGAACTGCCCCACGGGTATTCTGGTCACGTCACGTGACGTCACGTGACGCCACGTGTAGCCCCGCCCCCAAAACAAGCGAAATCAAAAATTTGCACAACATGGACATGTGACATATCAAAATACTCAGCACAATGAGGGGAACTGCCCCACGGGTATTATGGTCTCGTAACGTAACGTCACGTGATGTCACATGTAGCCCCGCCCCCAAAACAAGCAAAGTTTTAAATTTGTACAACATGGACATGTGACATATCAAAACACTTAGCACAACGAGGGGAACTGCCCCACGCAAATTCTGGTAGCGTCACGTGACGTCACGTGTAGCCCCGCCCCCAAAACAAGCAAAATCAAAAATTTGAACAACATGGACATGTGACATATCAAAACACTCAGCACAATGAGGGTAACTACCCCACGGGTATTCTGGTCACGTCACGTGACGTCACGTCACGTCACATGTAGCCCCGCCCCAAAAACAAGCAAAATTAAAAATTTGCACAAAATGGTCTTGTGACATATCAAAACACTCAGCACAATGAGGGGAACTGCCCCACGCGTATTCTAGTCACGTCACGTGACGTCACGTGTAGCCCCGCCCCCAAAACAAGCGAAATCAAAAATTTGCACAATATGGACATGTGACATATCAAAACACTCAGCACAATGAGGGGAACTGCCCCACGGGTATTATGCTCACGTCACGTGACGTCACGGGATATCACGTGCAGCCCTGCCCCAAAAACAAGCAAAATTAAAAATTTGCACAACATGGACATGTGACATATCAAAACACTCAGCACATTGAGGGGAACTGCCCCACGGGAATTCTGGTGACGTCACGTGACTTCACGTGTAGCCCCGCCCCCAAAACAAAGCAAATCAAAAATTTGCACAAAATGGACATGTGACATATCAAAACACTCAGCACAATGAGGGGAACTGCCCCACGGGAATTCTGGTCTCGTCACGTGAGGTCACGTGTAGCCCCGCCCCCAAAATAAGCGAAATTAAAAATTTGCACAACATGGACATGTGACATATCAAAACACTCAGCACAATGCGGGGAACTGCCCCAGGGGTATCCGTGTCACGTCACATGACGTCACGTGTAGCCCCGCCCCCAAAACAAGCAAAATCAAAAATTTGAACAACATAGACATGTGACATATCAAAACACTCAGCACAATGAGGGTAACTACCCCACGGGTATTCTGGTCACGTCACGTGACGTCACGTCAAGTCACGTGTAGCCCCGTCCCAAAAACAAGCAAAATTAAAAATTTGCACAAAATGGACATGTGACATATCAAAACACCCAGCACAATGAGGGGAACTGCCCCACGGGTATTCTGGTCACGTCACGTGACGTCACGTGAGGTCACGTGTAGCCCTGCCCCAAAAACAAGTAAAATTAAAAATTTGCACAACATGGACATGTGACATATCAAAACACTCAGCACAATGAGGGGATCTACCTCACGGGTATTCGGATCACGTCACATGCTCATGTCCGCTCACCTCCAAAAGTATTGGCACTCTAGTGGTCCAGTAGCTTTCACAATCTTTCTGTCCACTCGCCTCCAAAATGCACCGGCCTTTGAAAATACTTGCACTGTCAAAGCCAACATCAAAGTTTGTCGCGACGAACTTTACAAATCTAGTTATTATTTCTATTCTTAGACAAAAATTTATTAAAAAAAATGCGGCCTAGGGCGTTCGAGCCACATGCACCAAATTCGGATATGTTGTAGACCCTGGTCTGAAGTTTGTTGCTTCTATTTTTCTAAGCGATCGGAATTCCGGCATTCCCGGTTCGGAAGCTCAAAGTGGCCTTTTTCCCCTTAGACTTCCATTATAAACTTTTGAGGTTTATAACTCGGCAAGTTTTCGAGCGATTTACACCGAGCTCGGACAGTTTCTTTAGGACCTTACTCCGGAGGAAGTTTTTATTTCGGACTTCCGACGGAAATTTCGGTTTTCTGGTAGTCGACGATCGAACATCCCATAGACTTGAATGGGGAATTCCGAAAATTCCTCTAAGCTCTCACACACACAGCGTGTTCAGAGCTCAGGCACGGCTTCTCTCTCTGTGATCCACGCAGTATAATAATAAGTAGAATCCCATAATGACTGCAGTATTGACATGAAATGTCCAAACCCTCAGTAGCCACTTTTTGCCAAAAGTATTGGCACCCCACTGGGTATTCTGGTGACGTCACTTGACAGCACATGACGTCACGTGTAGCCCCGCCCCCAAAACAAGCGAAATAAAAAATTTGCACAACATGGACATGTGATATATCAAATAACTCAGCACAATGAGGGTAACTGCCCCACGGGTATTATGGTCACGTCACGTGACGTCACGTGATGTCACATGTAGCCCCACCCCAAAAACAAGCAAAGTTTTAAATTTGCACAACAATGTCCAATGTGACATATCAAAACACTTAGCACAACGAGGGGAACTGCCCCACGCATATTCTGGTCACGACACGTGACGTCACGTGTAGCCCCGCCCCCAAAACAAGCAAAATCAAAAATTTGCAGAACATGGACATGTGACATATCAAAACACTCAGCACAAAGAGGGGAATTGCCCCACGGGTATTCTGGTCACGTCGCGTCAATTCAAAATTAAAAATTTGCACAACAGGGACATGTGACATATCAAAACACTCAGCACAATGAGGGGAACTGCCCCACGGGTATTCTGGTCACGTCACGTGACGTCACGTGACGCCACGTGTAGCCCCGCCCCCAAAACAAGCGAAATCAAAAATTTGCACAACATGGACATGTGACATATCAAAATACTCAGCACAATGAGGGGAACTGCCCCACGGGTATTATGGTCTCGTAACGTAACGTCACGTGATGTCACATGTAGCCCCACCCCAAAAACAAGCAAAGTTTTAAATTTGTACAACATGGACATGTGACATATCAAAACACTTAGCACAACGAGGGGAACTGCCCCACGCATATTCTGGTAGCGTCACGTGACGTCACGTGTAGCCCCGCCCCCAAAACAAGCAAAATCAAAAATTTGAACAACATGGACATATCAAAACACTCAGCACAATGAGGGTAACTACCCCACGGGTATTCTGGTCACGTCACGTGACGTCACGTCACGTCATATGTAGCCCCGCCCCAAAAACAAGCAAAATTAAAAATTTGCACAAAATGGTCTTGTGACATATCAAAACACTCAGCACAATGAGGGGAACTGCCCCACGCGTATTCTAGTCACGTCACGTGACGTCACGTGTAGCCCCGCCCCCAAAACAAGCGAAATCAAAAATTTGCACAATATGGACATGTGACATATCAAAACACTCAGCACAATGAGGGGAACTGCCCCACGGGTATTATGCTCACGTCACGTGACGTCACGGGATATCACGTGCAGCCCTGCCCCAAAAACAAGCAAAATTAAAAATTTGCACAACATGGACATGTGACATATCAAAACACTCAGCACATTGAGGGGAACTGCCCCACGGGAATTCTGGTGACGTCACGTGACTTCACGTGTAGCCCCGCCCCCAAAACAAAGCAAATCAAAAATTTGCACAACATGGACATGTGACATATCAAAACACTCAGCACAATGAGGGGAACTGCCCCACGGGAATTCTGGTCTCGTCACGTGAGGTCACGTGTAGCCCCGCCCCCAAAATAAGCGAAATTAAAAATTTGCACAACATGGACATGTGACATATCAAAACACTCAGCACAATGCGGGGAACTGCCCCAGGGGTATCCGTGTCACGTCACATGACGTCACGTGTAGCCCCGCCCCCAAAACAAGCAAAATCAAAAATTTGAACAACATAGACATGTGACATATCAAAACACTCAGCACAATGAGGGTAACTACCCCACGGGTATTCTGGTCACGTCACGTGACGTCACGTCAAGTCACATGTAGCCCCGTCCCAAAAACAAGCAAAATTAAAAATTTGCACAAAATGGACATGTGACATATAAAAACACCCAGCACAATGAGGGGAACTGCCCCACGGGTATTCTGGTCACGTCACGTGACGTCACGTGAGGTCACGTGTAGCCCTGCCCCAAAAACAAGTAAAATTAAAAATTTGCACAACATGGACATGTGACATATCAAAACACTTAGCACAACGAGGGGAACTGCCCCACGCATATTCTGGTAGTGTCACGTGACGTCACGTGTAGCCCCGCCCCCAAAACAAGCAAAATCAAAAATTTGAACAACATGGACATATCAAAACACTCAGCACAATGAGGGTAACTACCCCACGGGTATTCTGGTCACGTCACGTGACGTCACGTCACGTCATATGTAGCCCCGCCCCAAAAACAAGCAAAATTAAAAATTTGCACAAAATGGTCTTGTGACATATCAAAACACTCAGCACAATGAGGGGAACTGCCCCACGCGTATTCTAGTCACGTCACGTGACGTCACGTGTAGCCCCGCCCCCAAAACAAGCGAAATCAAAAATTTGCACAATATGGACATGTGACATATCAAAACACTCAGCACAATGAGGGGAACTGCCCCACGGGTATTATGCTCACGTCACGTGACGTCACGGGATATCACGTGCAGCCCTGCCCCAAAAACAAGCAAAATTAAAAATTTGCACAACATGGACATGTGACATATCAAAACACTCAGCACATTGAGGGGAACTGCCCCACGGGAATTCTGGTGACGTCACGTGACTTCACGTGTAGCCCCGCCCCCAAAACAAAGCAAATCAAAAATTTGCACAACATGGACATGTGACATATCAAAACACTCAGCACAATGAGGGGAACTGCCCCACGGGAATTCTGGTCTCGTCACGTGAGGTCACGTGTAGCCCCGCCCCCAAAATAAGCGAAATTAAAAATTTGCACAACATGGACATGTGACATATCAAAACACTCAGCACAATGCGGGGAACTGCCCCAGGGGTATCCGTGTCACGTCACATGACGTCACATGTAGCCCCGCCCCAAAAACAAGCAAAATTAAAAATTTGCACAAAATGGACATGTGACATATCAAAACACTCAGCACAATGAGGGGAACTACCTCACGGGTATTCGGATCACGTCACATGCTCATGTCTGCTCACCTCCAAAAGTATTGGCACTCTAGTGGTCCAGTAGCTTTCACAATCTTTCTGTCCACTCGCCTCCAAAATGCACCGGCCTTTGCGAATACTTGCACCGTCAAAGCCAACATCAAAGTTTGTCGCGACAAACTTTACAAATCTAGTTATTATTTCTATTCTTAGACAAAAATTTATTAAAAAAAATGCGGCCTAGGGCGTTCGAGCCACATGCATCAAATTCGGATATGTTGTAGACCCTGGTCTGAAGTTTGTTGCTTCTATTTTTCTAAGCGCTCGGAATTCCGGCATTCCCGGTTCGGAAGCTCAAAGTGGCCTTTTTTCCCATAGACTTCCATTATAAACTTTTGAGGTTTATAACTCGGCAAGTTTTCGAGCGATTTACACCGAGCTCGGACAGTTTCTTTAGGACCTTACTCCGGAGGAAGTTTTTATTTCGGACTTCCGACGGAAATTTCGGTTTTCTGGTAGTCGACGATCGAACATCCCATAGACTTGAATGGGGAATTCCGAAAATTCCTCTAAGCTCTCACACACACAGCGTGTTCAGAGCTCAGGCACGGCTTCTCTCTCTGTGATCCACGCAGTATAATAATAAGTAGAATCCCATAATGACTGCAGTATTGACATGAAATGTCCAAACCCTCAGTAGCCACTTTTTGCCAAAAGTATTGGCACCCCACTGGGTATTCTGGTGACGTCACTTGACAGCACATGACGTCACGTGTAGCCCCGCCCCCAAAACAAGCGAAATAAAAAATTTGCACAATATGGACATGTGACATATCAAAACACACAGCACAATGAGGGGAACTGCCCCACGGGTATTATGGTCTCGTCACGTGACGTCACGTGATGTCACATGTAGCCCCGCCCCCAAAACAAGCAAAATTAAAAATTTGCACAACATGGACATGTGACATATCAAAACACTCAGCACAATGAGGGGAACTGCCCCACGGGTATTATGCTCACGTCACGTGACGTCACGGGATATCACGTGCAGCCCTGCCCCAAAAACAAGCAAAATTAAAAATTTGCACAACATGGACATGTGACATATCAAAACACTCAGCACAATGAGGGGAACTGCCCCACGGGTATTCTGGTCACGTCACGTGACGTCACGTGACGCCACGTGTAGCCCCGCCCCCAAAACAAGCGAAATCAAAAATTTGCACAACATGGACATGTGACATATCAAAATACTCAGCACAATGAGGGGAACTGCCCCACGGGTATTATGGTCTCGTAACGTAACGTCACGTGATGTCACATGTAGCCCCACCCCAAAAACAAGCAAAGTTTTAAATTTGTACAACATGGACATGTGACATATCAAAACACTTAGCACAACGAGGGGAACTGCCCCACGCAAATTCTGGTAGCGTCACGTGACGTCACGTGTAGCCCCGCCCCCAAAACAAGCAAAATCAAAAATTTGAACAACATGGACATGTGACATATCAAAACACTCAGCACAATGAGGGTAACTACCCCACGGGTATTCTGGTCACGTCACGTCACGTCATGTCACGTCACATGTAGCCCCGCCCCAAAAACAAGCAAAATTAAAAATTTGCACAAAATGGTCTTGTGACATATCAAAACACTCAGCACAATGAGGGGAACTGCCCCACGCATATTCTAGTCACGTCACGTGACGTCAAGTGTAGCCCCGCCCCCAAAACAAGCGAAATCAAAAATTTGCACAATATGGACATGTGACATATCAAAACACTCAGCACAATGAGGGGAACTGCCCCACGGGTATTATGCTCACGTCACGTGACGTCACGGGATATCACGTGCAGCCCTGCCCCAAAAACAAGCAAAATTAAAAATTTGCACAACATGGACATGTGACATATCAAAACACTCAGCACATTGAGGGGAACTGCCCCACGGGAATTCTGGTGACGTCACGTGACTTCACGTGTAGCCCCGCCCCCAAAACAAAGCAAATCAAAAATTTGCACAAAATGGACATGTGACATATCAAAACACTCAGCACAATGAGGGGAACTGCCCCACGGGAATTCTGGTCTCGTCACGTGAGGTCACGTGTAGCCCCGCCCCCAAAATAAGCGAAATTAAAAATTTGCACAACATGGACATGTGACATATCAAAACACTCAGCACAATGCGGGGAACTGCCCCAGGGGTATCCGTGTCACGTCACATGACGTCACGTGTAGCCCCGCCCCCAAAACAAGCAAAATCAAAAATTTGAACAACATAGACATGTGACATATCAAAACACTCAGCACAATGAGGGTAACTACCCCACGGGTATTCTGGTCACGTCACGTGACGTCACGTCAAGTCACATGTAGCCCCGTCCCAAAAACAAGCAAAATTAAAAATTTGCACAAAATGGACATGTGACATATAAAAACACCCAGCACAATGAGGGGAACTGCCCCACGGGTATTCTGGTCACGTCACGTGACGTCACGTGAGGTCACGTGTAGCCCTGCCCCAAAAACAAGTAAAATTAAAAATTTGCACAACATGGACATGTGACATATCAAAACACTTAGCACAACGAGGGGAACTGCCCCACGCATATTCTGGTAGCGTCACGTGACGTCACGTGTAGCCCCGCCCCCAAAACAAGCAAAATCAAAAATTTGAACAACATGGACATATCAAAACACTCAGCACAATGAGGGTAACTACCCCACGGGTATTCTGGTCACGTCACGTGACGTCACGTCACGTCATATGTAGCCCCGCCCCAAAAACAAGCAAAATTAAAAATTTGCACAAAATGGTCTTGTGACATATCAAAACACTCAGCACAATGAGGGGAACTGCCCCACGCGTATTCTAGTCACGTCACGTGACGTCACGTGTAGCCCCGCCCCCAAAACAAGCGAAATCAAAAATTTGCACAATATGGACATGTGACATATCAAAACACTCAGCACAATGAGGGGAACTGCCCCATGGGTATTATGCTCACGTCACGTGACGTCACGGGATATCACGTGCAGCCCTGCCCCAAAAACAAGCAAAATTAAAAATTTGCACAACATGGACATGTGACATATCAAAACACTCAGCACATTGAGGGGAACTGCCCCACGGGAATTCTGGTGACGTCACGTGACTTCACGTGTAGCCCCGCCCCCAAAACAAAGCAAATCAAAAATTTGCACAACATGGACATGTGACATATCAAAACACTCAGCACAATGAGGGGAACTGCCCCACGGGAATTCTGGTCTCGTCACGTGAGGTCACGTGTAGCCCCGCCCCCAAAATAAGCGAAATTAAAAATTTGCACAACATGGACATGTGACATATCAAAACACTCAGCACAATGCGGGGAACTGCCCCAGGGGTATCCGTGTCACGTCACATGACGTCACATGTAGCCCCGCCCCCAAAACAAGCAAAATTAAAAATTTGCACAAAATGGACATGTGACATATCAAAACACTCAGCACAATGAGGGGAACTACCTCACGGGTATTCGGATCACGTCACATGCTCATGTCTGCTCACCTCCAAAAGTATTGGCACTCTAGTGGTCCAGTAGCTTTCACAATCTTTCTGTCCACTTGCCTCCAAAATGCACCGGCCTTTGCGAATACTTGCACCGTCAAAGCCAACATCAAAGTTTGTCGCGACAAACTTTACAAATCTAGTTATTATTTCTATTCTTAGACAAAAATTTATTAAAAAAAATGCGGCCTAGGGCGTTCGAGCCACATGCATCAAATTCGGATATGTTGTAGACCCTGGTCTGAAGTTTGTTGCTTCTATTTTTCTAAGCGCTCGGAATTCCGGCATTCCCGGTTCGGAAGCTCAAAGTGGCCTTTTTTCCCATAGACTTCCATTATAAACTTTTGAGGTTTATAACTCGGCAAGTTTTCGAGCGATTTACACCGAGCTCGGACAGTTTCTTTAGGACCTTACTCCGGAGGAAGTTTTTATTTCGGACTTCCGACGGAAATTTCGGTTTTCTGGTAGTCGACGATCGAACATCCCATAGACTTGAATGGGGAATTCCGAAAATTCCTCTAAGCTCTCACACACACAGCGTGTTCAGAGCTCAGGCACGGCTTCTCTCTCTGTGATCCACGCAGTATAATAATAAGTAGAATCCCATAATGACTGCAGTATTGACATGAAATGTCCAAACCCTCAGTAGCCACTTTTTGCCAAAAGTATTGGCACCCCACTGGGTATTCTGGTGACGTCACTTGACAGCACATGACGTCACGTGTAGCCCCGCCCCCAAAACAAGCGAAATAAAAAATTTGCACAATATGGACATGTGACATATCAAAACACACAGCACAATGAGGGGAACTGCCCCACGGGTATTATGGTCTCGTCACGTGACGTCACGTGATGTCACATGTAGCCCCGCCCCCAAAACAAGCAAAATTAAAAATTTGCACAACATGGACATGTGACATATCAAAACACTCAGCACAATGAGGGGAACTGCCCCACGGGTATTATGCTCACGTCACATGACGTCACGGGATATCACGTGCAGCCCTGCCCCAAAAACAAGCAAAATTAAAAATTTGCACAACATGGACATGTGACATATCAAAACACTCAGCACATTGAGGGGAACTGCCCCACGGGAATTCTGGTGACGTCACGTGACTTCACGTGTATCCCCGCCCTCAAAACAAAGGAAATCAAAAATTTGCACAACATGGACATGTGACATATCAAAACACTCAGCACAATGCGGGGAACTGCCCCAGGGGTATCCGTGTCACGTCACATGACGTCACATGTAGCCCCGCCCCAAAAACAAGCAAAATTAAAAATTTGCACAAAATGGACATGTGACATATCAAAACACTCAGCACAATGAGGGTAACTACCCCACGGGTATTCTGGTCACGTCACGTGACGTCACATGAGGTCACGTGTAGCCCTGCCCCAAAAACAAGCAAAATTAAAAATTTGCACAAAATGGACATGTGACATATCAAAACACTCAGCACAATGAGGGGAACTGCCCCACGGGTATTCTGGTCACGTCACGTGACGTCACGTGAGGTCACGTGTAGCCCTGCCCCAAAAACAAGTAAAATTAAAAATTTGCACAACATGGACATGTGACATATCAAAACACTCAGCACAATGAGGGGAACTACCTCACGGGTATTCGGATCACGTCACATGCTCATGTCCGCTCACCTCCAAAAGTATTGGCACTCTAGTGGTCCAGTAGCTTTCACAATCTTTCTGTCCACTCGCCTCCAAAATGCACCGGCCTTTGCGAATACTTGCACCGTCAAAGCCAACATCAAAGTTTGTCGCGACGAACTTTACAAATCTAGTTATTATTTCTATTCTTAGACAAAAATTTATTAAAAAAAATGCGGCCTAGGGCGTTCGAGCCACATGCACCAAATTCGGATATGTTGTAGACCCTGGTCTGAAGTTTGTTGCTTCTATTTTTCTAAGCGATCGGAATTCCGGCATTCCCGGTTCGGAAGCTCAAAGTGGCCTTTTTCCCCATAGACTTCTATTATAAACTTTTGAGGTTTATAACTCGGCAAGTTTTCGAGCGATTTACACCGAACTCGGACAGTTTCTTTAGGACCTTACTCCGGATGAAGTTTTTATTTCGGACTTCCGACGAAATTTCGGTTTTCTGGTAGTCGACGATCGAACATCCCATAGACTTGAATGGGGAATTCCGAAAATTCCTCTAAGCTCTCACACACACAGCGTGTTCAGAGCTCAGGCACGGCTTCTCTCTCTGTGATCCACGCAGTATAATAATAAGTAGAATCCCATAATGACTGCAGTATTGACATGAAATGTCCAAACCCTCAGTAGCCACTTTTTGCCAAAAGTATTGGCACCCCACTGGGTATTCTGGTGACGTCACTTGACAGCACATGACGTCACGTGTAGCCCCGCCCCCAAAACAAGCGAAATAAAAAATTTGCACAACATGGACATGTGACATATCAAAACACTCAGCACAATGCGGGGAACTGCCCCAGGGGTATCCGTGTCACGTCACATGACGTCACATGTAGCCCCGCCCCAAAAACAAGCAAAATTAAAAATTTGCACAAAATGGACATGTGACATATCAAAACACTCAGCACAATGAGGGGAACTACCTCACGGGTATTCGGATCACGTCACATGCTCATGTCTGCTCACCTCCAAAAGTATTGGCACTCTAGTGGTCCAGTAGCTTTCACAATCTTTCTGTCCACTTGCCTCCAAAATGCACCGGCCTTTGCGAATACTTGCACCGTCAAAGCCAACATCAAAGTTTGTCGCGACAAACTTTACAAATCTAGTTATTATTTCTATTCTTAGACAAAAATTTATTAAAAAAAATGCGGCCTAGGGCGTTCGAGCCACATGCATCAAATTCGGATATGTTGTAGACCCTGGTCTGAAGTTTGTTGCTTCTATTTTTCTAAGCGCTCGGAATTCCGGCATTCCCGGTTCGGAAGCTCAAAGTGGCCTTTTTTCCCATAGACTTCCATTATAAACTTTTGAGGTTTATAACTCGGCAAGTTTTCGAGCGATTTACACCGAGCTCGGACAGTTTCTTTAGGACCTTACTCCGGAGGAAGTTTTTATTTCGGACTTCCGACGGAAATTTCGGTTTTCTGGTAGTCGACGATCGAACATCCCATAGACTTGAATGGGGAATTCCGAAAATTCCTCTAAGCTCTCACACACACAGCGTGTTCAGAGCTCAGGCACGGCTTCTCTCTCTGTGATCCACGCAGTATAATAATAAGTAGAATCCCATAATGACTGCAGTATTGACATGAAATGTCCAAACCCTCAGTAGCCACTTTTTGCCAAAAGTATTGGCACCCCACTGGGTATTCTGGTGACGTCACTTGACAGCACATGACGTCACGTGTAGCCCCGCCCCCAAAACAAGCGAAATAAAAAATTTGCACAATATGGACATGTGACATATCAAAACACACAGCACAATGAGGGGAACTGCCCCACGGGTATTATGGTCTCGTCACGTGACGTCACGTGATGTCACATGTAGCCCCGCCCCCAAAACAAGCAAAATTAAAAATTTGCACAACATGGACATGTGACATATCAAAACACTCAGCACAATGAGGGGAACTGCCCCACGGGTATTATGCTCACGTCACATGACGTCACGGGATATCACGTGCAGCCCTGCCCCAAAAACAAGCAAAATTAAAAATTTGCACAACATGGACATGTGACATATCAAAACACTCAGCACATTGAGGGGAACTGCCCCACGGGAATTCTGGTGACGTCACGTGACTTCACGTGTATCCCCGCCCTCAAAACAAAGGAAATCAAAAATTTGCACAACATGGACATGTGACATATCAAAACACTCAGCACAATGCGGGGAACTGCCCCAGGGGTATCCGTGTCACGTCACATGACGTCACATGTAGCCCCGCCCCAAAAACAAGCAAAATTAAAAATTTGCACAAAATGGACATGTGACATATCAAAACACTCAGCACAATGAGGGTAACTACCCCACGGGTATTCTGGTCACGTCACGTGACGTCACATGAGGTCACGTGTAGCCCTGCCCCAAAAACAAGCAAAATTAAAAATTTGCACAAAATGGACATGTGACATATCAAAACACTCAGCACAATGAGGGGAACTGCCCCACGGGTATTCTGGTCACGTCACGTGACGTCACGTGAGGTCACGTGTAGCCCTGCCCCAAAAACAAGTAAAATTAAAAATTTGCACAACATGGACATGTGACATATCAAAACACTCAGCACAATGAGGGGAACTACCTCACGGGTATTCGGATCACGTCACATGCTCATGTCCGCTCACCTCCAAAAGTATTGGCACTCTAGTGGTCCAGTAGCTTTCACAATCTTTCTGTCCACTCGCCTCCAAAATGCACCGGCCTTTGCGAATACTTGCACCGTCAAAGCCAACATCAAAGTTTGTCGCGACGAACTTTACAAATCTAGTTATTATTTCTATTCTTAGACAAAAATTTATTAAAAAAAATGCGGCCTAGGGCGTTCGAGCCACATGCACCAAATTCGGATATGTTGTAGACCCTGGTCTGAAGTTTGTTGCTTCTATTTTTCTAAGCGATCGGAATTCCGGCATTCCCGGTTCGGAAGCTCAAAGTGGCCTTTTTCCCATAGACTTCCTATTATAAACTTTTGAGGTTTATAACTCGGCAAGTTTTCGAGCGATTTACACCGAACTCGGACAGTTTCTTTAGGACCTTACTCCGGATGAAGTTTTTATTTCGGACTTCCGACGGAAATTTCGGTTTTCTGGTAGTCGACGATCGAACATCCCATAGACTTGAATGGGGAATTCCGAAAATTCCTCTAAGCTCTCACACACACAGCGTGTTCAGAGCTCAGGCACGGCTTCTCTCTCTGTGATCCACGCAGTATAATAATAAGTAGAATCCCATAATGACTGCAGTATTGACATGAAATGTCCAAACCCTCAGTAGCCACTTTTTGCCAAAAGTATTGGCACCCCACTGGGTATTCTGGTGACGTCACTTGACAGCACATGACGTCACGTGTAGCCCCGCCCCCAAAACAAGCGAAATAAAAAATTTGCACAACATGGACATGTGATATATCAAATCACTCAGCACAATGAGGGGAACTGCCCCACGGGTAATATGGTCTCGTCACGTGATGTCACGTGATGTCACATGTAGCCCCACCCCAAAAACAAGCAAAGTTTTAAATTTGCACAACATGGACATGTGACATATCAAAACACTTAGCACAACGAGGGGAACTGCCCCACGCATATTCTGGTCACGACACGTGACGTCACGTGTAGCCCCGCCCCCAAAACAAGCAAAATCAAAAATTTGCAGAACATGGACATGTGACATATCAAAACACTCAGCACAATGAGGGGAATTGCCCCACGGGTATTCTGGTCACGTCGCGTCAATTCAAAATTAAAAATTTGCACAACAGGGACATGTGACATATCAAAACACTCGGCACAATGAGGGGAACTGCCCCACGGGTATTCTGGTCACGTCACATGACGTCACGTGACGCCACGTGTAGCCCCGCCCCCAAAACAAGCGAAATCAAAAATTTGCACAACATGGACATGTGACACATCAAAACACTCAGCACATTGAGGGGAACTGCCCTACGGGTATTCTAGTCACGTCACGTGACGTCACGTGATGTCACATGTAGCCCCGCCCCCAAAACAAGCAAAGTTTTAAATTTGTACAACATGGACATGTGACATATCAAAACACTTAGCACAACGAGGGGAACTGCCCCACGCAAATTCTGGTAGCGTCACGTGACGTCACGTGTAGCCCCGCCCCCAAAACAAGCAAAATCAAAAATTTGAACAACATGGACATGTGACATATCAAAACACTCAGCACAATGAGGGTAACTACCCCACGGGTATTCTGGTCACGTCACGTCACGTCATGTCACGTCACATGTAGCCCCGCCCACAAAACAAGCAAAATTAAAAATTTGCACAAAATGGTCTTGTGACATATCAAAACACTCAGCACAATGAGGGGAACTGCCCCACGCGTATTCTAGTCACGTCACGTGACGTCAAGTGTAGCCCCGCCCCCAAAACAAGCGAAATCAAAAATTTGCACAATATGGACATGTGACATATCAAAACACTCAGCACAATGAGGGGAACTGCCCCACGGGTATTATGCTCACGTCACGTGACGTCACGGGATATCACGTGCAGCCCTGCCCCAAAAACAAGCAAAATTAAAAATTTGCACAACATGGACATGTGACATATCAAAACACTCAGCACATTGAGGGGAACTGCCCCACGGGAATTCTGGTGACGTCACGTGACTTCACGTGTAGCCCCGCCCCCAAAACAAAGGAAATCAAAAATTTGCACAACATGGACATGTGACATATCAAAACACTCAGCACAATGAGGGGAACTGCCCCACGGGAATTCTGGTCTCGTCACGTGAGGTCACGTGTAGCCCCGCCCCCAAAATAAGCGAAATTAAAAATTTGCACAACATGGACATGTGACATATCAAAACACTCAGCACAATGCGGGGAACTGCCCCAGGGGTATCCGTGTCACGTCACATGACGTCACGTGTAGCCCCGCCCCCAAAACAAGCAAAATCAAAAATTTGAACAACATAGACATGTGACATATCAAAACACTCAGCACAATGAGGGTAACTACCCCACGGGTATTCTGGTCACGTCACGTGACGTCACGTCAAGTCACGTGTAGCCCCGTCCCAAAAACAAGCAAAATTAAAAATTTGCACAAAATGGACATGTGACATATCAAAACACCCAGCACAATGAGGGGAACTGCCCCACGGGTATTCTGGTCACGTCACGTGACGTCACGTGAGGTCACGTGTAGCCCTGCCCCAAAAACAAGTAAAATTAAAAATTTGCACAACATGGACATGTGACATATCAAAACACTCAGCACAATGAGGGGAACTACCTCACGGGTATTCGGATCACGTCACATGCTCATGTCCGCTCACCTCCAAAAGTATTGGCACTCTAGTGGTCCAGTAGCTTTCACAATCTTTCTGTCCACTCGCCTCCAAAATGCACCGGCCTTTGCGAATACTTGCACCGTCAAAGCCAACATCAAAGTTTGTCGCGACGAACTTTACAAATCTAGTTATTATTTCTATTCTTAGACAAAAATTTATTAAAAAAAATGCGGCCTAGGGCGTTCGAGCCACATGCACCAAATTCGGATATGTTGTAGACCCTGGTCTGAAGTTTGTTGCTTCTATTTTTCTAAGCGATCGGAATTCCGGCATTCCCGGTTCGGAAGCTCAAAGTGGCCTTTTTCCCCATAGACTTCCATTATAAACTTTTGAGGTTTATAACTCGGCAAGTTTTCGAGCGATTTACACCGAACTCGGACAGTTTCTTTAGGACCTTACTCCGGATGAAGTTTTTATTTCGGACTTCCGACGGAAATTTCGGTTTTCTGGTAGTCGACGATCGAACATCCCATAGACTTGAATGGGGAATTCCGAAAATTCCTCTAAGCTCTCACACACACAGCGTGTTCAGAGCTCAGGCACGGCTTCTCTCTCTGTGATCCACGCAGTATAATAATAAGTAGAATCCCATAATGACTGCAGTATTGACATGAAATGTCCAAACCCTCAGTAGCCACTTTTTGCCAAAAGTATTGGCACCCCACTGGGTATTCTGGTGACGTCACTTGACAGCACATGACGTCACGTGTAGCCCCGCCCCCAAAACAAGCGAAATAAAAAATTTGCACAACATGGACATGTGATATATCAAATCACTCAGCACAATGAGGGGAACTGCCCCACGGGTAATATGGTCTCGTCACGTGATGTCACGTGATGTCACATGTAGCCCCACCCCAAAAACAAGCAAAGTTTTAAATTTGCACAACATGGACATGTGACATATCAAAACACTTAGCACAACGAGGGGAACTGCCCCACGCATATTCTGGTCACGACACGTGACGTCACGTGTAGCCCCGCCCCCAAAACAAGCAAAATCAAAAATTAGCAGAACATGGACATGTGACATATCAAAACACTCAGCACAAAGAGGGGAATTGCCCCACGGGTATTCTGGTCACGTCGCGTCAATTCAAAATTAAAAATTTGCACAACAGGGACATGTGACATATCAAAACACTCAGCACAATGAGGGGAACTGCCCCACGGGTATTCTGGTCACGTCACGTGACGTCACGTGACGCCACGTGTAGCCCCGCCCCCAAAACAAGCGAAATCAAAAATTTGCACAACATGGACATGTGACATATCAAAATACTCAGCACAATGAGGGGAACTGCCCCACGGGTATTATGGTCTCGTAACGTAACGTCACGTGATGTCACATGTAGCCCCACCCCAAAAACAAGCAAAGTTTTAAATTTGTACAACATGGACATGTGACATATCAAAACACTTAGCACAACGAGGGGAACTGCCCCACGCAAATTCTGGTAGCGTCACGTGACGTCACGTGTAGCCCCGCCCCCAAAACAAGCAAAATCAAAAATTTGAACAACATGGACATGTGACATATCAAAACACTCAGCACAATGAGGGTAACTACCCCACGGGTATTCTGGTCACGTCACGTCACGTCATGTCACGTCACATGTAGCCCCGCCCCAAAAACAAGCAAAATTAAAAATTTGCACAAAATGGTCTTGTGACATATCAAAACACTCAGCACAATGAGGGGAACTGCCCCACGCGTATTCTAGTCACGTCACGTGACGTCAAGTGTAGCCCCGCCCCCAAAACAAGCGAAATCAAAAATTTGCACAATATGGACATGTGACATATCAAAACACTCAGCACAATGAGGGGAACTGCCCCACGGGTATTATGCTCACGTCACGTGACGTCACGGGATATCACGTGCAGCCCTGCCCCAAAAACAAGCAAAATTAAAAATTTGCACAACATGGACATGTGACATATCAAAACACTCAGCACATTGAGGGGAACTGCCCCACGGGAATTCTGGTGACGTCACGTGACTTCACGTGTAGCCCCGCCCCCAAAACAAAGCAAATCAAAAATTTGCACAAAATGGACATGTGACATATCAAAACACTCAGCACAATGAGGGGAACTGCCCCACGGGAATTCTGGTCTCGTCACGTGAGGTCACGTGTAGCCCCGCCCCCAAATTAAGCGAAATTAAAAATTTGCACAACATGGACATGTGACATATCAAAACACTCAGCACAATGCGGGGAACTGCCCCAGGGGTATCCGTGTCACGTCACATGACGTCACGTGTAGCCCCGCCCCCAAAACAAGCAAAATCAAAAATTTGAACAACATAGACATGTGACATATCAAAACACTCAGCACAATGAGGGTAACTACCCCACGGGTATTCTGGTCACGTCACGTGACGTCACGTCAAGTCACATGTAGCCCCGTCCCAAAAACAAGCAAAATTAAAAATTTGCACAAAATGGACATGTGACATATCAAAACACCCAGCACAATGAGGGGAACTGCCCCACGGGTATTCTGGTCACGTCACGTGACGTCACGTGAGGTCACGTGTAGCCCTGCCCCAAAAACAAGTAAAATTAAAAATTTGCACAACATGGACATGTGACATATCAAAACACTTAGCACAACGAGGGGAACTGCCCCACGCATATTCTGGTAGCGTCACGTGACGTCACGTGTAGCCCCGCCCCCAAAACAAGCAAAATCAAAAATTTGAACAACATGGACATATCAAAACACTCAGCACAATGAGGGTAACTACCCCACGGGTATTCTGGTCACGTCACAAGACGTCACGTCACGTCACATGTAGCCCCGCCCCAACAACAAGCAAAATTAAAAATTTGCACAAAATGGTCTTGTGACATATCAAAACACTCAGCACAATGAGGGGAACTGCCCCACGCGTATTCTAGTCACGTCACGTGACGTCACGTGTAGCCCCGCCCCCAAAACAAGCGAAATCAAAAATTTGCACAATATGGACATGTGACATATCAAAACACTCAGCACAATGAGGGGAACTGCCCCACGGGTATTATGCTCACGTCACGTGACGTCACGGGATATCACGTGCAGCCCTGCCCCAAAAACAAGCAAAATTAAAAATTTGCACAACATGGACATGTGACATATCAAAACACTCAGCACATTGAGGGGAACTGCCCCACGGGAATTCTGGTGACGTCACGTGACTTCACGTGTAGCCCCGCCCCCAAAACAAAGCAAATCAAAAATTTGCACAACATGGACATGTGACATATCAAAACACTCAGCACAATGAGGGGAACTGCCCCACGGGAATTCTGGTCTCGTCACGTGAGGTCACGTGTAGCCCCGCCCCCAAAATAAGCGAAATTAAAAATTTGCACAACATGGACATGTGACATATCAAAACACTCAGCACAATGCGGGGAACTGCCCCAGGGGTATCCGTGTCACGTCACATGACGTCACATGTAGCCCCGCCCCCAAAACAAGCAAAATTAAAAATTTGCACAAAATGGACATGTGACATATCAAAACACTCAGCACAATGAGGGGAACTACCTCACGGGTATTCGGATCACGTCACATGCTCATGTCTGCTCACCTCCAAAAGTATTGGCACTCTAGTGGTCCAGTAGCTTTCACAATCTTTCTGTCCACTTGCCTCCAAAATGCACCGGCCTTTGCGAATACTTGCACCGTCAAAGCCAACATCAAAGTTTGTCGCGACAAACTTTACAAATCTAGTTATTATTTCTATTCTTAGACAAAAATTTATTAAAAAAAATGCGGCCTAGGGCGTTCGAGCCACATGCATCAAATTCGGATATGTTGTAGACCCTGGTCTGAAGTTTGTTGCTTCTATTTTTCTAAGCGCTCGGAATTCCGGCATTCCCGGTTCGGAAGCTCAAAGTGGCCTTTTTTCCCATAGACTTCCATTATAAACTTTTGAGGTTTATAACTCGGCAAGTTTTCGAGCGATTTACACCGAGCTCGGACAGTTTCTTTAGGACCTTACTGCGGAGGAAGTTTTTATTTCGGACTTCCGACGGAAATTTCGGTTTTCTGGTAGTCGACGATCGAACATCCCATAGACTTGAATGGGGAATTCCGAAAATTCCTCTAAGCTCTCACACACACAGCGTGTTCAGAGCTCAGGCACGGCTTCTCTCTCTGTGATCCACGCAGTATAATAATAAGTAGAATCCCATAATGACTGCAGTATTGACATGAAATGTCCAAACCCTCAGTAGCCACTTTTTGCCAAAAGTATTGGCACCCCACTGGGTATTCTGGTGACGTCACTTGACAGCACATGACGTCACGTGTAGCCCCGCCCCCAAAACAAGCGAAATAAAAAATTTGCACAATATGGACATGTGACATATCAAAACACACAGCACAATGAGGGGAACTGCCCCACGGGTATTATGGTCTCGTCACGTGACGTCACGTGATGTCACATGTAGCCCCGCCCCCAAAACAAGCAAAATTAAAAATTTGCACAACATGGACATGTGACATATCAAAACACTCAGCACAATGAGGGGAACTGCCCCACGGGTATTATGCTCACGTCACGTGACGTCACGGGATATCACGTGCAGCCCTGCCCCAAAAACAAGCAAAATTAAAAATTTGCACAACATGGACATGTGACATATCAAAACACTCAGCACATTGAGGGGAACTGCCCCAAGGGTATTCTGGTCACGTCACGTGACGTCACGGGATATCACGTGCAGCCCTGCCCCAAAAACAAGCAAAATTAAAAATTTTCACAACATGGACATGTGACATATCAAAATACTCAGCACATTGAGGGGAACTGCCCCACGGGAATTCTGGTGACGTCACGTGACTTCACGTGTATCCCCACCCTCAAAACAAAGGAAATCAAAAATTTGCACAACATGGACATGTGACATATAAAAACAGTCAGCACAATGAGGGGAACTGCCCCACGGGAATTCTGGTCTCGTCACGTGAGGTCACGTGTAGCCCCGCCCCCAAAACAAGCGAAATTAAAAATTTGCACAACATGGACATGTGACATATCAAAACACTCAGCACAATGCGGGGAACTGCCCCAGGGGTATCCGTGTCACGTCACATGACGTCACATGTAGCCCCGCCCCAAAAACAAGCAAAATTAAAAATTTGCACAAAATGGACATGTGACATATCAAAACACTCAGCACAATGAGGGGAACTGCCCCACGGGTATTCTGGTCACGTCACGTGACGTCACGTGAGGTCACGTGTAGCCCTGCCCCAAAAACAAGCAAAATTAAAAATTTGCACAAAATGGACATGTGACATATCAAAACACTCAGCACAATGAGGGGAACTGCCCCACGGGTATTCTGGTCACGTCACGTGACGTCACGTGAGGTCACGTGTAGCCCTGCCCCAAAAACAAGTAAAATTAAAAATTTGCACAACATGGACATGTGACATATCAAAACACTCAGCACAATGAGGGGAACTACCTCACGGGTATTCGGATCACGTCACATGCTCATGTCCGCTCACCTCCAAAAGTATTTGCACTCTAGTGGTCCAGTAGCTTTCACAATCTTTCTGTCCACTCGCCTCCAAAATGCACCGGCCTTTGCGAATACTTGCACCGTCAAAGCCAACATCAAAGTTTGTCGCGACGAACTTTACAAATCTAGTTATTATTTCTATTCTTAGACAAAAATTTATTTAAAAAAATGCGGCCTAGGGCGTTCGAGCCACATGCACCAAATTCAAATATGTTGTAGACCCTGGTCTGAAGTTTGTTGCTTCTATTTTTCTAAGCGATCGGAATTCCGGCATTCCCGGTTCGGAAGCTCAAAGTGGCCTTTTTCCCCATAGACTTCCATTATAAACTTTTGAGGTTTATAACTCGGCAAGTTTTCGAGCGATTTACACCGAACTCGGACAGTTTCTTTAGGACCTTACTCCGGATGAAGTTTTTATTTCGGACTTCCGACGGAAATTTCGGTTTTCTGGTAGTCGACGATCGAACATCCCATAGACTTGAATGGGGAATTCCGAAAATTCCTCTAAGCTCTCACACACACAGCGTGTTCAGAGCTCAGGCACGGCTTCTCTCTCTGTGATCCACGCAGTATAATAATAAGTAGAATCCCATAATGACTGCAGTATTGACATGAAATGTCCAAACCCTCAGTAGCCACTTTTTGCCAAAAGTATTGGCACCCCACTGGGTATTCTGGTGACGTCACTTGACAGCACATGACGTCACGTGTAGCCCCGCCCCCAAAACAAGCGAAATAAAAAATTTGCACAACATGGACATGTGATATATCAAATCACTCAGCACAATGAGGGGAACTGCCCCACGGGTAATATGGTCTCGTCACGTGATGTCACGTGATGTCACATGTAGCCCCACCCCAAAAACAAGCAAAGTTTTAAATTTGCACAACAATGGACATGTGACATATCAAAACACTTAGCACAACGAGGGGAAACTGCCCCACGCATATTCTGGTCACGACACGTGACGTCACGTGTAGCCCCGCCCCCAAAACAAGCAAAATCAAAAATTTGCAGAACATGGACATGTGACATATCAAAACACTCAGCACAATGAGGGGAATTGCCCCACGGGTATTCTGGTCACGTCGCGTCAATTCAAAATTAAAAATTTGCACAACAGGGACATGTGACATATCAAAACACTCGGCACAATGAGGGGAACTGCCCCACGGGTATTCTGGTCACGTCACATGACGTCACGTGACGCCACGTGTAGCCCCGCCCCCAAAACAAGCGAAATCAAAAATTTGCACAACATGGACATGTGACATATCAAAATACTCAGCACAATGAGGGGAACTGCCCCACGGGTATTATGGTCTCGTAACGTAACGTCACGTGATGTCACATGTAGCCCCACCCCAAAAACAAGCAAAGTTTTAAATTTGTACAACATGGACATGTGACATATCAAAACACTTAGCACAACGAGGGGAACTGCCCCACGCAAATTCTGGTAGCGTCACGTGACGTCACGTGTAGCCCCGCCCCCAAAACAAGCAAAATCAAAAATTTGAACAACATGGACATGTGACATATCAAAACACTCAGCACAATGAGGGTAACTACCCCACGGGTATTCTGGTCACGTCACGTCACGTCATGTCACGTCACATGTAGCCCCGCCCACAAAACAAGCAAAATTAAAAATTTGCACAAAATGGTCTTGTGACATATCAAAACACTCAGCACAATGAGGGGAACTGCCCCACGCGTATTCTAGTCACGTCACGTGACGTCAAGTGTAGCCCCGCCCCCAAAACAAGCGAAATCAAAAATTTGCACAATATGGACATGTGACATATCAAAACACTCAGCACAATGAGGGGAACTGCCCCACGGGTATTATGCTCACGTCACGTGACGTCACGGGATATCACGTGCAGCCCTGCCCCAAAAACAAGCAAAATTAAAAATTTGCACAACATGGACATGTACATATCAAAACACTCAGCACATTGAGGGGAACTGCCCCACGGGAATTCTGGTGACGTCACGTGACTTCACGTGTAGCCCCGCCCCCAAAACAAAGCAAATCAAAAATTTGCACAAAATGGACATGTGACATATCAAAACACTCAGCACAATGAGGGGAACTGCCCCACGGGAATTCTGGTCTCGTCACGTGAGGTCACGTGTAGCCCCGCCCCCAAAATAAGCGAAATTAAAAATTTGCACAACATGGACATGTGACATATCAAAACACTCAGCACAATGCGGGGAACTGCCCCAGGGGTATCCGTGTCACGTCACATGACGTCACGTGTAGCCCCGCCCCCAAAACAAGCAAAATCAAAAATTTGAACAACATAGACATGTGACATATCAAAACACTCAGCACAATGAGGGTAACTACCCCACGGGTATTCTGGTCACGTCACGTGACGTCACGTGTAGCCCCGCCCCCAAAACAAGCAAAATTAAAAATTTGCACAAAATGGACATGTGACATATCAAAACACCCAGCACAATGAGGGGAACTGCCCCACGGGTATTCTGGTCACGTCACGTGACGTCACGTGAGGTCACGTGTAGCCCTGCCCCAAAAACAAGTAAAATTAAAAATTTGCACAACATGGACATGTGACATATCAAAACACTCAGCACAATGAGGGGAACTACCTCACGGGTATTCGGATCACGTCACATGCTCATGTCCGCTCACCTCCAAAAGTATTGGCACTCTAGTGGTCCAGTAGCTTTCACAATCTTTCTGTCCACTCGCCTCCAAAATGCACCGGCCTTTGCGAATACTTGCACCGTCAAAGCCAACATCAAAGTTTGTCGCGACGAACTTTACAAATCTAGTTATTATTTCTATTCTTAGACAAAAATTTATTAAAAAAAATGCGGCCTAGGGCGTTCGAGCCACATGCACCAAATTCGGATATGTTGTAGACCCTGGTCTGAAGTTTGTTGCTTCTATTTTTCTAAGCGATCGGAATTCCGGCATTCCCGGTTCGGAAGCTCAAAGTGGCCTTTTTCCCCTTAGACTTCCATTATAAACTTTTGAGGTTTATAACTCGGCAAGTTTTCGAGCGATTTACACCGAGCTCGGACAGTTTCTTTAGGACCTTACTCCGGAGGAAGTTTTTATTTCGGACTTCCGACGGAAATTTCGGTTTTCTGGTAGTCGACGATCGAACATCCCATAGACTTGAATGGGGAATTCCGAAAATTCCTCTAAGCTCTCACACACACAGCGTGTTCAGAGCTCAGGCACGGCTTCTCTCTCTGTGATCCACGCAGTATAATAATAAGTAGAATCCCATAATGACTGCAGTATTGACATGAAATGTCCAAACCCTCAGTAGCCACTTTTTGCCAAAAGTATTGGCACCCCACTGGGTATTCTGGTGACGTCACTTGACAGCACATGACGTCACGTGTAGCCCCGCCCCCAAAACAAGCGAAATAAAAAATTTGCACAACATGGACATGTGATATATCAAATAACTCAGCACAATGAGGGTAACTGCCCCACGGGTATTATGGTCACGTCACGTGACGTCACGTGATGTCACATGTAGCCCCACCCCAAAAACAAGCAAAGTTTTAAATTTGCACAACAATGTCCAATGTGACATATCAAAACACTTAGCACAACGAGGGGAACTGCCCCACGCATATTCTGGTCACGACACGTGACGTCACGTGTAGCCCCGCCCCCAAAACAAGCAAAATCAAAAATTTGCAGAACATGGACATGTGACATATCAAAACACTCAGCACAAAGAGGGGAATTGCCCCACGGGTATTCTGGTCACGTCGCGTCAATTCAAAATTAAAAATTTGCACAACAGGGACATGTGACATATCAAAACACTCAGCACAATGAGGGGAACTGCCCCACGGGTATTCTGGTCACGTCACGTGACGTCACGTGACGCCACGTGTAGCCCCGCCCCCAAAACAAGCGAAATCAAAAATTTGCACAACATGGACATGTGACATATCAAAATACTCAGCACAATGAGGGGAACTGCCCCACGGGTATTATGGTCTCGTAACGTAACGTCACGTGATGTCACATGTAGCCCCACCCCAAAAACAAGCAAAGTTTTAAATTTGTACAACATGGACATGTGACATATCAAAACACTTAGCACAACGATGGGAACTGCCCCACGCATATTCTGGTAGCGTCACGTGACGTCACGTGTAGCCCCGCCCCCAAAACAAGCAAAATCAAAAATTTGAACAACATGGACATATCAAAACACTCAGCACAATGAGGGTAACTACCCCACGGGTATTCTGGTCACGTCACGTGACGTCACGTCACGTCATATGTAGCCCCGCCCCAAAAACAAGCAAAATTAAAAATTTGCACAAAATGGTCTTGTGACATATCAAAACACTCAGCACAATGAGGGGAACTGCCCCACGCGTATTCTAGTCACGTCACGTGACGTCACGTGTAGCCCCGCCCCCAAAACAAGCGAAATCAAAAATTTGCACAATATGGACATGTGACATATCAAAACACTCAGCACAATGAGGGGAACTGCCCCACGGG
This sequence comes from Tachysurus fulvidraco, assembly GCF_022655615.1. Taxonomy (NCBI): domain Eukaryota; kingdom Metazoa; phylum Chordata; class Actinopteri; order Siluriformes; family Bagridae; genus Tachysurus; species Tachysurus fulvidraco. Next base: position 11,328,596 of record NC_062519.1, read on the forward strand.
AATTCTGGTGACGTCACGTGACTTCACGTGTAGCCCCGCCCCCAAAACAAAGCAAATCAAAAATTTGCACAACATGGACATGTGACATATCAAAACACTCAGCACAATGAGGGGAACTGCCCCACGGGAATTCTGGTCTCGTCACGTGAGGTCACGTGTAGCCCCGCCCCCAAAATAAGCGAAATTAAAAATTTGCACAACATGGACATGTGACATATCAAAACACTCAGCACAATGCGGGGAACTGCCCCAGGGGTATCCGTGTCACGTCACATGACGTCACGTGTAGCCCCGCCCCCAAAACAAGCAAAATCAAAAATTTGAATAACATGGACATGTAACATATCAAAACACTCAGCACAATGAGGGTAACTACCCCACGGGTATTCTGGTCACGTCACAAGACGTCACGTCACGTCACATGTAGCCCCGCCCCAACAACAAGCAAAATTAAAAATTTGCACAAAATGGTCTTGTGACATATCAAAACACTCAGCACAATGAGGGGAACTGCCCCACGCGTATTCTAGTCACGTCACGTGACGTCACGTGTAGCCCCGCCCCCAAAACAAGCGAAATCAAAAATTTGCACAATAGGGACATGTGACATATCAAAACACTCAGCACAATGAGGGGAACTGCCCCACGGGTATTATGCTCACGTCACGTGACGTCACGGGATATCACGTGCAGCCCTGCCCCAAAAACAAGCAAAATTAAAAATTTGCACAACATGGACATGTGACATATCAAAACACTCAGCACATTGAGGGGAACTGCCCCACGGGAATTCTGGTGACGTCACGTGACTTCACGTGTAGCCCCGCCCCCAAAACAAAGCAAATCAAAAATTTGCACAACATGGACATGTGACATATCAAAACACTCAGCACAATGAGGGGAACTGCCCCACGGGAATTCTGGTCTCGTCACGTGAGGTCACGTGTAGCCCCGCCCCCAAAATAAGCGAAATTAAAAATTTGCACAACATGGACATGTGACATATCAAAACACTCAGCACAATGCGGGGAACTGCCCCAGGGGTATCCGTGTCACGTCACATGACGTCACGTGTAGCCCCGCCCCCAAAACAATCAAAATCAAAAATTTGAAAAACATAGACATGTGACATATCAAAACACTCAGCACAATGAGGGTAACTACCCCACGGGTATTCTGGTCACGTCACGTGACGTCACGTCAAGTCACATGTAGCCCCGTCCCAAAAACAAGCAAAATTAAAAATTTGCACAAAATGGACATGTGACATATCAAAACACTCAGCACAATGAGGGGAACTGCCCCACGGGAATTCTGGTCTCGTCACGTGAGGTCACGTGTAGCCCTGCCCCAAAAACAAGTAAAATTAAAAATTCTCACAACATGGACATGTGACATATCAAAACACTCAGCACAATGAGGGGAACTACCTCACGGGTATTCGGATCACGTCACATGCTCATGTCCGCTCACCTCCAAAAGTATTGGCACTCTAGTGGTCCAGTAGCTTTCACAATCTTTCTGTCCACTCGCCTCCAAAATGCACCGGCCTTTGCGAATACTTGCACTGTCAAAGCCAACATCAAAGTTTGTCGCGACGAACTTTACAAATCTAGTTATTATTTCTATTCTTAGACAAAAATTTATTAAAAAAAATGCGGCCTAGGGCGTTCGAGCCACATGCACCAAATTCGGATATGTTGTAGACCCTGGTCTGAAGTTTGTTGCTTTTATTTTTCTAAGCAATCGGAATTCCGGCATTCCCGGTTCGGAAGCTCAAAGTGGCCTTTTTTCCCATAGACTTCCATTATAAACTTTTGAGGTTTATAACTCGGCAAGTTTTCGAGCGATTTACACCGAGCTCGGACAGTTTCTTTAGGACCTTACTCCGGAGGAAGTTTTTATTTCGGACTTCCGACGGAATTTTCGGTTTTCTGGTAGTCGACGATCGAACATCCCATAGTGGGGATGGGGAATTCCGAAAATTCCTCTAAGCTCTCACACACACAGCGTGTTCAGAGCTCAGGCACGGCTTCTCTCTCTGTGATCCACGCAGTATGATAATAGTAGAATCCCATAATGTCTGCAGTATTGACAAGAAATGTCCAAACCCTCAGTAGCCACTTTTTGCCAAAAGAATTGGCACCCCACCGGATATTCTGGTGACGTCACGTGACGTCACGTGTAGCCCCGCCCACAAAACAAGAGAAATTAAAATTTGCACAACATGGACATATCAAAACACTTAGCACATTGAGGGTAACTGCCCCACGGGTATTCTGGTCACGTCACGTGACGTGACGTGACGTCACGTGTAGCCCCGCCCCAAAAACAAGCAAAATAAAAAATTTGCACAACATGGACGTGACATTTGATTCATTTGATTTTATTTGATTTATTAGTGAATTGATAATTGAATGGATCAATATTTGGTTGAGTATATAATTTTTTGAATGTGCAGTGTATTGATTTAATCAATTTTATTGTAATTTTCATTTTAATCGACGTTATACTTATTCGGCTTATACTGTGATCTTGATATCTGCCTTGTCTTTCTTGAGAATTATACTAGAAGGAATCCAGCACAACCCAGTTTACCAGAAAAAAAAATCATATTTTGATCAACATATTGGCTTTTAATATGAACTATTATATTTTATGTTATTTAGCATAAAATAATAAACAAAAGCTTTTTTCCGAGATTTCTGACATATAGACCTATATAGTCCTATCATGTTGAAACAGCCCATTTAAAGCTTGTCAGATGTGTACATAAGTAAGGTTTCACGAAAAAGCAGTAAGGAAAGGCGCTAGAGCGCTGAGACTGCGGCGAACGGCTTCTCAGCTCCTGAGAAGCATTTTTGTACACGCATGCAGGGATTTATTTAAAACACATGCTGATACCTAAGATTGAATGAAAATTCTCATAGCACACGCAAATCATCAGATTTTCGCGTGTAAATCATATTTTTATAAACAATATTGGCCTGTAATATGAACTATAATATTTTATGTTATTTAGCATATATACATAATGAAAAAAAGCTTTTTTCCGAGATTTCTGACATATAGACACTGATTCCTATCGTATCGGTGAACAGCCCATTTCAAGCTTGTCAGATGTGTGCTTATGTAAGGTTGCCCGATAAAGCAGTAAAGAAAGGCGCTAGAGCGCTGAGACTGCGGGAAACGGCTTGTCAGCTCCTGAGAAGCACTTTTGTACACACATGCAGGGATTTACTCAAAACCGCCCCGCCCCCAAAACAAGCTAAATTAAAAATTTGCACTACATGGACATGTGACATATCAAAACACTCAGCACAATGAGGGGAACTGCCCCACGGGTATTCTGGTCACGTCACCTCACGTGCTGTCACGTGTAGCCCTGCCCACAAAAGAAGCGAAATAAAACATTTGCACAACATGGACATGTGACATATCAAAACACTCAGCACAATGAGGGGAACTGCCCCACGGGTATTCGGATCACGTCACATGCTCATGTCTGCTCACCTCCAAAAGTATTGGCACCCTAGCGGTCCAGTACCTTTCACAATCTTTCTGTCCACTCGCCTCCAAAATGCACCGACCTTTGCGAATACTTGCACTGTCAAAGCCAACATCAAAGTTTGTTGTGACGAACTTTACAAATCTAGTTATTATTATTATTATTATTATTATTATTATTATTATTATTATTATTATTATTAGACAAAAATTTATTTAAAAAAATGCGGCCTAGGGCGTTCGAGCCACATGCACCAAATTCAGATATGTCGTAGACCCTGGTCTGAAGTTTGTTGCTTCTATTTTTCTAAGCGATTGGAATTCCGGCATTCCCGGTACGGAAGCTCAAAGTGGCCTTTTTTCCCATAGGCTTCCATTATAAACTTTTGAGGTTTATAACTCGGCAAATTTTCGAGCGTTTTACACCGAACTCGGACAGGTTCTTTAGGACCTTACTCCGGACGAAATTTTTATTCCGGAGTTCCGACGGAATTTTCGGTTTTCCCGTAGTCGATGATCGAACATCCCATAGACTTGAATAGGGAATTCCGAAAAGTCCTCTAAGCTCTCACACACACAATACATCCAACATTAAGAATTGCATGTACTGTTCTATGCAGTATAATAAGTGGAATCCCATAATGACTGCAGTAGTGACATGAAATGTCCAAACCCTTAGTAGCCACTTTTGCCAAAAGTATTGGCACCCCGACACCACATGACGTCACGTGTAGCCCCGCCCCCAAAACAAGCAAAATCAAAAATTTGCACAACATGGACATGTGACATATCAAAACACTCAGCACAATGAGGGGGACTGCCCCATGGGTATTCTGGTCACATCATGTGACGTCACGTGAGGTCATGTGAAAATTTAAAATTCACACAACATGGACATGTGACATATCAAACACACAGCACAATGAGGGGAACTGCCCCACGGGTATTCTGGTCACGTCACGTGACGTCACGTATAGCCCCGCCCCCAAAACAAGCGAACTCAAAAATTTGCACAACATGGACATGTGACATCAAAACACTCAGCACAATGAGGGGAACTGCCCCACGGGTATTCTGGTCACGTCACGTGACGTCACGTGTAGCCACGCCCCCAAAACAAGCGAAATCAAAAATTTGCACATCATGGACATGTGACATATCAAAACACTCAGCACAATGAGGGGAACTGCCCCACGGGTATTCTGGTCACGTAACGTGACGTCACGTGTAGCCCCTCCCCAAAACAAGCGAACTCAAAAATTTGCACAACATGGACATGTGACATATCAAAACACTCAGCACAATGAGGGGAACTGCCCCACGGGTATTTTGGTCACGTCACGTAACGTCACGTGTAGCCCCGCCCCCAAAACAAGCGAAATCAAAAATTTGCACAACATGGACATGTGACATATCAAAACACTCAGCACATTGAGGGGTACTGCCCCACGGGTATTATGGTCACGTCACATGCTCATGTCCGCTCACCTCCAAAAGTATTGGCACCCTAGTGGTCCAGCAGATTTTACAATATTTCTGTCCACTCGCTTCCAAAATGCACCGGCCTTTGCGAATACTTGCACCGTCAAAGCCAACATCAAAATTTGTTGCGACGAACTTTACAAATCTTGTTTATTTATTTTATCGAGCGGTGTGTGGACGAATTCTTTCTACGCACACGCTAAACAGCGCGAAGCCACAAACTTGTTCTGAATATTTTAAAGGCATAACAGCTGATGAAAAAGCAGAGACAATTGTAGACAAAAATGAAGAGAGATTTTATCTTAGTTTTTATTTTATACAAAACATTTTCATCTCGTCTTTTTTCGTCAACAATAATGCATGTTAATTTAGTCTTAGTCAGCGTTTTCGGGCAGTGGTGCAGTCTCGTCATTGTCTTGTCTTAGTCATGAAAAAAAAAGGTTGTTGACGACCATATTTCGTCTCGTCTCGTCTGACGAAATTAACACTATCGGGAGGCGAGTCAGGCGCTTCAACCGTGACACACGAGCACGTTCAAATGTGTTACTGAGTGAAATATGTTAGTGTTTATATTAATGTGACCATCATAAAATAAAGTCTAATTTTTATAAAAAAAAAACAGCTGATTTTGTTGTTTAAGACTGATGTTTCATGTTGCATACATATAGTTTGTCAAGAAGTAATGCTTTCTTACAGGAAGACTGATGGGTGATGGGTGAGCTTGTGGTGCAGGTGTGAGTGAAAACTATATCTTTGCTCTTTTCTTTACACTGTATGGTGTGTGAATTGAGTGTGTGTATCTGTGAGTGTGAGTGTGTGTAAGTGTGTGTGTGGTTGTGTGCATGAGACACTGTAGCTGATGCCGGCAAAAGCCTTAAAATAGGCTCATTTTGTTTACTTTGGTGGCCGCAACATAAGTAGTGGAGGTTATCGCCCAGGCAAATGAGGCATGCGTTGTTGCCTCTGGGTGTTAGGGCACACTCCATCAGGGCTATTGCCTCTTTCAGTGTTCTAGCCAGGTGTGACACTTTTTGACAGGACCACACTCCTGGGTATAAGGTCCCGCAGGACTAGTTGTTCTCTCCAGGACAGACATCGTTTGACGTATAGTGACGTTGGTATTAATGTTCACATAGACTCAGCCATGACACAGTGTCAAGTTGCAATTACAATTAAATATATTCGGTTTGAAGTTCATGATACATACAGGTTACTAAGCCTGCTTCTTCTTCCTCCGTTTCATGGCCGATTTTAATTTCTAATCGAGCTAAGTGGAAATCTCCACAAGAATGTCAATCCTGCCTATGTAAAATGAATGCTTGACTATGGGAATTTACAGCAGGAGATAAAGTGCTGCTTTTGTTATACACATGGACCTCTAAATTACATGCTTAGTGGCAAGGGCTCTTCAGAGTCACAAAGCAGGTTGTGGATGTTGACAATGATGTCAGGCAAACTGATAATTATTCATTTTGGTTTGTTTTGAACAGAAAAGTTTTAAAGGGTTCAGCACTTTTCAATTAAAATATTTTCATTCTGCAACAAATTAAAATCATTTTCTTTACTGTTTACAGTCAATAGAAATTTTTGTTCCCTGTAACATTCCTAATCCTCTATGAAAATGTTGATTTGCTGTATTTAACTTTATATCGTTCCGCAAAGAACTGAGTGTAAAATAAATGATGTTGACACTGAAGATCTCACTGAAGGCAAATTTTATTATTTAGTGAAGCAATGCCAAAATACATGAAACACTAAAAAGCAAACCTTGAGAATATCAGCTCAGACATTTTTTACTGTTTTTAAACTAGTTTTCGTCCTGCCTAAATGTGAATAAAACACACATACACACACACACACACACACACATATATAGATATATATACTGTATATAACACACGCGTTGCTGCACAAGATGTTCAAATGGAAATGCAGATTAAGAATGAGCTAAAAGCACAAAAAAATAAGTCATGTACTTGAAAATACAGTTAGAGCGACACAGACAACAGTTAAATGCCAATTATTGAAGTTTAAGTCCTTGACTTTAAAACCTTGTACCATATTGTAATTATAATAACTGTAACACTGAGAACTCCGATCCTTGAAATGGAGAGCCAGAAGAATACACGCATGTTAGCAGTACAGCTCTCACCTACAGGGAGAAACACAATTATTGTTAGGAATCGTTCAGTTCTGGATTCTGATTGGTCAGAACTAATATAAAAAAAAGTTTCATTTTATTTATTTATTTATTTATTTATTTATTTTTTGCTTTTGGTATTTACTTTTTTTTTCATTGCACATTGGTTTAGCCGTGTTGTTTTGGCAAATTGCTTTGGAACAAGGAATAAATCGTGACCTGCAAAAGAAAAGCATCAACTTCAGACTGTCAGTAAATTTATTTCTTAAAGCTCTTACTTGTTTCATTGCTGCTGACTGAATCTCTGAATGTAAATCCAGATGTGTCACAGTGTATCGTCTCTTTATCTTTACAAACAAATCAGAAAAGCAACAAATAATTATAAATGATACTAAATATAATTAAAGTGAAATATTCAACATTTAATGCATACAGTATGTAAACATAATTCTGGGTATAAATCTTAGTGATTATGTGGAATTAGCAGTTTACCCAAATAACACGGTTTACCTGCAAATTGCAGATGTGTTCCAGATGTGAACTTCACTACACTTCCTTCCATTTCTCCACAGAAATATTCTCCTTCATCGCTGTCTTCTGTTTTTTTAATTTTGAGATCAAATTTACTGTCATTTACAATAATACAGAAGCGAGTATCATTAAATCCATCAATAAATTTGTAGCCCAAATTGTCCGTGTATGGTTTTGCAATAAACTGAGGTAATTTTCCTGAAATCTGTCTGTACCAAACTACATCTCTCTTTGCGGCACTGCTAATGCTACACTTCATAGTTACATCTTCTCCTCGCTTTATTGTTATCACGTCAATCTCCTTGATGTCAGAAGTTTTCTCTGTAAAAAAGTTTAATATTTAATGTTAGTAAATGAGTTAAATATAAAATATTATTGTTTTACATTAAAGTTTCAGAAAGTTACTCACCAGCTGTGAAGAGAGAAAAAAGAGCACAAAGAGCGACAAAGAGTCTGATCATCGTTCCTGTTCACACCAAGTGATCTAATGAACTTGTGTGTTCAGTAGAAAACCAGGTCCAGACTCACACCTGATTGGATGTTTTGAAGCTGTGGACTGATTTGATTGGTCTATTAGCTGTAACATGTATTCTGATGGTCACATGGACCAGTTTTAGTCAGAAACACACACTTCCTGAGTTTGGAGCACTAAAACATACACAGGTCATTAAACTAGACTCTCTGACTACAGCATAGAAAGAATAATGTGTAAAAATGACAGAATTATTGTGTAATGACCATCAGACTGCTGTAGTCCCTGAAATAAAGGAAGTGTGTGCTGGTGAACGTGTTAGTTTAGTTTCTCAGTCTTTACACTGCATGATGGAGCTGTTTATGTTAAAACACAATGAAGGTGTGAAAGTCCTGCTGCAGCCACAAGCACGTTCAAATGTGTTACTGAGTGAAATATGTTAGTGTTTATATTAATGTTAACATAAAAATATAAAGATTCATTTTTGTAAAAATATTTTTGTATTAGCTGATTTTGTTGTATATGTCTTTGATGTCGTTTCATGTTGCATACATAAAGTTTGACAAGAAGTAATGCTTTTTTACAGGAAGACTGATGGGTGATGGGCAAGCTTGTGGTGCAGGTGTGAGTGAAAACTCTATCTTTGCTATTTTCTTTACACTGTATGGTGTGTGAATTGAGTGTGTGTGTGTGTGTGTGTGTGTGTGTGTGTGTGTGTGTGTGTGTGCATGAGACGCTGTAGTTGATGCCGACAAACCCTGCTAAAAAAACAGCATTGCTGGTCCAGCATAAGGTATGTTTTGCATGCTGGGACCAGCTTGGGATGGTGGTATGCTGGTCCAGCATTAGGTGCTGGTTGCTGGTGTGCTGGCCGACCAGTCTGGGATGTTGGTGTGCTGGCCAACCAGTTTGGGATGGTGGTATGCTGGTCCAGCATTAGGTGCTTGTTGCTGGTGTGCTGGCCGACCAGCCTGGGATGCTGGTGTGCCGGCCGAGCAGCCTGGGATGCTGGTGTGCTGGCCGAGCAGCCTGGGATGCTGGTGTGCTGGTCAACATAAGTTGTCTTTTGGATACTAGTATAATCCCAGCAAGACCACAACAAAACACATTCTGGATATTTCTATCATTTACATAGCTTTCTTTATATATATATATATATATATATATATATATATATATATATATATATATATATATATATATATATATATATATATAGTACAGACCAAAAGTTTGGGGACACCTTCTCATTCAAAGAGTTTTCTTTATTTTCATGACTATGAAAATTGTAGATTCACACTGAAGGCATCAAAACTATGAATTAACACGTGTGGAATTATATACGTACATAACAAAAAAGTATGAAAAAAAAATACCACAAACACACCTCCAGGCTGTGTAAGGGCTATTTGACCATGAAGGAGAGTGATGGGGTGCTGCGCCAGATGACCCGGCCTCCACAGTCACCGGACCTGAACCTGATCGAGATGGTTTGGGGTGAGCTGGACCGCAGAGTGAAGGCAAAAGGGCCAACAAGTGCTAAGCATCTTTGGGAACTCCTTCAAGACTGTCGGAAGACCATTTCAGGTGACGACCTCTTGAAGCTCATCAAGAGAATGCCAAGATAAAACAGCTACTGCATAAGTTACATACCTTTAAGCATTATTATTTGTGCCCCAAAGAAGTCTTGCTTCCATCATAACTACCCAATAAACCTGAGTTTGGTCAAACAAGTCATAGTTAAAGTCCTTAATTTCGCTAGTTGAAACAACTGCCGTAGTGGACATGAGCATGTGACGTGATCCGAATACCCTGAGGCAGTTCCCCTCATTGTGCTGAGTGTTTTGATGTCACATGTCCATGTTGTGTAAATTTTTGATTTTCACGTGATGTGGCCAAAATACACGTGAGGCAGTTCCCCTCATTGTGCTGAATGTTTTGATATGTCACATGTCCATGTTGTTCACATTTTTTATTTTCACGTAACCTCACGTGACGTGACGTGATCAGAATACACGTGAGGCACTTCCCCTCATTGGGCTGAGTGTTTTGCAGCTATCACGATAACATGCCCTGGGCTGATAGTACGGCCTCATGCTAACGGCTAACAGCTCAATGTCCTTACAGCAGTTCTGTTCTTTAATAGTGATGTGACCAGATTTACACCACCTATTATTCACAAAAACTGCCAGTCCTCCTCCCTTTCTCTTACCGCTCTCAATCATTCTGTCCGCACACAGTAGTTGAAATCCATCCAGAGCCACGGTCGTATCTGGTGTTAGCTTAGTTAGCCATGACTCTGTGAACAGCATGATGCTACACTCCCGGAATTCCTTCTGATGCCGGGTAAGAGCCGCTAGCTCGTCCACCTTGTTAGGTAAAGATCTCACATTTCCCATAACGATGGACGGGAGAGTTGGTCTGTAACGTCTCCTTTTAGTCTGACACAGAGCCCCAGCACGGTTCCCCCTGTCGTCTCCTTCTTAGCTCACAGGGAATGTACGTTTTTTCCCATAGTAGCATCGCCGTGTTGCGTAATTGTAACCCTTGTTCTTAGGTTAACGTAACTAATACCTAATTTAAGTATTAAAAAATTAAAGCTGGGCTAGTATCAGAAGCTCTAGACACGACCATCGAGCCTGAAATAGTGAATGGTCATCAGAGAACAGACAACACAAAACAGATAAATTTAAACATTGTATTATACCAAATGAATGAAACCAAGTCCATGGAAGTCCTTGATGTGTGTGTGTGTGTGTGTGTGTGTGTGTTTCTTAGAGTATGTTCTTTTCACTACCCGGGTAGGTTTACGTGTGTTCTTACCTATATCACAATTGAAGGTACAGGATGATGCTGGTTCCAAAGATGCCACGGCTGGCCACACCGGGCTCTTGATCCGTTCACTTCTGCGGTTGGCTCGCCACTGACTGCTAGGGTCAGATTCAGATGGTCTATCCCTTTCTAAAAAACCAATCGAAGGTATCTTGAAAAGCTCGCTGCCATGCGGCTTAACTCTCTCTCACAGCTTTTATCCAGTCCTTGTTTGCGTCTAGCAACGTCTTTACCGGAAAAAACGTGTTGTTAAGTGAACTCCCGGGGTGTATGCGCCACCCGCAGGTAGAGTAGAGAGTTGCACTCCAGTAACCTTGTGTGGGTTACATAATGCTAACAGATGATCCCTGGTGTAAACAATAGGACCGTAGCCGTATGCAGAGTTTCCAGACGCTACTGTAAACAAAAGTCCAAAAAAGCAGGAAAAGTAACGCAAACTCGTTGACTTTGTTGATGTCCATTGTGCAGTTTACAGTTGCACACATATATACTAAAAAAAAAGAAAAATCAGAAAGTGCCTGAACACTAAAATAAATAAAAAGAGTACAAACTTAACGGGAGCTAGCTGCTGCAACAGGCTGCCACTTAGGCGGTGCCTAAAATACACATACAAAATTTTGTATGACGCTCTGCACAGGGTCCTCTGTCTAAGGGTGTGATTGTAAATAACTATGTGTATCTGTGTGTCAGGGGGCTTAATATTTCTATCTCCATTTATTTCCTGAGAGTGTGTGTTTGTGTCCATGGGCTTAAATCCCGGGGGGGGGGGGGGGCGTGGGGGGGTGGACGACGACGACTTGGCATAATGTTAACTTAACATTAAGGGCCACAATTAGCATATTGTTTAGCTGTGCATTTACTAAATGAGCACTGTGCTACGTCCGAACTGACCTCACTGTATTTTTTTGTATAATCAATTTCTATTCTGTTCTTAAGTCTCTTAATTAAGTTGAAATAAAATTACTTTTTTTTATTGTTGTGATTATTTTTTATGATAGTTTTACTTTCTTTATGTAAAGCACTTTGAATTACTATTGAGTATGAAATGTGCTACAGTATAAATAAACTTGCCTTGCCTAGCAGTGTAATAGATTAGATATGATGACAGAAAAATGGAAAATTTGAACCTGATAAAAACTTTGAAAATAACCACAATGCTACAATAATAATGATAAAAGCAAAGTTTTTCACTGTGGGGACATATCTTTATTTACAATTTGACTATTATTTGTGTCTCCCCTTCAAAAATTGCTCATGAGAAATTTTATATTTATTGTCCCCCCTACTGTTAAATGAAATTTACGCCCATGTTTGTGTCATATAAGGCTTTTTAAAAACGTCTAGAGCAAAGGTGTCAAACTCACTGCACAGCAAAAACTCAAAGCACACTCTAGGTCGTGGGCCGAACAGGATAAACATTTATTGAACACGGTAAAACTAAATGCTTTTTTAACATAAATATGAATAAAAACAGACAGGCATATTATTCCAGAATAAATAAACTTAAACTTTATATAACTTAAAAGACTTTGCTCTCCATCAAAATATCCCTTGTCAAAATTATACAAGTTACTATGTTAACATGCATGACCTGCCAATACCCTTTCAGTAAGTCCAGCTTGCTGACAATTTTGGCAGAGCCCAAGTTGTTGATGCAGTGTTCCATTCTGGATAATGCATAACAGTCCGATACTGTAACTGCATTTACATGACGGTAGTCGGTGCAGAAACAAAACGAACTGTCTGGCTTGTGCACTGAAAGGCAAGAAGGGCTACTAAAAAACTCCAAGGGCTACTACTGTGTTTAGCTAACTCAATAGATCTCTTAACAGCGTTAACCCAATATAAATGTTGCTTAATAGGGGGTGTGCCATCAACATTAATATACTTAAGTAAAGTTGGCCTCATATTCCCAGATTCGCTTTTCCCGAGTCAATAGCTCCTGAACTAAAGGGTGTTACTACACAAATAACACCTCATTTTTATCTTAGTAATGTAGAGAGGCAGCTACAATGCAGCTACAACCTAATTTTCCTCAATATCAGCTTTCCGCCGCGTTGGACAAAATACATAATGTGCGAACACCGAAGAGACAGATTCCAAGGGACCGTCTGCAAAGTGCAAACCCCGAAAAGCGAATACAAAAAACAGTCAATAGCTTTATGGTAATACACTGTACTGTCATCAAACTCAGATCACACATCACTGATGTCCTAATACATGTACAAAAAAACTTATTTGGGAGAAATGTCTTTTTGTTGATTTTTTATGATTTTTCATAATTTTAAAAAATCAATAGCTTTACTGTAATACACTGTACTGTCATCAAACTCAGAACACACATCACTGATGTCCTAATACATGTACATTTTGAAAAATCATAAAAAATAAAGAAAAAGACATTTCCCCAAAATAAGTGTTTTAGTACATGTATTAGGACATCAGTGATGTGTGATCTGAGTTTGGTGACAGTACAGTGTATTCCAGTAAAGTTATTGAATATAATTTCCATAATAATTCCATATTATGGAATTATTATTCCATAATAATTTATTGATTTTTTTATATTATGAAAAATAATAAAAATTAAACAAAAAGACATTTCCCCCAAATAAGTGTTTTAGTACATAAAATAACATTAAACTAATTATAAAATAACCTATAAAGCATTAAATGGTTTCAAGCGACAGTACATTTTGTTTTGCTATAATCCGTCATGCCTAATTCGATCAAACTTTGCAGGCTATTTGGTAGTATTACATGTACTAAAGTCTACAGCAGGGGGCAGACCTTTTTCTTACAGAGCCCAGCAGTTAAAGGAGCGAATCTGGAAGGTTCATGGGCATAGAGTGTTTGGTAAACTGAGATCTCTAGATGCTGTCGCCTTACCGCCCTCACAAGTCGCTTAGGTTTGCTGACTGTGGACTGACAGTCCCTGTCTGCATTTTGCAGATAATGTACATTGTCACTTAAACTGTTATAGGAAGGACATGATACATTTACATTATTTACTGTCCAATGTCACCCAAATCAGGGTGGGTTCCCTTCTAAGTCATCTCAGGTAGTTTTACCTTGTCACTTGTTGACTCCAGCTTGCTCATTAGAGAGAGTTGTTAGAGTGTTTACTTTTTTAAGTTTCTATAGCTCTGTAAATCTACTTTGAGACAATGTGAATTTTCAAAAGCACTATACAAACAAATTGAATTCAATTGAATTGAATTAATAAAACATATTCCAGAGCAGAACTATTAAACATTCACAAATGCCATTTGCCATTATCATTACCATGTTGGTAAGCTTTCAGGTGATTATGAAAATCGAATTGACTATTCAGGATGCCTATCACATATTTTCCTAAATGAAACAGACAAACTCGAAAAAGTTTTGCTGATGAACAAGTAATCCCAATTTACATGTTTACAGAAATTCTCTAAGAAAGAAAATGTCAAGGCATATTCAGTCACCTTGGTATTTTAAAACAAAAATATGAACTACAATCTCTCTCTCTCTCTCTCTCTCTCTCTCTCTCTCTCTCTCTCTCTCTCTCTCTCTCTCTCTCTCTCTCTCTCTCTCTCTCTCTCTCTCTCTCTCTCTCTCTCTCTCTCTCTCTCTCTCTCTCTCTCTCTCTCTCTGGCTGTGGACATTCAAACATTGCTGGCTGTGTCATTCCCCTTATTAGAAAGGGGAAAGGAATGAAATGCAGCCATTGAAAATGGCCAAATATAGGCATTTCATGGGTGCTGAGGGTAAGCACCAGAAAGCTGAATATAAACTGCGCTGCTGTCCATCCCCAGTTTCACATTTCAAGAGGGGATCACTCCTGGACAAATGCTACAACATTTTAACACTACCTCTCTAATATTGGTGAGGGGGATCTGATACAGCAGCATGTAAATGTTCTGAAATGGTAATCTGAAACAGAAGGGGCATTTCACCTGTAACATTTATCATCTGTAACAACTTAAATATTATTGTCCATAATTGCAGGTTTATATTATTACTTTATACCAAAGTAAAAGTAAATTTCCAAAGAAACAACACATTTTCTAGAGCAGTGTTTATTTAGGCCAGAGAAGAATAAAAAAGGAGCATTTGTATTGAAGTCATTTGAATTAAACTGATGCTACTCAAATTAATCAGAAAATACAAATGTGCTCATTTAACCTTTAATAGCATGTTCAGTGTGACACCATCTTTCTTATGTTTCAGCTGTGCCCTTTTAGACAAACATTTTAGCCACTTTATTTTAAAATTAATTTGCCAAGAAATTTATTCAGTTCTCTTCATCAAAACAATGGCAATTTAATTTTATATTTATAATTATATATTAAAATTATATTTATAATGTCTATATTATTGCATTATGCATTATGTGTTGCTCTGCACATTATGGTTGTGTGCTTTGAGTGATTCTGTTTTTCCTATGTTGTTTCCAGTTGTTCTGTTTGTCTACTGGCTTACCTCCGGAGTCCTGACATGTCATTATATTGTTGCAGAAGAATTTATAGCACTGCCAGAGTGAATTACAGCATCTTGTCTGCTCATTTGCTTGTAAATTGTGACTCATTGTTCTTGACCATAAATTTTGGTACAAATCCTTGTGTAGTGTCCAAATCACTGGGTGAAGTTCTGCCATTTGCTGCTGGGTGTGGGTGTTTTTGCTAAAAAGGGAAGGAAGCTTTTGTCATTTGTTTATTTTCTTTACTTGTCTAGGCAAGGCATTCTATATATTCCTATAGTCATTCTGAATATTTTTTATTTGCTAGTATCTTCTTTATTCATCCACATATTTCCATCACAGTTATCTGTTATTGTTCAACCTTAAATTGGGATGTAGCATAAATATTTTTTTACGCCCATTTAAACAAATAAGTTATTGTCTACTAATTATGCTGAGTAAATAAAATAACATTTTAAAAGTTTATTCTTATGTAAGCATATTATTGCATTCTTGGAATAATCTTAATGAAACCATTCAGAACAGGTAGCTTTATTAAAATAGTATAAATCGTTTTTACTATAAAATAAAAATTTTCACATGCCCAGCTGTGAGAAGAGTGTGAGAAGAGTGACACTCAAATATGTGGCAGTGGTGATACTAATTTTGAAGAGGATTAGCACCTAAATAAAATCCAATGTACAACAGATTATTCAGCAGTACTTACTATGTCAAAGGTAACATATACAGTAACTAAAAGCCATATACTACTTTTTAGGAAATGACAAAAATTATCTTTAGAAATAAATTTTTTAAACATTAATTAAGCATAAGCAGTAATACATAATATTATATCAATGTGCACTGATGAACTGTTTACAATATAGTAAAACTGGAAAACTTTACATTTTTTGGAAAAAATCATTAAACATTCCATATTGTTTAAATGTCAGCTAACTTAGCAAAACTATTTGGTTATTAGAGTTATCATTAGCATATAATTTATAATAATTTATAAATAACTTGCAATTTTATCACAATCCATTTTCCTGCATGCAGAGTTCTCCATACACATATAGACACATATCCTGTACTGTATCACACACATTCATCAGTTTACTATATGAATTACTTCACTTAGTGCAAATATCAACACAGTCTGGGGCACAACATCTGTACTAGGCTTCCCTTCCTTTCCATAGCTTATGGAGAATACTGGGCTGAAGCTGTATCCTACAGAATTATACTGCATTCATCAAACACATCCTTGCCTGTTTTATAGGCCATAGTGCACTTAATGTAGAAGATGCCAAGGCCTGATCTTCACAAGGTGAGATGACTGCAACATGCTCGTCACTTTGTGTTTAACTTTCCCCTGTCTGATTATTGAAGTAGTTTTGGTAATGCAACCTATGTGAAAAGAAAAACAAAGGTTCAATGAAGGTTTAGTAATTATATGGAGTATTGGAGTATATATTCTTAGTATTAAATGTTACAAGGCCATTAATGTATAAACATATATCCAGTGTTGTTTGTTAGTTATCTTGCATGCAAAAATATTTTAACACATTAAATGGATGATAATGTTTAAAGTGGTTTAAAATAATGATAAAATATTTCTTGCCTTTTTTAACTGTTTAGTATTGGCACCCCTTATAGAGGCTAGAAGTTGATCCCTTGAATTTAGACCTCCACCTCGGCCTCCAGTCTTGTCCTCAAGCTTTCTCTGTGACATAGGGGTCAGAGAGTTCTTCAGGAATTCGCCATCTAGAATTGGCGGTGGTGGTATTCCTCCAGGTGGTGGGAGTAGAGGACCACCAGGTCCTTTAAAAGCCTTTGGGGTTAATGTAGGGGATGGTACAGGAGATGGAGTAGGAGATGGCTTTGGTGAGTTTTTTGGGGAACCTTTTTTGAAGCCAGAATTTGGGACCTGTAGTAAATCTTTCTTATCTCCATTTCCATGGGCTGTAGTCTGTTTATGCTCCTGCAACCTCTTCTGCCTCTGCCGGTCCATGTTACGACTGAGTATGTTGGTCATGGTCATGCGTGGGCCAGCCAATTCAAAATGGTAACCAAGTTTGAGTAGAGTTTTGTTATCCTTCAAAATCTTTGTCATCTCCATTTCTGTCTTGCCTCCACAGATATGCCGCTGATTATGGAAACGTAGCTCAGTTAGGGAAGTGTTGTACTGGATGGCTTGGACCAGTGCCATGATGCCCTTGCTGGTAAGAAGATTAGAATCCATGTTGATACTAGTGATGATTTTGTTGCTGCATAACATGCTTGCAATAGCATAGGCCACATGGTCATCAGCACGGCAATTAGCAAGGGCGAATGTCTTGACATGTGTGTTGTTTTTTAGTGCTTCAGCAAACTGAATAAGGGTTTTGACATTGATGACTTCTGAATTGTTGACATTGACTTCGGTCATGCTTGGATCATTGCTTAGTAGTTTCTCTAGATCTTCAGCAAACATGCCAGCCGACTCTTCCTCATGTTCTTCTTTAGACATGGTTTTTGTGTTATTTTCTTCCATAAAATTTCCAACCTTTTCTTGTTTGGTGGATTCATGTGAATCATTTTGAATCTCATTTTGTGCTTTTGGTTTCTTTTTTCCAATGTCAGTAGAACTCATTTTTAATACTTCTTTCACTCTATTTTCTCTCTTCTCTTTCTCACTCTCTTTATCTATACTTTCAATATTTTTACTAGAATCCATCAGAATAATTTCTTTTTCCTTGCCAACTAACTTAACTATTTCTACTTGTTCTTCTGTCTTTTCTTTATCTAAGCTGCTTTCCTGTTTTTTGGTCTCAACAACCAAATTTTGGTTTTCCTCTAAAAAAAGGCCTTTTGTCCTACTCTCCTGTCTTTTGCTGATTTCTGCTTTCATTTCATGTTCCATTCTTTCTTCTTTCACCTGTGTCCCTTGTAACCTTGAAATCATCTCTTTTGCCTTGTTGTCTCCTGATTCTCTCTTCCAGCTTTCACCTCTTTTCTCCTTCTCTCTACACACCTCTTTTTGTTCTTGAAGCTTGTATATCAACTCTTTTGTCTTGCTGCTGCCTTCTTTTTTGTTCCGTTTATCTTTGTGTTTGCCATCATGAATCTGTTCTTTCACCCTGACCTCAAATCCAATTTCACCTTCCTCATTCCTCTTGAATTGCCTTTCTCTCACATCTTTAGGATCATCTGTGGCTCTTTTGTTCCTGTTCTCTACATTATTCACTTGTTTAACAGGAGCATTGGTCACGAATATGTCTCCTTCTCTGCTGTCATTACTGGAAACATTTGTCTCCTGACTCAGACCCATTTTTCTGAGATATTCCTGTTTCCGGCTTTCCCTTCTAGGCTCACCCTAATAAGAAAACATAGCCATGAAATCTTATGGCTTCATGCATTTAGTGAATTTTCATGCATAAGTATTATGCTCATTATAAATAACAGCAAGGCAGAGTAGATACATTAGAACATTCTAGTTAACATTTAAATTAAATACTTCATGCTCCTAACAAAACATCCATTTTTTCAATATTGCCTGCTACATTTTCAGAGAACCTAAAAGTATTATGAATAGGCCTGCAAAGCAGCACAATTATGACATCATGTGAGTCAATTGTAATGTATGCTTTCACTACTCTTTTTCACTACTATTTCTTTGAGGATAGTCATTATGCAAATGTGGAGAAGCTCAAGCAGAATAATTACCAATTTAAACAGTTACTGTAACTGAATTGTGGTGAAGATATTTTTTATTCTTTGTTTTCCACATTTTTGTTATAGTAACCATGATAATAATGAATTCTGCACCTACAGTATGGTTCTCACAAACATGCAACATGCACATTTGGAACGAATACCACTAGTCACCTCTCAAAGATGTGTGAGTTCTTTTCTGTTGTATCTCTGCCTCAATGTAAAAATTAGTTTTCTGGCAAAAATTCTTTGTTCTTTTCAAACAGGGATGAAGTTGCAGTTGCATAAGAGCATTTACAGAAAACAAGTACATTTCAATCGTGCAGTTTTACAATTGTGCAGGCACTCTATAGATAGATATTATACAGTTTGTTGTACAGTTAATTACGTGAGATGATAACTGTTCATTTAGCATCTGATATTTTATTTAGATAGACAAGCATTTTATAGTGGCAACAACTGGTAATCATTCAATGGCTTAATTTGTAAGCTACAGTCTTGTTTGCTGTACAACGCTTTGCTAGATATAACCTTAAATGGCAGTGTATAAAGTACCAATAAATCAAGCTTAGCTTCAGAACCAACAACAATCATAATGTACAAATGCCAATTTAACAATTGTTGCAATTGAAACACTATAATCATTTATGTAGATAGATAGATAGATAGATAGATAGATAGATAGATAGATAGATAGATAGATAGATAGATAGATAGATATTTTATTTATCTTGATTGTCTACCTGCTTAGACAGATAGATAAAGTACAGCCAAATATTTTAGATATTTAACAGCAAAAGTCTGCCTGCCTGTCTATCTTTTAACAGCAAACGTATAGACGGTAGATGATGCAAGAACCAGTTAGCATTAAAACGAATATATTTTCATACCTCAGTGAAGAGGTTTCTTTGGAAACCCGTCTTTAACTCGCCGTTATTGGTCAAGATGGAATCTCTTTTATAAGGAATGGTTTGCTTTGAATCGGTTTGTTCTAATATTATAATCTCACTCGGGTCTGGGTCGGGCACTGTCGACACCTCCTTTTGTAGCTCCTCCATCTCTTCAGGCGACAGGTTTGACAGCAAGTTGTCGAGATCCGGGTCCTCGCTTACCTGGCGCCCGGTTCGAGTGAGTCCCCTTACTTTTCTCCTAGACATGATCACGAAGTTGAAAAGATGAAGGATAGAGACAATAAGGTTATTTGACACTTCACTGAATAGCCGTAGTTGTTAGTCTCTGTTTAAATATTTCCATAAACCAGACCAAACATTTAAGATAAAGCTACTGAGTGAAATGGACTCCGCTTCGGCACTGCTATCATCACTGCTGTGGACTGCTTGGAAATTCCACGAAATCCATTCCGATCCCATGCCCATATTTAGCTGCCAGTACACACTCCTTTAAAGGCGACGGGGAGTTTGTGGTTTACTAAAACTCCAAGGCATCCTAGATACAAACGTACTCCTTCCTGCTTGTGTTGAAGTGCGACAGCATATGCAAAGATACGTAAATACAAACCTCAAATTATTCAATTATTGGCATCCTTCATGAAATAGCACGAATTAATTGAGATTAAACGTATGGGAAAACTGTAGCCTAGATTCTTGTTTTGTTTTTATCTTTAACATAAAATTATTTCTCAATTAGTCCAAGAAACCGATTTTCGTCATTATAATATATACTACTAACAGCCCTGTGATCCTGCAGAAAATACAAGAACAACGTCCAGTAGAGAGACCCTAGGCACAATTCTGCGTGTGGACAGCGCTCGTCAAATTCAATATCCTAACGAGCAAGCCAGAAGTTACAGTAAAAAGGAAATACTCCTAAAATGCTCTTAGGATTAATCTTTGAGAGGAACCAGACTCAGAAGTAAACCTATCCTCATCTAGATTACACAAAATATATTGATTATAAAATTTCACTTCTGTAACTAAGCGTTCTGTTGTGTTAATTTTGTGATTCATCAGAATTCATTGTGCTGAGGGGTTTTGATACATGTTATATATCCATGTTGCAGTAATTTTGTGATTACACTTATTTTGGGTGTATGACAGGCAGGGATGTCATCAGCATTTATAAAAAACAGTTATCTTTATTCTGCTCAGTGTTCTGATATGTCACTTAAAAAAACTCAATCACACCTTTCTGGAATAAGCTGCACAATTTTTACAATTTTAGAAAATATCAGACTGATAGGCAAGGGCAAGAGTAAAAGGTTTCACAATTTACTGTACTACTATGCAACAGGACCCAACACGCCTTGCAAAAAATGTGAGAGGACGGGCCTCTGTCATTCATTACTTTGATTATTTATAATTATGATTAAACACCAAATGAAGAAAGGAAAAACGTTTTCAATCACTGGGTACATTATAACACCTGATCATTGCCTGATGCTCTTGATGATCTCCACGGAAGATTTGTCAATGTCGTCAAGTCAGGTCAAGTCAACCTTTTATTGTCATTTCAACCATATATACTGTAGCTGTTGCAGTACACCATGGTCCTGGAGAAACATTGTCTTATTTCACTATGAGACAACATTTCTTCAGAACCACGGTGCTACATACAACTAAAACAGAGCTAAGGACTTAAGTTAAGTACCCCTGGTGCAAACAGAGCAAGCGACAAAGAGACAGTACAGGAAAAAAGACAGTGCAAACTAAAAATACAAGACAATGCACAAAAGACAATACACAAAAGCAGCACCGACCATGTAAATAATGTAAATCATGTAAATACTGTGTGTTCTAGATTGCATGTGCAGAAATACTGGAATTGTAATGTATTGTCCAAAAGAGCAATCGACTGAAATGTGAAAGACTGTGCAAAGAGCAGACTGCATGTGCAAAGAGCAAAAACAGTGTGCAAAACAGCATGTAAACAGTTTGATATGGTGGTGCTGTGTTCATGGATGTAAACTGGAAGAGTGTGTATTTAGTTATTGTGTGAGTGAAAGTTCAGTTCAGTTATTGAGTAGTCTGATGGCTTGTGGAAAGAAACTGTTACACAGTCTGGTCGTGATGACCCGAATGCTTTGGTACCTGGTTTTTTATATCCTTACTCAAATGCATTACAGCTTCTCTTTCCGCTTTAGACAAATTATTGTACACTTTATATTCTTTTTTCTTTTTTAGTAGACCCTTTACATCATTCTCAACGAAACGGCAGTATGTATCAAGAGAGGCATTGCGGTGCTTAGGAGGAATAAATGTCGATCTTTTCTTAAAACAGCTTTGGGACAAGTCACTAGGAGCAGAGGTAGCAGACGAATTGACTTGGTCCAAAGGGGAAACACTCCTTGTTGAACTGTCTTTTATATCAGAATGGAAAAACTCCCTCAATCTGAGATTCCGAAAAAACTTCTGGAAGTCAATAACAGTCTCAAAGTCATTGGTGTGGGTGGTTGGGACAAAACTCAGTCCTTTACTTAAGGTGGACCTACAAGCCTTAGATAAAGTTTTTTCAGAAAGATTAATTACCGTACTTTCCTGCTGGTCTGAATACGAGGCTGTCTGCGACCTTTTTCGCTGACTTCTTTGACATCGATGCGATGTTGATATTTTTTCTGGGCATATCCTAAAAAAGACGCCCCTCGCCCCGACTGGCCACTCACATCCGAGCCTGAATCATATGATGAGGAAAACAACCATGGTTTTCGGTTTCCTTATTGCCGTTGATGTCCAGGTCGTATTCGTTGGCCCTGATTGTGCTGTGATTTGGCTAGAGATTCTGGTTTTTCATCCATACAAAAATAGACTTTGTTCTGCTTGTAATCCTCAGCGTCCCGTGCAAACTTGGCCTTCTTGACACTCCTGACCTCACTAGTGCAGTCAATGCGATGGTGTTCTAGCTCCTTCTTGATTTCACCCAGTCTTTTCTTGTCAGACAATGCTTTCAATTTGATTTCTGTTTGCTTGAAATCTTCTCTTGTCGATTCCAGTTGAGCAGTAATTTCACTTATAATGAGGGCCATCAGGTCAAAGGAGCATTTATTTAATATTTCGCACCAGCGTGAGCAAAAATTCGGATTGTCCCGGGCTAAAGCAGGCGCTTTGTGTAATCTCAGACCACGAGGGTTGATCTTTTTTTTTAGATAGTCACTTAATGTTACAGCGTGTAGGTGCTGTCTGATCTCTCGTTCCTGTAGATTAAACATTTTTCGAGTCAGTGAATCACCCTCCTTTGGATCTGTTGTGTCCTCATCAAAGATAGACTCCTTCAGCATAATACGGTCATAATCATCTTGGCTAAATTCAAAAGTACCACTTGGGCTGGCATAGGTTTCTTCCTTGGACATGGCTTAATTGTCAAAGGATCAAATGATTTATCAAGGGAGACAAAGGGAGTGCTACACAAATGAAAATACAAAATCTGTTAAATAAGTAATTGTGTGCACATCCCACCTTCTGGCAGGTGCAGGACAAAAGAAACTGCTAAACTAAAAAAAAGTGTAATGTTTGCAACACCGTTTTAACTCCCAAATTTATTAATTTGTTAAAAAGCAAAGCAACGTTTCAACCCTGCTGGGTCTTCTTCAGGCAAATGGAACACATGTAAATCTATATGTGTATGTATTTTTTGTGGGAAATTCTGTTTCTTTGCTGACTGTTTTTTCGGTGGTCTTTTGTGCATATGTGGAGTGGTGTTTTCATGTTGTTTTTGAGCTTGTATGTATGTGTGGAGCTGTTTCTTCCATTGCAGTGTTTTTTCATTGTATTGTTTTTCTATGAACATATGTTCTTTTAATTGAGTAAAGGGAGGGGTTACTAGGCTTGTTTAGACCCAATCATTCTAATTGAAATCACAGGGTGGGTCAGTTGATTGCAAGGCCTATATATCCCCTTTTTAACAAATGTGTTCCATTTGCCTGAAGAAGACCCAGCAGGGTTGAAACATTGCTTTGCTTTTTAACAAATTAATAAATATGGGAGTTAAAACAGTGTTGCGGACATTACACATTTTTAACTTTAGCAGTTTCATTTGTCATGCACCTGCCAGAAGGTGGGATGTGCACACAATTACTTATTTAACAGATTACAGTGGCTAACATGAATCCACATTGCTCAATCAGCAATTTTCACCGCAGTCTGCATGGTCAGAAGTAACTGGAACAGTCCCAGCCACTGCCTGGTTTCCATTTCTTTCTTCTGAAGAATAGAGGAAAAGTTTGCACAATTACACAGTATTTCATGTTCACATCGGCTGGTCATTATTGGCGGGTGTGTGATCAGGTCTAATGCCTGTATTGGCAGTCTGCATCTACATCTCAAACGGGCTTAGTTTTGCTTGTTCTTGTTACACTGATTGCACTATTTTTGCCCTTCACTGGGTGACAATTCAATGAAATCCATCTGTACATGTTCGAAGGGTGGCTGTTGTGAAGGATGAGCACTTTGTTTGCCTTTACCACCTTGGCCATTGTTGTTTATTGCACACACTATGCATCTTTACAATGTTTTTTGGAGTAATGAATAACTCCCAAAAACCATGTAAACGAATCTTGTAAAGCCCTTGGTGTACCAGTATCTGGAGTTGACATCCCTGCTTTTAACACATGGTTTTGCCCTTGTGTCAACTTAGGATAGTAAGGAAACAATTTCTTTGGCAACCAGGGTTTGTCACTGGTTCCATACCAAACCCTATTTATTTATTTTTATGCTGCTCTTTTGTCTGCTGTACATGGCACCTGTAGACCTTTAAGGTCAGCTGTGGGAGTACATATTTTCAACATACGCAAGGTTTCACAAAGGATTTTTGTGCAGCTACCTTTGCTGCTGCTTCCACTTTGGCTTTACCCTGTGAAATGGAATATTTTTTCTGTGTATGTGCTCCACATTTGCATATATCAATAGACTTTGGTAATAGGATTGCCTCCAGGAGCTGAGAAATCCAGGCATTGTGCATGATTGCATGTGATTTACCTAAATATAAAGGAAATCTTTATGTTTCCACAGCATGCCAAAATCATGTACTATCCCAAAAGCATATTTGCTATGAGTATAAATGGTGACACTTTTGTGTCACTTTTTTGCTAATTTGCATGCTTCTGTTAGAGCAATTACAGTACCTCTGCTGCTTGGGCAGAGAGGTGTTCTGCGTGTTGTTCAGCTTTCGGTATTTCATGTTGTGTGACTACTACATACCCCTACTGCGGTCTGTGAAGGCTGATCCATCTACAAACAGTTCACGGTGTGGATTCTGCAATGGTGTCTCCTCCCATTTTAAAAGGAGATGCAATTTTGTTTTACAACTGCTAGACAACTGTGTGGTTTTCCATCTGCTATGTAGAGGAAAGAAGAGTTGCAGGGTTTAATACAGCACAGCTTTTTATTTTGATATTTGGCATTTTAATTAAGATAGCATTGTTTCTCAATCATCATGTTGCTGACATGTATGCTGTTTTCTGTTCAAGGATAAGAAGTGACACTGTGTGTAGAATCAAAAGGGAAAGTTCACTTTATCCCACAGTTTCTATAGAAGCACTGATTGCTTTTTCAGCTACTGCTACAGCTCTTAAACCCATAGGCACCCCCCATTGCCACTGGATCCATTTTAGCTGAAACATAGGCTGCTGGTCTTAATTTTCCAGCATGGTCTCGCAAAAATACAGATGTCATGTATTTGTTTTTTTATCAACTGTTTGTACAAATGGTTTGTTAGGATAACAATCCCCAGTGTTTGGTTGGTTTGTAGGAATAATTTAAAATCTACAAAGGTCTTTTCTGCCTCAAGTGTCCAACCAAGTACACTGTGGGCCTGTAGAACCTTCCCATGAGCTATTGCACTCAAGGGAGCTTTCAGTAAGAACACATGCTTTAAAATTAGATAAATTGTTTCTTTAGTTTAGGCTTTGGAATGTTCTGCAGAGCCAAACTCTATTTTGTTCAATGTTTTTACCATGCTCTGATATCAGATGTCCCAAGTGTTTCACTAGTTGTTGTACAAATTGCAATTTTGACAAGCTTGCTTTGTGTCCTTCCTTTGCTAGATGACAGAGCAGTCATGTGTTTTTCAAAGTGGTCCCTATATCAAATTCTTCAACAAATATTTCCTTACATTTCTCAAACCACTCTTGTTCACAATGTGCATCTGGTCCCAAATTTTTGTGAGCTGTGCAGTGCAGATAATGCATGTCCAGATATTGTGGGCATGTGGGATTAGTAACCTTAGTAGGCCTTATCAATGACAGCATAATTTAATTAATCCACTGCAGAGATGCTGAGTTTCCACTCATACACATACAGAAGTGGTCTGGGGTCAGTTAATGCCGTAAAATTCAATTTGTTGATTTGTATACACTTTCAATCCTTTGGTGTGCTAATTAGGCTTATTTTCAATTGCCAAATTAAATTGCCATCAGATTAACTGGGCAACATTCAGACAGCGTCTAATCATCGATCATTCTGATCGATGATTATCTGCCATGCATCTTAAGGGTGCTGTGAATTTTTGCCCTCAAAAACCTTAGTCCACCTCCGAATATGGTTGAGGAGTTGGTCCATCCAGGTCAGGAATGTGGAGACTTTGTGAGTGTGCCTGACTCCAACTGCAGGTGGACTGACTCCCGGCCTAAAAATACTGACTCGCCCCAAGGCTGTGTTCTTTCTCTTCTACTTCTCTCCCTATATACCAACAGCTACACCTCTAATCGCCAGTCAAACATTAAAGTTTGCAGATGGAGGGGGATAAGTCTGCTTACAGGAGGTTAGATTAACCACCTGGTTACCTGGTGCAGCAGGAACAACCTGGAGCTTAATACAGTGAAAACATTGGAGATGGTGGTAGATTTTTAAGAAAAACTCATCAACTACATCCAGGACCCAGAATGGTCTGTTATTCACCGCCTTGGACATTAGTAAACTACCCCACCAGTGTTCATTACATTAATTTGCACAAATCTGTCTGTTATAATGCACCTTCCTTCCTCACACTATCCTGCACTAATATACAGTTATTTTTTTCTTTTAACTGTAATATATGTAACATTTTTTACAATTGTATATTTGCACTGGCCACTTTGCACATCCTGCATTATTGTACAATTCATGTTTCTATTTTTGTTTACATCCATTGCTTGTTTTTTTGTAAATCTTTACGCTTATACACATTAGTTTTTTATAAACTTTGTTTCTTATATTTATGCTTCTTCGACTATTAATATGTACCAACACACCAAGACAAATTCCTGTACATGTAGTGTCGGAACTCAGAGCCGGTCGACACAAGTCGACACACTGCAGGGTGATCTCCACACTTAGACTTTTTAGTTACTAAAGACTTAGTTTTAGTTAGACTTAACTGTTAACTCTATAATTCCTACAAAAATACTGAGAAAACTCCTCAGGCCTGGATGAGAATGACTTCTTTATTGTGGTCAATCAGCCAACAAATTATAAGAGAAATTGCCAAATTAAAAGTAACAAAGTTGCCAAATTAAAAGTAACAAAGTTGCCAAATTAAAAGTAACAAATGAAAACCCCCAAAAAGAGCATGTCATGCAAAATCAATCAAGAATATTGCAAAAATAAAAACACCCACCTTGACCCGCGGACACGCACGCACACGCGCCCACGCCCCCACGCGCACACACACCTTCGCCCCCGAAGAGAGACTGGAGCCTCAGATATCTTCTCAATATATACCCTGGCACTCCTAGGAGCCCAGGTGCCATATCACCTTATTTACCGGAATCACCTCCTATGTTTTCTAAACACACTGACCCAATTTCCCCTTATTTCCCATTACCTTTCACCCATATGCCCATTTATGGATTTTCCTCCCCTTATTTTTCATGACCTCAGACTAAACACCTGGGCCTGCTTCAGTCTGCACAACAAGTTTATCAGCACCACATGCCCATTTATGGATTTTCCTCCCCTTAGTTCTCAGGGCCTAGGTCTGTGAACCAATGTCTTTTTCATTCTACATAACAAGTTATCGCTATGAGCTAAGGTCTGGGAACCAAGGTCTTTTCCATTCTACATAACAAGTTTGTATTTGTTATTACAAATGTGCTCAGACTGACTAGGCCTGACAGCCCCGAATCTGGTTACTTTTACTAAGTTTATGATTACAATAAACATCTTTGGCCTACAACATCGCCTACATATGTCTTATGACAGCAATAGCAATATTTTGCAAGGCCTAATACTTTACTTTGGTTATAGTATTGTAAGGAATAATATTTTAATTATTTCTACTAAGATTTTTTACAACATTAGACCCTAACAGCAATAAACCTGATTGTGATTCTGAGATATCTCTTGGCTGAGATGTCCCATACCCACCTTTTCCTGCCGTCTCACATTCCAATAATATTACAGTAGTTCAAGTGAGGATTCTGCATCTGAGTCTGACTTTGCAAATTGCAACAACCTTATTAACCTATATTTGTGTTTTTTACAAGTTTTACATTTTAAAATTTTTTTATTCCCAAAGGTCTTAGTTACACAGAAAATTGTCTAAGTGCCATAGTGATGTATTGGGACAAGTTCAATATAGTTAGTCCCTATCGGAAGATCATAGTGCCATGTCATTCCAATCACTCTGTGCAAACAATGTCCGCTTTTTGTAGAATGCCGCAAGTATTTAACACTGGTTCGTGATGAGGGCCTGGAGCGGAAACAACTCTGAACTCTGATTCTCTGAAGGTGAACTATTCTGTAATGATGGGCTGGGACAGGCAGATGCTGAATCCATATGCAGAGTTTTATTGAGAAGGCAAACAGTCCAAAACAGAAGAAAAGAATTGGGTTTAAATACTGAAAGGCAAACAATGGAAAAGCAAGGCTTGATAATGCAGGAAAAACACTGACAATACTTCGCGTTAGACAAAAGTGCAAGTGGTCTGGAAGTGGTCTAGCTTAGCCTAGTGTTTAGTGCTCTAGCAATGGTTTCCTCTGGTGGCCTGAAGGGACAAGAAAATATTGCATCTTTTCCAAATAAGCTGCATTATTTGACACCTCACTCAGAGGTCTATGACAGGGGTCGGCAACCTTAAACACTCAAAGAGCCATTTGGATCCGTTTCCCACAGAAAAAAAACCCCCACAGGGAGCCACAAAACCTTTTTGACATCTAAAATGAAGATAACACTGCATATATCGTTTTTTACCTTTATGGAAAGTATAGAAAAAACTGTAGTGTGTTGCATTTATGAAATCCATGAACTGCTACCCAGTAAACAAAATTTTATTTCTGCAGGCAAACAAAAATATTTTGAACAGTTTGAACTAACCTTAACAAAAAAGATGCTGGGTTGAAGGTTACTTTCAAATAGAATGTTCAATGTCTAATTGAATTCGTATTCATGACCAGGGCTCTCAGGTTTTGAAGACAGGCAAGCGTGACATCTCCAACCCCCCGCAACCCCAATTTTATTCATTGGTTGTTGCGTTAAATCTTTCCCAGATAGTGCTATTTTCTGATTAACTATTGTGTAGCCTCTTTTTTGATTGGCTGATAAGTGTCAGGCTCGACTATGAACTCCAGACGTGCTTGATTCCTGCCCGGTTCCATATACTTACCTGGCAGGGGCAATACTATGATCAAGGAGGTGGTTTGCCCAAAGCGAGGCTCGGCCATTGCACTCGGGCTGTGCTGACCTTTGCGAATTCCCCAAATGCGGGAATCTCGACTGCATAATTTCTGATTATTTCGTTGCACTCACACCCATAGTTATGAAGTGCTTCGAGAAGCTCGTCATGAGGCACATCAAGACCCAGCTACCACCCTCACTTGACCCCCTACAGTTCGCATATCGTCCAAACCGCTCCACAGACGATGCCATTACCACAGCCCTCCACTTAGCCCTCACCCATCTGGACAATAAGGACACTTATGTACGAATGCTGTTCATAGACTTTAGTTCAGCATTCAATACAATCATCCCTCAGCACCTGATTGGGAAGCTGAGCCTGCTGGGACTAAACACCTCCCTCTGCAACTGGATCCTGGACTTCCTGACTGGGAGACCTCAGTCAGTCCGGATCGGGAACAGCATCTCCAGCACCACCACACTGAACACTGGAGCTCCTCAAGGCTGCGTGCTCAGTCCACTGCTGTTCACTCTGCTGACTCACGACTGTGCAGCAATGCACAGATCGAATCATATTATTAAGTTCGCCGATGACATGACCGTGGTGGGTCTCATCAACAAGAACGACGAGTCAGCATACAGGGAGGAGGTGCAACAACTAACTGCCTGGTGTAGAGCCAACAACCTTTCTCTGAATGTGGACAAAACTAAAGAGATGGTTGTGGACTTCAGGAGAGCACGGAGCGACCACTCTCCGCTGAACATCGACGGATCATCTGTAGAGATCGTCAAGAGCACCAAATTTCTGGGTGTTCATCTAGCGGAGAACCTCACCTGGTCACTCAACACCAGCGCCATCACCAAGAAAGCCCAGCAGCGTCTCTACTTCCTCCGAAGGCTGAGAAAGGCACATCTCCCTCCCCCCATCCTGACCATGTTCTACAGAGGGACCATTGAGAGCATCCTGAGCAGCTGCATCACTGTCTGGTTTGGGAACTGTACGATCTCGGATCGCAAAACCCTGCAGCGGATAGTGAGGACAGCGGAGAAGATCATTGGGGTCTCTCTTCCCTCTATCATGGACACTTACACCACACGCTGCGTCCGCAAAGGCAACAGCATTGTCGATGACCCCACACACCCCTCACACACACTCTTCACCCTCCTGCCGTCTGGAAAAAGGTACCGAAGCATTCGGGCCCTCACGACCAGACTGCGTAACAGTTTCTTCCCACAAGCCATCAGACTTCTCAATAACTGAACTGTACTATACTGAGCACAACATACACACACATCATCTGTATGGACTGCATAGACCCTCACAAAACACACACACTGTTTTGCACACTTTTCTGCTGTTTTTGCACATATTGGACAATATCTCAGTCATCTGCTGTTTTTTGCACAACTCTATATATAATCCAAAGGACCTGCTGCTAAGAACCTGCTGCTGTTCATTCTTTTACTGCACAAAATATTGTTTGAACATTCAGTATTTACACCGGTCGGTCGGCGCTGTTTCTGTTACTGTTTATTGTCTTTTGTGTATTGCATTTTTTGTACTTTTTGTATTGTCTTGTAACTTAATGTCTGCACTGTTTTTTGTCCTGCACTGTCTTTTGTCCTGCACTGTCTTGCTTGTCTTGTCCTGCACTGTTTGCACCAGGTTGCACAGTTGCACTTTATGTGGCTAAGACTACTTACATGTCCTTAGCCCTGTCTTTGTTTTATGTAGCACCTTGATCCTGGAGAAACGTTGTCTCATTTCACTGTGTACTGCAACAGCTATATATGGTTGAAATGACAATAAAAAGCTTCTTGACTTCTTGACTTGACTTGAGACAGCGGAGCGGACTGATACATTTTGGGTGCTGCGGCTTATTAAATATATGATAAATAGTTAAAAAAAATTTCTGCGTGAGAAATACGATGTGTGGCAGGAGAGGGTGAGAAAAGACCAAAATGCGTGACTGTCACTCTCAATGTGTGACACTTGACAGCCCTGAATGACATCAAAGTTTTAACTTGCCGGCTGCAGCAAACCAAAAATGCGTCTACTTCTGTGTGTCGGATTTCGCAAGTCGGCAGTTATGACGCAAAATTTGAGCGACAAAAAAATTAAACACGGTTTATTTTAATGTTACAAGACCATCATAATCTTAGAATTTAGAATTACATTTAAAAAAAAAAAAAAAACTAAAATAAAATAAATTTTAATTAAATATTTATTTTCCAAATCTACAGGGAGTCGCAGCAGAGGGATGAAAGAGCCACTTGTGGCTCCGGAGCCACGGGTTGCTGACCCCTGGTCTATGAAAAATTGTGTGGGATAGCCTCAGGACAAAATTTGCAATTTAGAATAATTATGTAGCTAGGTAATGTACATTTTCTGACAAAAATTTGAGTGATGATTGCTGTGGCAAAACTCATTAACAAGTGAGACAGACAAGGGGCCAAATATTTTGGAGGCATTTGGACACAATGGATGCCAAAAACATTTGGATGAGAGTGGATAGATAAGGTGGCAATGCTTTTGGACATAATGTACAAATGTGGATATGTCCAAGTGATGACACCAGATTACACATAATGCAGTTCTCTTTATTATGCTGAATGTTTTGATATGTGACTAAATTGAGCATTCAGAAAGGTCACTTGTGTATATTGCAGAATTATTTAAAACAAACAAACAAATAATAAACAGAATGTTAGCTTTTTCAAGCCAACATAATAAGCATGAATTAATGAAAAAGAATTATTGAAAACCACCAATCCAGAACACTATAAAATAAACATTACTTAAGTATAGTAAAGGTGGCCATTGTTTATTAACTTGATTTGCATATGCACAGTTATGCATATGCACAATATTGCATTGCATACTTATTTTTTTTCATGAGCACAGGCAAGTTAATTGTAAACTTAAAAGTAAAATAAAAGTAAATAAAAGTGAGTGACCTAGATTTTACTATAATTATTCTTTTAATATCTAAATAACCATAGCAACACAAACAAAACATTTTTGCAGCACAAACGGAGCACAAACGAACGAGACTATTTTGCTGAAGTTTTGCGTTGGGTGGCTTATGTGTCTTATTTCTAAGAAATTGCTCTTCAACTGCATTATTTCTATTATAGTCATAATGTGTTTAATGATAGTTTCAATGCTTATGTGTTTTATATCCATCAGAGAATTGTGCAGATAAATAAAATCTGTTTGGAAATTTCTTTGTCTTTTGTGTAGCAGTATATTTACACTCCCGACTAACAAGAAATACTATTTGTACACTGAAAAAAATTATTCTGACCCCTTGTAAATGTTCCATGTTTTTATCTGGTGAATTTCACTGATTTTAATGTGTTATTTAATCAAACTTATTTTTTATTAGTAATTTTCAAACTCACTGCCCTTGTTTAAAACAAGCTAATTTCATTCAATTAAAAGTACCTAGAAAAAATATGTTGAATTTAATTTCCATATACTGTCTGGTCTGCGAATGTGCAGACACATTTTGTTCTGAAGGCGCCAAGGCGGGGGGATTGTACCTGATGCACTCTTTTGAATGCTGCATCCAGCTCTGCATTTTCTGTAAAAAAGCAATTTATAATCATTGGTGTTTTACGTTTGTTACTTAAACAGGGTTCTGTTTGTGGAAGCCGAATAAAAGCAAAACAGTTTTACAAATGTTAACGTTAATTGTAGCGTCACCTTCCTTGCTGTCTAGAGGCTTGCACGTTAGACTGGCCAAGCCTAACGTTACATTAACGCAGGGACTTCGTTAGGCCTATTTTGGTCGGCTGAAGCTAACTTACCCCAAAATGTTCCTAATACCACCAAAATAATAATAAGAACAGACTTTTTTTGAGTCCACTTAAGTTTGCCTTTATAAATATTATAAACGGCTATTATAACCGTTAAATAAAAAACCCAAACAAATGTGACATAAAACAAATAATGTGAAGTGTGAAGTGGTCTGTCCACCCCAGCCAGTAGTGGTTCTACACGGAGGCCTAGGGAGGCCCATACTTTTGAAGACATGTCCCTGGCCACCCCTGTGCCCCCAAGGGTTATTATCAAATAGGCCACGCCTATATGATGACGTAATATCTGTTACGTTGTACTGAAATCCCTAAGTGCCTGCCTAGCCGCCTGCGGGTGCTGCTTGTTGAGTATCTCAATTCGTTCGCTAGCTCCCAAGGTCCAGAATTTAAGTCTTTTTTTTTTCATGTGATTATTGTTATCATTGTTTTCATCAATGCTTGTGACAAATATTCTGGGTTGCTGTTTCAAATGAATATCATACATTATTGTAGCTGGATGTTTGTGTGCCGCACATGCAGTTCAGAGAGAGTTCATGTGAATACATGTGACATATCAAAACACTCAGCACAATGAGGGGAACTGCCCCACGGGTATTATGGTCACATCACGTGACGTCACGTGAGGTCACGTGACGTCACATGAAAATTAAAAATTTGCACAACATGGACATGTGACATATCAAAACACTCAGCACAATGAGGGGAACTGCCCCACGGGTATCATGGTCACGCCACGTGACGTCACGTGACGTCACGTGAGGTCACGTGACGTCACGTGAGGTCACGTGACGTCACATGAAAATTAAAAATTTGCACAACATGGACATGTGACATATCAAAACACTCAGCACAATGAGGGGAACTGCCCCATGGGTATTCTGGTCACGTCATGTTACGTCACGTGTAGCCCCGCCCCCATAACAAGCGAAATCAAAAATTTGCACAACATGGACATGTGACATATCAAAACACTCAGCACAATGAGGGGAACTGCCCCATGGGTATTCTGGTCACGTCATGTTACGTCACGTGTAGCCCCGCCCCCAAAACAAGCGAAATCAAAAATTTGCACAACATGGACATGTGACATATCAAAACACTCAGCCCATTGAGGGGAACTGCCCCACGGGCATTCTGGTCACGTCACGTGATGTCACGTGTAACCCCGCCCCCAAAAAGAGCAAAATCAAAAATTTGCACAACATGGACATGTGACATATCAAAACACTCCGTACAATGCCCCACGGGTTTTCTGGTCACGTCAGGTGACGTCACGTGTAGCCTCGCCCCCAAAACCAACGAAATCAAAAATTTAGACAACATGGACATGTGACATATTAAAACACTCAGCACATTGAGGGGAACTGCCCCACAGGTATTCTGGTCACGTCACGTGACGTCACGTGAAAATTAAAAATTTGCACAACATGGACATGTGACATATCAAAACACTCAGCACATTGAGGGGAACTGCCCCACAGGTATTCTGGTCACGTCACGTGACGTCACGTGTAGCCCTGCCCCAAAAACAAACAAAATCAAAAATTTGCACAACATGGACATGTGAAATATCAAAACACTCAGCACAATGAGGGGAACTACGTCACGGGTATTCGGATCACGTCACATGCTCATGTCCGCTCACCTCCAAAAGTATTGGCACCCTAGTGGTCCAGTAGCTTTCACAATCTTTCTGTCCACTCGCCTCCAAAATGCAGCGGCCTTTGCGAATACTTGCACCGTCAAAGCCAACATCAAAGTTTGTCGCGACAAACTTTACAAATCTAGTTATTATTATTCTTCTTAGACAAAAATTTATTTAAAAAATGCGGCCTAGGGCGTTTGAGTCACATGCACCAAATTCGGATATGTCGTAGACCCTGGTCTGAAGTTTGTTGCTTCTATTTTTCTAAGCGATCGGAATTCCGGCATTCCCGGTACGGAAGCTCAAATTGGCCTTTTTTCCCATAGACTTCCATTATAAAATTTTGAGGTTTATAACTCGGCAAGTTTTCGAGCGATTTACACTGAACTCGGACAGGTTCTTTATGACCTTACTCCGGACGAAGTTTTTATTTCGGAGTTCCGACAGAATTTTCGGTTTTCCCATAGTCGACGGTCGAACATCCCATAGACTTGAATAGGGAATTCCAAAAAGTTCTCTAAGCTCTCTCACACACACACAATACATCCAACATTAAGAATTGCATGTACTGTTCTATGCAGTATAATAAGTAGAATCCCATAATGACTGCAGTATTGACATGAAATGTCCAAACCCTCAGTAGCCACTTTTTGCCAAAAGTATTGGCACCCCACCGGGTATTCTGGTGACGTCACTCGACACCACATGATGTCACGTGTAGCCCCGCCCCCAAAACAAGTGAAATAAAAAATTTGCACAACATGGACATGTGACATATCAAAACACTCAGCACATTGAGAGGAACTGCCCCACGGGTATTCGTCATGTCACGTGAAAATTAAAAATTTGCACAACATGGACATGTGACATATCAAAACACTCAGTACATTGAGGGGAACTGCCCCACAGGTATTCTGGTCACGTCACGTGAAAATTAAAAATTTGCACAACATGGACATGTGACATATCAAAACACTCAGCACAATGAGGGGAACTGCCCCACGGGTATTATGGTCACGTCACATGCTCATGTCCGCTCACCTCCAAAAGTATTGGCACCCTAGCGGTCCAGTTGCTTTCACAATCTTTCTGTCCACTCGCCTCCAAAATGCACCCGGCCTTTTGGAATACTTGCACCGTCAAAGACAACATCAAAGTTTGTCGCGACGAATTTTACAAATCTAGTTACTATTGCAATTATATAAACATTCATTTTCTTTTCTATTTAGGCTTGTTAAAACTTTTCAGTCTCAAAATTTCCCTTAAATAAGTCAAAATACATTAAATACACCATGCAAGTTGCTCCTTACATGGGAAACATGTAACATATTCTCCAAATTGCATCCAAGAAGATTGGAACTGACCAGTGTACTAAATCCATAAGTGTCAAAACAAGCGATCAAGAAATGATGATGAAAATAATCATTATTAATACTTCAGTAAAGTTTATTAAATCTATTCTGTTGTTAG
Source organism: Tachysurus fulvidraco (assembly GCF_022655615.1). Taxonomy (NCBI): domain Eukaryota; kingdom Metazoa; phylum Chordata; class Actinopteri; order Siluriformes; family Bagridae; genus Tachysurus; species Tachysurus fulvidraco. The sequence goes on from NC_062519.1 coordinate 11,365,173, forward strand.
TGTGGTTGTTAAACTTATGAACTGTGTATGGACTGACAAAGGTGGTACATGAGGAAGCAATTTGACAACAATGCAGTAAATAATTTAGGTGCATCAAAAAGCGTGCTCGTTAAGATACCAGCAGACAAGCTAATCCAGCACAAATAAAAGGTCACCAAAATGAAGTAGTTGAACCTCATAATTAAATACAAAAAGAGGAGAAAAACTGCAAAAAGGTCCACTTTTTGAAAAAAGAACCCAAACTTTTCAATAGGCTGGCTACATACCTGAAAGGTGTATTTTTGTGATTATTGGACAATTACTTTTTTCCTCAACATGCTTACAATTTATCTTTTTAATTCTTGCTCATTTTTATTTCTGTTGCAGGTTATTCTCATATCTGATTGTCTTGGTGTGATGTGGACCCAAACCTAATTCTTTGGGGAGATCATATTGTTTTGGTAAGTGCATTTAACATCTTAGACACAGTGCATTTAACATACATCTTAACAGCTATATAGAACATAGCTTTATGTAATCGAAGTTGATGCGAATCACCATGCCCCTGATGGGACTATTAAGACACCATCACTAATGTAATCTTTTTACACAGGCTAAAAGTGACATCAATCTTAAAAGGGCCTCAGTCCTCAAGGCACTTAGCATCTACCTTGGTGAGGATGATGGACATCTCATTCGGGAGTATAAGGCAAGTCATTGTAATTGCATTTGTCAGTCAGATGTACTGTCTTGTATTATAGAAAATGTATTAAGATCCTAATGTCACTAACCCACTAGTTATAAGAAAATGGCTTTCACAATATGATTTAAAGGGGCACTCACCAAAAACAAACCCGATGCATAACAAAATCAGTGTGTTGACACCAAAACTATGGCAGCTGTAGTCCTATCGCTGTCTACACGCTGTCGTGTTTTGGGGCCTAGATTTATTATAGTGTGGAAGCCTAATGCAAAACTTGAAAAATGCTCTAGCCACTAAAACATGTCACTACAGATGATCGCAAGGATCATACTGGTCTTTTTATGTTTTAGCCCATTGATGACAAATGCATTGACATTACCGCTGACCATTTTCCAAAGCATCAATTTTAGAAAATTAATTCATTAATTAATTTTAACCATATAAGTAGCCATAAGGTTGAGAATATTTGTATAAAAATCAACAATTTGCTGCACAGTTTTCAAAGCAGGTACCATTTTTCTAAACACACCTGGTGCATTCAAGAACTCTGACATCCAATAATTATTAATAGACTCTGACAGATTTTCATTAATTGGTTAAAACATTTTAAACCATCAGTTTGGTTCTTGAACTGATAAGGCAGGCTTTATTCAATATTTTTCTTATTGTTCAATTAAAAACCAACAATGTTAGTCCATCTATCAATCCATTTTGACTTCTGTGTCTCTGCTCCATTTGCAGAAAAGTTTTGCTATTATATGTCCATCCATATTTATTCTGTCTAGATATATATTTATTCTGTATAGATGTATATATTCATAATGACATTCCTTTTGTACAGCTATCCGTCATACCACTTCATACTGTATCATACTTATATAAAAACCACACTATATATACCCTTATTCAGTTATATGTACATATTACTTTTTCACCTCAACATTTATTGTTTATTGTTTTATTACGGACTTTTTTCTATTACAGTATTTTTTTAATGTAACTGTTTGCAGTTTTTTGTAATTTCAGCATCAGGTGCTCAGTGTGCACTGTGGACAGTTCCGGTACTATAGTATTTTTTATTCTGTATAGTACTGGTGTATTTTGTTATTTGTATATGTTGCACATGGGTGGTAAAAGGCTTTCCTCCAAAGCTCTCCTGTATATATGTATACAGCCACTGTTGTAAAAATTTAAAACTGTACTAGGGATGTTTTGGAATATTTACTCAATGAATGCCTTGAGTCCTGGAAATATGTGCTTGTATTGTGAAAAAATGGGTATTGACTCAATGTAAGTGTTTGCAGTTTAATGTAACCTCACAAAAGTTCCTCAGTGTTTGCTGTCTTCCAGCTATTCTGGTTCATTTGTTTTGTTTTTGTTATGAAAGTACAATGTATTTTAGGGCATTTTTTTATAATAAAGCAATTTGAGAAATGGTGACTACCGAGTTATATTACTGGCACTCTTGATCTCTTGGATCAGAAAAATAAAGTTATTAGTTGAAAATATTGGGTTTGCTTTATTTTTCAGAATACTAATGAAAGTTAAGAACAATAAGAGATTAAAAACTATTGGATTAAAATTAATTTACTATGTAGAAATTAATCCATTAAATTGATGATTGCACATAATTAATTTTAGTGTCCTGAACATAAAATTAGTCAATTCTACTTAAAATAGTTTAGCTAAAATTACAACCAACTTAAAAAATATATCTGGATTTAGATATATTTATTTCGTGCAACCCTTGACATAATAAAATTAAGTACATTCAACATAACATTTTATTCAGTGTAATATATACATGTTAAGATGCAAGTTATTCTAATTCATAAAAATATACTCTATTCTATAATAAATTATACACAGAGAATGATTTAATAATGATAAAATGGATAGGTAAAATACTTTATTGTAATACTTGTATTCAGGGGTGATTCTAGGGTCACCTGGCAGGCCATTGCTCACTGGCAGGCCATACACGCACGCACAGAGAGACAGAGAGAGAGGTTGACTGATGTAATTGATGTAGCACATTGATCGGCTGGGCACTAAACACCCGAATGAGTCAAGACCACGAGCGGTTATCATCCGATTTGTTGTTTGGAGATACAGGGAAGCAATGTGGAAGGCTGCAAAAAAACAATCCATTCCTTCAAAGCCATCACTTGCGCTTCACTGAAGATTTGTCGAAAGAGGATCGAGGAAAAATTGTGGCCACTGATTAAAAAGGCACGAGAAGAAGGCAAGTCGGCTTACTTTTTTGGTGGCCAAGCGTTCGTTGAAGGCTCAGAAATTACATAAAGACTTCTGGTTCAGTCGCACAAGCCTTGAAAATATGCTGCATCGTGTGCATGTTTTTTTTATATGCTTCTGAATACGAGGTAAAAGACACGAACACATTCAAAGTGAAGGTGTTATTCAGTTATCCTAATCTGTTATTATGGATGCTGATCTCAACTTAAACTGCTTCAATTCTTCCTTAGTTAAAGTTTTCCATAGTTGTTATTGTTCACTTGTGTTAATCTGTTTAATTTAACTTTTCTTTCATTCAACGCCCCCTAGGGTTACGTTGTAGCAATAAAAGAAAAGCACTGTTTCTTTTTGCTAGACAATTCAGGGTTGATTTGTTATATACAAGAAGCTCATTCTGTTAAAGAGGATGCTAAATTTTGGACTACCCAGTGGGGGAATTCCTTATGGTTCTCCCCTGGATCGGAAAGTTCAGCTGGGTTAATAACACTTAAAAATAGGTTTCATGGTGAAGTTTTGCAATCAGTCAATCATCCAGATGGACATTTTCTTTGTCTATTACTTAATTATAACATTTTTTTTATTATTGCTGTGAATTTGTATGGGTATAATAGGAAACCAGAAAATTATAATCTTCTGATAGCTATAGAAAACATACTTAAAAGTTGGTTGGAAAAAAATCCAAAGATTTTATATAATTTTAATATTATATAATATTACAGATTTTAATATTATTCAGGATTGTGCAGTAGATAAATGGCCACCAGGTCGATCAAAGTCAGACAATACCTTAAAAACTTTAGGCACCAGTTTGACCTTAATGATATCTGGAGAGAGAAATTTCCTAATGATATAGTATTTACCTGGAGTAATAAGTCTGGAACTAGTCAGTCTAGAATAGATTATTGGTTAATCTCTAAAAGCTTTCAAAGAGATGGGGTAAAAGGTAGATATTTTACCGACTGCTTTGTCAGATCAAAGTCATTTTTATTAATGTTAAACTCCACGTGAAAAACAATAACATTACATCTTCCTAAAGCTAAAGCGGAGAATGCAATTTAGTACAAATTGGGAAATTTTAAAATATGAAATATGTAAGAAAGTTTGGTTCTTTGATGGCCACAAAAAAAAAAAAAAAAAAGAACAACAAGAATAACAGTTCTCAGAAACCTCCAAATCTGATTTTAGAGGAGGAGAAAGTAGAAATGACTGATGACTGAATTAGATGAATTGTATAAAAGAAAAGTGAAAAGGTGCCTTTATACGTTCAAGAAGAAAATGGATCAAAGAAGGGGAACAAAACTCCCATTACTTTCAATTTAGAGAGGAGAAATTGTGAATAACACCATATCTAAATTAAAAATTAAAGGGATTATTACAGATCATATAATGATCCAAGTATTGTAGTGACTTTTATAAAAAAAAAAATATATATATATATATCCATCCACACACACTTATAATTACTCACAGGTGACAGCTGAAGCCTTTCCGAACTCATTGCAAATTAAGTCTATTGATGAAGATCTGTCACGCACGTGGAACAGGTCAGATCCAAATGCTGGTTTATTAGGCAATATCCAAAACAGGCAAGGGTCAAACATCAGGCAAAACAACATCAAAGGAAATCCAAAAACAGTAGTCAATAATCCAGGCGTAGGTCAGGGCAGGTAGCAAACATTCGTAAACACGATAAAACAGGCAGGGTCAAAACAAGGCAATAGACAGAACAGAAATAATACGCTCAGAATGCAGACAAGGCTAGCAATACTTCACGCCATCAGAGAGTTCTGAGAGAGCTTAAATAGACCAGGTGATTACAAACAGGAAACAGGTGTGCCGAGTTGGTGGTGCAATGAATTGTGGGAAATGGAGTCCTGATAAAGTGCAGCAAATCCTCTGCAGGCCAGCAGAGGGAGCCCTCATGGCTCTCATAACAGAGGCGGTGCTGGAGGTATTCTGGGCCTGTAAACAGGGACAGGAGGTAGAAGGGCAGGCAAAGCCAGTGAAAAACCATAAGACAGATAACACGAGAATTGGTTGCTTCAGGCCAGGCAGAGAGTTCAGGGAACCCAGAAACGACCATCTTGGGCCAGGTAGAGAGTTCATAATTGGCCATCTTAGACGGGACAGATTGTCTCTGGGGGGTTGTTCACAGCTATTGTGGCAGGGGTAGAGTCTCCTTGGAGCTTAGGAGTGACCATACTAGCTGATTCAGCAGATTCAGTTGATTCGGTTGGGTCAATGGGTCTGGTGGAGTCAGAGGATTCCGATGGTTCCCTTGGTTCAGATGACTCGAATGACTCCGGTGACCCAATTGGTTCAGAAGAGTCAGATGGTTCAGATGGCTCAGGAGAGTCAGATGATTCAGAGTCATGGATTTGGGAACTGCCGGGCGAAACAGAAGGGCAGCAAGCATACCGCGGTGCCATAAGAAATGCAGGAAGCAGGAAACAGAACATACCTCTGTTGCCCTGGGGATCAATAAATTTGACATAACTGAATTTCGACCCTTAGACACCCATACAGATGTCATCTGAGGGTCCAGTAGACTAGACACTAGAAGTTGTGGCTTTGCAAGAACAGGAGAGGTAGGTGAGGCAGCCATTTTGTGGAGTGGCTCGGATGTGGCAGCCATTTTGTGAAGTGGTTGGGAGGCAGGAATGGCAGCCATCTTGACAACAGGTGCCAGGATGGTAATGGCCCTCTGAGGGACAGGTGTTGTCAGGCTCCTTTAACAGCTGGTGCAGATACGGGAGTAGCCATCTTGAAAACGGGTGCAGGTAAAACGGTAGCCATTGTAGGGGTAGGTGCAGACACCTCAGTCTTGCTTACGAAGCGTTTTCTTCTGATTGCCCTCCTAGACAAGGGTTCAGGCATAGTAGCGGCCATTTTATGATCTGAGAAAGGCATGTTGGCGGCTATTTTGGGAGTAGAGACCGGCATAGTGGTGTTCTTTTTGTGAACGGATTTTCCATACAGGGTTTCCCATAAGTTCCATCGGGTTCGGCTTTCTAAATTACTGACAAAACCCCAAAAAGTCCAAAATTGGTAAGCTTTGCATTTCTGCCTGAGACAAAGGTTCATCCAAACAGTCATTCAAGTACAACCTTAATTCCAAGTCGCTGAGGTTCAAACCCGCCGCACATGTCCAAAATAATTGGGCAAAACAATTCACCGCTCGTCCTTGTTGGCGGAGAGACATCAAGTCGGCAAACCTGTCCCACCATTCTTCCTCAGTGGAGTGGAGCAACACGTGAACTTGTGTGCCACTGTATCGTTACATGTCGGGGTACGGGAACACACCAATCGGAACGGGAAAATAAATCACTGCTGAATCCTTAGATGAGTAATAAAAAGGTGTCAGAAGACTTACTGGGAATGCCGGATATAGTTGTTGGGTTTATGGCTGATGTAGAGATGAAACCAGGGTGGATGAAATAAACCGCTGGATCTTGTCAGGTGAAGTATTCTGTCACGCACGTGGAACAGGTCAGATCCAAATGCTGGTTTATTAGGCAATATCCAAAACAGACAAGGGTCAAACATTAGGCAAACAACAACATCAAAGGAAATCCAAAAACAGTAGTCAATAATCCAGGCGTAGGTCAGGGCAGGTAGCAAACATTCATAAACACGATAAACAGGCAGGATCAAAACAAGGCAATAGACGGAACAGAAATAATACGCTCAGAATGCAGACAGGGCTCACAATACTTCACGCCATCAGAGAGTTCTGAGTGAGCTTAAATAGACCAGGTGATTACAAACAGGAAACAGGTGTGCTGAGTTGGTGGTGCAATGAATTGTGGGAAATGGAGTCCTGATGATAAAGTGCAGCCCAGCAAAGGGAGCCCTCATGGCTCTCATAACAATATCGCTTTTAAATTTCACAAGAAAATGTTTTGTTGGGTAGATCCTATGAATAAGTTTAAATGAGACTTCCTTTATTTTATTTGTAATTAAATACTGATTTGGAAGTAGCCAAACCTTTTTTCCAAACAATATAATCTGTAAACCGGTTCCAGAAAGAATGAACATAAGGCAAAGATACAATATCTCTTTGAAATAAAGTTCTTATACAGTACATCTATTGTGGGAGTTAAAGGACAAACATATCCTGCCTTCATAGGTATTAACAATATTAGGTAGGGACCAAAGTTGAGTATTTACTCTTGTTGAATATTTAAATAAAGTACAAATTTTAGGAGATATGGCATCAAAAACTTTAGCATAATCCTTTTACAGGGATTTTGTAAAAAGCCAAAAACTCACCAAAAGTGAAAAGAAAACCATTTGAATTAAACAACTGATCTACTAGGATTATGCCATTCTTAAACCAATACTCAAGAAAAAGAGATTTACTCTTATACACAATGTCCTTATTATTCCAGATATAATACCTATGCGGTGAGAAATTGTACTTGTAGATCAATGACCATGAAAGAAAAGCCTGGCGATGAAACTCAGCTACTTTTACTGGTATTTTGTTAATATCATAATTGCAACTAAGGAAAAACTGAATGCCACCCAAGTTGGAAAAAATATGTGAGGGAATAAAATTCCAAATGGAGTTGGGATTTCTGATTATCTGTCTAAGCCAATTAATTTTAAATGTACTATTTAATGATGCAAAATCCAAACAATTTAGGCCACCCTTTTCATAAGCATTCATAATAACAGTTTTCTTTATATAATGCGTTTTGTTTTTCCAAACTAAGTTATATAACATTTTGTCGATCTCCTTGCATTGTTTTTTTTTATCAAGATGTAAAGCCAATGCTGCATAAGTTAATCGAGAAATAGCCTCCGCCTTGGTAATCAGAATTCAACCCCTTCATGCAGGGTTTTAATCGCAATAAAAAAAAAATCCCAAAACCAAATATTTCAAGGGTGTCAAAAATGAAGTCAAACAGAGTCAAAGGCTTTATAAAAATCTAAAAATAAAATAAAAGCATTGTCATTAATCTCTGGATAATCTAAAATATCTAAAACTAATCTAATATTATTTGAAATGTGCCGATTTTTCATAAAACCCGATTGTGATTCGTCAATTAGAATTCAATACTGATTTTAATCCTCTGGCTAAAATTAAAGCCAGCAATTTATAAACATTGTTTAATAAACAAATAGGATGCCAATTGTTAATAAAATATCTATATTTTTTTCGGTTTGGGAATCAGTGTAATTAACACCCGTGTTAAAGTGGGTGGAAGACATTGTTTCTTAATACTTTCAACAAAAACCTCTAAAAGAAATGGTGCTAAATCTTCTGCAAACTGCTTACAAAACTCTGATGTCAGTCTGTTGGTGCCTGGTGACTTTGAATTTTTAAGGTGAGTAACTGAATCCATTAACTCACTGAGTGCAATAGGCTTGTCACACAATTCTCTTAGATCTTGTCAGGACTCAGCCTGGACTGTTGGCCATGTGCCTTTGTTTACATTCCTCGTCACGTGTCTGCCCCGCCTTCATCTGTCCCCCTTGGAAAAATGTGCTTTTTGGTGTTTTGAAGATTGAAGGAGACTACCATACTACCAATAGTATTTACATAATAAATCTGATCCTTTTGTTAGCAAAATTTCACATTCACAAATGTAAATTTTCTGGAAAAAACTCTTTAAAAAGAATTTTAACTCCAAGAGAAAAATGGGTAGATTAGGATTATTAACAATAATTTATTAACAATAATCTTCAACCCAATAATCATCAAATTATAAGAAAACATTTCTTAAGTGATACACATAAAATAACAGTTATTAAGACAAGTTATTAAAACCAGGAACCTTATCTGTTAATTTTTTTTTTTTTTGCAAACTCGCAGACATTATTTGAACGGTATTCCAACATAATACTATCTAGACAGTTAACTGAGGATAGGTAAATTCTTAAATTAGTTGAATGTTTTAGGGGAAACTGTTTCACCAGTCAGTAACTGGAAACATCTCTACACTGAAGACAAACAATAACAGGCTATACTAAACTTTATACAAAATACTATCGTTAAATAAGCTTAAGAACAAATGGCCTGGATTTGCCTGTTTTTGTTTGTCTTCAGTGTAGAGATGTTTCCAGTTACTGACTGGTGAAACAGTTTCCCCTAAAACATTCAACTAATTTAAGAATTTAAGAGTTTTTACAAGTTTGTGTAAGGTGAATTTAAGAATTTAAGAGAATTTAAGAGTTTGTGTAAAGTGTTGCACATTATTCTAAGGATTAGGAGTTGTTAAAAAGCAGAATATCATGGAGGCACTGAAATATACAAATACAAAAAAAACAAGTAAGGCAAAGTCTGTTCATGTTTACACAGCATCAATTCAACAGTAAGGCTACTGTGGGGAAAGAAAACTATAGTTTGCTTTATATTTGTATGTTTATTTGTATCTTTAGCACAAATTATTTGTTCATTTCAAATAATGTATTCATATTACTGTTTGTCTATTACCTTCTTAACTAGGCCCTGCATTAGAAGGACAACGTGGTGTGTAAAGCATCCAAGGAAAGCTGGGATACTGCTGAGACATAGAATAATGATGTGCCATTGCATAGCCAGATTACTCAAAATTCCTAATAGGTTTTTCATAGGCATCATACATGGGCCCCATAGGGTAGCTGGTAAGAGGAATCTGCTGAGATGACATTGTGCATGATCATTTTACTGATATTCTGATACAGGTAGCAGCAAGAGCATATAAAGCAACAGACCATACTGGCAATACAAAGCAGCCACAAAGAGTAGAATGGATGAGGCAATTCCTGCTATGGTGGAGGGACTAAGAAACAGAACACAGATCAGACAGAAATATGACTACTATTAATATTAGCTAATAAATATTAGTTTAACTAATTCGAATGAATATAAAAAGAATCCCTACATGACATACTAATCCTAAATGAATTCACCAAAATAGCTTCATCTCTATTACATTTATGGTATTTGTCAGATGCTCTAGTCCATAACAACTCAGCAATTGAGGGTTAAGGGCCTTGCTTGAAGGCCCAGCATTTGCAGCTTGACACCTGCCCATTACTCATATGCTCATTTATGGATTTTCCTGCCTACATGATTTCCTATTTCCGATATTTCTCAACATTACTTTCCCTTTTTGATGCTGTAAGCCTCATTTCTCACTGATAACTTCTTGCACATACCTTGGGTTCTTCTACAGCATTCTATGGCCCCTTGTTAATAATACAGTAACAGCACATATCTACTTTTTGATCATCAATAATGCTAGATTTTGAAAGATTAAAGTAACATTAAAATCAACATTGAAAAAGTGACATTAAAATATTTAAGGAAATCAATTTAAGAAAAGTAACATTGAAATCATGAAGGAAATCAATTCATACCAAAATATCATTACTCCCCCCTCCCGCACATGTTGCTAATTCTCAAAAAGGTGAACCAGGAGTGGGCGAAAAACCCTCAATAGCCAAATCTGAGGGAAAATTCCCACTCGGCCCGAGTATAGCGTGAGAGTGAAGTCGATTTCACCAGGGTCACCAAAGTGCATTTAACAAAAAAAAGATAAACATTCAACAGTAATGTCCTGCAATAGAGGGCAAAGACAGACTGTCCACCAACAATAATGCGTGCGATGTATACAGTAAATTCAGTGAGGCAAGGGCAGGCAAATGCCGTCCACGGCTTCTGAATCAGTGTCTTACCACAAGCGCAGAAATAATGGTGGCTTTGAAAGGCCCATAAACCATTTCATAGAGCCCTTTGTCACGGAGGACCACAGTGGGTACCCACAGAAGAAAACTGTACAGTACTGGTGCTGGGCTTGTTATTGGATATGTATCATGATCAAATGTCTGTGACTCACAGGAGAACCATATGTTTGAGCACCAAAATTTAGCATTGCAACACATATGTGTGTATTCTGAGAGATACAGTAGTTCTTTGTCCAGAGGGTATTCAGTATCAAAAGATGCATGAAGCCATATTCCATCATAAAGAACAATATTAGCATGCACAAAAATGAGTGACAGTGGACATTTTTAGGACTTCCAGTGCCGGGACGGTGAGACGCTGAGATTGTGGGAGTGCCAGAGGTTGTCAGACAGGTCTATCTCAATGTCCAGTTTAGTGCAGGCAGTGCATAGGGTGCATGGGACATCAAGGTTGTAGGCTATGCCTTCACTGGTGGGCTGTAGGAGAGCCAGCAATAGAGCTTTAAAAAACATCCCCTAATAGGATCGGCAACGGTGACGTGTGGCTAGGGAGTGACGGTGGAGAGATGCTTAGCATGTCTGCTGGGCCTGTGTACACTACAGAGCCACTTCTGTCTCTCTGTCTATGTGAGCTGTAATAGGCGTGCTTATATCTAAAGATGAATCTGTGCCTGTGGTCCCTGGCGATGGCTGTGATGCTTAACCTTAAATCGGGTACGACTGGCTGGACCTGTTGTTTGTTCAGGACCATAGGGGTCGTTGTCATCATCGTCGTTACAGTCTGCGAATACTTGACCAACGCTAGAGGTAGAGGGCTGTTCTTCAAAGTTGCCTGCTGCTGTTGCATGACAACAGTGATTAAGGTGTTACCAGTAGTCCTTACCTTCGACCTTGACTGCAGTGGGTATAGCTAGTGGGTGTAGCTTTTAAACACTCTGATATACATATAGTCTCCTGATTCTACTTGGTTAAGCGTCTTTTCTACCCTGGTACCATATGTAGCTTCTCAAACCTGTGAATACAGAATTCTGTGTATTTGGGTTTAGTGCTTAACATGGCTTGACATTTCGCCCTCCAGCTGATCCAGCAAGGGACATTTATAGGGTCCCCACCTAAAGGACTGTCACGGAGTCACCAGGTCCTTCCCTCACTCATCAGCAATCACACTCACCAGAGTAATAATCAGCACCACCTGTTCCTCATTCACCAATAACCACATCCCTATCTTTGAAGAGTTTCAGTCAGGTTTCAGGCCCCATTATAGAACAGAAACTGCCTTGTTATGAATTGTTCTTAGCTTTGGACCAAGACTGTATATCACTATTAGTTCTACTTGACCTTCGTGCTGCATTCGACACTATAGATCACAACATTCTTATAGATCGCTTACAAAATTACACAGATATTCATAGACAGGCTTTAAGTTGGTTTAAATCGTACCTGTCTGATTGATACCATTTTGTAGAATTACATTGGTGAATCCTGCAGGTTATTGCCAGTTAATTATGGGGTCCCTCAAGGATCAGTCCTTGGACCCCTGCTTTTCTCGATATACATGCTTCCGATACGGAACATTATTAGAAGACATGGGATTAATTTCCACTGTTATGCTGACGATACACAGTTATATATCTCATCAAAACCAGATGAAATTGCTGAATTGTCTAAATTAACTCAGGGCCTTAGAGAGACAAAAGATTGGATGAGCTGTAATTTTCTGTTATTAAACACCGACAAGACAGAAATACTACTTATCGGTCCAAAAACCAATACACAGAAACTCTCATAATTCAACTTCCATTTAGAGGGATGTACTGTTACTAGTAGCTCGACAGTGAAAGACCTGGGTGTTGTATTAGACACTTGTCTTTTGAAAATCATATCGCCCATACTACAAAAACAGCTTTCTTCCACCTTAGAAATATTGCCAAGCTGAGAAGCATCCTGTCTGTATCGGATGCTGAGAAGCTAGTTCATGCATTCATGACCTCTAGACTGGACTATTGTAATGCATTACTAGGTGGTTGTCCTGCATCTTTAATAAATAGGCTACAGTTAGTCCAAAATGCAGCTGCCAGAGTTCTTACCAGGACAAGAAAATCACAAAAATCAGGACTTCTGGTAGTTCCAAGAATATCAAAGTCTACTAAAGGCAGTAGAGTGTTTTCATATTTAGCTTCCAAACTTTGGAATAGTCTTCCTGATAGTGTTTGGGGCTCAGACACACTTTCCCAGTTTAAATGTACATTAAAATCTCATCTCTTTAGTCAGGCGTACACATAATACATCCCATAATACAGTGCACTATTATATCAGACTTGCAAATATTATGAACAGCAGATATGTTAATCCCTCTCCACTGCTTCTCTCTTTCTACCCATAACGAGGCATCTAGAAACTGTACCAGCTCCGATCGTCTTCCGTGCGATGAAGATTTTGGACCTCCACTGAGATGAGGCTGACTTAGCGAAACCTAAGGCTTGTAGAGATCTATCAGCTACAGTTAGACTCTGCTATACTAAAAAGATGTGAACTCCATGTGATCTTTTGCATCTATACATCTGTTTGACTGTATTTTTTATAAGCACACCCTCACCCATATGAGGATGCGTTCCCCTTTGAGTCTGGTTCCTCTCAAGGTTTCTTCCTTACCATCTACGGGAGTTTTTCCTTGCCACTGCTGCCTGAGTCACCTCAGACTTGCTCATTGGGGATATATATACATACATTGTGAACTAAATCCATCTAATATTAACCTTGAACTTTTCATTCTATTAATCTTTATATTATTAATGGTGCTTGCAAAGCAACATTCTTATTATTCCGCATACTTATTATTATTTATGGTGCTTTCAAAGCAACATTCTTACTATTGTGCATACTCTTCTGGACAAAACTTCGGCACGTAACTTGTCCTAGACCCATGAATGAGGTGTCAAATTGATCGGATCATTGAGGAGAGGTGTGCCATGACTTCTAAGCGATCCGAGTACCGGTACTTCCGGTACTGGGTCACAAATTGGCGTTTATTCCCATAGACTCCCATTATAAACTTTGGAGGTTTATAACTCGGCAAGCTTTTGAACTATCTACACCAAACTCGGCCAGCTCCTTTAGGGTGATACTCTTTTAAATTGGTGTACCGAATGGTCTTCCGGTTGTTCCGCAGCCCCGCCCCCAATCAAAATTTAGCACAACATGGACATGTGACATATCAAAACACGATGAGGGGAATTTGCCACGTGCAAGCACCATTCACATTTTCTTCAGGAAATGTACGTTCTAGTTAATGGTGCTTGCAGAGCAACATTTTTATTATTCTGCATTCTTATTAAAGGTGCTTGCAGAGCAACATTCTTATTATTCTGCATACTTATTATTATTACTGGTGCTTGCAAAGCAACATTCTTGTTATTGTGCCGGACAAAATTCGGCACGTAACTTGTCCTGCAGCTTTTGTCCTAGACCCATAAATGAGGTGTCAAATTGACCGGCTCATTGAGGAGAGGTGTGCTATGACTTTTATAAGCGTTCAAAACACTCAGCACAATCAGGGGAACTTGCCACGTGCAAGCACCATTCAAATTTTCTTCAGGAAATGTACATTCTAGTTCTTTATATTATCTATGTATTATTCTATGTTTATGAAAAAAAAGCTGCTTTGAAACTTGAATTGAATGGAACTATATAAGGCACTCTCATTCACTCACTCATTGTCTGGTCTCATATGTACTAACTAGGTTTCTCTGCAGACATTCCATTCCAGTTCTCCATCGATCTACTTCCTTCTCATCATCATCATCTCCTGATCTTCTGTATTTGCTCCAGGATCTACTACTTCGAGATAAGGATTTGCTATTACTCGGATTCCTGTGACTTTCCCTGTGTGTGTGAGTGTGTTGCAACGATTTAGTCCTTTTGTTTCATCACTGATTTAGCTATATGTTCATCTGCTTCAATAAATATCCATTCTGTTTTACTTGCCTCGGTCATCAGTGTGTCTATTATTACAAGGACACAAGCATGGGCCAGCCTGTCAACATTTCATGTTGTGGTGTGTAGTGTTTGTGATCACATTTTCTTCAGTGCGATGAAATTTCCTGAATTGGGTCCAGGTAGTGCTTGGACCCAATTCAGGTTTGTGCTAGTTTTTTGTGCTTTTTGCAATATTATCCAATATTATCCAATATTATAACTTCCCATTTTGTGTTTGATGCACAGGGCCTGAGAGCAATAGAGGTCCGTTATCTGAACTGATCTGGGATGCTAAACCTGGGGATCACATCCCTATACAGGAACTTAGCCACTGTTTTTGCATCATTTCTTGCTGATTCCACTGCCTCGACCAACTGCCTCGACCTCGATTTACTGAACATGTTAATCACCACCAGAATGTACCGTTTCCATTCTTCCTTTTCTGCCATATTCACAAAGTCCATCATTAAGTGTTGAAATGGGCCTCGAGGTCCTGGAATGTGCCCTATTGGAGCAGTGAAGTGTTTCCTGACATTCCTGTGCGCACATGTTGCACACACCCTCAATGCCGTGTCTACTGAGTTGGCTAAGTGTGGAGACCACCAATGTTTCCTGATAGTTTCGATTATTACTATTCTATTACAGTGATCTACTCCATGTGCTTCTTTTATCAGCATTGGGAGTAGGGCTATAGGGGCTACTGACAGGCCCTCTCACCCCCTCCATACTGTACTTGCGTATCTGGATTCCTAAAAGCTACTTGTTTTTTCCACTTCCACTGGGCTAGCTGCATCTTGGGATTCCCTAACATCATTAATAAACATTTTTCCTGGACCTGACTCAGGCTCTTCTCAATGCATGAGGGCAATTATGTGACTGTCACCTGTCCCTTTTTGCTGCCTCATCTGCTGCAGCATTTCCTTTTGTTATTGTTGTTCCATCCTTTTTGTGTGCCCTGCACTTTACTATTGCTTATTGTGCATGCTTTACCTGCCGCCAATTTGCAAGTTGCTGACAGTGCTTTTATCACTGCTAATTGTGCTGAGAACGGTTGTGGAACTGTTACCTCACTGACTAAATGGTATATATTTTACTGGTATCGTACTCTATGTACTGCATAGCCGTCCTTATTTCCTTCATGGGTGCGGCAACATGACCTATCCACAAAGAAAATATGCTGTGTTCATAACAGGGTCTGTGACTCCAAATCTGGCTGTGCGTTCATGATTTTTTCAAATTCTTCAATTGTAAGGAAGAACCTTCGTTTGGTACCTTCATACCCTTCTTACCACTGGGTTTACTGTGCTGCATCTTTCAATGGTCAGTTCTGCTACTGAGAGTTTTACATCATACCCACACATTAGTTATTACAAACACTTGACTTGTCAGTAAAGCATGCAATGCATGTAATGTGTATAGGGTCACTGGGTGCCCCATTGTAATTGTGGAAGCCTTTTGATATGCAAATGCAGCTGCTGAAATTGCATGCCGCTTTCAACATTATCTAGGGCTGTGCTAAAATAGGCAATTGGTTCTTCTCCATGCCTTATTGCTGTTGCATCAATACAGCATATGCAAAATCTCTTTCTGACATATATAGGTGAAATAGTTTGCTACAATCAGGAATAGCTAGTGCTGGGGCTGAAGCTTGGGTCCTTTTCAGCATTTCAAATGATACCTGTGCCTCTGGTGTCCATGTCAGCTGTGTGTTAGGCTTAGCCTGATCTGCAGCTTTTATCATGTCTCTGAGTGGTTGTACTTTAAATGCGAAATTTCATATCCACGGTCAACTAAACCCTGCAATGCCCAGGAATGACAACATCTGCCACATGGTCAGATGTTTCGATATTCGGGGAGTGCTGTGTGATTGTTCACAGGATGTAGAAGGGCCTTTGCCAAACCATTGTCTGTTATATTCCTCAGTTCTGAGTTGTATAGGGTCTTCCAAATATGACCAGTCACCTGTGCTTTTAGAGCATTTATGACCCATTGATTCTTCATCCTCCAGTCTCAAATATTCACCTTCTTTTTCTTCACCATGGCTCTCTGGAGGAGGGGAGCTGAACTTTCCTTGTTTCTCCTTTGTGCTCGCCCCCTCACTATGATTTTTTCTTATCAAGCCACTTAAAATTTCGGGGTTTCTGGAAAACCTGTTCTCTTGTCCCATCTTCTCCTTCCTGGCCAGGCAGGTTTGTCAATTCCATGGTACCTTGGCCTGTAACTCTCATTGTAGGGTGGGGGTTTGTGCTGCTCCACACATTCTCTTTCCTGTTCTTCATTATGCTCTACTCTAGCTTTCTCGAATCTCAACCTTTTTCTTCATGTACTTTTTATTTCCTTCTCAGCTTCCTTATTAGAATTAGAATGGCAGCTTGCATAATTAAACTTTTTACTTTTTCCATGATGCACCCTTATCTTTGTTCACCTTACTGTTAAACACAGTTTCACTGTATTTTTCCTAGTAAAACTCCCAAGGTGATTATTCCAACCGTGACAAGTATTTCTACTGCAACAAATACTTCATCCATCATTTGATTTCCTTACTACATACTTATTTTATTCACAACAATCCACAAATTATTTTTCACTTATTTTCAATTAAAATCATTGGCCCAAATCCCTACCAAGCAGACCTGTCTCACTCGACAGCGGTATCTATGGACACTCTTATGTCTTTACACTTGCCCATGCAGCCCCAGTCTGTGGGGTCATCAACCCCCATTTTCTCTTCTGCCAAATATTCGCTTAACTGTCTAACACATTTGTGAACTTACTAAAACAGACTAAGAATAAAACAAAGAGCACACTTTGTTATTGCAGTTAATCAGCCAACAAATTCCATTGAGCTCGAGTAAAATACCCACAGCCTGATGCACTCACCTCATACACACGTACATGGTCTAAAATCCCCAGGAAGACAGGTGGTCAGATAGTGTTGTAAATGGCTTTGGTAATGTCTCGTGCCGGTATTGCACTTTTCCAGTTTCAGGTTGTTTGTTTTCTTCTTTTACTTTATACTTTCTTTCCATTATTATTATTATTATTGTTATTATTGTGATTTTTTTTACTTTACTCCTTTTTAAATTAAAACCAAAATGGAATTCTGTATTATTATTTGACAAAAATGTAAATAATGTCCTTCCTACAACAGTTTACAATAGTGCAACCGAAAGCTCCTGAGGAACTAATGGGTCATCTCAATCTCCGAGCTCAGCACAGACCTGATTGCTGATAAAGACCAGACCATATATCTGCCTGACACAACATTGGTTCCAAAGAAGGCATGACAGTATCCGACGGCTTCGTACACAACAATCCCATGAGACACTGGCTGACCATGCAGATCAATGCCTGGCAAGGTGACCATCGGGCGAAGAGACTCAGCGGTAGAACATCAGGATTAAAGAAAGTCGCTCCATAAGAAGAGACGATTGGGCCAAGAACTCGGAACACTGGGAGCTCCGGCGTGGCATATGTAGCCTGAAACAGAGAGAGAAAAATTAGGCATGACTGTGATCAGGTTAGCGACAATGTAAATTATGTGCAGAGTGCAGACAGGGACTCTGGCAAGACTAGCTATGACAGCATAACTAAAAGGCTAGAGGCAGAAGGCGGAACAGACAGGAGGGCTTCCTGGGATGTAAAGCATTCCACCACTCCACAGTCTGCAAACCTGAGCGACTTGCGAGGGTGGTAAGCCGACAGCATCCAGACATCCCAGTTCACCAAACTCTATGCCCACGAACACTCCAGATCTACTCCTTTACCTGGGAAATCTATTGATAACAAGCTAGACTAAACAAATGTGTTTTTAGCCTGGACTTAAATACTGATTCTGCGTCTGAGTCCCGAACACTAATTGGAAGTCTGTTCCATAACTGTGGGGCTCTGTGAGAAAAAGCTCTGCCCCCTGCTGTAGCCATTTGCACTTGAGGTACTACCAAATAGCCTGCACTGTTTGATTGAAGTAGGTGTGATGGATATTAAAAAACCAAAAGATGTCTCAGGTACTGTGGTGCGAGACCATTATGTGCTTTATAGGTTTATAATAATATTTTAAAATCAATGTGAAATTTCACTGGAAGCCAATGCAATGAGGTTAAGATAGGCTTGATGTGTTCATATCTTCTGCTTCTAGTTAGGACTCTAGCTGCTGCATTCTGGACTAACTGGAGCTTGTTTGTGCTCCCACTGGAACATCCAGACAGTAATATCCAACAATATAAGGTAACAAATGCATGAACAATGTGTTTCTGCATCATGTAATGACATCATAATTCTTATCTTAGCAATATTTCTGAGATGAAAGAAGGCTAACCTTCTTAGTATTATTTATGTGAGCTTCAAATTAGAGGCCGGTATCAATAATCACACAGAGGTCTTTTACTGCTGCACATGATGCAACAGAATGACCATCCAGAGTTACTCTGTAATCAGAAAGCTTACTTCTGGTTGCCTGTGGACCTAGTAAAAGCACTTCTGTCTTATCCGAGTTAAGCAGGAGGAAGTTAGTAAGCATCCACTGTCTAATGTCCTTCACACTATCTTCAATCTTATTAAGCTGGTAACTCACATCTGACTTAGCTGAAACATATAGCTGTCATCAGCATAACAGTGGAAACCAATATCATGATTATGAATAATTGCACCAAGGGGTAGCATATGTAGGGAGAAAAGCAATGGGCCTAAACCAGAACCTTGCGGAACACCAAACATTACCTTAGTTTGTTTAGAGTGGTCACCATTTAGGTCTAGCGTGATTATTTTACATCTTTAAAGATTGTAATATCAAACTGTTATAAGATGAATATTTTGTTCTTAAGAATGCTAATAACATATTTAGACAATGCTAATGTAGCTCATTTTTAAGATAACTCATATAATATTGTATATTTCAAACTTTAAGGCAATTTTGACCTGAGAGATATTTCTTAACAGCAACAATGCCTAAATCTAAAAAACTGCACACATACAGTTGTGCTCAAAAGTTGCATACCCTGAAAAAAAAACAGTTAAACATTGGCATTTATTTGGAAAATATGACTGATAATGCAAAATATTTTTTTTTCTTATTTGAGGATAGTTGTCAGGTAGTCATTATTCATCACATAGTTGTTTGACTCCTTTTAAAACCTAATGATAACTGAAATCACCTAAACAACCTGATCAAAAGTTTACATATCCTTGAATGTTTAGCCACATTATAAACACGCAGAAGTTTAAAAGACTATTAAAGGGAAGTTTCCAGATCTGTGACTCATTGTAATTGTAATTAGTGTTAGACAATGTTTCGAATCTGCCCAAACTTACCAGTTTGATTAGCTGTGCCCATATTTTGGCAGCTCAAAGCTGGTCAGACCATAATTAATTTTTAAGCAAGAGCAAATGGCTATCCATTGGGTGAAGAGAATAGACTAATGTCTAACATAAAGCAGTAAATTAAAACTATCAATAAACAACCTTTCCAGACAACTCCCTCACAGACTCTCTCTCTCTCTCTCTCTCTCTCTCTCTCTCTCTCTCTCTCTCTCTCTCTCTCTCTCTCTCTCTCTCTATCTGACACACATACACAGACACACACAAAGCACTGTAAACTTTGGTAGCAGACCAATGTCAGCAAATATAAATATAAATATATTATTAGATTATTGTGAAATATATAAATAACACTAAAAATTTGGTTAGAAATCAATAACACTAACACATTTTTGTTTAAACACACCCATTTTTCAGTTGATCAAAAATATTTGAGCATTTGACTATTTCTTTTTGCTCAGGCTGTTAGCCTTGTTGTTTAACCCCCCCCCCCCCCCCCCAAAAAAAAAAAAAAAAAAAACCTCTGTGAATGTCTACAAATGAATTGCGCCCTCCTTCTGCCTTTGTTGGACACTGTTGTTAAAAGTATTAACACAAATGAAGACTAGGCAGATCTCTAGTATATACAGTGGTGTCAAAAGTATTCACATTCATTCCGTCAGGTAGACGTATAGATACTAGGGTTTAAAAAGACTTCTGTAGAAGTTGAAGTATCAACTCAAGCTTTTTACTCAAGTAAAAGTGTACAAGTACTGGTTTCAAAACTACTTAACATATAAAAGTAAAAGTAATGCAAGGAAAAAATTCCATTAAAGACAAAAGCTTAGGCTGTGCCACAGGGGCCTATTTTGCACTACACTACACTGAAAAATTTGGGATGCATTAGGCTACCTGTTTCAGCTGCATACTGTATATGCCCATTGAAAAAGAATGCATTTTAGTACAATGCAAATACATTAAAGAACCGTATATGTGTACTCATGGGCGTAAATTTCATTTAAGAGTGGGGGGGGGGGGGAGGAGGAACAAATATAAAATTTCTCATGAGCAATTTTTGAAGGGGGGGACACAAATAATAGTTAATTGTACTTATAAAGATATGTCCCCACAGTGAAAAACTTTGCTTTTATCATTATTATTGTAGTCATTTTATCTAGTCTATGACACTGCAAGGCAAGTTTATTTATACTGTAGCACATTTCATACACAATGGTAATTCAAAGTGCTTTACATAAAGAAAGTAAAACTATCATAAAAAAATCACAACAATAAAAACAAGTAATTAAAAAAGGTTTAAAATTTTATTTAAAAACACTTAAAAAGAAATTGATTATACAAAAAATACAGTGAGGTCAGTTAGGACGTAGCACAGTGCTCATTTGTAAATGCACAGCTAAACAATATGCTAATTGTGGCCGTTAATGTTAAGTTAACATTATGCCAAGTCGTCCCAAATAAAACAATGCATGGGAAACATTTGGCGTGTTAGTTACAGTGCACTATGGAACAAGCAAGTAAACAAGCTAATTTTAACTAGATAAGTAATATTTTAATCGCTAATATAGCAGATTCATGGAAAAAACATCAGTAATCAGCATTTTTGCCGCAACTAAATTATGAATGAATCTGCATCAACTACATTAAAGAGAATCGCTTTATTTAAGGTGAATAAAATCCCCTACGTAACGGAGTTTAATGTTAACTGAGCCGCAGCCACACACCTGACTCGTGTGTGCAGAGTAGATGAGATGTACTGGGAAAGCAGGCAGTGGGTAAAACCACTGTGAGGAAGGGGAGGGGGGACTCAACTGTTTCTAAATGCATTTTTGCGGGATTTTTCTACTTAGACAATTATTTAGGTATACATACATATATTTTTCATACTAGAGAGTGCGATATTTTTTTTAATAATTGTTTTTGGGGGGGATAATCCTCGGATGGGGGGGACATGTCCCCCCCGTCCCCCCCGGGATTTACGCCCATGTGTGTACTACTGAGCTGTGTTTCATGGAGCGGAAGATATGACTAGTTGCCTTTAAGTATTGTAATGTTGGAAAAAGTCAAACTTCAGAGGCATATCATCAATAACCTTTATTGTAACAAACTCATTGGACTTCAACAACAACAGGGTAATCATCAGTTAAGCACAGAACATGCGACAAAGAGTTATACCAATAGGCTTTGTTCAGCTGCAAAAGCAGCTGGTTTTCAAAGTTCTTTGAGCCAATGCATGCTTTTCTTGGCCTGAAGATCAGCCCTGCAACACTAAACAGTCTTTCACAGGCTGCTGAGGCAGGGAGTACCGTATTAAGCTTAAGTGATAGCTGGCACACAGCTGGAAAGGACTTCAGTACCTCTACTGTGACTCCTGGGCACCCCAGGTATGCATCCAACTGGTGGGTCGTTTCAAGAGGCTTGGTCTTCAAGGAGGAAAAGAAGTCCTCTTCCTCAGATGATTGGTAGCCTCACTGATGTGATTCTCAGCCTGACAGTCCAAGTGGTTTCTGATGTAGTCAAGGTCTGTGGAATAAAAACTCATTTCACTGTATCCATACAGATTACACACATTAAAGGGATAGTTCACCCACAAATTAAAATTCTGTCACAGGGCTGGCCCTGGCCAATTTGCTGCCCTAGGCAAGATTTCACCTGGTGCCCCTGGAATCACAGACAATTGTGTTCCGATCATTTTGTTCATAAACTTACACAGAAACAAACTGCACAGCTTTGTCCTGTTTTTCTCTATTTTGAAAATATTTTGGAAACACACACAAACTATATAAAAAAAAAACTATATTACAGAGACCTTGCTTTCTTACAGCATTTGTAACATTCAAAAAATTATAAATAAGAGCATTGCACAAAAAATAAATAACTATACACAAACTTGAATGCACTATATGCAAAAGCTATAGCAAAAGTTCTACAGCCTTACTCGCCTTGCCTTTCTAGCAGCAAAGTCATCTATGATATCATCATAAGACAGCTGTTGTGATACCACATTATTTATGCTAATGACTGAAAGTCCACTGAGATGTTCTTGAGCCATTGTAGATCTCAGGTAGTTTTTATTCAGTTTGAGCTTAGAGAAGCTCCTTTCAGCAGCAGCGACTGTCACAGGCAGAGTGGCAGAGATTCTCAGAGCGACCCACATATTGGGGTAAATTTCCATCAGCTTCTTCTCGTGCAGGAGAGTCAGGAGCTCAATGTTTGTCATATTTTTTGACATCTGCCATCAAAAAATATGACAAACATTGAGCTCCTGACAACATTTTATGTAGAACTCATTTTAAATAAAGATTTACATTTATATAGCAACATTTTATGTACAGTAGAACTCATTTTAAATAAAGATTTATATATATATATATATATATATATATATGTTTTATATGTTTTATATAAAACATTACTAATGTAGCCAATTCAAATAAAAATACCATAAAAGACAAGTTGAACTAATTATGTCATAAGCTAATTTAAATGAGCGAACGTTACTAGCATCGTCGAACTAACTTAATGCAACATAGATAAACTGATCATACATCATGATGTCATTGCCTACCTCTGTCTTTTTTGCATTTTTCTTCCTCTTCTCTTCTTTTTTCTTCCCTGGGCACCATATGGCTTTGGTCTTTTTGACATAATTATAACTTAGTTATCAGTGTCAGTGAATTCGGCCATCCATCACTCACATTCACACACAGGTAACCGATGTCTTTTTTCAGCAGGGCGGGGAAGATTGATGCGTCACACACTCAGTCGGGGTGGTTCGGGATTCGGGAAGCAATGTTGTAGTTTTGTCTTTGTGGGACGGTCGCTTTTTTAATCCATAATATTTAAGTTGTATTGGTAATAAAAAAAAAATATATATATATATATATATATATATATATATTAGTAAAAATAATAATTTGGGCACACGGGCGCCCCTAGTGGTGGGTGGCGCCCTTAGCATTTGTCTATTCTGCCTATGCGCAGGGCCGGCCCTGTTCTGTCATCATTTTCTCATCCTGATGTTGTATTTTTTTTTCTGATGAACAGAAGATATTTTAATAAATGATGATAAGCATACAGTTGATTGTAAACATTGACTTTCATAGTAGGAAAAACAAATATGATGGAATTCAATTTTACCATCAACTTTGTGCTTAACATCATTTATCAAAATATCTTCTTTTGTGTTCATCAGAATAAAGAAATTCATACATATTTAAAACAACATGAGGATGAGAAAATGATGACAGAATTTTTCTTTTTGGGTGAACTATCCCTTAAAGCTGTTTTAGGACCGCAAGCAGCTGCTGTCATGACTGAAAATAGCAGTAAAATCATTTTAAACAGCATTTGGCTAATAGTTATGCCTATTACCTTTTTACAAGGACCCATAGGTACCATACAGGCAGGCACGTGCACTCTCATACACAGACAGGATCATGAATATCCTTAGTACATAACATATCAACCAGCTGTAGATTATAGCTTTGCACAATTAACTTCCAAATATTGCATATAGTAACAATATAAGCTCAGATAACATTTGGTTAAAGTTGAATTTCAAATCTCACACCGAGCCACCAAACTAGTTTGCAATGTTGACTATAGCCTACTGGTAGCAAGCAAACCATTGGCATGTACCCATGTTTGCCATATCAAACATCGCAAATTTATCATTATTAGTATGCAACTAGGTCTCTATGAGTTATTTTTCCATCCAACCATTTCAAACAATTCTTCCAGGTACGGCCAGGGATGTATAAGGGTTGGGGTTGGTTGGTCTTCCTGGCTACACACTTCCTTGCTGGTGCTTGGTTGTTGAGACATTTTGTTTGAGTTTGAGCCTTTGCCACGGACATCTTCGTACTTGGCTCCATCTGCTATGTCCAGCGTTGGGGTAACTGAAGTGTGACATGAATTGTGTCATGTGCAGGTGTGTTGGATCGAATACAAACCAATAGGGTGTCGGAATGGTATACGAGAAGTATATCTCATCCAACCACAATCAATCAAATTCACTCTATCCGGATGGCGCCGTTTATCTTGATAGGTTTT
Source organism: Tachysurus fulvidraco (assembly GCF_022655615.1). Taxonomy (NCBI): domain Eukaryota; kingdom Metazoa; phylum Chordata; class Actinopteri; order Siluriformes; family Bagridae; genus Tachysurus; species Tachysurus fulvidraco. The sequence continues at coordinate 11,390,131 of NC_062519.1, forward strand.
TTGAATGATGACAAGCCGGAATGAAAACAACCCGAAATGAAATAGGAGTAACGAGGGGATTTTTAAAATGTAACGAGTAGAAAGTACAGATAAATGCGTGAAAATGTAAGGAGTAGAAGTAAAAAGTCTGCTAAAAAAAATTACTCCAAGTGTAGTAATTAAGTGTAGATACTCAAAATTTCTACTTAAGTAAGGTAACAAAGTATTTGTACTTCATTACTTGACACCTCTGTTATGCACACAATCACAATTTAGAAAATGTAGTTATCTAAATTAGTTGTACCAATTTAGCATATCTACAGACAGTGTACTGATTTTAATCAACACTTCGAGAGTGGAGCCAACATTTAATTATAAGTTACGTCACTAATAATACTGCACCAAAAGGAACTTTTACTGATTGCGTGATTATTTTACATCTTTAAAGATTGTAATATCAAACTGTTATAAGATGAATATTTTGTTCTTAAGAATGCTAATAACATATTTAGACAATGCTAATGTAGCTCATTTTTAAGATAACTCATATAATATTGTATATTTCAAACTTTAAGGCAATTTTGACCTGAGAGATATTTCTTAACAGCAACAATGCCTAAATCTAAAAAACTGCACACATACAGTTGTGCTCAAAAGTTGCATACCCTGAAAAAAAAACAGTTAAACATTGGCATTTATTTGGAAAATATGACTGATAATGCAAAATATTTTTTTTTCTTATTTGAGGATAGTTGTCAGGTAGTCATTATTCATCACATAGTTGTTTGACTCCTTTTAAAACCTAATGATAACTGAAATCACCTAAACAACCTGATCAAAAGTTTACATATCCTTGAATGTTTAGCCACATTATAAACACGCAGAAGTTTAAAAGACTATTAAAGGGAAGTTTCCAGATCTGTGACTCATTGTAATTGTAATTAGTGTTAGACAATGTTTCGAATCTGCCCAAACTTACCAGTTTGATTAGCTGTGCCCATATTTTGGCAGCTCAAAGCTGGTCAGACCATAATTAATTTTTAAGCAAGAGCAAATGGCTATCCATTGGGTGAAGAGAATAGACTAATGTCTAACATAAAGCAGTAAATTAAAACTATCAATAAACAACCTTTCCAGACAACTCCCTCACAGACTCTCTCTCTCTCTCTCTCTCTCTCTCTCTCTCTCTCTCTCTCTCTCTCTCTCTCTCTCTCTCTATCTGACACACATACACAGACACACACAAAGCACTGTAAACTTTGGTAGCAGACCAATGTCAGCAAATATAAATATAAATATATTATTAGATTATTGTGAAATATATAAATAACACTAAAAATTTGGTTAGAAATCAATAACACTAACACATTTTTGTTTAAACACACCCATTTTTCAGTTGATCAAAAATATTTGAGCATTTGACTATTTCTTTTTGCTCTGGCTGTTTGCCTTTTTTTTTAACCCCCCCCCCCCAAAAAAAAAAAAAAAAAAAACCTCTGTGAATGTCTACAAATGAATTGCGCCCTCCTTCTGCCTTTGTTGGACACTGTTGTTAAAAGTATTAACACAAATGAAGACTAGGCAGATCTCTAGTATATACAGTGGTGTCAAAAGTATTCACATTCATTCCGTCAGGTAGACGTATAGATACTAGGGTTTAAAAAGACTTCTGTAGAAGTTGAAGTATCAACTCAAGCTTTTTACTCAAGTAAAAGTGTACAAGTACTGGTTTCAAAACTACTTAACATATAAAAGTAAAAGTAATGCAAGGAAAAAATTCCATTAAAGACAAAAGCTTAGGCTGTGCCACAGGGGCCTATTTTGCACTACACTACACTGAAAAATTTGGGATGCATTAGGCTACCTGTTTCAGCTGCATACTGTATATGCCCATTGAAAAAGAATGCATTTTAGTACAATGCAAATACATTAAAGAACCGTATATGTGTACTCATGGGCGTAAATTTCATTTAAGAGTGGGGGGGGGGGGGGGAGGAGGAACAAATATAAAATTTCTCATGAGCAATTTTTGAAGGGGGGGACACAAATAATAGTTAATTGTACTTATAAAGATATGTCCCCACAGTGAAAAACTTTGCTTTTATCATTATTATTGTAGTCATTTTATCTAGTCTATGACACTGCAAGGCAAGTTTATTTATACTGTAGCACATTTCATACACAATGGTAATTCAAAGTGCTTTACATAAAGAAAGTAAAACTATCATAAAAAAATCACAACAATAAAAACAAGTAATTAAAAAAGGTTTAAAATTTTATTTAAAAACACTTAAAAAGAAATTGATTATACAAAAAATACAGTGAGGTCAGTTAGGACGTAGCACAGTGCTCATTTGTAAATGCACAGCTAAACAATATGCTAATTGTGGCCGTTAATGTTAAGTTAACATTATGCCAAGTCGTCCCAAATAAAACAATGCATGGGAAACATTTGGCGTGTTAGTTACAGTGCACTATGGAACAAGCAAGTAAACAAGCTAATTTTAACTAGATAAGTAATATTTTAATCGCTAATATAGCAGATTCATGGAAAAAACATCAGTAATCAGCATTTTTGCCGCAACTAAATTATGAATGAATCTGCATCAACTACATTAAAGAGAATCGCTTTATTTAAGGTGAATAAAATCCCCTACGTAACGGAGTTTAATGTTAACTGAGCCGCAGCCACACACCTGACTCGTGTGTGCAGAGTAGATGAGATGTACTGGGAAAGCAGGCAGTGGGTAAAACCACTGTGAGGAAGGGGAGGGGGGACTCAACTGTTTCTAAATGCATTTTTGCGGGATTTTTCTACTTAGACAATTATTTAGGTATACATACATATATTTTTCATACTAGAGAGTGCGATATTTTTTTTAATAATTGTTTTTGGGGGGGATAATCCTCGGATGGGGGGGACATGTCCCCCCCGTCCCCCCCGGGATTTACGCCCATGTGTGTACTACTGAGCTGTGTTTCATGGAGCGGAAGATATGACTAGTTGCCTTTAAGTATTGTAATGTTGGAAAAAGTCAAACTTCAGAGGCATATCATCAATAACCTTTATTGTAACAAACTCATTGGACTTCAACAACAACAGGGTAATCATCAGTTAAGCACAGAACATGCGACAAAGAGTTATACCAATAGGCTTTGTTCAGCTGCAAAAGCAGCTGGTTTTCAAAGTTCTTTGAGCCAATGCATGCTTTTCTTGGCCTGAAGATCAGCCCTGCAACACTAAACAGTCTTTCACAGGCTGCTGAGGCAGGGAGTACCGTATTAAGCTTAAGTGATAGCTGGCACACAGCTGGAAAGGACTTCAGTACCTCTACTGTGACTCCTGGGCACCCCAGGTATGCATCCAACTGGTGGGTCGTTTCAAGAGGCTTGGTCTTCAAGGAGGAAAAGAAGTCCTCTTCCTCAGATGATTGGTAGCCTCACTGATGTGATTCTCAGCCTGACAGTCCAAGTGGTTTCTGATGTAGTCAAGGTCTGTGGAATAAAAACTCATTTCACTGTATCCATACAGATTACACACATTAAAGGGATAGTTCACCCACAAATTAAAATTCTGTCACAGGGCTGGCCCTGGCCAATTTGCTGCCCTAGGCAAGATTTCACCTGGTGCCCCTGGAATCACAGACAATTGTGTTCCGATCATTTTGTTCATAAACTTACACAGAAACAAACTGCACAGCTTTGTCCTGTTTTTCTCTATTTTGAAAATATTTTGGAAACACACACAAACTATATAAAAAAAAAAACTATATTACAGAGACCTTGCTTTCTTACAGCATTTGTAACATTCAAAAAATTATAAATAAGAGCATTGCACAAAAAATAAATAACTATACACAAACTTGAATGCACTATATGCAAAAGCTATAGCAAAAGTTCTACAGCCTTACTCGCCTTGCCTTTCTAGCAGCAAAGTCATCTATGATATCATCATAAGACAGCTGTTGTGATACCACATTATTTATGCTAATGACTGAAAGTCCACTGAGATGTTCTTGAGCCATTGTAGATCTCAGGTAGTTTTTATTCAGTTTGAGCTTAGAGAAGCTCCTTTCAGCAGCAGCGACTGTCACAGGCAGAGTGGCAGAGATTCTCAGAGCGACCCACATATTGGGGTAAATTTCCATCAGCTTCTTCTCGTGCAGGAGAGTCAGGAGCTCAATGTTTGTCATATTTTTTGACATCTGCCATCAAAAAATATGACAAACATTGAGCTCCTGACAACATTTTATGTAGAACTCATTTTAAATAAAGATTTACATTTATATAGCAACATTTTATGTACAGTAGAACTCATTTTAAATAAAGATTTATATATATATATATATATATATATATATGTTTTATATGTTTTATATAAAACATTACTAATGTAGCCAATTCAAATAAAAATACCATAAAAGACAAGTTGAACTAATTATGTCATAAGCTAATTTAAATGAGCGAACGTTACTAGCATCGTCGAACTAACTTAATGCAACATAGATAAACTGATCATACATCATGATGTCATTGCCTACCTCTGTCTTTTTTGCATTTTTCTTCCTCTTCTCTTCTTTTTTCTTCCCTGGGCACCATATGGCTTTGGTCTTTTTGACATAATTATAACTTAGTTATCAGTGTCAGTGAATTCGGCCATCCATCACTCACATTCACACACAGGTAACCGATGTCTTTTTTCAGCAGGGCGGGGAAGATTGATGCGTCACACACTCAGTCGGGGTGGTTCGGGATTCGGGAAGCAATGTTGTAGTTTTGTCTTTGTGGGACGGTCGCTTTTTTAATCCATAATATTTAAGTTGTATTGGTAATAAAAAAAATAAAAAAAAATAAAAAAAAATATATATATATTAGTAAAAATAATAATTTGGGCACACGGGCGCCCCTAGTGGTGGGTGGCGCCCTTAGCATTTGTCTATTCTGCCTATGCGCAGGGCCGGCCCTGTTCTGTCATCATTTTCTCATCCTGATGTTGTATTTTTTTTTCTGATGAACAGAAGATATTTTAATAAATGATGATAAGCATACAGTTGATTGTAAACATTGACTTTCATAGTAGGAAAAACAAATATGATGGAATTCAATTTTACCATCAACTTTGTGCTTAACATCATTTATCAAAATATCTTCTTTTGTGTTCATCAGAATAAAGAAATTCATACATATTTAAAACAACATGAGGATGAGAAAATGATGACAGAATTTTTCTTTTTGGGTGAACTATCCCTTAAAGCTGTTTTAGGACCGCAAGCAGCTGCTGTCATGACTGAAAATAGCAGTAAAATCATTTTAAACAGCATTTGGCTAATAGTTATGCCTATTACCTTTTTACAAGGACCCATAGGTACCATACAGGCAGGCACGTGCACTCTCATACACAGACAGGATCATGAATATCCTTAGTACATAACATATCAACCAGCTGTAGATTATAGCTTTGCACAATTAACTTCCAAATATTGCATATAGTAACAATATAAGCTCAGATAACATTTGGTTAAAGTTGAATTTCAAATCTCACACCGAGCCACCAAACTAGTTTGCAATGTTGACTATAGCCTACTGGTAGCAAGCAAACCATTGGCATGTACCCATGTTTGCCATATCAAACATCGCAAATTTATCATTATTAGTATGCAACTAGGTCTCTATGAGTTATTTTTCCATCCAACCATTTCAAACAATTCTTCCAGGTACGGCCAGGGATGTATAAGGGTTGGGGTTGGTTGGTCTTCCTGGCTACACACTTCCTTGCTGGTGCTTGGTTGTTGAGACATTTTGTTTGAGTTTGAGCCTTTGCCACGGACATCTTCGTACTTGGCTCCATCTGCTATGTCCAGCGTTGGGGTAACTGAAGTGTGACATGAATTGTGTCATGTGCAGGTGTGTTGGATCGAATACAAACCAATAGGGTGTCGGAATGGTATACGAGAAGTATATCTCATCCAACCACAATCAATCAAATTCACTCTATCCGGATGGCGCCGTTTATCTTGATAGGTTTTTTGAATGATGACAAGCCGGAATGAAAACAACCCGAAATGAAATAGGAGTAACGAGGGGATTTTTAAAATGTAACGAGTAGAAAGTACAGATAAATGCGTGAAAATGTAAGGAGTAGAAGTAAAAAGTCTGCTAAAAAAAATTACTCCAAGTGTAGTAATTAAGTGTAGATACTCAAAATTTCTACTTAAGTAAGGTAACAAAGTATTTGTACTTCATTACTTGACACCTCTGTTATGCACACAATCACAATTTAGAAAATGTAGTTATCTAAATTAGTTGTACCAATTTAGCATATCTACAGACAGTGTACTGATTTTAATCAACACTTCGAGAGTGGAGCCAACATTTAATTATAAGTTACGTCACTAATAATACTGCACCAAAAGGAACTTTTACTGAAGCCTTCAACAAACTGAAAAAATCGGAGACTGATTGAAGTGAATGAAAACACAGGCATATTTGCCAATCCATGGGACTAGTTTGAAATAAACTTCAAAAATGGGGAGTTTAGTTAATTAAATTTGGAAATAATTATGGTAGTTGTTGTTTTCTAGTACTTTCAGAACTAGAATGGTTGGAAAGGCTGCAGCCAAACAGATAATGGTGATGCAAAGAGTATCAAAAAAAAAAAGAATGGTCTGAACATTTTGTTTGATTAATAAAAAAACAAAACAAAAACCAAACAAACAAACAAAAAAAACAAGAAACAAAAAGATCCCAATGAAGATGATGAACGATGAGTCATGCCCTGGGTGTATGCTAACCAAAACTCTCCAACCAATAAATCCATAACACAAAGTGCTTGAGTTAAAGACCTCTCACAATGCCAAGCAGCTTCTACTCAACAAACTATAAAACAGACTGTATACAATGTATGTTTTTGTAATGATGATAATTGATCATTGTGAATAATAAGGTGACAAGTAAAATGCAGGAGATATTTTGTTCCCTGGTAAAATTCTCCACAAGGGGAGATTTTAGAATTTATTCACCGATAAAAATATTGGGTGATCTAGCTAGGTCACTGGATAGAGGTAACAAAGTACTGAATTGTGTGATTCTTCTCTTTAAGAAGGAACTGAATGTGAGATATAAGTCTCAGCAAGAGTAAATATATAATGTTAACCACAAAATGTGTACCCATATTTGATCATTTTTAACCCTCAGTGGCATGTTTAATGTTAGATGCAAAGAACCTCAATAGTAGAAAATTTATCCCTGTACCTCAGTAAATGGCTTGTGGACTTGAACTGTGTCTGTTGGACACAGGCCCAAAATTTTACCTATATGACCTTACATATGAAAGTGTTTCTGGCTCATTGTGGAAAGCTGTACATTCAGACAAATAATGCTTCCATGGACAGTGAGACGGAGCCTGTGCAGATACACATTCATGGGAATATTGTGTCTTAATCTGAGAAGGTTGTAGAAGTTTTTTGTGTATATATGGATGCACTTCTGATTTTCTGTAGAATATACAAAAGTATACTATGAAGACCAAGGGAGAACTAGGGAGACCACCTCAGAAGCATGCACACTTAATTTCTAGCAGCAATGACTCCATAAATTATGAAAAAATTAAAATACCAGACAAAAATTATCCCTTTCAAGAGCAAACTAATTTCCCCCAACAAAATAACTTGTGTACTAGATTCCTTACCTACTGTATACGTCTTTTCAAACAGATAATACCATGGCAAGCAAAACTTGTCTAAGAATAATCAAATCTTTTCTCATCGATGGCTATGTTCCTAAATAAACTTTAGGCCATTATTAAACCTCAAATAGCTTGTGACACCATTAGTTGACACCAACTGTTTCCCTCTTGATGGATTGTTGTCAGACAGACTGGAGTCAATAAATTTAACAATTTATGTACATCAATTTACTAGGATATCCATATGATAACGCTACACAATATAGAAAAATTAGTTCATGCTTTTATTTCTTGTAGGTTAGATTACTGTAATGCCTTACTGTTCGATGTTCTATTATGTCTATAAATAAGCTCCAACTGGTCCAAAATGCAGCAGAGTGTGCATTTAAACCTAGAAGATACCTATAAGATAATTTAGATTTTTATAATAAATAAAATGGTAAAAATAGCAAACTAATCTAGCAAAAAAGGGGAAAAACAAATTAAATGTAAATTAAATTTGTGTAAATTATAAATAAACATTTACTGCAATTATCTTATACAGAATGACATACAAAAGTGTTTTGAAGTCTCTATCCAAAAAATAAAAACAATCGTTCACAAGGTAACAGACTTGTACCATCAGACTAAAAACTCTATTGGGAGGAATTACAGCACAATTTTTTTAATACATAAAACAGAGAAATAAGAGTTAGTAGGTATTCATCTGTTGTTTGAAGACAGCAGGTGACCCAGCTGTTTTGACCTCTAGGTGAAGTTCCACTTTGGTGCCAGAACAGAAAGTCTTGATGCATGCCTACTAGTGATGTGCGGGTCGGGTTTTTTTCCAATCCGCGGGTCCCGCTTTTATGAAATTACTGGCATGCCCTGCAGTAAAGTGACAATATCTTTAATCGCCTCAACCCGACCCGCGGGTTATGAGACGACCTGCGCATCTCTAATACCTACATCTTAACCCGAGAGATGGTGGACCAGTCAAGCAGTACTAGTAGATTGGAGGGCGTGGTGCAGTGGGAAGAGTGATAAGAGCTTTGCGTTAAGAGGGTGCTGGTTCACGTTTGCTTTGTAGACAAGTATCAGTGTATCAAATCTGATGCAGGAAGCTACAAGAATCAAGTAGGGAAAGCGCAGCAGTTGTGTGGTGCGAGAACTTTCCAGGTTGAAAAGAAATTTTGTCTTTCAAATCATTTGCAGAGGATTAATTGTGTTCAGAGGTACACCTGCCAGCAGAGAGTTGCAGTAGTCAATTCTCAAAATGACAGGAGACTAAACAAGCACCTGAGTGTGGATACAAATAGCAGAATCCTTCTGATGTACAGAAGAAACCAACTGAAATAGTCAATGTCAAAAATCAAGTTTAATAAATCTTAGATTTGCTTTAAAAATTGCTGAACTGGAATGTTTGGATATTGTACACATACAGATAAAGCTGCAAGTTGAAAAATGGAAAATTTATAGGTTTATTTTTAAACATATTTCAGGGATTTCAGTTGGTACAAGGAGAGGCTATTTATACTAAGACACAAAATCGTTTACATCAACCACATTCCAAGGCCATAAAAATGAGGAACACTATCTTTGCATGTCAAAACAAATTTCTCCCAATATTTCCCACAACAAATTCATAATTTGTTCATCAAAATCTATACATTCCATTAGAGAAAGATTTGAAATCTACTTGAATTCATAATACGAGAAAAAAAAACAAATGACAGTATACTTTTTAATCATTTGTGATATCAGAACACATTAACTGATCCCCTCCAAATACTTTTGTAATGCCTGAGAACCCAATTAGTACACTTACATTTTGTGCCTTAATAGCATTATGTTCTTTAGCATGTACTGCATCCTTGGTGATCCTTGATGTATTCTGCATCTCTTTAGGTATACAAGGAGATAGAACATGTCAATATGTGCATTGTCTTTGAGAAGGAAAATTCCAAAGCTCTCAATTATGTTCAGGTTCAGAAGTGCGGGCTTTCCTAAAAAGCTTTCCAATGACACCAGAGTCAAGTTGACTTTACCACTGAGTGGTAAACAAGGGCAGTTTTTAAAGTTCATGATGCAGTTTAAATACCAATGGACTCCAAAACCCTCCTCTCAGAGTCATTTAGATGGCCAAAAAACATGCTGTAGCATGGCTGCTGGGCAAACTGAGACAGGAAATCAGTTAGATAGGCCTGGGGAGGGAAAAAAAACATTTTATAAATGATACGAGACAGCTTCTTGCAGTACAGAGGTATAGTGATGAGGTTACCTGAAGGTCAATTTGATATATAGGATCTTTTAAAGCATCTGGATCATCTTCATCATCCTCCTCATAAAAATCTTCATCTAAATAAACAAAAATTACATTACATAGATGCACAGAAAAGAAGTAAATTTTTCATTTGTGATAACATAAGAACAACCAGTTTAAGTTATTCGAGAAAAGACATTTTGAAAACTGTATTCTGGACCACAAGTGTTTGGATGGGCCTCCTATCAGTCATTTCTTGGACACAATATGAATGAATGACACTAAAATGTATGCAATGTAAAATAACCATAGTACTTTCTTAACTATCCAAACAGCATTATATATAACCTTAACCACTTTTGCTGTACATTTGACTGGGAAGGACTAAAGGACCCTTCCCAAAGTGTCCCACACTTCCTGCTATCTATGTTCATATGACTATAGAATGGATACTAGACCATGCCATCCAGCCAAGCACTTCAGGAAGTTCTTCCCAGTTCACCATGTGGACAGAAATATGTATGACAAGGTGGAGTGTGTTTGATGGGTTTTGCTGGTGCGTAAGCATTATTTCCTCCCACAGTGCACCTGTACACACAACCTGCAGCCCTTGAACATTAAGTTGGCCCATGGTATAAGTCGGGTATTAAGTTTTGTTGTCTTAAAAACCCAAACCAAGGAGGAATGGTCGGTAACCACCATAAAGAATCTACCTTCCAGATAATACCTCCATTTCAGTCAGGACCACTTGAGTCAAAATAAAGACAATTCTTTGAAATATTTACATTTTTATTTGCAAGCTTATGAAATTTACATTTGGCGGTATGGCTCTGTTCTGAATTCCCCTTCCTTTTCATGAGCTCCATGAAAGCTAGTCAGGGAACAGCAGCAGCTTCGTGGGGGGACAATCTCCCATTAACTGGGAAAGCAGCCAGACAACCCCCCCCCACCCCATTTAGAACAGAGCCTGCATCAGTGACAACAGAATGACACTGATTAAGTTAAACACAGTTCCAAGGAGGAGCTAGGGGAGGAGGTGGGTTGCAGCAATGCAGAGGAAACAACCAAGCAGACAGACTGAAAAAAGCATTTAAATAGGGCGCCCTGTTTGAAATGGACCAATAGCGCGCTTAGGAATCAGATCAGCTGATGGGCGGGGTTAGAAAATTGACATCAGCTGATAGCCGAGCTTGACTATGTGGCCTGCCTGAACTGACGCTGAGCGCTATATTTCAGTCAGGACAACTTGAGTCAAAATAAAGACAATTCTTTGAAATATTTACATTTTTTATTTGCAAGCTTATGAAATTTACATTTGGCGGTATGGCTCTGTTCTGAATTCCCCTTCCTTTTCATGAGCTCCATGAAAGCTAGTCAGGGAACAGCAGCAGCTTCGTGGGGGGACAATCTCCCATTAACTGGGAAAGCAGCCAGACAAAATCCTCCCCAAACAGACCATACCAGGCAATCCTCCTCCCTGGCTCTTCATGCTAACTGAAGAGCCAGCAGAGGAATAAAGCGAGCTTTTACTAGCCAAACTTATCAGTAAAATTCCAACAGCCTTGCTGGGCTGTGCTTCGCTGGGCTGTTGTAATGCCTTATGCCATGCATTGGCACAGCACAATTTAACAAACACAGCCCAGCAAGGCATGGCACAACATATAATAGCCAAGCGAGGCACAGCATAACGTAACAAAACGGCTAGCAAAGCACGGCATCACAACGCATCACAACAGCCTAGTGAGGCACAGCACAGCAGAGCATAGCACAACGTACAGTATCACAACACAGGCTATTGAGGCACAGCATAACGCATCACAACAGTCTAGCAAGGCACAACATATGGTAACGTTACCCAACACGGCCTAGCAATGCACAGCCAACCGCAATGCAACACAACATAGCCCAGCAAGGCACAGAACACCACACCATAACACAGCCTAGCGAGGTACAGCATAACGCATCACAACAGTCTAGCAAGGCACAACATATGGTAACGTTACCTAACACGGCCTAGCAATGCAACACAACATAGCCCAGCAAGGCACAGCACAACACACCATAACACAGCCTAGCGAGGCATAACATAGCACAACGTAACCTAACATCGCCTAGCAAGGCACAGCACAATGTATCACCACAGCCTATCGAGACACAGCCTGACGTATCACAACAGTCTAGCGAGGCACAACATAGAGTAACGTAACCTAACACAGCCTAGCAAGGCACAGCACAACGCAACAAAACAAGCCCAGCAAGGCACAGCACCAAGCACCATAACACAGCCTAGCGAGGCATAGCATAATGTATCATAACAGCCAACGGGGCCTAACATAGCGTAACATAACATAGCTTAGCAGAGCATAGCATAACGTAACCTATCGTAGCTTAGCAGGGCATAGCATAACGGAACCTAACACATCTTAGCAGGGTATAGCATAACGGAACCTAACGTAGCTTGGCAGGGTATAGCATAACGGAACCTAACATAGCTTGGCAGGGCATAGCATAACGTGACCTAACATAGCAGGGCATAGCAAAACGTAACCTAACATAGCTTGGCAGGGCATAGCATAACGTAACCTAACATAGCTTGGCAGGGCATAGCATAACGTAACCTAACATAGCTTGGCAGGGCATAGCATAACGGAACCTAACATAGCAGGGCATAGCAAAACGTAACCTAACATAGCTTCGCAGGGCATAGCATAACGGAACCTAACATAGCAGGGCATAGCAAAACGTAACCTAACATAGCTTCGCAGGGCATAGCATAACAGAACCTAACATAGCTCGGCAGGGCATAGCATAACGGAACCTAACATAGCTTGACAGGGCATAGCACAACGGAACCTAACATAGCAGGGCATAGCAAAACGTAACCTAACATAGCTTAGCAGGGCATAGCATAACGGAACCTAACATAGCCTGGTGAGGCATAGCATAATGTAACATAGCCTAGCAGGGCAAAGCATAAAGTAACCTAACATAGCCTAGCAAGGCATAGCATAACATAACATAGCAAAGCCTAGCAAGGGATAACATAACGTAACCTAACATAGCCCAGTGAGACATAGCATAACATAACGTAACATAGCCTAGCAAGGCATGGCATAACGTAACCTAACATAGCCTAGTGAGGCATAGCATAACGCATCATAACAGCCTAGCGAGGCATAACATAGGGCAACGTAACCTAACCTGGCCTAGCGAGGTATAGCATAATGTAACACAGCCTAGCAGGGGATAGCATAACGTAACCCACATAGCCTAGCGAGGCATAGCATAACCTAACATAGCTTAACAGGGCATAGCATAATGTAACCTAACATAGCCTAGTGAGGCATAGCATAACAAGTCGTGGCCTAATGGTTAGAGAGTCTGACATGTAATCCTAAGGTTGTGGGTTTGAGTCTCGGTCCAGCCACGATTGAGGTGCGCTTGAGCAAGGCACCGAACCCCCCAAATGCTCCGCGGGCGCCGCAGCATTAATGGCTGCCCACTGCTGCGGGTGCGTGTTCACGGTGTGTGTGTTCACTGCTGTGTGTGTGTGTGCACTTTGGAAGGGTCAAATGCAGAGAACGAATTCTGAGTATGGTTCACCATACTTTGCCGTATGTCACGTCACTTTCACTTTCACCTAACATAGCCTAGCAAGGCGTAGCCTAACTAGCATAACAGACTGTACAACACGCCAGCCGGTCGCCTCTGGCTCAACAAACGCACCATTAGACACGAACATGCGTGCCATATCGATTTACCGCAAGTTCAAAGCGTTTTCAAAACGTCCCCTTCGGCTCGAGTATACTAATAGTAATCACGACCTCTTATAGTGCCATATCGCGAACACAAAAGTAGATAACTTGCGGTTTCATCTCTAATAGCCGCCGAATTTAACTCGCAGCAGCAGCAATGCAGAGGAAACAGCCCCATAACATAACGAGCTGGCATAGCAAAGCATATCGAGGCATAGCATAACCTAGCATGAGGTAATCTAGCCTAGCAAAGCAACCATGGCATGACCCATCGTGACGTGCATAGCAAAAGCATAGCATAACCTCATCTAATAACATAGCATAACATACAATAATATAACCTAGCATAGCATAACATGCATAGCATATCCTAACAGACTGTACAACACGCCAGCCCTTCCGGCTCAACAAACGCACTATTATACTGTACACGAACATGGGGGCCGTATCGATTTACCGTAAGGTCAAAGCGTCATCAAACCTCCTTTTCGGCTCAAGTCTACTAATAGTAATCCAAACCTCTTATAGTACCATTTCCCGAAACCAAAAGGAGATTTGGTTTAAACTCTAATTAGCCATCAAGTTTGAATTGCAGCAGCAAAACAGAGGCAGCAGCCCCACAAAAGAACATAGCTTGCGGTTTAAACTCCAAATAGCCACCGAGTTTAAATCACAGTTGCAGCAATGCAGAGGAAACAGCCAAGCAGACAGACTGAAAAAAGCATTTAAATAGGGCGCCCTGTTTGAAATGGACCAATAGTGCGCTTAGGAATCAGATCAGCTGATGGGCGGGGTTACAAAATTGACATCAGCTGATAGCCGAGCTTGACTATGTGGCCTGCCTGAACTGACGCTGAACGCTATATTTTTCCAAGGCCCACACTACTGCTAAGCATTCTTGCTCAGTAGTAGAGTAATTTCTCTCAGCTGGATTAAGAGTGTGGCTAGCGAAAGCCAAAACTTCTTCCATTCCCAAACCTTTTTGTTGTACCAGGACAACTCCCAAACCTCACTTGCATCTGTATATACCACAAAAGGCAGGTTGAAATTGGGGTGTCCGAGTACAGGGGGCGTTGTTAGAAGTTGTTTCAACTCTTCAAATGAAGACTGACACTGAAAAGTCTATTTGAATTTGGCACCTTTTCTTTTCAAGGCATTCAGAGGCTCAGCCAATTGGGAGAAATGGGGCACAAGTCGGTGGTACCACCCAGCCATACCTAAAAATCTCTGAACTTCCTTAATATTTCTTGGCACTGGAAAGTCCAAGCTCATGTTTTTTCGGGATCTACTCCAATTCCCTCGGCTGACACCACATGGCCAAGAAACTTCAAAGAAGTTTTCATATTTACAGTGAGATTGGCTTCTCGCAATTTATTCAGAACTGCTTGAATATCCTGGAAATGCTGTTGCCATGATGAATATATGATTACATCATCTAAGTAAACAAAGCAGCTTTTCCCATTCAATTCTCCCAAGACTCTCTCAGTGAGTCGTTGGAAGGTGGATGGAGCATTTTTAAGGCCAAACGCCATTACCTTAAAATGGAAAAGCCCTTGTTTACAAATGAAAGCAGTCTTCTCTTGGCTTTCTTTGTCCATCTGGACCTGCCAATACCCACTATTTAGGTCCAAAGTGGAAAACACTGTGGCTCCATTTAAAGATTTCAGGATCTCATGAACTGTAGGGATAGGATATGCATCAGAGTGAGTTACAGCATTAAGCTTGCGGTAGTCCACACAAAACCGAAAACCACCTGTCTTCTTAGGAATTAAGACCACCGGCGAAGCACAGGCAGAAGAAGGCTCTATAATGTCTGCAGCCAGCATTTCCTCAATGAGTTCCTTTTGTATTTGCAATTTAGCAGGAGAAACCCTGTAGGGTTTTTGTTTGATGGGCAATTCTTGTTATAAATCTTATGCGTTAGAACATTGGTTTGTCCCAAATCAGTAGTACAGACATCAGCATTCTGTTTAAGTTGATTTAGAAGACATCTCCTACCTTCCTCATCTAAACAGATGTTTTAACAAGCAGCCTGCAGAAAATCCGGTTCATCACTCATAGCACATAGGGCAAAAGCAGAAAATAGAACCACAGCTGATGGAGCATTCCCCTCCAAAAAATGAACACTTTACTTCTGGAAATAATATTTTTCATCAGAGTGGACCCAATAAGCCTTATTCTGAACATCCAGTTGAAGACCACTGAAAAACTGATAAGCCAATTCTAACACAGCAGAGAAAGCAAGCATTTCAGGTGCTAATACGGGTAAGGTGATAGTAGAAGTATGCAAGGTTATCTTTATTTCACTCCACCCAAGCGGTTTACGAGCTCCTCCATCTGCCAAATAAATAGGCCCTGCAGACCATGGCTTTAATTCTTGATTGTGATTACACAGACTCACCCACAAATTCTCATTAATCAAGGTGTAAGAAAAGCCAGTATCTACTAGTGCATTCCCATTCCAACCCACAATAGTAACTGGTACACTTAACTGTTGGAGAATTGTTGTAAGAAAGAGTTTAGCAGAAAAACAGGTAGACTCAGTACGAGTAACAGTACTAACCATATGTCCTTTTGGAGTAGAATTTAAGGTCGAATGTTGTAATGAGGAAGGTAGAGTATACTTTTTGTTCTTCTGTTTTCCACTACCTTCTTGAGGACACAGAGAAGGCGGATGGGAACCCTTACAACGCTAGCAAAAGTAAGATGGAACTTTAGGTTGAGTTTGTGTTACCTGGAAAGAAACAGGATTTTTTTTTTTAAAGGAATGGAAGCACTTGTTCCCCCTCTGAAGCTTTGATATAGTTGGTTTCTTTGTTCATATAGTTGATTTTCTCTGTCCTTTTCCAACTGTTGTCCCAAACATACTAAGCCATCTACAGTTGTCACTCCATTGCTCCGAAGCTGGCTAGCCAACTGAGGATTAGTGTTCTTTAAAATCATTTTAATCATCTAATTTTCTTCAATTTCCGTCTTCCAAAGCTTAGAGGGCTCGGTACATATAAGTGAAATCACGTATACTTTCACCTTCTATCTGAACACGTGTTCGCACCCTTTCTGCAAGCTCATCCTCATAATCCTCCGATAAAAAGGCATCTAAAAATTTGTGCTCAAAGTCCACCCAAGTGAAAGTCTCGAAACGAGCCACATCCCACCTATCTCTAGCTGTACCATGCAGTACATTTCTCAAAGTAGCAAGCAACTCATCTTCAGAAAGCGGATATACCGCCAAAAAATTGACATTTTTCCAGGAAGAAAACAAAACGTCCAAAACAAGGAAATTTAATTGGATTTGAACCCAGATTTTTACTTTTCAAGGAGTCATTGGGAGTCTAAATATTTTGTAGACAGGATGAATATGATTGCAGCCGGGAGGACACGGCTGGAGATTCTGTTCCATTGAAAGGAGATGTAATAGTCTGAACTGAGACGCTGGCCATGGCGGTACTCGATAAAAGCTTAACTTTCTGCATATCTAAAGCCTACACGCTGAGTGCACTGATGAATGCTCAGTCTGTAAGGGGCCTTTAGAGCCTGTTTCCTGGATTAAGGTTGCCACTTGCTGTAGGCACTGTTGTACATTTGTTTGAATAAGATCCAGTGATGCTCCTATAGGAGTCAAAACACTATGAAAATCCTTCAGAACCTCAGTGTGATGTTTTAATCGCCAGTTCAAAAGCTGATGAAATTCATGGCGAATGGTATGGCACTGTTGCTCTGTGAATTGTTTGAATTCTGTTCCTTGTTGAGCGGATACCTGATCCACATTTTGGGTTAAAGCCTGTTTCAATCTTCTGTTTGATTCTTAATCAACTCCACCAGATTATGTTGCTGTGTTCCAGACACGTTGTCAAAGAACATTGTTGAAGAAGGTGGCAGTGGAGGTATTAAATTTGCATCTTCTGTCAACTCCATATCCAATAAAGAATAACGTGTGGGTGCGGTGGAACTTGTTGCCCCTGTGTTTGGAACAGGAGGAATTTTATCTTCATTAACAGCCATAACAGATTCCGTTGAAGCGACTTCCATTTTATTTGTTGTTGGTTCCTCTAAGGTGAAGTAAATGGTATTTCTCCAAAGCACATGTTTACTCTTCATTGGGTCCCATCTGGGGTGCCATTTTTATGTAACACTTTCCTCGTAACGTTATGCTGGGGTGCCAGACAGAGATAAATACTCTGTCAATTATGGTAAGGATTGTCAGTCCAGTCAGAAGGAGAGTGAACAAAGGACACATGTATCTTAATGCATGATCATCACATATATCCCAAATCTTGGAAGAGTAAAGCAAATAATGAAGAAAAACTTTTCACCATAATGCAAATTTTCAGTGTATTCAATAATAACAGTGCACCAGTTCCATCACAACACATAACACAATTCTTTAGCAATAAACACCAGCATAAACATCATCAACAGCAAAAGTATTCATCTCACAGCCCTTCAGCACAGTTTAAATAGTCTGGAATTTGAAGGATTGTACATTTAGGAATAGGGGAAAGTCACAGTCTCCAGTTCATCACTAATGTCACTCAATCCATTGCTTCCAGTGTTAAGCAAAGTCAAAGACAGTTTAGTAGCGCTTGTTAAGGATTACCAGTACTCACAACTCCACCAGCTTTCAAGAATTAAAGAGCAGCTCCCAAACCTCTGTCCATGTTAATCTTCTTTAATTTAACCCCATTCAAGATGCGAACACCCCGTTGTAGACAGGAACAGCGACATACTCCATACACCCGTGAATTCACTAAATAGAATTAGTATCCGTTCGCCGACGTAACAGACTTTCCGCCGCGACACACAATATCTCGGCTTTTGTCGAGGTGAGACTTCCGGTGAACTGCTCTCTCCCAGTTATCTCTGCCATGGCTCTTTTAAGCGCCTCTAGTGCTTACGTCATCGTGCATTCGGTGCGGACCAACATAGGGACCTACTTTGCATCCTTATATTAATGAACTGCACCATATATTAGATCAAAAATTGTAAAATTACAAATTTAATTTGTGCTTATGAAAGTGCACTGTCACAAAGTGACACCTACGGTCATAGCTAGTGCTGTTTATATTACACCTCAGGCAAACATGGACACTGTGCCTTATGTGAACTACATGAGGCACTCACTCTAACCCAGACTTTTCACCAGTAAGCTGTGCTCATTGTGGAGGGGACTTTTCAGTGCCAAACTCAAATGCAATGCCAAAATCATGTCTATACTTTGTTTATAGACTGTTACTGGTCATCTGTGAAATGGTGATCATGCTTTGGGCTGGTTTTGCAGCATCTGGGCCAGGACAGTTTGCCATCATTAATGGAACAATGGATTCAGACATAAAAATGACAGGACATATGTCCATGAACAGAATCTCAAGAAAAAAATAGGTCATACACCAAAACAATGACCACAAGCACCCAAGTCTGCCAAAGAATGAATAAAGAGGAACAAAGATAATGGTTTTGGAATCGTCAAGTCCTGGGGTCTCATTTAGAAAACTGTGCATAGGATCCCTACTAAAATTTTCGTGCACCCAAAAGCCAAAAATATTTTTATTTATAAAACCGTGAGTATGCACACCTGTAAGCAATGTTCCTGCAGATGTGTGTACGTGAACCATTTTTTACGCCCATTTTTACACGTCCATTACACGCTCCACAACTGCGCACATAGATCCCCAATTCAGTACATAGATCTAAGAGCACAGCTCTAGGGAATCTAAAACGGCTTATTAGCCAGTCATCATCATGGTCCCTGAAAACTTGTTCTCTCCATATTCTGCCATTGGCGTAATGCTCCAACAGTGCCAGCAGTGCCATCATGAAGCATTACATACCCTGGTCACCGGAGGATTTATATGTTTCTAGCAATTAGACATCGTTAACACCTTGACAAAATCACAGAATTAATTTGTGGGCGAATATTTAAGACGAAAATGTTATAGCGAACACATGCTTCATGACGGTTTTGTAATGAACACTGTAATAGTTAGGACCGATGATGAGTAGCGATTGTGCTTCATGACTGTATTTGCAGACTTTGACATTTTATGATATATATGTACATTAAGGAAAATATTTCATTTTTACACTGTGTTCTGCAGTTCGCTAAAAGGGTATTTCATGCTATTCTGTATCACATGTAGTCGTGCCATCTCCTCCTGCGCTCCCGTTGTAGACAATGTGACTAAGGCAGCGCTGAGTATTATTATTATTTTTTTAATACATTTTGAATTACGTTTGGATTTTACTAGATGTCTATGGCCTAAAGCAATCGGCACAAATAACACTGTTGGATTTAATCTTCATGATAATGTGGATTTAACTTATGAAATGGAGTGAAAATTAAATGTCATTAATTCCTCTAATCGTTCTTCCCACATATATTTTCTACAATCTAACTTCAGTTCACGACCTCACCATCTGTGCCGCCAATTCCCTTTGTCCCCAAAATGTGTGTATGCACAGCTCAAAGTTTGCTTAAAAGGTGCGCACATTCTCCTCTCTCTTTTTTTTTTTTTATAGATCACAACCTTTGCGTGGGAACTGGCGTACTGGCTTTATAAATGAGACCCCTGAGCTTAATTCAAAATAAATGACCTGAAGAAAGCAGTTCACATGAGGATACCCATCAAATTCCTAAATTAAAGCTATTCTGTACTGAGGAATGCGATAAAAACTCTTCCAAGCCATTGTGCAGGACTGATCAACAGTTCCTGGAAACTTTACTTGCAGTTATTGCTGCACAAGTGCTCACGACAGATACGAAAAGAAGGTTCAGATACTGAAAGGTTCACATACTTTTGCCACTAACACATGTAATGTTAGATCATTTGTTTAATTGTTTTCAATTTGTTTACTTTTAGGACTTTAGGAAATCTGATGTTTTGGGTCATATAATACAGAAATATAGGATTTTCTAAAGGGTTCACAAACATTAAAGTCATACTTTTATCTACAGTTTTAGAGTAAAAAAAGAAAAGCAGCACCCTGCAATGGGAACCCCAGGAGACTTGGGTAACTCCCAAATAACTATGACCAAGATATCAGACCTTAATTAGCCTTTTAGGGTCATGATTGTACACGGTCATTTTCTTTAGGAAACTTTTATAAATACCCACACTCCTCTAAACTTGTCCTAGCCTAGTAAATGAAAATGACTGGTGCCCACAAAGCAAGGAAATGTATGTACGTCGCTCTGGATAAGGGCGTCTGCCAAATGCTGTAAATGTAAATGTAAATGTAAGGAAAGGGTATAAGAAAATAGCAAAAAAATTTTTTTCGGGTACCGATTTCCTCAGTTCAGATTATAATTAAAAAGTGTCAGTTAACAGAAACAGTGGAGGTCAAGAAAGGCCTGGAAGACCAAGAAAAAGATCAGAGAGATGTGTGCGTATGATTGCTAGAAAAGCAAGTCAGAACCATAGTTTGACTGCAAAAGACCTCTAGGATATTTGGTTGGAATTGTGGTACACTGTTCAGCGACACCTGCACAAATATGAGTCATCAGATAAAAACCTGACCTGTGTCCTCACCAAATTTCAGCATCTGAATTATGCAAAAGAACATTTACACAAGCCTGATGCATTTTGAAAAAAAGTCTTGTGGACTGATGAGGTTAAAATAGGACTCTTGGGAATGGATTTAATTAAATTCCATAAAATTTTTGTAGCAAACTCCTCAAAAAACCTGAAGTTGAAAAGTGCATACCTCAAAATCCATGGACTACCTCAAGAGGTGCAAGCTGAAGTTTTTGCCATGGCCCTCACAGTCTCCTGACCTAAACATCATTGAAAATCTATGGACAGACCTTAGAGCAGTGTGTGCAAGACAGCCCAGGAATTGCATAAAACTGGAGGACTTTTGTAAGAAAGAATGGGAGAAAATCCCTCAAACAAGAACTGAAAGACTTTAACTAGCTACAAAAAGTGTTTACAAGCTGTGATACCTGCCAAAGGGGGTGCTACTAGGTACTAACTGTGCAGGCCCTTTTCCTTTTCTTAATGATCTTTTTTGTTCTCTTTTCTTTGTTAATTATCTTGGAAGGTGTGCAAGGATGAAACCTTTGCTGACTTAGAAAAACATGAGGGCAAGAATGAAGTTTCTCAAAGAACACAGAGAGAAAGGCCAAGATCTCTGGAATAATGTGCTTTGGACATTGTCTAAAATTGAGTTATTTGGAGACCATAACAAAGGGGCATGTGTGGTGTAAACCAAATACAGCATTTTAGCAAAAGAACCTCATGCCAAGTGTGAAACGTGGAGGTGGAACTGTTATGGACAGGACCTGGCTGACTCACCATCATAGAATCCACCATGAATTCTAAATCAGAAGGTGCCTAAGACCATCTGTCAAAAAGTGGAAGCTGAAGAGCGGAACTGGACCTTTTCCTCAGATGCTCATATTTACTTTTGTTTACTCATGTTTATTTTGTTTAAGTGAAAAAGGAATTTTTGTTGTTTACAAAAAATTACATAATGTTCATCGACAGGTACAAAGATCTGACATGGTGACATTTCTTAATAAAGTATTAATAAAACAATATTTAATTGGGTGTCTTAATTTTTTCACATGACTGTTTAGTGTTGCTTGAAAGTTTGTGGTAACTTTTGATCAGTTTTGGTGGGTGTCCTCACATTGTCACTCAATGCTAGGATCTATCTGCAATACACATGCTTACACCACCACTTCACCGATTCAGACACTTCACAGACTGAACTTTAAGGGTGCTTTCACACCTGCCTTGTTTAGTTCGGTTGAATCGTACCAGAGTTCAATTGCTCGTGTAGCGTCTGGTACCAGTCTTTTTAGATTTCATGTCCCAGGCACCCTAAATTTCAACATCTACTCCTCAATTAACCGATGAGCAACCCAGTTTTACACACACACTTGGCTCCAGAATGTCTGGAGCCTACACAAAGACCAGATAACCCCATGCGGCTTCTCTGGGCCCTCAATCAGAACACACACACACAACACAATGAGACATTCCTTTTACTAATAAAAGACAAAGATAAGGTACTCTAAGGTTCTCATTCTTATAACCCTTTTTGTAATGTTTCACTGTGACATCGTACATGCAGCCTTCTTTTAAGGCTTGCCTGACTTAAAATTATTTGCTCCTTAATTTCCTGACAAGGGTGTATTTTATTCATGTGTCAGAAAACAACATTGTATTTTAAAATCCGTTATACTCTATCATCATATCTTACTGATCATGGCATGTTAATGTATACCTGTTCTAATGCCGTATGACCCTTTAAGGTCTGATGTCAGAATGTATACGAAGCTATCGTTTTCTTTTTACTTCCCTAATGAAAGTGCATCTTGTTTTATGTTTCATTTTTGTTTCCTTGCCTTTATAAGAACACAATATCATATTAACCTCAGTTACCCTTTGATTAATGAACTATGTATGTAATGTACCGCTGCCTTCATACCGTCATTACCCTTCATGTTTAGTATCCAAATGACCACAAAATTATCGGTTACTCATTTTTCAAGCACTGGTGTATTTTATTTGAGCACGAAAGGCGCCATACCATCTTAATACACCCTGGATCAAACTTTAAAGTCATCTAAAAGTTTGATAGCTAAACCACGCCCACAGACACCTGAAACAAAGGGAGTTTTTCCCTCCAAAATCCTGACCGAAGTATTGGTCATCTCCCCAAAGATGGGTGGAGTTTGCGACCTTTAAATTGTCATAAACACCACTAATCCGTGGTCAGACTTTCGGAACAGCTTCAAGACGACTCCATCTTCCTTCAAAGAACTTCCAGCAAGCTTCACTTCCAAGAACGACAAATATCCTGATCTTCAGGAGAACTTGGAAGAACGTCTGACCCCACCCTAACTGACTCTTCAGAGATTTCTCTGATGCATCCGGACTCTTGTTCAGTAAGCCAATGCAAGTAACCGTTTCCTTTACCAACCAATTTAGATGCGTAATTTTAAGTAGGAATCTTTCATTGAATCTTAAGGTGAATTTAAGTTTCTGTGACGATTTCCCAGTTAGGGTGTGATTAATTTTTGAGTCTAAGCTTGCCATTCCTTTCCTTCCTTTCTCTAGTTTCTTCTTTCCAGTCTCTTCCTCCCTTTCCCCAATTTTAATTTCTTTTGTTTTATTTTATTTTCCCTATTTCTTCTGTTTGTTTGTGTAGTTAGTTTTATGTTGTGTTTGTCTCATTCATTAAATGTCATAATTTTGAGCCACAGGTGATTTGTCTCCGAGTATCGCTCACAAATTAAGGTACCTGCAATATCTGTCTGAACTACATGCTCTATTAAGTTAATTTAATTTAAATTACGGTATACAGTAAAAGGAGAGCGAATCTTTCTTGGCCGGGAAGATACCGCCTTCATAGAATTAATAAAGGTTACACGGCCTGTTCGGCGGACGAACAGACCAAATAAGCGTAACGTTAATTCCAGTACCGTTAATTTAAAACGGTAAAAATATTTAAAATATTTGGAAAATATTTGGTTAAAATATTTGGAAGTCGCTATAACACGTTATAGTTGCTTATAAATATTTACCTTGCTTCGCGAGCCAAAATCGCTACACTCGTTTGGTGCGGTTCGTTTGGGCAGGTGAGAATGCAGCAATCGAACTCTGGTGCGCACCAAAAGCGGACTAAACAAGCGTACCGAGACCTCCTTGAAGAGGAGCTTTCAGAGGTATGCTTTCAAACAAACTCTGGTACGGTTCGTTTGTGGTGAGAACACGGTCCGAGATCGAATAGATCTAACTGCAAAAAGTATTGCGCATTTTGGACTAAACCAGCTGCCGTAGAGGGTCATTGGCAATATTTTCGGAAGATAAGCATGTCACAGTTTCGCAAAAGTAATGCTTGCTGCCTCCTGAAGCGTCTTTGCCGTTTGCAGTGCATTAAGATTATATTTTAAAGCCGCATCCGCGCTTCATTCTGAAAATTAAGACTTTGCATAGAATGCTGTATATAAGCGATGTAGTAGATTACAACCACGCACATAATTGCAGCGCACGGTCGTCTCTCCATGGTGTACTGTATGCTGTATTTTCCTCTTTTTGTTTACTTCCAGAGTTTCGTTGAAATTTCCCGCACGTTTATTCTGACCAATCGAGAAGCATTTTAGGAAATACATGTGGCCAATGAGTGATGTGGATGTTATCACATGACTGCATTTTGGTTCGTTTCAACTGGTGCGGAACAGAACGATCAGTGTGGTGTGAAAAGGAACCAAAACTACTGAAAATATACAATGTATCATTTATTTGCTTTTGGTCCGGACTAAATGAACCGAAATATAGGTGTGAAAGCACCCTAATTTATATCTATACTAAAATAGCATCTTAAATTGCTAAGGTGCACAGAAGTCACCAACTTTCTGCAGAGCCAATGTCCACAGACCTTCAAACTTTGTGTGGCCTTAAGATTAGCTCATGAACAGTGTGTCGAGAGCTTCATGGAATGGGTTTTCATGGCTGAGCAGCTGCATTCAAACCTTATATCACCAAGTCTAATGAAATCATCAGATGCAGTGGTGTAAAGCATGCCACGACTGGACTCTAGAGAACGTGTTCTCTGGAATGACAAATCACAATTCTCTTTTTGGCAATCCGATGGACAAGTATGATTATTTTCTCAAAAACTTCCACAATAAGCACTTTCAATATAGATGTTATTTTATCAATTTACAAAAAGGAAAGCAAATGAACAGAAGAGAAATCTAAATCAAATCAATATTTGGTCTGACCACCCTTTGCCTGCAAAACAGCATAAATATTTTGCAACAGTTTTTGAGGGAACTTAGCAGGTAGGTTGTTCCAAACATCTTGGGGAACTAACCACAGATCTTCTGTGGATGCCTCAAATCCTTCTGTCTCTTCATGTAATCCCAGAGGCTCTGAGAGGGCTGTATATTTAGGCTCATTGTACTGCTGCTAAATAAATTTGGGAATAAAATCAGACACCTCCCTGATGGTATTGTGTGATGTTTAAGTATCTGCCTGTGTGTCTTTAAGACCACTTATAGACTTCACTGGACAGTAGATGGGTGTATCAGGGTCCCACTGGTTTCCACCAGTTCTTTGCTAAATGGCATTGCTGGACATCATCTGATGATGAAGGTTAAGTAAGTATGATGTACATCTGCTGCATCAATTTCCTTAGCCGACCACTGCACCTACAGTCCTCAACATTGCCTGTGCTTCTTCAAAACAGCTTAAAACAACAGTTTGCTTTGATATCTTTGCCTTGAGCAGTATAACTACCTTGGGTCTTGTTGCTGTGCTCAGTCTTGCCATGGTTTATGACCTGTGACATGAAAAATCTCTGACTTTAGGGAAGTGTAAGGAGTCTGCAGTATGCTGGATTGAAGCCAAAGTCAGACACACCAAATAATGATTTGATTTAGATTTTCTTCTGTTTGTTCATTTTGCGTTTAATAAACAATTAAAATGTATATTTCTGAATGCATTCTTACCTTAATGGCTTTTCATTCCTGCCTAAAACTTTTGAATACAGACACATACTTGATCGTTATCAAGATGGTGCCGCAGATGGCTGCCTCAGCACGACTCTCTCTAGTACTTTCTTTCTTTTTGTTTTTCTTTCTGTGTGTTCAGTTACCCTACCGTGATAACTTGCACTAGAGAAGAACTGCTTAACATCGGGCAGTTCACTCCAGACAACTTTTCACAAACCCGAATAGTTTTTTGGAAATCTTTGTTGGAGGAGCAGCTGCGCTCTATGCTACATGGAGGAAACGCTGGCGACAAAGGGGATTTAGAACTGCGCTTCCATCGAATTCACCTGGCGAACCTCCGCTCACTACCGAACAAAATGGATGAACTGATTCTTCTCAACGGATGAAACAAGGACTTTTCACGCTCTGTGTTTTACTGAAACTTGGCTCAGTCACTCAATCCCAGACAGTGAAAGGCGTAAAGTGAAAGGCAGCGGAATCTGTTTCTACATTAATGAACGTTGGTGTACAGATGTCACAGCGCTGAATAAATACTGCAGCCCAAACCTGGAATCAATGTTCATTAACTGTTTTATTCACTGCGGGAATTCTCCTCATTCATTCTGACCAGAGTTTACATCCCACCACAGGCCAACGTGAGTGATGCACTGCAAAAGATGGCAAACCAAATATCTGGCTTGGAGCAAAATAATCTGGATTCTCTTTTTATTATTCTTGGAGACTTTATCAGGGCAAAACTAACACTCGAACTTCCCAAATACAGACAGCATACAAATTGTCCCACAAGGGACAAAAATACACTGGATCATTGCTACACAATTCTAAAGGATGCATATCGCTCTGTACCCAGGGCAGCCTTGGGGAACTCTGATCCCTGCTTGGTTCATCTTATTCTAACATACAGGCAGAAACTTAAATCTACTAGTGAGGCAAAGCAGGAACTACAAAAGACTGTTTTGACTGCACTGATTGGACTATCTTTGAGGCTGGAACTGACAGCCTGGCTGAACTGACAGACACTGTGACATCGTACATCAGTTTTTTTGAAGACTTGTGTGCCAACCAATACCTTCTGCAAATACAGTAACAACAAGCCATGGTTCACAGCTAAACTGAAGAAACTTCGACAAGCCAAGGAAGATGCCTACAGAGGGGAGGACAAAACTCAGACCCCCAGGGCCCTACACTGATTTTCTTAGAGAATTCACAGATTTTCTTTCAGACCTATTGGTTAACTTTCATAAAGCATTACTTGTGGGAAATTTTAACATTCATGTTGATGACACAAACGATGCGTTAGGACTTGCACTTGTGGACTTAAATTCATTCATTTGGGGTTAAACAAAACATCACTAGAGCAACTCATTGTCATAGTCATACACTAGATTTAATAATATCACACTGAATAGATGTCACTGATATAGATATCATACCTCAGTGATGACATCACAGACCATTACCTCATAATGTACACACTACCTGTAGAACAGGCTAACTGTGTCTCACCACGTTATCGACTCGGTAGAACTATTATTCCGACCACTAATGACAGATTCACAAATAACCTGCCTGACCCGTCTGGACTTCTTGCTGCACCCTTAAACACAAACGATCTAGATGTAATGACAAACAGCATACAGTAGGCGCTATATTCACTAGCACATTAGACACTGTTGCCCCAATCCGATTACAGAAGGTTTGAGATAAAACGCTTGCACCATGGTTTAATAGTCATACTCACACACTCAAGAGAGAAACCCGTAACCTCGAGCGAAAGTGGAGAAAAACTAAATTAGAGGATTTTAGAATTGCGTATAAGGACAGTATGTCCAGCTATAGACAGGCTCTAAAAGCTGCTAGGGCTGAGCAACTGAGCAAACTCTTAGGAAATAACCAGAACAATCCTAGGTTTTATTTAACACAGTGGCAAGATTAACAAAAAAACAGAAATCTGAACTAACTATTCCATCACAGTTCAGTAGTGAGGATTTTATGAGATTCTTCACTGACAAAATCAAAAGTATCAGGAATAAAATAGGTGTCGCTCAACATACGAGAGCAACTAGTGATCTAGCCACACAACTACAGTGCTTACAAGTATAGGACAGGAAGAGTTAGATAAACTTATTACAACAGCTAAATCAACAACTTGTTCACTAGACCCGATTTTAACTAAATTACTGAAAGAAGTGTTACATAAAGCTGGTGAGCCTCTTCTATATATTATTAACTCCTCGTTATCTTTAGGTTACGTCCCTGAATCCTTCAAGTTGGCAGTTATTAGGCCACTCATCAAAAACCTAATTTAGATCCAAATGACCTTATGACCTTAATGACCTGAAATTACAGACCTATTTAACACCTTCCGTTTATGTCTAAAATACTTGAAAAGGTTGTGTCTGTTCAACTGAGCTCCTTCTTGCAGGAGAACAATAGCCTTGAAGAGTTTCAATCAGGTTTCAGGCCCCATCATAGCACAGAAACTGCACTTGTGAAAGTCACAAACGACTTGTTCTTACGACTATATGTCACTATTAGTTCTACTTAGTGCTGCATTCGACACTATAGATCACAACATTCTCCGATATAGATCACTTACAAAATTACACAGGTATTTATGGACAGGCTTTAAGTTTGTTTAGATCCTACCTATCTGATTGATACCATTTTGTAGAACTAAATGGTGAACCCTCCAGTTTATTACCAGTTAATTATGGGGTCCCTCAAAAACAGCCTTCTTCCAAGTTAGAAATATTGCCAAGCTGAGAAACATCCTGTCTGTCTCTGGTGCTGTTGAAGTCACTTCATGCTTTCATGACCTCTAGACTGGACTATTGTAATGTGTTACTAGGTGGTCGTCCTGCATCTTCAGTTAGTCCAAAATGCAGCTGCCAGAGTTTTCACTAGGACAAGAAAGCATGCTCATATAACCCCAATTTTATCATCTCTACACTGGCTACCTGTTAAGTTTAGAATTGACTACAAACTGCTGCTACTTTCATATAAGGCTCTTAATGGTTTAGCTCCCATGTATCTAACTAGTCTTCTAACACGTTACAGTCATTCCTGCTCTCAGATCACAAAACTCAGGACTTCTGGTAGTTCCCAGAATATCCAAGTCCACTAAAGGTGGTAGAGCGTTTTCGTATTTAGCTCCCAAACTCTGGAATAGTCTTCCTGATAGTGTTCAAATGCAGATTAAAAACTCACCTCTTTAGTCAGGCATGCACATAATACATCCCATAATATTATGCACTATTACATTAGACTGGCACATTTTTTATGAACAGCAGATATGTTAACAACAGGTGAGACTGGGAGGTGTCACCTCCAGCATTTGGACAATCAGCACTGTCACTCCACAGGGATGTGTCCTCTCCCAACTGTTATTCTCCCTATACACTAATGACTGCACTTCAAGTGACCAAACTGTTAAACTCCTGAAATTTGCAGATGATACTACGCTCATCGGTCTCAACCAAGATGGCGATGAGTCTGCATACTGGCAGGAGGTGAAGTGGCTGGTGCTATTGTGCAGTCAGAACAGTCTGGAGCTAAACACCCTCAAAACTGTGGAGATGATAGTGGACTTTAGGAAAGACCCCTCGACACTACTCCCCCTCACAATATCTAACAGCCTGGTGTCATCTGTGGAGGCCTTCAAGTTTCGGGGCACTACCATTTCCCAAGACCTGAAATGGGAGTGCAACATAAATGCCATCATCAAAAAGGCCCAGCCGAGGATGTACTTTCTACACCAATTAAGGAAGTATGGTCTGCCACAGGAGCTGTTGATGCTGTTCTACACTGCAGTCATTGCATCGGTCCTGTGCACATACATCACCATCTGGTTTGGTGCAGCAACTAAACAGGACAGAAACAGACTGCAACACACAGTAAAAACACAGAAAAAATAATTGGCTCCCCCCTGCCCACTCTCCAGGACTTGTACGACACAAGAACCAGAAACCGGGCAGGAAAAATCACCACTGACCATTTGCACACTGGACACAACCCCTTTCAGCACCTCCCTTCTTTCAGGCGCTACAGAACTCTGCTTACTAAAACTGCCAAACACAGGAACAGTTTCTTTCCCCAGGCAATAACCCTGATCAACAACTCACCATAATTATACAGTATTTACTTCTTCTTATCATAAGTACTGCATTATCAGGACTGTCAGTCATCACATCATCTGTATATTACGCACTACTGCTGCTGTATATTGTACAAAAGCATAATTTTGCACAATATTGTTATTTGCACTTTATGTACATAACTGATCAATCATATTCTATATTCATATTTTATTCATTCTATATTCATATTTTATACTCATTCTGTCTATATTGTATCCCATCGTCTGCATTGTTTTCTTGTATAGTTTGTATAGTATTGTGTTATTCATGTCTGTACGTTTGAGTCACAAACTGCTGGAACCAAATTCATTGTGTGTGTCAACACACTTGGCCAATAAATCTGATTCTGACACTGGCATGCAGATTTTAATAGTAATATAGTAAAGTAGTAATATAATAAACATTGAAATATTTCCATATAATTATTTTTTTATATTTGCATATCATTATAGTTATTTTATGTCACGTCACTTCGTCTTTAAATTGAATCCCCATTTTTTGCTTAAAATAAGCATGACAGAATAATTCAAAGATTCCTTTGGAATGCAATTCAAAAAAGCATTTAGAAAATACCACATTAATTTAAAAAAAATTATACAAGCTTACCATATTTGTTGGAGGATATTAGGTCAGAAAGAAGTTGCCCTTCTAATTCATCATCTTCATTATCTTCCTCATCTTCCTCCTGATCTTCCCACATTCCTCCTGAATCTAAAATAGACATTACTGCTCTTGAGCAAAATAAAAATGGGTTTCTTTTTAAAGAAAGATTATAAATCAGGAATAATAAAAAAAAAAAATCATCGGGGTAATGTGGTTTAAGGCATTTATTTGTTCTTTAATCTGATAGGCAGCTAGTACATAGTAATTATTCAATTCATATACATAAATGTTCAAGTTAACTCATGTGAACTGGCAGTGACTAATAGGAGTAGCTGCATTTTTTCATATTTTTGTAAAGCCCTTTGTTCAGTTGATCTGTATCTTTCAATGTTTGTGCAAGGTGCAAGGACATAGATTTCAATATTTATATATACACACACACACACACATTTATTTATATATATATTATATATATGTTTTTTATGTTAACCTTCCTCACATCATAATCCCTTCAGTTATTTAGACAGAAATGTCAACAAGCAGGAAAACTCAAATAAAATGTAAACATAAGTCTAAACTCACAATGAACACTTAATTATCTCTTAACATTTAAAGTGCATTATAAATTACAAATTACTATTTAAATGTATCAAAACTAAGGCATACATTAAAATAAATAATAATAATACAAAAATACTGCCTTTAAGTCATGCAACTTAACTTTCAGAACTAAAAGATTCAAAATCTACAGCTTAGCCATAACAAACCTTTACTGTCTAATTTGGAATGCTTTGCGGTATCTAAGAGGCAAAAAACGGACAGGAACTTGGACCTAGAGGCCATGCATGTGCTTTAAGCATATATATATATATATATATATATATATTTTTATATAAATATTTTATATATAAAATATAACACATATATAATTTTAATCAGAATATAAAAGTCTCTCTCTCTCTCGCTCTCTCTCAACATGTGTGCTTTAAAAGTCTTTAAAGGAGCATGTGATTGCAACGAAAAAAGGTATTAACATGCTCAGAATTGAGGCTTGCCCTGCCCTGAGCTTTTTCCTGCTGCTGAAAGCAGGCGCTCTAATAGTGTCCCAAAACTTGGACATTTTCTGTCACTTTCTCCTGTTTGTTTCTTCTCTTTGCTCATTGACATTGTTATCACGCCCTTCCATTTTGCAGACCGCACGCGCACTCAAATCAAAAGACTGCTAACTCCTCGCGTCTCCTTCCGCTTTTACATAAGTGCGTTGTCACACACACACACGCGCGTGCGCGCACACACAAAATAATTGCACAATAACGTGACGTGAGCTTTAAATTGACTTAAAAGAGGCTTCGAGGCAGAAGAATTTGCCTCGGACAATTTCTGTAATCGAGTTACTAGGTTACCAGAGAGTGAGCGCCTTCGTTAATGCAAACAAACTTGCTTCGCAACTTCTGTTTTCTTCCGACAAAGAATAAAAAATATCGAACATCTTATCGAGCACATTTTATATCGCTATCGATCATGTGTCTATCGCGATACATATCGTTATCATTTTATCGCCCAGCCCTAATAAATAAATTGTAATTGTAATATACATATACATACATATATATATACACACATACACACACACACACACACACACAGGAGATCAAAATTAGAGAACAATTTATAGACAACTGAACAATTCTGAAATAATGTCATCTTCACATTGCTACCAGAACACCTTTTTCACAAAATAACTAAGGCATTTCAAAAAAAAACTTTATTTTGCAGAAAACACACTGATCAAAATCAGAGAACACCTTCAGATACCTTCCAGTTATTGGTGTTAATCTGGCACCTGGTGCTAATTTCCTTGATTATCTGTCAACCCCTATTTAACTGGCAGCCTAACTTCCAGTTTCACTGACTCTGCAAAATGGTGGGCCGTTCTAAAGTGACTGAAAGCCTCTGGCAGCAGGTTGTCCAGATGAAGGCCAAAAGGATGACCCTATCAGCCATAGCAAGACAAGTTGGTCGTTCCAAAGAATATTGAATCTTTACGACATCTCAAACTCATTCAAGTCCCCCAAGAAGGCTGGTCGTCCAAGGAAGACAAATACAAGAGAGGACAGGATACTGTGGCGGATCTCAGTGGGCAATCGTTTCCACACTGCAGCTGGAATTGCTCACCAGTTCAGTGCCGAACAGGGTAAGGATCTGTCTCGTCATACAGTGTCTCGACGTTTAAGAGCATTTGGACTGAAAGCCCACTCTGCAGTGACCAAACCTCTCATTAGCAGAAAGAATCAAAAGTCTAGACTAAGCTTTGCATGTTGTGTGGACAGAGGAGAACTGGTCCGAAGTTCACTTCAGTGATGAAAGCAAGTTTCATTTATTTGGGTCCGATGGTAAACATTATGTTCGGTGAAAAACTGGAGAAAGACTGAACCCAAAGTGTGTAAAGAAGTCAGTGAAAAGTGGAGGAGGATGTGTCATGGTTTGGGGCATGTTTTCTGCAGCAGGAGTTGGGCCTCTTATATAGCTACATGGCAGAGTGAATGCAAATGTTTATCAGAACCTTTTTCAATAACATATGGTTCCTTCCCTGCGTTCATCACCCAATCAGCCCGCAGTGTTCATGCAGGACAACGCTCCATGTCACACAGCAAAACAGGTAAAGCAGTTCCTTGAAACTGAAAACATTGATACAGGGCCTGCCCAGAGTCCTGATCTCAACCCAATAGAGAACCTCTGGAAAATCCTTGGTGACAAAGTTATCGCCAAGAAACCCACTACAGTCACCGAACTGTGGAGGAGACTGGAAGAAGAGTGGACCAAAATCACACCAGAGCAGAAAATCCTCTGGCTGCAAATGTGCTGAAGTCATTCAGAGCAGTGGCCTGTACACTTCCTACTAATTGCTGACTGTTGTAACCTTCAGAAAATTTTGTTGTAATCTTTTTCCATGCTACAGTCATTGCTGTTCTCTATTTTGATCAGTGTGTTTTCTGCAAAATAATGGTTTTTGTTGAAATGCCTTAGTTATTTTGTGGAAAAGGTGTTCTGGTAGCATGGTATAAACAGGACAAAAACTCCAACTGTTGAGCAGTGAAGATGACATTATTTCAGAATTGTTCAATTGTTTATAAATTGTTCTCTAATTTTGATCTCCAGTGTGTGTGTGTGTGTGTGTGTGTGTATGTATGTATGTATACATAATAAAATAAAAAAATAAAGGGAGTGGACCAAAAATGCATTCAGAACAGGGTTAGATTACAACAGAGAAACAGTTTCACATTGTTCTGCTGAAATACACAAAGCCTTCCATGAATAAAACGTCATCTGGAGGGGAGCATATGTTGATCTAAAACCTTTATATACCTTTCAGCATTCATAGTGCCTTCCAAAACATGCAAGCTGCCCATACTGTATGCAGATTTGCACCCCTGTACCACCAATGATGCTGGCTTTTGAACTGAACACTGATAACACACTGAAAAGTCCCTCCTCTTTAGCACATGGCATCTGTGATTTCCAACAAGAACTTTACAATTTTACTCATCTGACCATAGAACACTTTTCCACTTTGAAACAGTCCATTTTAAATGAGCCTTGGGCCACAGGAGACAAAGGCACTTCTGGACCATGTTCACATATGGCTACCTTTTAGCATGACAAAGCTTTAGTTGTCATCTGCAGATGGCATGGCGGATTGTGTATACAAAGTTTCTGGAAGTATTCCTGGGACAATTTAGTAAGGTCATTGACACGATTATTCTGATGAGTGATGTCGCCTATTCAGTGTCGCCTGAGGGCCCTAAGACCAATAAAGACCAATAAAGGTCTTCAGGCTTGTCCCTTACGGACAGAGATTTTTCCAGTTTCTATGAATCTTTTTATATTATGCACTGTAGATGATAAGATTTGCAAAGCATTTGCAATCTGACATTGAGGAACATTATATTATATTATACCATCTTTTTATGTACTCTTTCACAGAATGGAGAGCCATTGCCCATCTTTACTTCTAAAAGACCCTTCCTCTCTAAGACATTCCTTTTATAGCTAATAATGTTACAGACCTGTTAACTAGATGTTGTCCCAGATGAACCTTTTCAAAATGTCTTGCTTATTCATCTATTTATCGCCCCCTTACCAATGTTTTGAGACCTATAACAGGCACAAATTTGAAATTAGCTGATTTAGTGGATAAAAGTATAAAACTGTAAAGTGTAAACATTTGTGTTATATGTTCTGTTGGGAATAAAAGTTTGGCTCATGTGATTTGAAAGTCTTTTCATTTTCATTTTATTCAAATTAAAAATAAACATCCCAACTTCGGGTTGTAAAGACATGTGCAAAGCAGCTTGCAAGAGTGTTCACCAGCATTTTTAACCTCTCAATGAAATGTGCTACTATTCCCACATGCCTTAAATACCATCACTCCAGTGCCTAAAAAGTTATCTGTAAAGTGTCTAAATTACTTCCTTACAATGGCACCTATCGCCATGAAGGGTTTTGAAGCTGGTGCCTGGGAATATCAAAACAGTCATCCCGGCAGTCATGGACAAACATCAGTTTGCATACAGAGTGAACCACTCTACACAGCCTTGATATGCCTGGAGAAGCCCAACAGCTATGTGGGGATGCTCTTTTTGGATATCAGGACTGTCTTAAATACAGTCACCCCATGTAAGCTGGGCAACAAACTGCACACGGGCTTAGGCTACAAAGCACAGAAAAAAAACAACAACAACGAGACCCTTCTTCCTCAGGAAGTTGAAGAAGGCACAGCTCCCACAGGAACTGATAGGATCCTCACTAACTCTCTTACTGTATGGTTTGCCAGCTGCACAGTTATGAAGTGCAGGGACCAGCAGCAGGTAAAATCTACCCAGTGTATCATTGGGCTAGAACTACCAAAGCTAGACTAGATATAGGCCAACAGACTGAGGAAGAAGGCCAGCAGCTTTAGCAAGGATAAGACTCATCCAGCCAATTCACTGATTGAAAAGCTTCTATGTGGAAAAGGTTACAGGGCAATAAGGCCCAACTCCAAAGGTGAAGACAGTTTCTTTCCTAGAGCTGTGGTCTCCATTATGCCACTTATTCCTGCCCTCTCCACCCCCATCTCTGCTCAGGTAGACAAATACCCTCCTGTCCCCCTCCATCATAATCCCCAGAACTGTGAACACACACATGCAAGGCTACAGTGTGGGAATGTACAAATGCACAAGGACACAATTGCACATTACTTATCATTACTTCTTAATATTCTTAATTTAATTTTTCATAACATTTTTATATTCTTATTCTATGTTTATATACCTATTTTATATGTTTATTCTGTCTAGGAATGTAGCCATACATAGTTTCATTTTACTAGAGTATAGTAAAAATAAAGTTTGATTCAGATTTTGAAAAAGTAAGAAAAAAATACCTTGACTCCAGTCTACGGGGTTTGCTCGATGTGTGTTTGCCTCCACGACAGAGGAGAGCTCGTTGACAATAAGTTTAAAAATCTTCACTAGCAAGGGAATGTTAGTCCACCGCTCTGGGTCTGAAATGTGATGTGCAGGGTATTCAGAATTTCAAATTCATATTAAAACCACATTTTTTAACAGTAATGTCTGTACTTACTTTTTGCAGATTTAGATCGTGTGCGAATGGCTTCATCAGGATTAAAGATTTCCTCCCCTTTGACTACTATATCTTGCAGGCACTTGTCATTGGAGTTAATGCCATGCTGAAGGAGTTTGCACAAAGCTATAGCACTACAAGTAGAGAAAATATGGTTTCAGAGCATTGATTAACTTTCCAATTTATGCATATGATAAACAGATGATCGGGAAAATAGCAAACCCAAACCTGACTTTGCCTTCATACTGCCCATAGAAAAGATGCTGGCGGCTCATCCATTCAATCATGACAAACTCTAGAGCTGGCTTTCCTGTTGGCCCTGGCAGACTGGAAAGAAACTCCAACAGAGGTTCTAGTTGTGAATGGACCAGGTGGGCAAACACCATGATCAGAGACTACAGACAGAAGATGATGAATCAGACCAACAGAGTGTTGAGTTTATCATTAAAAATAAATAAATAAAATAAATAAATAAGGCTTTTATCTGCGAAGTAAAAAGGTTTGAATATTTTCTTTTAGTCAAATGTTGGTTAGTGATTTTTGTAGTGAGCTGTCAAACTGTCCTACATGTATTGATTAAGTACCCCATCAGTTCTAAATGACAAATCCATTTATATAGATATATTTATTATATAGGTTGTTTTGTTCCTAATTAAACAACTTGTAAAAATTATTATTCCAGTCCTAATGCAGTTTTGTCTTTAATTTTTTAACAATTTTATTTGAACTTACCTGCATGACGCTGAGAGTCTCAGCTTGCTGCATTTTACTAAGTATGGCACGCAACATTTGGTCCAGTTGGTCCCCCAGCTGTGTACCAGCACAAGCAATCAAGGTAGAAACCAAGCGACCAACAAAGGTGGCAGTGAACTCAGACATTCGTGGATCCAGGAGCTGACTGACTACCTGCATGACGTACCACAAGCCACTGTGTCCCTGCTCATCCTGCCACTGGCCCACCTGCTCCAAAGCCACTGAGACATAAGCCCGCAAACACTCCCCACCATTCTAGAAGAGTAAATGGCAATGTCAAAAGTAGGCTTTGGATAATATAAAACTTTGCTCATAGTTTCAGACCTTTCATAAAAAAATGTACTACATGATACAAGTGTAAAAAGTGTAATTAAAAGACATCACAAAAGAAGAGCAATATGAATGTTTACCATGATTAATAATGACAATAAAAGCAAAGAAAATGCTCCGGGTGTGTGTTCACTACTGTGTGTGTGCACTTTGGATGGGTTAAATGCAGAGAACAAATTCTGAGCATGGGTCAACATACTTAGCCGTATGTCACATCACATCACATCATCCCATCAAAAAAACACTGCATCTGGATCAGGGTGTCTTGAATCTGTGCAGGCTACAATGAAATCTCAAGAATATTCAGGCATTCTGGAGTGAAATATGCTGCCCAGTGTCAGAAAGCCTTCTCCCAGTCACAGGTCATGGGTCCTCTAACAGAATAATCACCCGAAACACAGCTAAAAACACCCAAGAATGGCCAAAAACAAAGTATTTGACTATTCTGATGTGGCCTTCTATGAGCCCTGATCTAAAACCTTTGAAACATGCCGTCTGGAGAAGTCACTCTTCAAACTTGAGACAGCGTGAGCTCTCATTGAGAGTTATAGAAATTGAAGTGATTGCCTCAAAATGTTGTGCAACAAAATATTAAGTTAAAAGGTACCATATTTTTGGCCAGTTTCATTGTTTTTTTTTTCTGTTGAACCACAATTCAAAAGCAATGTCTGATTTTCATTATTAAATGGCTTAGTGGTTAGCACGTTCGCCTCACACCTCCGGGGGCGGAGTTTGCATGTTCTTCCATGCCGCGGGGGGTTCCTCCGGTTTCTTTCCCCCGGTCCAAAGACATGCATTTTGGCTGATTGGCATCTCTGGAAAATTGTCCGTAGCGTGTGTGCCCTGTGATGGGTTGGCACTCCGTCCAGGGTGTATCCTGCCTCGATGCCCGATGACACCCGAGAAGTTCGGATAAGTGGTAGAAAATGAGTGAGTTTCAAATTATTTCAGTGACCATTGTAGGTTTTTCTTTCTTTAATGGAAGAGTACCAAAAATATGCCCATGTGTGTAGCATAAAGCACTGACAACCACAAATTCGGTGCAATCACATTTTCCCCCATTCTGATGTTTACAGGGAGGACCTGATCAATAGCCTGAAGAGAGCTGGGACCACAGTCTCAATGGTTACCATTAGTAACACACTACACCATCATGGATTAAAATCCTGTAGCGTGCGCAATGTTCCTTTGCTCAAGCCAGCACATGTCCAGGTCCGTCTGAAGTTTGCCAAAGACCATCTGGATGATCAAGAGAAGGCATGGAAGAAGGTCATGTGGTCAGATGAGACCAAAATAGAACTTTAACCCAACTGTGAAACATGGGGGTGGAAACATTATGCTTTGGGAGTGCTTTTCTGGAATGGGGACAGGACGACTGCACCGTATTGAGGGGAGTATGGAGTATGTATCATGAGATTTTGTGCAACAACCTCCTTCATTGAACTGCATTGAAGATGGGTTGTGGCTGGGTCTTCCGGCATGAAAATGACCCCAAACACACAACCAGAGCAACTAAGGAGTGGTGCCGTAAGAAGCATTTCAAGGTTGGAGTGGCCTAACCAGTCTCCAGACCTGAACCAAATAGAAAATCTATGGAGGGAGCTGAAACTCTGTGTTGCCCAGCGACAGCCCCAAAACCTGAAAGATCTGGAGAAGACTTGTATGGAGGAGTGGGAAAACAATCCCTGCTGCAGTGTGTGAAACCTGTTCAGGAACTACAGGAAATGTCTGATCTCTGTAATTGTAAACAAAGGTTTCTGTACCAAATATTAACTTCTATTTTTCTATTGCATCAAATACAGTATTTTCCGCACTATAAGGCGCACCGGATTATAAGGCACAGTCTCAATTACGGGTCTATTTCTGTACTTAACCCATACATAAGGCGCACTGTATTATAAGCGCACCGTATTATAAGGCGCATGCTAAAACATACGGTCTACAAAAAAGGTAACAGAAGCAAAACAGCGAGTTTAGTTGAACTTTATTCTACTGTTTAACAATACACACACATTATTTTTTAAACAATCTTCTCCCACAAATCCATCAAAGTCCTCATCTACTGTGTTTTCTTAACTTGGCGCAGTACATTTTCTTGATGTTGAATTCTTTCAGCTGCTCTATTCCCATTTACAACCGTGTAACTGATAGTCTGTAGTTTGAACTGTGCCTCGTAAGCATCTGATTTTTATTGGTGGATGGCAAACCAACTTAAAGTGCATTTACCGCCACCTACTGGACTGGAGCGTGGAGCGCAAAATGGTTGGGAAGAAACAAATGTTTTGCAACATACCGGTAGTATACCTACCGGAGGCGTGGCGGAGGTAAGCGCAAGTACTGTACGTATTGTGTAATGTTCTCTGATTGGTTTATCGCTGCCAGTGTACGTAGTGTATGTATTACATCCCTGTGTCAGCGGGAAACGGTCCGACAGTCAATCAAGCGGAGCGCTTACCAAAGTAACAACATTTTTACAGATTTTTGGAACTCAGTGGACACATAAGGCGCACCGGATTATTAGGCGCACGGCCGATTTTTGAGAAAATTTAAGGCTTTTAGGTGCGCCTTATAGTGCGGAAAATACTGTATTTATTTCATGCAATAAAATGGAAATTAATTATTTAAAAATCATACAATGTGATTTTCTGGATGTTTTTTAGATTCTGTCTCTCACAGTTGACACAAACCAAACTTTATGTTATAATGGCTTATTCTACTGAATTGTTCTAAAGTGTAAACAGTTATCCCTTGCCTAATAGCTGGGGCCTACTGCACCTCTCTTCTGAGGACTGATTCATAGCATCTGTCCAATAATATCAAATAATAATAATAATCTTGCACATTTGTATATCTATGGTCATTTTTAAAATAGAATAAAAAAAATATTTCTGATTCACACTTATTATGATCCAATTGTTCTCTATTTAATCATGTTTATTCTTGCATCACCCTTCTGCAAACGTGTTTTGCTTCTGAATTGGCATTATTTTTGACTGTGGTCTTAACAGATAGCATTCACCATAAATCTTGTACACGGAGTGGCCAAAAAGGGCAGATATCTCAGAACTAGGGAAAATGAATTGCAGTTGTATTAAAAAAATTGACAAAAATAATGAGTAGCTACTCAATTTGTTTAGATGCATTTGAGCATATTTCTTTATCGTGACATTTTCACTCCATCCAGTTGACTATCAGTTTAAGCAAATAATGTTAGCTAAAGAGCTTCTTATCCAGATTTTCCTTAAAAGATCCAGGACTTACGATCTCTCACCTTCATACAGCACCATGAAACACACTAAAGTCGCATATAGTTTCCTACAGTATTGTCTTCTCATTCCCAAAATGTCCCAAAAATTCTGACAAAAATAAAAAGTAGCAGCTTGTGAATAAAAAGGCAGCTTCAGCCTAATCATCTAGCTATTTAATTGGATAAATACACATACGAAAAGAAATGTTATCTACAAACAATTAAGGTAGCTATCCTTATAGTGGGACTATAATACAAATACCATGCTGCTGAGCACTTAGTGCCATTTGTTGTGCCATGTCAGAGACAGCACCAACTTTAATGGGGTAGGGGTGACCATCTTTCAGAGCACTTCCCAGATTTAAAGTAAACGCGCTTCCTGTTTAAGACTGCCAGCCCGATTTTTGCACGTTTGTGTAGAAACTGTTGTGTGTCAACTATGCCATAGCCAAAGTCACCAAGATCACACTTAAAGCTCTTAAATTGTATGCATCATACATTGTGTTGCTGACAAACAATTGGCTGATTGAAAAAGATGCACAGATAAATAGGTGTTCCTAATTAAGTACATCAGTGAATGTATAATATGGGCTATGAAGGCAATTAATATATTCCCTAATATTGGTCATGGGTTCAACAATACATTTTCTTTGTTTATATTCTGTCTACTATTGGATATGCTGTGTAAACCCAAATAAAACCTATGTTAAATGTTGTTATGGGGAAAAAGAAAGGACATCCTTCATAAATATAGAACGGAATAGGTATAGTTTTTTTCAGTCCAAATGTAATATCACATTTGTAAGGATACAGGCTGGTGGAGCCATTTGATAATATTGTAATTCATATAATGAATTATTATTACGTCTATCAAATATATTGGATATCCTTTCAAGAATGTCTTGTTAATACAGCTGGTTACCTGCATTGTTGCATTGTCATCAGCACTAAGGGTACACTGGGCCACAGCAGGAAAAGCCTGGCACACAAGCATCTCAGACAGAGGTGGCTTAGTGTTCCGAACGACTGTGGTGAGGATATCAATTGCTGTCTGTTCAAGCAGTAATAAGTGATTAAATTTAACAACATTGTGAAAATTAAGCAAAATAAACAATAGGAAAAAAGGTTCCATACAGCACAAAGGCCTGAGGGAATCTTATCAGGTGGTGCCTGCATGATGCTGACAAGTGTGGGGATGAGGCGCAGTTGCATAGGACCCTGGCAGAGTTCGATCTGAGCCAGCTCCTTAAAAATATCCTGAGCCAAGGATGCCACGACAGGATCTAACACAATAATGACAAAAAAAATGCTCATTGTAATATATATTCCATACAGACAAGTGCTTGTGGAAAAACAAAGGAAATGAAGAAAAAAAGATGTACCATTGCTGTATTTGAGAAAGATGGCAATAGTGAGAGGGCAGATCTTGCTCTCAGCACTAGTGGTAAAATCTGGGTCCACGGTGCATACAATACAAAGTGTTTCCATGACCAATGTAAGGACCTCTGAACTGAACTGAGTAGCCAGTTGCACTAGACCTTCCAAAATACTAGGCAGGTATGGCT
This sequence comes from Tachysurus fulvidraco, assembly GCF_022655615.1. Taxonomy (NCBI): domain Eukaryota; kingdom Metazoa; phylum Chordata; class Actinopteri; order Siluriformes; family Bagridae; genus Tachysurus; species Tachysurus fulvidraco. The sequence continues at coordinate 11,432,516 of NC_062519.1, forward strand.
GCAAAACATGCGTGCTGTCTGACAATTTCAGCTGGTCACAATACCTGTAGTAGAGGGGGGGAAAAAAAAATATCCGTCTATACATTATTGACTATTGGTAGACTATCTATCTATAGTATCTATCCCATCTATATATGTATGTATATGTACGTGTGTGTATGTATGTATGCATACACACACACGCACACATATATATACATATACGTGCGTGTGTATATACGTGTAAAATATATATATTATATATATATATATATATATATATATATATATATATATATATATATATATATATTATATATATATATATATATATGCACATGTATATAATATGTATACACACACACACACTCATACAATCATGTGAAAAAATTAGGACACTCCGTGGAAGCCTTATTTATTTATGTATTTATTTATTATTAATTTTTAAATATTTAAACATATGGGAATTAGATTTTTTAACAGTACTAAAATATTCAAGTAATATATCAGCCATTTTTTAAATGTTTAAACATTTATTTGCATGTAAAATAGATAAAATTACCTAAAGGTGTATCACATCAGGTGCAAATTATTATAACATTGTTACAGAGCATTTTTAAGAAGGCTTGCCTTATATAAACCTCAAGCATTTAGTTAGGTTTACTCTCAATTGTTGAATTGAGAGGTATCCTATGAAGAGATCCAAAGAGATCTCAAAAAGAAAATGGTTGATGCTTCTGAATCTGGTATGATAAAATCTCAAAAGAATTTATCAGCCATTCTACTGTCCGTAAAACCATTTACAAGTGGAGAACATTTAAAAAAAAAAAAAAAACTGCCAAAAATGGCCAGGTCAGTTAATCCAAGCAATTTTACAATAAGAGCAGACCACAAGATACTTAAACAAGCCTCCAAAACCAGAAAATATAACAATTATCATGGAGATACAGTGCCTTGCGAAAGTATTCGGCCCCCTTGAACTTTGCGACCTTTTGCCACATTTCAGGCTTCAAAAATAAAGATACAAAACTGTAATTTTTTGTGAATAATCAACAACAAGTGGGACACAATCATGAAGTGGAATGAAATTTATAGGATATTTCTAACTTTAACAAATCAAAAACTGAAAAATTGGGCATGCAAAATTATTGGGCCCCTTTACTTTCAGTGCAGCAAAATCTCTCCAGAAGTTGAGTGAGGATCTCTGAATGATCCAATGTTGACCTAAATGACTAATGATGATAAATAGAATCCACCTGTGTGTAATCAAGTCTCCGTATAAATGCACCTGCACTGTGATAGTCTCAGAGGTCCGTTTAATGCGCAGAGAGCATCATGAAGAACAAGGAACACACCAGGCAGGTCCGAGATACTGTTGTGGAGAGGTTTAAAGCCGGATTTGGATACAAAAAGATTTCCCAAGCTTTAAACATCCCAAGGAGCACTGTGCAAGGGATAATATTGAAATGGAAGGAGCATCAGACCACTGCAAATCTACCAAGACCTGGCCGTCCCTCTAAACTTTCAGCTCATACAAGGAGAAGACTGATCAGAGATGCAGCCAAGAGACCCATGATCACTCTGAAGAAAGCCATTTCGTTTAAAGTTTGCCACAAGCCACCTGGGAGACACACCAAACATGTGGAAGAAGGTGCTCTGGTCAGATGTAACCAAAATTGAACTTTTTTGGCAACAATGCAAAACGTTATGTTTGGCATAAAAGCAACACAGCTCATCACCCTGAACACACAATCCCCACTGTCAAACATGGTGGTGGCAGCATCATGGTTTGGGCCTGCTTTTCTTCAGCAGGGACAGGGAAGATGGTTAAAATTGATGGGAAGATGGATGGAGCCAAATATAGGACCATTCTGGAAGAAAACCTGATGGAGTCTGCAAAAGACCTGAGATTAGGACAGAGATTTGTCTTCCAACAAGACAATGATCCAAAATATAAAGCAAAATCTACAATGGAATGGTTCAAAAATAAACATATCCAGGTGTTAGAATGGCCAAGTCAAAGTCCAGACCTAAACTCAATTGAGAATCTGTGGAAAGATCTGAAAACTGCTGTTCACAAACGCTCTCCATACAACCTCACTGAGCTCGAGCTGTTCTGCAAGGAGGAATTGGCAAAAATTTCAGTCTCTCGATGTGCAAAACTGATAGACATACCCCAAGCGACTTACAGCTGTAATCGCAGCAAAAGCTGGCGCTACAAAGTATTAACTTAAGGGGGCCGAATAATTTTGCACGCCCAATTTTTCAGTTTTTGATTTGTTAAAAAAGTTTGAAATATCCAACAAATTTCGTTCCACTTCATGATTGTGTCCCACTTGTTGTTGATTCTTCACAAAAAATTACAGTTTCATATCATTATGTTTGAAGCCTGAAATGTGGCAAAAGGTCGCAAAGTTCAAGGGGGCCGAATACTTTCGCAAGGCACTGTAAGCAAGGAGGAAACTTTGGTCTCTGTATTATTTGGAAGACGTCATTCCTTCCCTCATGTTTTTCTTAGACAGCAAAGGGCAAGACATCTAGAATAATTTGGACAGGTGAGTCAAAGTTTAAATTATTTGGACACCATAACGGAGGGTATGTATAAAGTAAACCAAAAACAGCTGCGGGTTTCCCCACAGCGTTTTTCAGTTAAGGCGGCCCGCCTAAGCTCAGAAGCCCTACCGCCTTAACTAGGTCGTCCAAAAAAATTTATTTTCTGCACAAACGGCCGTCAAGTGCATATCGAAGAATAGCGCAGACGGGCTTCACACCGCGAGCGCGCACACGTGCCATACAGCCGAAATGAGAGAAAGACGTGGTCTGTCACTGTCTAGAGGATAACTAGCCAGTTGATAAAACGCATGTCTGCAAAATTTTGAATGTTGTTTTGCACTCTTATTTATTATTATGTTATTTAAATTTTATATTTAGTGTTAAATAAATAATTGTTAAATGTAGTACAGAGTCTGTAGTCTATCTCACAAAGAAGTGCCCCCCTGCCGCTAGCCCCGCCCACTCGCCGAACCCTAACGCCTTAACTAACAAATTTTGTGCAAGAAACCCTGCAACTGTAGTGGAAATTTTACATATCATGAGTGCTTATATGTGCATTCATAGAAAATTCTGTGTGTTAGACTAGGGAGAGAGAACAGGAGGATCATGTTCCTGCCATAAACATTCCATGTGCTAAAAGGATGGGAACTTTAGGGGAGTGTGTGTGTGCATGTGCTTGATAAGATCTGACCTTGCTGAGGTGACTGGGAGGTCACAAACACACACAAACATACCAAGCCACACAAGTACACACCTATGCCCCTTTTCCATCAAGGCAGTTTGAGTGCTGATTCGGAGCCAGAGCCTAATTTAAAATTCTTTTTCGACACCCAAAGCACCGGCTCTGAACCAGGAAAAGTGGTTCTTATGTAGCACCAAAACTTTGCTGGTCTAGACTCAAGAACTGCTTGCGTCAGGGCCTGGGGGCGGGGCTGGGATACTGTTAGTGCCTTTGATAATGTACTTTAAGTATACCCATGTTTAATCCACTTTTACTTTACCGCAATATGATCAATTATCAGCACACATGATAGTAGGTAGCTATATGCTAAGGCTACCTTTTTTTCCTGTGTTAAAATAATGCTATTTACTTGCCATTATTCTCAATTGCAACCTCTGTTTATACAAATTACATCGAGCTGCACGTACACGTTGGATTCGCCACGTTTGGATGCCAAAGTCATGAGCATGAGCATTAACAGTAAAGCAACATCCGCCATTGTTGATGTTGTGTTTGCTGCTGCGGCGCTAACGTTGCTGGGAAAGATGACACGTATACAGTGACGTAAGACTTGAAACTCTGATGGCACTCTAGACCATGGAAAGGCAAACCAGTTCTTAAGAAGGCTTTGAACCAGCACAAGCACTTCTGGTGGAAAAGGGGCACTAGGGTACAAAAATGAGGGCTGAAACACTCGACTTTGCTCTTCACTGTATAGACTTGGCACTCTACACTGCATGGAAAATGCCTATTTCTGCAGCAAAATAAAATGATTTTGTTGCTTTTACCACTACCTCTGAGTTTTTTGGGGTTTTTTTTCATGTAGATCAAAACTACCAACACACAGCATTTCAGAAAAAGAGCCTCATACCAACTGTGAAACATGGAGGAGAAAGTGTTATGGATTGGGGACATTTTGCTGTAGCAGGACCTGGCCAGCTCACCATCATAAAATCCACTATGAATTCTACATTGTATTAGAAGCTGCTTGAGGACCGTACAAGCCATCGGTTAAAAAAGTTAAGCCGAAGTGGAACTGGACCTTGCAACACGGCAGTAAATCCACCAAGGACTGGCTAAACAGTAAAAAAAAAATAAATAAAAATAAATAAATAAATAAATGGAGAATACTGTAATGGCTAAGTCAAAGCCCATATTAATAAATTCAATTCAGATACTGTGAGGTAATTTATAATGGACTGTGTATGCAAGAAACCCCTCAAACATCACATCTGAGAGAATTCTGCATTGAGGAGTGGGGGGAACTGTGTGTCCTAACTTTTCCTTCAGTTGAAATACTAATTTCTTTTGAATTCAAAAGAAGAAATCAAGGTAAAATGCTCAATTTTTTTGTTTACATGTAATTACATGTAATTATTATCTAAACAAAATCAGAAATTGACATGTTTACATGTCATCATAATGAACTCAATATTTAATGGGGTGTCCTAATTTTTTCACATGTATGTATTTTTTTACAAACACAAACTTTCATGCAAATTACAATGTCGTGGAAAAGTTCATTTATCTCAGTAATTCAAAAATCGAAACTTGTGTATTATATAATACAAAACACACAGACTGAAGTAGTTTAAGTCTTTGGTACTTTTAATTGTGATGATTTTGGCTCACTTAAAAACCCACCAATTCAGCATCTCAAAAAATTAAAATATGGTGACATGCCAATCAGCTAATCAACTCAAAACACCTACAAATGTTTCCCGAGTCATCAAAATGGTCTCGCAATTTGGTTCACTATGCTACACAACCATGGGGAAGACTGATCTAACAGTTGTCCAGAAGACATCACTGACACCCTTCACAAGGAGGGTAAGCCACAAACATTTATTGCCAAAGAAGCTGGATGTTCACAGAGTGCTGTATCCAAGCATGTTAACAGAAAGTTGAGTGGAAGAAAAAAGTGTGGAAGAAAAATATGCACAACCAACTGAGAGAACCGCAGCCTTGAGAGTCGGGCTGAGAACATCCTGTTTAGCCCAGATTCATCCAGCAGTTCTCTTAGTTTTGGTCCTCTAACATCTCTGCCCCTACCGTGCGTAACCTGGATGTTATCTTTGACAAGAGTATGCACTTTGATAAGCAGATCAGTGCAGTAGTGAAGGTGAGCTTTTACCAGCTAAGACTACTCATCAAGGTAAAATCATTTTTGTCCCAAGCTGACCTTGAAAAAGCTATACATGCCTTCATCAGCTCAAGGATTGACTACTTTAATGCTCTCTACACTGGACTTAATCAATCACTTCTCAATCGGCTTCAAATGGTACAAAACGCGGCAGCATGTCTTCTCTCCAACACCTCTAAACGCTCACACATCACCCCTGTCCTCCACTCGCTTCACTGGCTTCCAGTGCGGTTTAGGGTGGAGAATAAGGTCCTTCTCTTTGTGTTTTCATAAAATTCTGTGCACTCTCTTCTCCAAACGTACCTTTGCTCATTCCAGGCAAAAAGTTATATTTTAAACTCATCGGTCCACAGAACTTGTTTCCAAAATGCATCAGGCTTGTCTATATGTTCATTTGCAAACTTCAAACGCTGATTTTTGTGGTGAGGACGTAGAAGAGTTTTTCTTCTCATGACTCTTCCATGAAGACCATATTTGTGCAAGTATCTCTTTACCACAACCACAACTCCAGTGTCTGCCAGATCTTTCTGGAGAGATCGTGCAGTCAAACGTGGGTTTTGACCTGCTTTTCTCACAATTCTGTGAGCTGTTCTGTCTGATATTTTTCTTGGTCTTCCAGATCTTGCTTTAACTTCCAATGTTCCTGATGACTGCCATTACTTAATTACATTCCAAACAGAGAATACGAAGGGCGTCAACTATTTTCAGTTTCAGTTTTCTAGACAACTGCTTAGAAGAACCCATGCTGCTGATTGTTGGGGCAAGGTCAGATGAGTCTGGGCATTTAAAACCTTTGAGATTGACATCACCTGGTCTTTCCAGAAGATGATTGAGAACAATCCATGACACTGTAAGGTCTCAGCTTTCCAAAGGGGGCGGTGCATGCTAAAAAGTCTGCAGGGTGCCCAAACTTTTGCAGATGCCATTTTTTTTTGTTTTCTGTTATTTTGAAAGTGTAAATGATGGAAATAAAATCTGACTCTTTTTTTTTGAAAAATTATAAGAATGTTTGATGCCTTTTGGAGATTTTTCCATCTTTTCTAGGCTTCTTTATGCAAATTAATACAATTTTTTACCTGGGGTGCCCAAACTTTCAAGCCCCACTGTATATAAATACATATAAAAACAAATAAATACTCACCCCCAAATGGCACGAACAGCAGAGATGCGAACTGATGGCGGTTGGGTCTCATGCAGGCCACTTACTGTCGCCTGCAGGAACTGCTGAATGAGCTCTGGGGACATGGCAGAGGTAAAGCGACTGGCTGCCCATAGAGCCCGGCCCAGCAGAAATGGAGAGGCTGCTGAGGCAAGATACATTTTCAAATAACAAGACACATTTTTATGAGTTAATGAAACTTTAACAGCAAGGATATGGATGTAGTCTATTTGTAAACAGGCAAAATGATTGCGATTTACTTGCTAGATTGAGATCAGAAAGTATCACATTGGCAAGAAAGCCATGCATGTCAAACTGTATTCGACCACTCTTAAAATTCTCTGTGATGATGGTTTTGACCGAGCCCAAAGCCAGCATGCAGGCTTCATGGATTTTCCACCTGCACAACAAAATAAAAACATAGGAAACTTGCAGTTACACCTATTAAAAATAACTGCAATGACTATTTACCATGATAAATGCAATAACTGGTGTGTCACAAAATGCTTGTTAAGGTGGCTAATTCTGCTTTAAAACCAAAACAGGGTTTCACCATGTATTATTTAACATAATTCTGTGCTTATGTAGACCATAAAGCAGTTTTAAAGCAGTTGACTAGGAAAAGCAGCCCATTTAACACTGCAGGGGGTTCCCAAATTATTGGTATGTCACCCAGCATTGGGATGCTTGATTTACAAACGGTGGTATGGGAGAAATTTCCTCTTTTGTTGTATTCATTTATTTTACAATTTAATGCAAGAGAAATTGTTTTATGAAGGCTTCAGTTTTCTTATATTTTGGAATGTAATAGGCATAGAGTTTTTTCACCATTCTGATACACTGCACTGGAGTTGTTCAGGTATAAACACAAACAGATTTCTCTCTTAATCTACTTCCCCTAAACAAACTTGCCTTTTGTTAGAATTGTACAAAAGCATGCAATTTGTGATGGCTACTGTGTATTTAATTTCTATTACACTTACTGTTAAAAAATGCAATGTAAGCTTAACTTTTCCGACTGGACTGGTAAGTCAGTGCATGGAATATTCCTCTGGTTTTAAGTAAGAAATGTATTATAGGTAAGATAAGATGTGGAAATGGAAAAAATGGAAGTGTAATGGGAAGAAAAAAAAAAGGTGGTTAAGGCATGGGGTCGAAAGAATTCAAAACGACCATTTTTGGATGTCTCAAAATGTTTAGGAACTCCCATTATTTTAAACCATGTAAAAAACAAAAATAATCCAAAATTTGTATTGAATACTGTAGTAAATGTTACAACCTGTGATTCTGGTGACATTTTCTATGGTGTCCTTTATTCATGTGTGTGTGCAAATATGATTCCCTGCCAGAGTTTCTGGCCTTCCTTGATTCCACCTCCACATCAATTACATTATCCCTGGTGCTCCTAATTAAAGAAAAAGGGAAACAAGGTGGACGGTGGAAGAAATCGTGTGCTTGGAGTATTGTAGTAAACTGGTTGTAATATCCACACATACTTATTCACAATATACCAGCACTTCTCTGTGTGGCTTAACCCTAGACTGGGTCGTAACGTAAAATTACCCAGGAGTAAAACCACTACAGAAAAATGCACACCATCAATATGCAGAACGATGACTCCATGAATTATTTCAATAGAAAAATTGAGAAAATCAGGCAAAAAAAAAATTGTAATTACTAATTTAAAACCAAAGGATTTGATCGATCATGAGGTAGATAAAATGACTCTGATCAGCACTGTTTCACTCCCCTTTGGGAGACAATGCCAGCAGCTCTCAATCCCCTTCAAAAAATAAATTCTTCCCTTTTAAACTAGTGGTCATCAAAGCCGCGATTAAAAAAGTGGCCTTAACACGTGCCAGCTGCCCTTTATCTTCAAAATGTCATAGCACAGCAGTTATGCTCTTACCTACATAGCAATAACATTAATGAAATGTTTCAGTATGTTTCCTCATCATAGCACAGAGACAGCATAGGCTAAAGTGGTAATTTACCTGTTACTGGACTGTGATCAGGATTATGTCTCCTTGCTGGTGTTACTTAGTCACCACTGCCCATGCTACTTGATGGGCTAGACAATGTCGTTATTGTTATGGGGACAGCCCTCTCTTCGGTCAGGACACATTTAACTGATCGTTAGAAGTTCATAGATTTAAATGGTGACCTCTAAATACATACCACATCTATCTTTGGGTTTCCACAAGGTTCTTTAGTGAGCTGAGATGTTTGGATGCGGTCACCTTACCACCCGTGCAAGTTGCTCAGTTTTGCTGAAAGTGGAGTGGTTGAGTTCCATGGCACAACCTGATCCAGTATTTGGAAAAAGAACTGTCGCATCTTCCGCTTGCCCATGTACAACAGCTGAAACTGGAATGTCTGGTTCAGATCAAGTTTGTGCACTGGGGGCGGGGCTACTGTTAGCGCATTTGATAATGTACCTTAAGTATACTAATGTTTAATACACTTTTACTTTACCGCGATATGATATATTATCAGCACACATGATAGTAGCTGGCTACATGCTAAGGCTAAATTTCTTTGTGTTAACGATAAAATAACGTTATGTACTTTAGCGATTACACCCTCCGTTTATACAGATTACATGGAGCTGCACGTACACGTTTTATTCGCCGTGTTCGGATGCCAATGTAGGTTCGCAAAGCCATGAGCATTAACAGTAAAGCAACATCCTCCATTGTTGTTGTGCTTGCCGCTGCTGCGCTAACGTTGCTGGGACACGTGACACGTATACAGTGACGTCACACTCGGCGCTGTGATGGCTCTCTAGCTGGTGGAAAGGCAAACCGGTTCTTAGAAGGTTCGCCAGTGGAACCAACTTTGAACCAGCACTAGCGCTAGCTTTGAACCAGCACCCAGTTCTTTCTGGTGGAAAAGAGGCATACTGGACACTCCGGTGCAGACCGGGACATGCTCAGTCACAGTTCTGATGACAATGTGTTTAATGCAGATGCTTCACTAGCAATGCCAACAGTGCTATAAGCAACATGCATGTAGAGAGTGGCAAAGAAGAACATTTGTTCATCATCAGAGCATAAAACGAGGAAGGCTTTCAGGAGAGTGAACACCAGAAAGGCAGCAGGACCAGATAGCAGCTCAGATCGAGTGCTTCGACTACACTGAACAACAGTGCCAGTTTCCACAGATATATTCAGCCTCTGAAACGGTCTGTAAATTCCACATGCTTCCAACAGTCCATTATTTCTTTTCCCAAAAACACCCCAACATGCCTGCCTTACCAAAAATCATCCAGCAGCCCTGACTCGTTACTAATAATTAATATTTAAACTTTCTAGTATCACCCAAATGAAGATGGGTTCCCTTTTTGAGTCTAATTCCTCTCAAATTCCTCTTTGATACAATGTCCATTGTTAAAAGTGCTATATAAATACAAAAATTAATCGTACCACAGCTATTCTAAAGTGCTCTAAAAGACCATTTCAACCATTGTACTGAGGACACCATCAGAAACCTCCTGTACTGCCCTAAATTTGGTCCGAATGTTTTTTGCTATATGCTAAAAACAGTCCAATGCTGTGCAGTTCAGTACTTAACACCTTAATTCCCATATTCACCGCACTGTCTCTGTTTAAGTGGCTCTTCTTGCCAGACATATATGTGAAAAAAAGAATTTCATTGTGCTATAATGTAAATATGACAAAAATATAGACACCTTCTAAAAAAAGCCAGAAAAACTGTTTCCAAGAGAACCACCACTTTCAGAATGTCAGCAAGACAAAGGAGCCAATAGTGGACTTCAGCACAAAGCACGAGAGTAACTACCAGCCACGTAAAATCAACAGGGCCCCAGTTGAGATAGTGGACAGCTTCAGACTGACATTTGTGCTTTTTCAGTTGCTTATAAATATATAAATGGCTAAAGTCTAATGTCACTGTAATCAGCACAAACTGGACTACAATATGTGAGCAGCATGTATGTACATAATTGTGTTTTTGAGAAAACAATGTTTATGCGTGGTTAGTGAAAATTTTTAAATCACTTGAATAAGGCCATAAAACACATACAGAACATTGGTTCACAGGACTTTTGAGAACTGGATCTTGTAGCCTAGAGTTTTTGCTTCAAAAATATGTGAAAATCATCTTGTTTACTCACTCACATAAAACAATATATTGATTTAAAATTTCTAAGACACTTTTTGTTTGTAGAGGGCATATGCGAGTAGGCGTCAACCATCATGAATATTAGTGTGATTCACACCTGAGAAGACAAAGGCCTGCATAATGAGCTGCAGAATGAGCCTTACAGGTAAGTGTGTGACAGAGAGGAGTTACAAGAAAGAATGTGAGGACAAAATAAATGTGTATATTTTTTGTTTGTAGTTTACTTAGAATATTTAACTATCACACAAATCACTTTAGAAGTTAGTAATAACACAGAAGAAAGACACAACCAGGGCAAAACTGTGCAACAAAAAAATAGTGTCAACAGGAAGAGAGCAAGATAAAAAAAGGGTGTAAGGATTGTAGAAGCCCACTAACCTACTCTGTCACATAGTACCCAGAATTGAACAGTTATACATCTTTGTGCCTCTCTAGGAAACAGTTCCTTTTCAGTTGAACACACAACTGAACATCACATGCCAGGCATTTCCAAGGCATTTCCAAGCACACAGTTCCGGATTTCATGTACATGATTACGTGAATGAATCACCTCAGTTCATTTGCATATGAACAGCACCCTCAGAGGGAGGCGGGAACACATTAGCTATAATTAGGCGAAAGAGGAGATATCGGACCACTCCTTACTGTCTTATGGATTACATAAAAATAGATTATTTGTGTTTGACTTGAATTTGTTTATTTAAAAGTAGACATTTCAAGCTTTCTATGCATATATTTATCTTGTATTTGAGGCAAGTATTCGCCGAGATTCGGGTTGTTTTATTTATGTGTCTGTGAAGAGTGGTGACCGAGACGGCAAAGAACGCAGTCTATTTTCTTTATTCTACAAAAGCACAGTGTTTTGTTATTGTGTGTATTCAAAGAAAAGTAGACGCTTTACAGATTCGATTGATGTATTGCTCTTATCTGTATGATCGAAACGGAAAGTGTAATTTAAGTTAATTTCGGCCTTAACAGGAGATTATGCCACAAAACGCGTATATATCGACTCCAGAGGGTTAAGGGAATACCCTCAAAAGGTGCTTTTACACATGCACCACTGAGAGCAACTTCAAGGGATGCATCATAGCCGGTCTTGGGATCAGCACAATGCAAGATCTCCAGAGGGAGCTACAATTAGCAGAGCATACCATCCGCACTGAGCTCCCTGACCGGTTAACAAGCTACAGCAAGTAGCGCTGGACAGGCCAGATAAACCACAGCCATCCTAATAATGCACTCTTCTCTGATGCAGTCTGGAAAGGGCCTCCAATCAAACACACAAAGAATGAGGAGCTTCTTCCCACAGGCTGTTCAAGCCACAACCAGAACAATACCTAAAACCTAGATTTTTTCTGGACTTGCATACTCAACACACACTGTCACCTGACTGTTATTTAACAACACATAATTTGCACTACATATACCGCAGATATTTTTGCACTAAATAATTGCACACATTGGCACATATGCACTTTTATTCACTCGTCATACTTTTTAACCACTGACTTTCCCACCTAATAGTTAATTATATTTTTAATGGATTAGAGCGGGCATCACCAAATGGTGGACCGTGGTCCGGATCCATATTAAGCATCTCCTTATTATAATCTAATATTATAAGATTATATAAGCTCTTTGATATTAATAAAAAGATCTTTCATTCATGCGCAGTTAATCTAGTTATTACGCGTCATCTGTTCCATACTCCAGAGCAGAAGGTGGCAGTAATGCACCTAATTACACTAGCAGGACAATTAAGATTCAAACTGCTGGCAGGACAGTTACATGCCCATTTCTCTCACTAGGAACGGAAGATGGAAAGGGAGTAAGGAGAGGTGGAAAGGAGAGAGGAAAAAGGGAGCTGCTCAAAGCTCTGCACTTTTCTTTTATTCAGTAAATTCTGCTCTGTTCTATTTTACTCGAAATGTTTTGCCTAAGGTTTGTGTGTTATTAATGTAGTTAAAGTTTAAAAAAAGGGGCAGCTCAAAAGTCTTTTGTTTAATTTTTTTTCTTAAAGATTAAAAGCACTTTTATTTCACTCAAAAGATTCTGAATGTTTTACATTACTTGAAATATAGGCCCTAAGTTCAGGCTGCTCAAAGCTGTGTTTGCACTTTTTATTTACTTTATTCAGAAGAAATTCAGTGTCTGTTTGTTACTTGACATGTAGTAAAGACAACTACAGTATTGTTTTCCATTCAAGTGCTATACAAGTTCAGACTTTGAAAACACTTGAAATTTAACAATAAATTATATAGAAATGTATGTGCGTTATTGATTTTATTAACATGAGGGTACACTATTTTAAGTGACAATACAAGATTTGGACCTTTGCTGGGAGGAAATTTTAGTAACTGGACCTCTTTGAATTTTAATTGAATACCCCTGGATTAGAGTCTCTCCTATCTCTCCTGTCTCTCAGATGTAAAGGCTTGGATGTCCTTAATTTACTTTAGTAAAATGCATTACTACTACTATTTTTTCATACATGAACAAGAATAAGATACTTTTTTGAGCCTTCTAAAGCCATTAGAACGCCAAATCAAAATTTTGCTGACTTGTCTACTGTGCACCCTCCATGGTTGGTAGCTGTGTTGTGTTTTGTACGAGAGTTGCCTAAGGGGTTCATTTAATCCATTAAAATCTCTCAGCTGGTAATGACCTTATCCACTCCAACTGTTCCCGATTAAATTAAATATGAATACAAGGAATGATGTCTTTATGACTGCCAAATTTCATGTCTCTACATCAAAATTTCTGACACGAAAACAGAGGTAATGTGGTTTGAGAAGAAGTAGATTAAGTTAAGAACAGTTACTTTCAAGATAAAGTAATTAGGAAGAACAATATATTGGTGATAATTGTGATTTTAGGTTCATCAAAATCAAGGAAAATCAATAACATAATATAGTATATACAAATTTTAAACACAATTACTTACCACTTTAATAGTAACACCTGTACACCTGCTCATTTATGCAGCTATCCAATCAAACAATCATGTAGATGCTGGTCAAGAGTTTAAGTTGATGTTCAAACATAAATTTTTGACTATGACTGGGGAACTGATCTCAGACAAAAAGGTCTGGTGTACAGCCCTAATCTAAAACTATACCAAAAGGAGTTCATACTGATTTGTTAAAGTCACTAGAATTTTTCCACAACAACCTTGGCAAACCATGTCTTTAAGTATCTCACTTTGTGCATGGATGAAATATTATGCTAGAATAGATTTGGACTCAAGCCCTTATATTTAGAGAATCTCTTGCAGACAATTGTATATTCCAACTTTGTATTAACATACTGGGGAAGGCCCACAATGTGACAGTCATGCATCAAAATACTTTGTCATACAGTGTATTAGTAGTTATGCTGAAGAGTGTATTGTCAGAATTTACAGTTTTGAAAACAGTCTTGAGCACAGGGTTACAGCATGACATAAAAAAAGAATCTGTGCTCCTGCAAACAGGTTCAATAAAGTATTACACAAGCTACTACAGGGGTGTAATACTTATAGAGGTCCATAAAACTATCTATGTTCTAAATTTTCTAATCCAGCCCACTTAATGTATGTAAAGAGCAAAAACTAATATTGATGTTTAATTAATCATTAGTAGGCTAAAAATCTACCTATTATGGCCTGTTTTATGTATTCCAATAGAAATGTTATATACAGTCAATTTCCAGGGCTATAACTTAAAATCCAGAAAGTTCTAGATGTAAATTCTAGGGTTAATTACATAGCATATAATCATTCAGCATCATGCATAATTAGAAAAATTATAAGCTGCATTATGATCTGTTTCAGTGGTGATATACAGTACTTTGCAAACATTTTAGGCAGGTGTGGTAAACATATTATAAAAATAGAAAAAATAACAAATAAGAGCACATTTAATCATTTATTTTAACAATTAACTATATGGAATGTAAATGAACAGAAGAGAAATTCAAATAAAAGCAATATTTGGTGTGATCTCTCTTATATCTTCAATTGTTCAATTGACCTCACTGTCCTACTACACGATACATTTCAGGTTAAGCAGATGCCTCCCTGGTGGTATCGCATGATGGCTGTATCTGAATGTATTTCTCAGCATTGAAGACACCATTAATCCTGGCCAAATTTCTAAATCCATATGCAGAAATGCAGCCTCAAAATTGCCATGACCTCCACCATGCTTCAATGTTCTCATTGTACCACTCCTGTCCTTTGGCAAGCAAACTGCCTCCTGCCACAAACAAGCATTTAAAATTTTGTCTCAGTCACCTGCTGCCATTTTTCTGCACCCCATATCATGTTTTTGTGCATAGCTGAGTCGCTTAGCCTGGTTTCCAGATGAGAGGTATGGCTTTTTGGCCACGGTTATTCTATAAAGACTTCTTGCCAGACTTCTCTAGACAGTAGATGTGTGAGCCTGTGAACCAATGCCTTCCGATGTTAAACAGAATAAGCATGATCTGACTTTCATTACCTGCATTAAGTTTCTTTGCCCAACCACTGCATCTACAGTCCGCAGTATTGGCTATTTCTTTGTGCTTCTTCAAAATAGTTTAAACAGCTATCTTGAAACCACAGTCTGCTTTGAAATATTTGCCTAAGAGAGACCCTGCTGATAAAGTACAACAACCCTGTGTTTTGTTGCAGTGCTCAGTCTTGTATGTATGACCTGTGACATGAAATTGTCTTCCACAACCTGCCATTTGTTTTATTTAGTGACTGTGTTTCAACCTACATATGAAACTGATGATCATTAGCACCTGCTTGGCATAATTGGTTAATCATGCACTTGACGCTAATCATACAAAATTCCTGAATTTGTGAATAAAGTGATGCTGGTTTGCAGTTAAAGGGTAGTCACACCAATTACTGATTTGATTTTTTAAAAAAAGGCTCATTTTGTAAATTGATAAACAATTAAAAATATATTTTTTTAAAGCATCACTTAATTTACAGTATTTCTTCACAACTGCCTAAAACTTTAGTACTGTATGTGATGCATACATTTCTGTAATGAAAGCCTGTAGTCAGATCAGATCTTTGAGGATCAGATTAAAAACCCCTGCTTTAGATAAATAACTAACTTCAGTAGTCTATGTTTTGTAACCTACCAGTGCTCACTGCCAGCATTCTTGGCCTGCTCGGCTTCCTGAAGGTGTCTTGTTGCAGCTGCAGCTAAAGCTGCAGCACTCTCATTCTGGAACTCTGTTGCTACGACCTGGAACATAGGACCCAGCCCCCAGCAAAATTTAAATGAGGTGGCAGGATAAAGCATGGGCTTAATGAATAGCTTAACCAAAACATTGATCAGTGTTCTATAATGAAATTGCAGACAAAGCTGTTAGCTTTCATTTAATTAACCTTTTTAAGCAAACCCCCTCCACTTTTCTTACCAGCAATAAATCTTGAGCAGATATTCGAACAGAATATGAGAAGGTGTCATCATCTTCATCCTCAACAAACTGCTGCGGATTGACTGTCCACACTTTAATCTGTATTTTGAGCCCACATGGTTACTAATAAATAGTACACAATCAAGTAGCAAATTTCGGTGAAGGAGCACATAGACAAAAAACCAAGCATACCTGATCCTCAGTGATCTGCATATAGAGGATAATGTAATAGATGAGTTCAGGGAGAGCTTTTCTTACTGTACTCTTAAACTTATTGTTATCCAGCAATGTGTGTACAAACTCAAAGATACTGAAGACCAGGTTCTCAAAGCCGAGGACTTCTCCTGCACAGAAGGTTCAGAGATCTTCCATAACAAGCTATATTTTATAACAATACTATATAATATAACTAGATTTGTAAAGTTTGTCGCAACAAACTTTGATGTTGGCTTTGACGATGCAAGTATTCCCAAAGGCCGGTGCTTTTTGCAGGCGAGTGGACATAAAGGTCAGTGTTACTTTTGGAGGCAAGCAGACAAAGATTGTGAAAGCTACTGGACCGCTAGGGTGGCAATACTTTTGGAGGCGATTGAACATGAGCATGTGACATGATCCAAATACCCGTGGGGCAGTTCCCATCATTGTGTTGAGTGTTTTGATATATGACATGTCCATGTTGTGTAAATTTTTGATTTCACTTATTTTGGGGGCGGGGCTACACTTTTGGCGAAAAGTGGCTACTGAGGGTTTGGACATTTCATGTCAATACTGCAGTCATTATGGGATTCTACTTATTATTATACTGCATGGAACACAGAGAGAGAAGCCGTGCCTGAGCTCTGCATGTGTGAGAGCTTAGAGGAATTTTCAGAATTCCCATTCAAGTCTATGGGATGTTCGATCGTCGACTACGGGAAAACCGAAAATTCCGTCGGAACCCCGAAATAATTTTTTTTGTCCAGAGTAAGGTCCTAAAGAACCTGTCTGAGTTTGGTGTAAATCGCTCGAAAACTTGCCGAGTTATAAACCTCCAAAGTTTATAATGGAAATCTATGGGGAAAAAAGGCCACTTTGAGCTTCCATACTGGGAAAAGTAGAAGCAAAAACTTCAGACCAGGGTCAACGACATATCCGAATTTGGTGCATGTGGCTCGAAAGCCCTAGGCTGCATTTTTTTTTTTGGAAAAAAGCCAGCTAAGAAAATAATAACTAGATTTGTAAAGTTCATCGTGACAAACTTTGATGTTGGCATTGATGGTGCAGGTATTTGCAAAGGCCAGTGCTTTTTGGAAGCGAGTGGACAAAAAGATTTTGAAAGCTACTGGACCGCTAGGGTGCCAATACTTTTGGAGGTGAGCGGACATGAGCATGTGACATGATCTGAATGCACGTGAGGCAGTTCCCCTCATTGTGCTGAGTGTTTTGATATGTCACATGTCCATGTTGTGCAATTTTTTAATTTTCTCGTGAGGCACATCCCCTCATTGGGCTGAGTGTTTTGATATATGACATGACCATGTTTTGCTAATTTTTGATTTCTCTTATTTTGGGGGCGGGGCTACATGTGACGTCACCAGAATACCCGTTGGGGTGCCAATACTTTTGGCGAAAAGGGGTTACTGAGGGTTTGGACATTTCATGTGAATATTGCAGTCATTATGAGATTCTACTTATTATTACACTGTATAGAACACAGAACATAAGCCGTGTCTGAGCTCTGCGCATGCTGCGTGTGTGAGAGCTTAGAGGAATTTTCGGAATTCCTCATTCAAGTCTATGGGATGTTCGATCGACGACTACGGGAAAACCAAAAATTCTGTCGGAACCCGGAAATAAAAATTGTCTGGAGGAATGTTCTAAAGAAGCTATCAGAGTTCGGTGTAAATCGCTCGAAAATTGCCAAGTTATAAACCTCCAAAATTTATAATGGAAGTCTATGGGGGAAAAAAGCCATTTTGAGCTTCCGTACCAGGAATGCCTGAATTCCGATCACTTAGAAAAATAGGAGCAACAAACTTCAGACCAGGGTCTACGACATCTCCGAATTTGGTGCATGTGGCTCGAACGCCCTAGGCTGCATTCTTTTAAATAAATTTTTGTCTAAGAATAATAATAATAACAACTAGATTTGTAAAGTTCGTCGCGACAAACTTTGATGTTGGCTTTGACGGTGCAAGTATTCGCAAAGGCCGGTGCATTTTGGAGGCGAGTGGACAGAAAGATTGTGAAAGCTACTGGACTGCTAGGGTGCCAATACTTTTGGAGGTGAGTGGACATGAGCATGTGACATGTACAAAATACCTGTGGGGCAGTTCTTCTCAATGTGCTGAGTGTTTTGATATGTCGAATGTCCATGTTATGCAAATGTTTGATTTCGCTTGTTTTGGGGCGGTGCTACGCGTGACATCACGTGATGTCATGTGATGTGACCAGAATACCCGTGGGGCAGTTCCCCTCAATGTGCTGAGTGTTTTGATAGGTCACATGTCCATGTTGTGTAAATTTTTGATTTTGCTTGTTTTGTTGGCGGGGCTACACGTGACGTCACGTGGTGTCGAGTGACGTCACCAGAATACCGGGTGGGGTGCCATTACTTTTGGCAAAAAGTGGCTACTGAGAGTTTCGACATTTCATGTCACTACTGCAGTCATTATGGGATTCTACTTATTATACTGCATAGAACAGTACATGCAATTCTTAATGTTGGATGTATTGTGTGTGTGAGAGCTTAGAGGACTTTTCGGAATTCCCTATTCAAGTCTGTGGGATGTTCGATCGTCGACTACGGGAAAACCGAAAATTCCGTCGGAACTCCGAAATAAAAACTAAATCGCTCGAAAACTTGCCGAGTTACAAACCTCAAAAGTTTATAATGGAAGTCTATGGGGAAAAAAGGCCACTTTGAGCTTACGTACCGGGAATGCCGGAATTCCAATCGCTTACAAAAAATAGAAGCAACAAACTTCAGACCAGGGTCTACGACATATCGGAATTTGGTGCATGTGGCTCGAACGCCCTGGGCCGCATTTTTTTTAATAAATTTTTGTCTAATAATAATAATAATAATAATAAAGCTTATAACGGAAATCAGAACGTTGGCTTCTACAAAGCCAACATAATAATAACTAGATTTGTAAAGTTCGTCGTGACAAACTTTGATGTTGGCTTTGAGGATGCAAGTATTCACAAAGGTCGGTGCTTTTTGGAGGCGAGTGGACATAAGGGTCAGTGTTACTTTTGGAGGCAAGTAGACAGAAAGCTAGGGTGCCAAAACATTTGGAGGCAAGTGGAGACGAGAATGTGATGTCATTCGAATACTCCTGAGGAAGCTCCCTCATTGTTCTGAGTGTTTTGATATGTCACATGTCCATGTTGTAAAAAGTTTTTTGATTTTGTATATTTTGAGGGCGGGGCTGCGGCAAAACCGGAAGGCCAGTTGGTACAACAATTTAAACCTTTGTTCAGAGTATCACCCTAAAGGAGCTGGCCAAGTTTGGTGTAGATAGTTCAAAAGCTTGCCGAGCTATAAACCTCCAAAGTTTATAATGGGAGTCTATGGGGAAAAAAGGCCAATTTGAGACCCAGTACCGGAAGTACTGGTACTCCGATCGCTTAGAAAAGTAATAGCAACAAACTTCAGACCAGGGTCTACAACATATCCGAATTTGGTGCATGTGGCTCGAAAGCTCTAGGCCGCATTAAATTTTATAAATTTTTGTCTACGCTGAAATAGGAAAACAGAATGTTGGCTTCTACAAAGCCAACATAATAACTAGATTTGTAAAGTTCGTCGCGACAAACTTTGATGTTGGCTTTGACGGTGCAAGTATTCGCAAAGGCCGGTGCATTTTGGAGGCGAGTGGACAGAAATATTGTGAAAGCTGCTGGACCACTAGGGTGCCAATACTTTTGGAGGTGAGCGGACATGAGCATGTGACGTGACCATAATACCCGTGGGGCAGTACCCCTCAATGTGCTGAGTGTTTTGATACGTCACATGTCCATGTTGTGCAAATTTTTGATTTCGCTTGTTTTGGGGGCGGGGCTACACGTGACGTGACCAAAATACCCATGGGGCAGTTCCCCTCATTGTGCTGAGTGTTTTGATGTCACATGTCCATGTTGTGCAAATTTTTGATTTTGCTTGTTTTGGGGGTGAGGCTTCATGTGACGTCACATGACGTGACCAGAATACCCGTGGGGCTGTTCCCCTCAATGTGCTTAGCGTTTTGATATGTCACATGTCCATGTTGTGCAAATTTTTGATTTCACTTGTTTTGGGGGCGGGGCTACACGTGAAGTCATGTGGTGTCGAGTGACGTCACCAGAATACCCGGTGGGGTGCCAATACTTTTGGCAAAAAGTGGCTACTGAGGGTTTGGACATTTCATGTCACTACTGCAGTCATTATGGGATTTTACTGCATAGAACAGTACATGCAATTCTTAATGTTGGATGTATTGTGTGTGTGAGAGCTTAGAGGACTTTTCGGAATTCCCCATTCAAGTCTATGGGATGTTCGACCGTCGACTACGGGAAAACCGAAAATTCTGTCGGAACTCCGGAATAATAACTTCGTCTGGAGTAAGGTCCTAAAGAACCCGTCCGAGTTCGGTGTAAATCGCTCGAAAACTTGCCGAGTTATAAACCTCAAGAGTTTATAATGGAAGTCTATGGGGAAAAAAGGCCTGTTTGAGCTTCCGTACCGGGAATGCCGGAATTCCGATCGCTTAGAAAAATAGAAGCAACAAACTTCAGACCAGGGTCTACGACATATCCAAATTTGGTGCATGTGGCTCGAACGCCCTAGGCTGCATTTTTTTAAATAAATTTTTGTCTAAGAATAATAATAATAAATATAGCTGCAAGCAGCCATTCCGGGGTCAAGCCGATCAGATGCGCTCAGAACATGTCGCTGATGAACCATACCAAGTTTCGTAGCGATATGGCATTGTTTATAAAATCTCGTCACCACTAGGTGGCGCTGTCACTAAACGTTGCATGCACCCTCAGGTCATGACTATAATGACATATACCAAGTTTCGTGTCGACACGCATAAGTTTTGCGAAGATACAGCCTCACGTCTGTTTTCGCCTGCTCGCCACCACACAAAATGGCCGTCCGAAAACCATTTGGTATCGTTTGACACGACATGCCTCAAGAAGTCTAACAACACATCCTTCATGATTTTAGACTCACGTTTGCAGTAGTTATAATCAAAAATACATGTTTTTAAAATCTCGTGGCCACTAGGTGGCGCTGTCACGAAACGTTGCATACACCCTCAGGTCATGACTATAATGACATATACCAAGTTTTGTGTCGACACGAAACGTTTTGCGAAGATACAGCCTCACGTCTGTTTTGGCGTGCTTGCTACCATGTATGTTGCCACAGTATACAAGAAGGCATTGGTCTATCAAAAAACTTTTGATAACTTTTTGTCTAGGGTGTCTCTAGATGCTAGATACCAAAGGACATGCAAATCGGACAAACGGTCTAGGAGGAGTTCGACAAAGTAGGTATTACGGAAAATTCAAAATGGCGGAAAGGTATCCATGACAGAAATGATGTCATGTGGTACATTCGATTCGGCATGAGCAAAGGGTTTGAGCTAGACACACCAAAGTTGCTATAATAACTTCTAAGACTGGCCTATACATGTGTGTCAAATTATATAACTTTCCTACATATGGTTCTATGGGCTGCCATTGACTTCAATGGAAGAAGAGGAATAATAATAATAATAATAATAATAATAATAATAATAATAAGAAAACCGACAATAACAATAGGTGTCTACGCCCCTTCGGGGCTTGACCCCTAAATATAGCTGCAAGCAGCCATTCCGGGGTCAAGCCGATCACAGGCACTAAGAACATGTCGCTGATGAACCATACCAAGTTTCGTAGCGATATGGTATTGTTTTCAAAATCTCGTTGCCACTAGGTGGCGCTGTCACAAAACGTTGCATGCACCCTCAGGTCATGACTGTAATGACATTTACCAAGTTTCATGTCGACACGCATAAGTTTTGCGAACATACAGCCTCACGTCTGTTTTGGCGTGCTCGCCACCATGTATGTTGCGAAGGTTTGGTATCGTTTGACACAGCATGCCTCAAGGAGTCTAAGAACACCTTCTTCATGATTTTAGACTAAAGTTTGCAGTAGTTATAAGCGAAAAAAGCTGTTTTAAAAATCTCATGACCACTAGGTGGCGCTGTCACGAAACGTTGCATGCACCCTCAGGTCCTGACTATAAATGACATATACCAAGTTTCGTGTCGACACGCATAAGTTTTGCAAAGATGCATCCTCACGTCTGTTTTGGCGTGCTTGCCACCACACAAAATGGCCGTCCAAAAACCGTTTGGTATCATTTGAGTCAGCATGCCTCAAGTAGTCTAACAACACCTCCTTCATGATTTTAGACTCACGTTTGCAGTAGTTTGAAAAAGTAGGTATTACGGAAAATTCAAAATGGCGGAAAGGTATTCATGAAAGAAACGATGTCATGTGGTGCATTCGATTCGGCATGAGCAAACGATCCAAAATATGCAAGAACTGTGTCTCCAGGCCTTACGAGTCAGCAGTTATGAACATGAACATAATTGGATGTTTGGACTGTTGGTGGCGCTAGAGGGCTTAAGCTAGACACACCAAAGTTGCTAGAGTAACTTCTAAGACTGACCTCTACATGTGTGCCAAATTACATAACTTTCCTACGTACGGTTCTATGGGCTGCCATTGACTTCAATGGAAGAAGAGGAAGAATAAGAAGAAGAAGAAAACGGACAATAACAATAGGTGTCTACGCCCCTTCGGGGCTTGACCCCTAATAATAATAAGCTTATAACGGAAATCAGAATGTTGGCTTCTACAAAGCCAACATAATAATAATAATAATAATAATAATAATAATAATAATAATAATAATAATAATAATAATAAGCTTATAATGGAAATCAGAATGTTGGCTTCTACAAAGCCAACATAATAATAATAACAATAATAATAATAATAATAATAAGCTTAGAACAGAAATCAGAATGTTGGCTTCTACAAAGCCAACATAATAATAATAATAATAATAATAATAATAATAATTAATAATATCCTTTTGCACACAAGCAACATACCATCAGAGTCAACAGGATCATCCACTTCTTCTGTGTAATTTACCTCTGTTCTCACATAAGTAAACACTTGGTTAAGAAATCAATGTTTTCATCAATGTCCAATGTTGAACTAAAAAGTGGATATCTTTAAATTTGGCATTAAAGTAGAGCATATACAACTGCTCCAAAAACAGAAATGCTACAAACTGAAGTTAAAATGATGGATATAAAGAAGGAAAGGATATAAAGAAGCACTTTCTGTCAGTGTATTCCACACAATGGGAAGAATCTGCTGCATGGAAGACACCATACGTTTAGGAAAGTTCTTCACAAGAGCAGTTACTGCCTGTGGGGAAAAAAAAAGTAAAATAAAGCATTGAATTATCCCAGCAACAAATAGCAGTCTAAATTTTTTCAGATCTCTTGCCTTTAAGACCTCCATCTTAAGACCACTGTCTGAAGTGGGTCCATCTGGCATCTGCACAGCTTGCACAAGTGCCTCAGTGAACTGTTCGACCACAGGAAAAAATAAGGCTTTGGCAGAACCCTGAAAGAAAGAATCAACATAATTTAAAAAATAAATAAATACACAAATAAACGGAATTAAAACCAATAATTTAATCCTTTCTCAAGAAAATCATCTCACTTTTTCAAATACTTCAATAGCAGAGATTAAGTTGGCACAAGTTGTAAATATTTCAACTGCCCTGGAACGTGTGCGAATGCCATAGACCTGCATTAAACAAATACATAAAACAGATTGTGTCTTTAGAACACAAGTCTTTCATTTTTAATTATATTTTGTCAGTTACAGAGATCACTATACTGTTAATTAAATACCTCTGCCATGGTGAAGATTTTATACATCTCTGGCAAAATGACAGGTGCTACCAGTGGCATCTGTGTGTCTGTGACTTCTCTGGTGAACTCTACAGAAAGAATTCATTGTTAAAACTTCCATGACATGGGTATGTGTGATACATTCTCTTGCAAGTAAATAAAATAAAAATAAAACTATAGTTGAGGCCAAAATGTTTACATAGATTTTTCACAACTTCACACATTTCATGTTATCATTAATTACTTAAATCACAAATTAAGCCTGTACAATCACTGTCCCCTTTATAATTACCTATACATTTTTGCAGTTATTGCTAATCAGCCAATCACATAACAAAAGTGCAAAAAAAAGAATCATGCAAATGCAGGTCAAGAATAGAAATCAGACAGAAGTAAAAGGTATGAGCTCCGGGACTCTGATCATGCCATTGATATTGGTACCAGCTGAGCTGGTTTAAGTATTTCAGGAAATGCTGGGGGGAATAAAAAAACAAACAAACAAACAAAAGTGGCTGGGTGACATTTCTGTGGGTGGAAAATAGTAAGTTTGCCATAAAAAATCATGTAAGAGCTTAATTAGATCTTGTGTCACAGGGATTGTTAGACATGCAAATAAGATCCATTACTGGTGGTCGGGAATTGTTGAAAGTTACAATATACATGCCAGTCATTTTATTTGAGCTCCCTTTTTGATTGTAAATCCTTTTCACATGTACAACACCCGGGGAATCCATACCCTGTAATTCTCTAGTCAATTATCTCTTTCCTATTGTCTATGTAAGGATGAAAAGTGGCTTTCCCTGTGGACAACAGCCGGCATACTTTCATGAAGATTGTCGTTGTGACATTTCAGTTGATGTAGTACGTCCACCATCTATATCAGCTGATCTCAGTTCTAATAATTGTGTTTTGGAAGTTTGTTTATTTGTAATATTTATTTTATTTAGTTTCATCATCCTTGCTTCACACCCTCCTCTGAGCCCAAACAGGGAACCCCTGCAGATATGCACCAGGGACACAGGGATGGCATACTATAAGAACTAAGAGTGCTTTCACATCTATAGTTCAGTTCATTTGGTCCGGACCAAAAGCAAAAAAATTATACATTGAAGCCTTTTAGCAGTTTTGGTTCCTTTTCACACCACAATGATCGTTCCGTTCCACACCAGTGAAATGAACCAAAATGCAGTCATGTGATAACATCCACATCACTCATTGGCCACATGTCTTTGAGCGTATTTCCTAAACTGCTTCTCGATTGGTCAGAATAAACGTGCGGGAAATTCCAACGAAACTCCGGAAGTAAACAAAAAGAGGAAAATACAGCATACACCATGGAGAGACGACTGCGCGCTGCAATTATGTTCGTGGTTGTAATCTACTACATCGCTTGTATACAGCATTCTATGCAAAGTCTTAATTTTCATGACGAGCGGATGCCAGAGTACCAGAATAGTACCAGAGTTCGTTTGAAAGCGTTCCGAGACCACCTCTTCAAGGAGGTCTCGGTACGCTTGTTTAGTCCGGTTTTGGTGCGCACCAGAATTCGATTGCTGCATTCTCACCTGCCCAAACGAACGCACCAAATAAGCAATCGAACTCGGGTACGATTCAACCGAACTAAACAAGGCAGGTGTGAAAGCACACTAAGGGTTCAAATTGCTTTGAACCTATGCTACCATATTCAGGGAAGGGCTGATTTAATGCCCACCATCCACTAAGGAACGTTATGATTAGCCGCTAAACTGAAGTGGGTTATTCTCTGGCCAAGCATGGACATCAAGGTTCAATTTCAATGCTCTGCAAATTCATCATTAGCATTCTTTTCAAAAGAGTCGGCTTCTACCAGTGCCACTTCTGAAGTCTTCCCAGGTTTCAATCAACATTACTGATATACAGTATTTTCCGCACCATAAGGCGCACCGGAATAGAAGGCGCAGTCTCAATTACGGGGTCTATTTCTGTACTTAACCCATACATAAGGTGCACTGTATTATAAGGCACATGCTAAAACATGCGGTCTACAAAAAAGGTAACAGAAGCAAAACAGTGAGTTTAGTTGAACTACTATTTAACAATACACACACATTATTTTTTTATCAATCTTCTCCCACAAATCCATCAAAGTCCTTATCTACTGTGTTTTCTTAACTTGGCACAGTTCATTTTCTTGCTTCCTCCACTTCCGAACCATAGATTCATTGATGTTGAATTCTTTCACAGCTGCTCTATTCCCATTTACAACCACGTAACTGATAGCCTGTAGTTTGAACTGTGCCTCGTAAGCATCCAATTTATATTGGCGGATGGCAAACCAACTTAAGGTGAATTTACCGCCACCTACTAGACTGGAGTGTGGAGTGCATAATGGTTATAAACAAATGTTTTGCAACATACCGGTAGTATACCTACCGGAGGCGTGGCGAAGGTAAGCGTACATACTGTACGTATTACGTAATGTTCTCTGATTGGTTTATCGGTGCCAGCGTACGTAGTGTACGTATTACGTCCCTGCGTCAGCGGGAAATGGTCAGACAGTCAATCAAGCGGAGCACTTACCAAAGTCGCACAAAATTTTTACAGATTTTTGGAACTCGGTGCACACATAAGGCACACCGGATTATTATGCGCACGGCCAATTTTTGAGAAAATTTAAGGCTTTTAGGTGCGCCTTATAGTGCGGAAAATACTGTAATATGCCTGGTAAACTACTATCTACAACACCCCAGTATGTGTGCAGAGTACACAAATATTACAAATTAGTCTCTTTAAAAAGAAACAGGTCAAGCCTACCCAAACGCTCTCATCATTTGCCGGTAACTCTTGAGATCCTGCAGAGCATACTTTAATTCAGAAGGGAGATTATCAGGGAGATTACCTGTTTTGTGCTTTTTTGAGCTAGATTAGTATTGCTCATATCCTATTTAGCCTCCTCCTTTCAGATCTCACCAAGAAAGGCTTACCAGACTGTTGAAGCACAGCAGGCATCCCAGGCCTGAAAGAGGGCATTCATCAACAACCCAGTGGTCAGGAATCCAAACTTCAACCTGTGTTTCACCGTCCATGCAAATGCTTCAGAGACTGATGAGAACACTCACAGGTTCTCAAAGATGCTCAAGGAAGAAGAGCACCCGGTTCTGTATATAAACAGGAAGTAGTATGCTGTTGTGTACAGAAAAGCCCTGACCATAAAGTGGGTGATCAAGGAACTGCTCCCTGGTCAGGCTGCCACTACATCCTCATCACACAAACAAAGATTTAAATTGCCAGGGTGAAAAAGACCAACGCAAGGGTAACTTGACAGATCTTTTTAAGATTTAAAAAAAAAAAAAAAAAAAAAAAAAAACGAGCACTTGTTTCCCCATTACCATTCTTCAGTTTGTATTGGCTCATCACAGCTTCTGGTTGCTACAACATGCACACAAACAAATCAGTTTCCAAACAGTTAGGCTGTGATTAAAAAAAAAATAAAAATTTTAAATGAGCTCTTGCATGCCTTTATAACATTGTTTAAATGTTTGTTATTGGGGGTAAATTTCATTTTAGATTTTTGGAAACTTGTTTGGAAAAATTATTGTCCTTTCTGAAAACAGTATTTTTTGAGAAGATAGACAGAGTGGCTGCAAGAAATGTGGCTCTTGCTGGACAAAAACATTTATATTTTAGTTATAGTCAGCAATGCCATTTTATCCAAGTACTAGATGTCCCATGGTAACAAAACAAATATTCTAACTTTTTGAAACATACAGTACCTGTTGCCAAGTATTGGTTTAAAAAAGTTAACTTGGAGGATATTATACCTGTGAGAACTCTCATGGCACCATGCACAGCATTGACATCACCACTGACTAACATTTCCATAAGCAAGGCGAAGAGCTGTGGCCAGGCCTCTGGCCAGTCCCAGTGAGCAATGGCTGATACAGCATACGCCACACTGGAGCGCACCTTACTGATTGACTCCCGCAATCCGCCTGGCAGCAACTCACGGATTACTGCTTTAGCCTGGACAGCAAAAAACAAAAAACAAAACAATTAAACAACAAAAACTACAATAAGGATATCCCACAACTAATTACAACACTTCACCCTTTCTGTTGTTTCTGGCACCCTGAACTTCTCTGACTGGGCACACCAATGTGTTTCAACATATTGCTTCAGAATTACAGAGGCAAGCTGTAAAGAACAAAAGGGAATGCTAAAATAATCACATCAATCCCATGCATAACAGAATATAATGGAGATGATTCTCTGAAATATAAAAACTCTCTCACCTGGCGAATCGCAAGTGCCCCTTGCGGATCAACAGTGAGCTCTGCAAGGTGAACTCCAAACTCTGCATTCAAGAAAAACAGTTTTTCAAAAAAAAAAAAAAAAAAAAAAAAAAAAAAGGCACCATGCATGTACCATGCTGCAAAAATGCCTACAGAAAATTTGTTAAAAATATTAAGATGTATTATGTATCAAAATGTAAAAAAATATTAGCATGTATTAATCCTATTACAATAAAAGTTGTAGCTGCCTCTCTACATTATTACGATAGAAAAGAGGTGTTATTTGTGTAGTAACAGCGTTTAGATTAGGAGTTATTGACTCGGGAACCTCCAATCTGTGAATATGCAGCCAACTTCCTGCTCCTTCAGTTTTCTCCAGCGCTGGAAAGCTGATCCTTTATTAACACAGGTCCAACTTCTTGCCTTATCGTAAGCCTTTCTTCGCTTTCTCTCTTTCTTTTTATCCGCCATGTCAATGCTAAAACCGATTTCTGCTAATGTTACACATGCGCACTGAACACTGTTGACCCGCCCCTTTCTGCTCTTTGGCTACACGTTTGTTTTGATTTTTGTTTTGATTTTTGTTTATTATTCAGCCTGACTCAGTTTTCTGAAGCATTTCTCAAAAATCGGAGAACCTGTCTTTAAGTACTGGCACATTTGAGTTTGTTGTTACATGCCACCATTAAAACAAACTCACCTTGTCTTGCACGTAAATTCACTCAGAGAGAACAGCAGCAGAAGCACAAAAAGTAACATCAAACAGGATATATAATATAATATAATATTAAAAACTTAGAGAAAACTAGAAAACTATTTTAATCCTGTCAAGTCACTACTCTATAACCCCCAGAGAAACTGAAGAGGTAGAGTTATACAAATAGACCTGGGTTGCATATCTTGCTAAGCCTTGACGAGCTGCACTAACTGGGACAAACGCTGCAATTTAGATGCATAAGGCATACTTTAATATTTATATAAACACTAAGTTTTCATATGTTAGAATGAAATGTGACAAAAAATATAATGTAGCCATAATAAATGCATAAGATAAATTCTATGTTTAAGAATATGGCATGTTTTGTCAGTGCTTTTTGTGGGTATTACATAATGCTAACTTTAAAATACGTATATATATTTTTGGAGGGAATGTTTTAGGATTCAACATTGGACTTTATCACCAAAGCTACTTGAGATTCCCAAGTAGTAAACTTAAAATAAATAAAAAAATGTAGAAATGTGGGATGCAACAACGGAGAGAAACGAGTAGTTTTATCACAACCGATGAACACCCGTGATCTTTTGAAGTCACCAGCGCTAGCGTGGACTCCTAGCCTAAAAACATACCAAATTCTTATCCGTATTGTGAGGATGACACCGTATGTAACAGACCATAATCAATTACACCTCATTTCTGTTAACTAACTGTTATAGTCGAGACAAGCACCTCGTTAATGTTAATATTACATTTTTGTTCATATTTGTCCCCCCCCAAAAAAACTATGACTAACTCAGAGCTAGCCAAGAGCTAACCTAAAATGCTGTGAGATTTCTAGCTCTTGTTAGCAGCTTAACCGAACCGACATTAAATCTTGTCCTCATACACACATCTACTGACGAAGTCAGTACAAGTAACAGACGGTGCAGGTATCCTGGTGTCACTGCGCAGGCCGTCTGCTCTCCACACTAATGCAGCCGCACAGAAGCCTGCTAACGTGAAGTACAGGAAACTTAGCTAAAACTATCTTGGCTACATTAATGAATATTTTTACGTGCTTACCTTCGGTCACCTCCAAAACTTTAATTTGTTCCTCTGCTGAGGCGCGCACTTCTTGAACTGGTGATAGGATTGCCGTCAGCGTTTCAATTAATGCCTCCTTAAGTCCCTGCTGTACCGGACTTGCGACTGAACTAGTGCTGGGAGCTGTAGCACCCATACCCGCCATATTTCCAGCAGCCTCGCCGACGTCGTAGAAGAGAAACGTCCACGAGCAACGCGCGCCAATGCACGTTAGTGGCGGGGATTGTTAATACCGCTGTTCGCCTGCTTCTTCTTGTTCCTGGTAGTTCGCTTCTGAGGGACGTTATCGCCCCCTCCTGGAATATATTATACATCATCTTAGATATCATGGCAATGTCACTCTATTCCTTTCAACAATCATGTATATATAATATTGGGCGCACTTTTTACCAAGTCACAAAGTAAACGTAAGACAGTATTTGATATAAAGCCAGTTGTTATACTGTCATCACTCCCTCTGTACATAGGTAGGATCTCCTTCCCGGGTAGGGATTTAACACAGTCACTGAAGCTAAGCCAGCCACTGAAGCTAACCCTCAGTGACGGTCCCAAGCCCGGATAGTGGGAGAAACGTCCAGTGCCAAATCAAATCATGCGGAGCAGGTGAGCCACTGTGGCGACCCCGAGCAGGAAGCAGCAGAAAGAACCCTCACGTGCACACTGGAAAACAGCTTTATTAAAAGACAGCACATTAACAGCTATTTTACCATGAATTTCAGTATATACAAAGTTCTGCAAAAGATAAGCTATTGGACCATCCTTTCTCTGCTGAAACGTTTTCTTTTTGTAAAATGTAACTTTATATCCTTGACTTCCCAGAAGCAAAAAAATAACTGTTAATCAGGACTGCCAACTTTTGAGTTCAGCTTAGCGTGATATTCTGGGGGCGGGGCTTTGGTTATGGGGGAGGGGCGTGGTTTGGTGTGGAAAGAAAATACAAACACAAAATCCTTCATTAGCAGAAGTGTATTAAGTATATATTGATTGTCAAAGTATTTGGTATCTGTACAGAATTTCTTGGGAGATTTGCATTACATTTAATTTTCACAAACATTTTACAGAAATAGGATTAACATGTGATTGACATGTTCACAGATTAACATTTGCTCTATTGTAAGTGCTGGTGGCTGATTTTGCAGCCTTAATCATTGATTTGGATGGCTCCCACTTGAACCCTGACACTTTAGATAACATCCTATAACAGAAAATTTATTTATTTATTATTTAAATTTATCCATACTGACACCACCACCAGTCAAATATCTGGACATGACTGATGAGTTGTGATTGATATAAATAAAATCATTTTAATATGGGATGTCGTTGACTTGACATTCTGTTCTTAGAAAACAATAATTAACATTAACTACTAGCCATTTTCAGATATTTGTCATCTGGAAATGCTTTTGTACAGTTTTTTTTTATGATAAAGTAATGTAAAATAACTGCTCAGTGCTGCAAAACAAACAACTCTGCTAAAGCTAACTTAATTCTATATAAACTATATAACAGCATAAGCCTATTGAAAAGGGGTGTTCGTTTTTCAAAAAGTGGACCTTTTTGCAGTTTTTCTCCTCCTTTTGTATTTAATTATGAGGTTCAAATACTTCATTTTGGTCACCTTTTATGCACTAATTTGTGTTGGATTAGCTTGTCTGCTGGTGTCTTAAAACTGCTGGTGTGTTAAAACTGCATTCTTCCATCTCAGAAATATTGCCAGATGGTGTCCAATGCTGTCATTTTCTGTTGCTGAGAGACTGATCAACTCTTTCGTGTTTTCCTGTATTGATTATTGCAATGCCATGTTGGCTGGTATGTCTAAAGCTACCCTAAACAAATTACAGGTAGTGCAAAATTCAGCGGCTAGAATACTCACTAGAACTAAGCTAAAAGATCACATTATTCCCGTTCTGGAGTCCTTGCATTGGCTCCCCGTTAGGTTTAGGGTTGATTTTGAGATTCTGATGCTCACCTACAAGGCCTTACATGGGTTGGTTCCTCAATATCTGACTGAGCTTTTAATTCCATATATTCCATCTCGCGACCTTCGTTCTTCTGAAACTGGTCTTTTAACTGTACCTTTAACTCGTTTAAAATCGATGGGAGATAGGGCCTTCTCTTCACTAGCTCCAAAACTTTGGAATTCTTTACCAACTGAGATAAGGCAAGCAACATCTCTTGGTACTTTTAAATCTCAACTTAAAACTAATTTTTTAGGGTAGCTTTTAATTTGACTAATTTGTAATTTTACATAGTGCTTATTTTATAGTCTATTTTGTTGTTATAATTTTAATCTTTATATTATGTCTGTACAGTATTTTTCTTGTTTTTATTTTGCTTTTGTAAAGCGCTTTGAGATGTTCTTTTAAAGGCGCTATAGAAAATAAAGGTTATTATTATTATTATGTATATAAATTATTTACTGCATTGTTACTTCCTCATGTACCACCTTTGTCAGTCCATACAAGTCAAGTCAAGTCAAATCAAGAAGCTTTTATTGTCATTTCAGCCGTATATAGCTGTTGCAGTACATAGCAAAATGAGACAACGTTTCTCCAGGATCATGGTGCTACATAAAATAAAGACAAGGCTAAAGACTTGTAAGTAGTCTTAGCCACATAAAGTGCAACTGTGCAATCTGGTGCAAACAGTGCAGGACAAGACAAACAAGACAGTGCAGGACAAAAGACAGTGTAGACAAAACGTTACAATACAAAAAGTACAAAAAATACAATACACAAAAGACAATAAACAGTAAACAGAAACAGTGCCGACTGACCAGTGTAAATACTGTATGTGAATACTGAATGTTCAAACAATATTTTTTGCAGCAACATTAGAATGAACACAGTTTCTTAGCAGCAGGTCATTGGGATAATATATAGAATTGTGCAAAAAACAGCAAATGAGGGTCTGTGCAGTCCATACAGATGATGTGTGTGTATGTTGTGCTCAGTACAGTTCAGTTCAGTTATTGAGAAGTCTGATGGCTTGTGGGAAGAATCTATTACACAGTCTGGTCGTGAGGGCCAGAATGCTTCGGTACCTTTTTCCAGACGGCAGGAGGGATGAAGAATGTGTGTGAGGGGTGTGTGGGGTCATCTACAATGCTGTTGGCTTTGGGGATGCAGTGTGTGGTGTAAGTGTCCATGATAGAGGGAAGAGAGACCCCAATGATCTTCTCCGCTGTCCTCACTATCCGCTGCAGGGTCTTGCAATCCGAGATCGTACAGTTCCCAAACCAGACAGTGATGCAGCTGCTCAGAATGCTCTCAGTGGTCCCTCTGTAGAACATGGTCAGGATGAGGGGAGGGAGATGTGCCTTTCTCAGCCTTCGTAAGAAGTAGAGACGCTTCTGGGCCTTCTTGGAGATGGGCGCTTGTGTTGAGTGACCAGATGAGGTTCTCCGCTAGATTAACACCAAGAAATTTGGTGCTCTTGACGGTCTCTACGGATGATCTGTCAATGTTCAGCAGAGAGTGGTTGCTCTGTGCTCTCCTGAAGTCCACAACCATCTCTTTAGTCCACAACCAGTACATAAGTTTAAAGACCACATTAACAACAGAATAGATTTAATAAACTTTACTGAAGTATTAATAATTATTATTTTCATCATCATTTCTTGACTCTCTGTCAATGCCTCTTTGCTTGTTTCTGTATTTGTCTTGACACTTATGGATTTAGTACACTGGCCAGTTCCAATCTTCTTGGATGTAATTTGGAGAATATGTTACTTTTCCCATGTTAAGAGCAACTCGCATGG
Source organism: Tachysurus fulvidraco (assembly GCF_022655615.1). Classification (NCBI taxonomy): domain Eukaryota; kingdom Metazoa; phylum Chordata; class Actinopteri; order Siluriformes; family Bagridae; genus Tachysurus; species Tachysurus fulvidraco. Next base: position 11,466,407 of record NC_062519.1, read on the forward strand.
TGTATTTCATCTATTTTGGTTCATTTAAGGGAAACTTTGAGACTGAAAAGTTTTAACAAGCTAACATAAATAGAAAAGGAAATGAATGTTTATATAGTTCAAGTTTTTCTTTATTGTCAACTCTTTCACATGTACAGTACTGTAATAGTAACTAGATTTGTAAAATTCGTCGCAACAAACTTTGATGTTGGCTTTGATGGTGCAAGTATTCGCAAAGGCCGGTGCATTTTGGAGGTGAGTGGACAGAAAGATTGTGAAAGCTACTGGACCGCTAGGGTGCCAATACTTTTGGAGGTGAGCGGACATGAGCATGTGACGTGATCCGAATACCCGTGAGGTAGTTCCCCTCATTGTGTTGAGTGTTTTGATATGTTACATGTCCATGTTGTGCAAATTTTTCATTTTCACATGACGTGACCACATTACCCGTGGGGCAGTTCCCCTCATTGTGCTGAGTGTTTTGATACGTCACATGTTCATGTTGTGCAAATTTTAAATTTTCACGTGACATCACATCACCAAAATACCCGTGGGGCAGTTCCCCTCATTGTGCTGAGTGTTTTGATATGTCACATGTCCATCTTGTGCAAATTTTTGATTTCGCTTGTTTTGGGGGCGGGGCTACACGTGACGTGACCAGAATACCCGTGGGGCACTTCCCCTCATTTGGCTGAGTGTTTTGATATATGACATGTCCATGTTGTGCAAAATCTATGATTTCGCTTATTTTGGGGGCGGGGCTACACGTGACGTCACCTGACGTGACCAAAACACGCGTGAGGCAGTTCCCCTCATCGGGCTGAGTGTTTTGATATCTGACATGTCTATGTTGTGCTAAATTTTTGATTTCGCTCACTTTGGGGGAGGGGCTACACCTGACATCACCTGACGTGACCAAAACATGCGTGAGGCAGTTCCCCTCATCGGGCTGAGTGTTTTGATATATGACATGTCTAAGTTGTGCTAAATTTTTGATTTTGCTTACTTTGGGGGCGGGGCTACATGTGACGTCACGTGACGTGTCCAAAACACACGTAAGGCAGTTCCCCTCATTGGGCTGAGTGTTTTGATATATGACACATCCATGTTGTGCAAAATTTATGATTGTCCGGAAAAAGAAGAATAATAATACTAGAACGGTACATTTCCTAAAGAAAATGTGAATGTGCTTGCACGTGGCAAGTTCCCCTCATCGTGCTGAGTGTTTTGATATGTCCCATGTCCATGTTGTGCTAAATTTTTGATTTCGCTAATTTTGGGGGCGGGGCTACACGTGACGTCAGTTCCCCTCATCGTGCTGAGTGTTTTATGTTGTGTAACTGAGATATGGCTTCTTTATATTGCAATATGGTTCGTAAGGTGCACTACATGGTTGCTAGGGTATGGCTGCACAGTTACTATGGTTATCCTTGAGGTTATATTTACAGACTAGTTTCTCACAGAGATTTTACTGGGGAAAAAAATGTAATCACATTACAATAAGGATCATTAGTTCAAATTTAATGTATTAACTAACATTTACTAACCATGAGCAATAAATTATTGTATTTAGTAATCATTGTTCAAATAAAGTTTATTCTTTGTTCATGTTAGTTCACAGTATATTAACTACTGGGAAAAAATATAATCACATTACAATAAGGATCATTAGTTCAAATGTAATGTATTAACTAACATTTACTAACCATGAGCAATAAATTATTGTATTTAGTAATCATTGTTAAAATAAAGTTTATTCTTTGTTCATGTTAGTTCACAGCATATTAAGTAATGTTAACACGGTGTTAATAATGTATTAGTAAATGTTGAAATTAACATGAACAAAATGAATAAATGCTGTAGAAGTGCAGTTCATTATTAGTTCATGTTAAGTAATGTGGTAACTAATGTCAACTAATGAACCTTTATTATAAAGTTTTAGAAAAAAAAAACCTGTCCACTAGGCCATCCAGGAACACGAGAAAGCCTTTGCGGTTTTATGTATTAATTCACTAATGTGAAGAATGGCGCGTCTAACAATAGCCAAGCTTTATTATATTAAAGTCATTCTTATCATTCTTTGTGATATACATGTCATATGTTTAATTTAAACAACAAAAAGTTATACAAATGGCAGAAACAACATAGGTGACCGCTGTGCTGTCCAAGGCACGCCACCACTAATCATTAAATCCTCTAAATACACGGTAAAATGTTATATTGTTCGAAAGCTTAGACTCTCGGGATTTTATTAAGCCCACACACAAAGCATAATATGATTTATAGCCATCATACTAATTTAATCCAAGTTGATAGTCCCCGGAAATAGGCAGCGCTTACCTTTCTTCACTGGGGTAATATTTTCCAAAACAAATGCTTGTAAAAAAAAATCCCCAAGAGTCTAAGGAACTGGAATATGTAAGCATTTTAATCCAAAACGCTTTAATCCAAAACGCTTGCCTCACAAATATTATGGGTGGCTCTTAAAAGAGCCGTTGCTGCTCTTAAAAAGGACAAGCGCTTCCCTTGGAATATGTAAGCCTTTTAATCCAAAACGCTCGCCTCACAAATGTAAACAGAAGTTCATTTCTGTCCGAACTGTGAAATATAGCAACAAGCTTTAAAGACCTTTACACAGATTCACTGGTGTCTGCTGCCCTCTTTTGGATGTCAGCACATCTACAGAGAGATTTTAAGAATTCCCCATTCAAGTCTATGGGGAAAAAACACCCCTTTGAGCTTCCATACTGGGAATTCTGATCGCTTATAAAATCCATAGCACACCTCTCCTCAATGAGCCGGTTGATTTGACACCTCATTTATGGGTCTAGGACAAAAGCTGCGGGAAATGTTAACACTGTGTTAATAATGTATTAGTAAATGTTGAAATTAACATGAACAAAATGAATAAATGCTGTAGAAGTGCAGTTCATTATTAGTTCATGTTAAGTAATGTGGTAACTAATGTCAACTAATGAACCTTTATTATAAAGTTTTAGAAAAAAAAAACCTGTCCAAGGGTGGATTCGAACCCCGAATGTCTGCATACTAAACGGATTCACTATCCACTAAGCCATCCAGGAACACGAGGAAGCCTTTGCGGTTTTATGTATTAATTCACTAATGTGAAGAATGGTGCGTCTAACAATACCCAAGCTTTATTATATTAGTCATTCTTATCATTCTTTGTGATATACGTGTCATATCATGTCAAAAAATAATTATGTAACGTGAGGAGACAAAGAAAAAATGCGCTTAATTTTAATTAATGGGTGGTTCTTAAAAGAGCCGTTGCTGTTCTTAAAAGGACATTAGTTTAAAGTGAAATAAAAAATTATAAAAACTACACTGATAGTTGAAAACAAAAAGTGATACAAATGGCAGAAACAACAACATATGTGACCGCCGTGCTGTCCAAGGCACGCCACCACTAGTTTTAAGCATTAAACCTCTAAATACACGGTTGAATGTTATATTGTTTGAAAGCTTAGACTCTCGGGATTTTATTAAGCCCACACACAAAGCATAATATGATTTATAGCCATCATACTAATTTAATCCAAGTTGATAGTCACCGGCTCTTACCTTTCTTCACTGGGGTAATATTTTCCAAAACAAATGCTTGTAAAAAAAAAATCCCCAAGAGTCTAAGGAACAGGAATATTAAGCCTTTTAATCCAAAATGCGTTAATCCCAAATGCGTTTCTGACCGAAACACACAGCACTTCCGTCCTTTGTTTTCGGCTCTCACTTGTCCTAGGAGGCTTAAAAAAATACACTGAGCCGTCAGATTTGTCAACGACTCAAACGAAAACCATGAAAATAGGAGTCGATCCCACAATATGTATATATATGAAATGAAACTGAGGCTCACTGTGAAATATAGCAACAAGCTTTAAAGACCTTTACACAGATTCACTGGTGTCTGCCCCCCTCTTTTGGATGTTAGCACATCTACAGAGAGATTCCCCATTCAAGTCTATGGGGAAAAAACACCCCTTTGAGCTTCCATACTGGGAATTCTGGAATTCTGTTCGCTTATAAAATCCATAGCACACCTCTCCTCGATGAGCCGGTCGATTTGACACCTCATTTATGGGTCTAGGACAAAAGCTGCGGGACAAGTTACGCGCCGAAAAAGTGTCCGGAAGAAGAAGCAGAATAATAATAATCAGAAGAATAATAAGTATGCAAGAGAATGAGAATGTGCTTTGCAAGCACATTAATAATAATAATAATAATAATAAGTATGCAAGAGAATAAGAATGTGCTTTAGCAAGGACATTAATAAGTATGCAAGAGAATAAGAATGTGCTTTGCAAGCACCATTAATAATAATAATAAATATGCAGAATAACAATAATGTTGCTTTGCAAGCACCATTAATTTTGGTGTGATGCAGTTGATTATGGTTGTGATGTCCTACTTTCGGGTGTGCAGTGGCTAGATCAGTGATCATATTTACCATAATAGGGGAAAATAGAAAGAATGAACTTGAAAAATCAGTTGTGGTATTGAAACTGCAAACAAGAACAAACCATTTTATTTCACAACGAACATCTGATAGTTTGTTTTAAAAAAAGAAAAGAAAAGAAAGGTCACAAAGTATATTTCACACTTTTCCTGTCTGCTACATCACTTGGGCACCCTAAATCAGGATTCTTTACAACCAATGTTAATGGAATAAAGCAATCAAAGAAAATGAAGCTGAAGAAAATCAAGTAGCCAGCTTAGTCATTGCTGGGATAAATAAATAAGCATACTAGAGACGTGTACTAAATATGTTTTTTTTTTTTAAAATAAATTCATAGCTTTCCATTTAGCTCAATTCATCTAATTTGGTGATAACATCTTGATCAGCCCTTGAGCTATGTGATCAGATTAATTAGTATTTTAGGAAATGTGGAAAGCGAATCCAATTTTACATTGGGGAAAACAATGTCCCTCTACCATGTATTTATGGAATATAAACACCTGAGGTACATCTTTGTGCCCGGTCCTGATGAAAAATGCCAAAACTTTCTAAGGGCTCTGTTTTAATCCTACAGTTCCAACATGACAAGGAGGATTGACTGGGACATCGGAGGGCTACGAGAAATATCTGGTGATCCAACTTTTCTTTATCCAAAGAGTTTTGGTCCTTATGGTGTCAAATCATTTTACTGAGCAGTTGGTGCAAATGTAGTCTTCGTTCTCAGCCTGCTCAGCAGACACACCCGCACAAATTTGGTGGAACCACTGGTTGCAATTGCCATCACACTGAACCCAGTTTACCTGTAAGGAAACAGATGGAAAGCACTGAATCAATATTATAATGCCCCGACACCTGCAGCACTCATGCAAACCCACATAAGAACACTGCCACCACATGCTTTACTGTTAATACCATGCATTTTTCATTGAACTCCACCCTTGCAATATGGGGTCAGAATTGTTTCGTTATTCTGAATAAATAGACTATGATCCACAAATAAATATAAAGAGTTTCACAAATATTTTTACAAATTTGACAAAAAGAAATGAAATTCACAAATAAATAAAATGGGATTTGCAAATAAAAAAAAATTTATAAATTGTATTTATTTGCGAATTGCTTCCTGCTCATTTGTGAATCGCGTTCTGTGCATTTGTGGATTTGAAACATTTCTAACGTCAAGACGTGCACAAGAATCCACAAATAGGTGGACTCCGCCCACCGTCTACTCCAGCCAATCGGACAACAGTCTCGTGGCGCTGACCAATCGTGGCACGGTCTACCTCAAACCAATCACGTTCTGATTTACTCGCACTATCACAGTGTAATATGTACTGCAAAATACGATAAAAAACAAAAAAAAAAACATTTGTCGCAGATTCGAGCCCAATCTGGTAACCCTGTATGGATTGTAGCCAGCACTAAGGTTTAGTTCAATTCTGCTTTCTTTGGAAACGATTTCAGCATCATCAATGGGTTCAGGGGTAGTGTGAAGAGCGAGTAAATCAGAACGTGATTGGCTGGAGTAGACGGTGGGCAGAGTCACCTATTTGTGGATTCTTGTGCACGTCTTGAAAACCCAGGACGAAGAAACTGGAAGCAGGTTAGTGAAACCCAAAAAGTCTGCTTTATGTTTACTTGATACCACACTCCCTCTTCCACCAATACAAAGTCTTTGTTTGGGGAGAAACTAAAATCACAGTAAAAAAGTGGCTCTATGAGCCTGTGGAAGAGACTGAAAATGATTGTGGAACACCATCCTCCAAAATGATGAATGCCGACACTTCTTTGTCAAACCATCCAAACACCTTTATGGTCACTTTGAAGCTGCAGCTAACAACACTATCAACACTAAGATGTGCTATAAGCAGCATGCATTCAGAGAGTCAGAGGAAATGTTTTTTTTTCTCTTTTTCGTATTTGTTAATGAACACCAGGAATTCAACAGGACCAGACAGCATCTCAGGTAAGGTCCACAGAGCCTGTGTAAACCAGCTAGCACTGGTGTTCACCATGATATGCAAACTCTTCCTGGTAGTCTGTAATCACCACACTCTTCAAACGGTCCACTATAGTTCCTGTCACCAAAAAATCAGTCCACCTGCCTAAATGAATCGTGCAATAGCCCTAACCACAGTTGTGATGAAGTGCTTTGATAGGCTGATCAGAGACTTCATTACCTTTTTTGTCATTTCCTGACATGCTGGACCCATTATAATTTGCATAACATCCCAACCACAACACTGAAGATAATTAATTCTCTGCAGGGTAACTAATTCTCTCCATACTCACCACTAAGTACTCACCCATTGTCAGTAGATCTCCAATTTCCTGACAGACAGACCACAAGCAGTATGTTAATTAGACATCTCCTCAACCTCAGCATTGGCACCCCCTAGGACAGTGTCCTGAGTCCTCTGCCATGCTCACTGTACACCAATGAAACAATGTGGCCAATTTGAACTCTACCACTACTGTTAAGTTGACACTGTTGTGGTAGGCATGGTCTCTCACAAGGGCAAGAAAGCCTAGCTGAATAAGATATAAAGCCTTGAGAACTAGTGCCATGAGAACTACCTCCTCCTCAAAGTCAAAAAGACAAAGGAGTTGATAACAGACTTCAGCACAAAGCAGGAGAGGATTTGCATTTGCTTAATATCAATGGAACCCCAGGGGAGAGTGGAAAGTTATCTACTAACTTGGACCTACCAAGTAGAAGTGCTCATAAAGTGATTTTCAAAAAAATGGCATAATGAGCTCTGATTTTCAGCCTCCAAGGTAAGTCAAATGTAGCATCAGGCATTAGGGTGGTTCACTAGATAATACGAGTGAGGGCTAATGTTAAACCAGTAAATGTACAAATATACGAATCAGAAGTAAAACTAAGTCCCAAACAAGGCAATCCAGTGTTAAACAATTACCACTGTATAAATTATGCAATAAATTACTTAAGGAACAATATCCACAGCAGTGGGAGGTGAAAATGGGGAACAGCAGCAGACAAACAAACCAACGTACACTCATAGGAAAGTTACGCTATATGACAGCATAAATCATAAACTGACCTCGTATCCCTGTGGCTGTTGACATTGCTTTGCCGAGCACATAGACCAGTCCTCTTCAGATTCCTCTGAAAATGATGGGTCTAAGCTCAAACCAGATGAGGAGATGGTTATTTTCTCACGTGTCCTCTCCCTGTTTATCCTAGACTTTTTATTCTTGGGCTTCTTAACAGCACCTCTGTAGTGCTCATCAGCATTCTCCTTTTCCAAGTGCCTCTTGGGGTTCTTCTCTATTGTCTCACTGACATTTTGCAACTCTAAATCCTAGAAAATATAAATTAAGAATATATTCAATTTCTGCATAATGGTTTGTGTCTATCCTTCATAAAACTTTGTTAGCATGCATGAAAATACACGAGGGGGTCTAACCTGGATTTTCCCTTGGGGTTGGGTTTTGTAAATCATTCTACTGTCCTGTGCAATGTGGTATTGGTGGTCATGCTCGCTGCTCTGAAGGGCATGCTGAGAGGGAAAGAACCCCTGATAGAGATGCTGCAGCTCAGGCAAAGTCACTTGTAGAAGGAGTCCTTCCACAAGCAGCTCCTCTAATTCAGGACTAAGAACTGAAACACACGACACACAAATCAAACTAAAATATTCTAAAATAGTTCACAATGTCTATAAATAAAATAAATAAAAAAATCTACATACGACTGAGAGGAATGCATGAATGGTGCATGTAGAAGCACCCAGTACTACCATCCAAGAATGGAGACGTTTTTTCAGAAAAAGTTCCCATCTTTAGGTACAGGAATAGTATAAATTAATTATAAAATATACTGAAAGCAACCAAAATGCATGAAAACAATAAGAGCCAGACAAAGCTTACTTTTTCATTACACTGCTGAGTCAAAGGTGAGATCTGCTGCACTCTGTGTTGCCAATGCACTGTCCTCTCAACCATAAACCGCAGCGCGTCACCCTCTGGGAGCCGTACTCGAATACGCTGGAGAGAGGCAAGCAGCGGCAGCACTTTGTCCAGAGGAGGTTTCTCAGATCGGCTGCAGAGCGGGCACAGCCAAGGCTGCCCTGCCTGTGTATCCTGGTACCCTGGCACACAACCAATGTGGTAAGCATCATGGCAGAGTTCACACTGGAGCATGGGCCCTGCTGGCACTGTATGGCATAGGCACACTGTAGGAGCCAATCTGTTAGATGGCAGAAACTTTGCATTGTTTGTGGTCCTTAGGATATTCAGGTATTCCAGCTCCTTCAAACGCACCTCACACAGAGTGGCCATCTGTTGGATAAAACAAGTTATTATACAAGACTGTGTAGACGGATCATAATAAACAAGAAGCATTTTTAAAAATCGACCTTGTTAGAACCGTTGCTACATATGGCACATTTCAATATTTAGGACCACACCATCTATAGTTTAGATAGGAGAAAACAATTTTTGCAAAAAAAACCCAAAAAACCTACTGCTAAAGCCATCTCTTTGCTTTCAGACAGTGCTCTTTCCACATCACCAAGACAGCTCAGTTTTATTCCATTTTGTTTATTAGCTGGAGGAACATCTCTCACTCTTTTTGATTTTGATTTCTGACACCTTGTCTCACACCTAGGGCAGAGTACCTTAAAAGAGACAAACACTGCAATTACCTTTTACATACTTTTCATGCTCCTATGCATTTTCAAAGGTATTGTTTAATATTTGTTAACCCTTTTTATAGTAAAATTTTTTTTATATAAAAATATTAAGTGAAAACATTTCATAAGTTTGCAAAATGTTTTGCTTACCTCCAGGAGGGAGACAGAGGAGTACTTCAACAAAAAAACCTTCATGGCACTCTCCTTCCAGGCCTGCACCTCTGACACAAGGCTTTCCAGCCGTGCCAGAGGTGACAGAAGGACTGGGATGCCTTTAGCTCTCAAGATCAGATCATTCAAAGAGGAGAGAACAGGGATACGCCCACTGAGCTACAAACACATTAAGACAAATTAAAATGGATATGATCAAAATTTTTCTAGCTTAATGACACTTCAATGCTGCATCAGTTGACATGCAATTAACCTGTAGGTCTTCTGCCTCCTGTATCCACTCTCTAGCCCTGATTACTGAGTCTTGCAGTTGAAGACAGTTGGGCAGGTAAGCCTGGATGCTACTTACTTCCAGCAGCAGTGCCTCCAGCATCTCTAAATTTTGGTGAGGTCTAGTGGGGACAAATTGGAAAAAACAAATATGTTGAAAAGATAGAAAATAAAGAAAACATATCTATTCTTGTAAATGGGGTATAAGTATGTATAAGTGTATCAAGGTTACTTATTTCACAAATTACACTACTGTCTTTATACAAGTGTCTATAATGGTGGAAAGCTATTTAATTTATTACTGAATCCTAATATTTTAGCTTTATTTTAGCCTGTTTGAATGGTTAGAGGAATTGAATAGGTTGAATCCTTAGTGAAAAAAGACCCATAAATCTCATCATGTGAGCCTTAGTAGATGAACTTTAATAAACAATAAGATGCGTTATACTTTTATCTAATCAAACTTCTATATACTGTTGCAACATCTCATATTATAGAATCATATATTCTTTTTAGGTTTTAAAATAGAATTATATAAATTGTAAATAAATTGTAATAATTCCAAAACCTAGCCAAAATATTATCATACACATTTAAATAATGTAATATATGAATTGTAAAATTGACTTGATGAACTATATCTATACTGAGGTGATCTGCAAGGTTTATTTCACATAGCCAGAGAGCAAAATATGTTGCTTTTGTTAATCTAACAGGAAACAAATTTAAATTCCAAATACATGCCCAGCACTATTTATCTTGTGGCCAAGAAATTCATTTGATTTGTAATTCAAATTGTGCTATTAATATATGCAAAGATTGGGCCAGATGCACCGGAGGGAGTAAATAATATGAACAAACATTTCAGCTCTAGGTTTCTGGCTGTCTGCATACTGTTGTTAGTGCATGACGTACTAAAAAAACTACCTGTGTGGGAGACGAGTATCCAACCTTGCTCAATCAATGGAAATAAAGATGCTTTTTTGTTGCTGTTATCTTTTTTGACTGCTATCGCTCAGTATTTCTGGAATGACAATAAACCTTCTCTGACCTTCACCAAATAGGTTATTCTAACTGAGCAAAAAAAAAAAACCTCATATTACAGCAACTGAAACAAAGGTAGCCTGTTTTTGAATAGTTTGTAACAACTATAGGCATTTTTACGCATACAGTTTTACGCATACAATTTGTATTTACCAATATAGTCATTAAACCAGGAGCGGTTCTAGGATTTCATCTTTAGGGGGGCTTAGCCCTCAGTGAGAATTTAAAACAAGAAGAGTACATAGTAATGTAATGATGCCAATCTTGAATCAAATCAATCAGTTTATGTATGTGTGCATTCTCTTCGGACAGTGTGTCCAATGGATAAAAAAATATTCACAAGACAAAAACCAAATCAATAAATGTTATTTTTATTCAGTATTGAATGGATTGTTTGCATAAATTTTTTGTTTGTGCTACAACTATGGTAATAAGAATAGTGAAATTTCGCTGCTTTTGTTTGCCGTCTTTGCGCTTTCCGCTGATTAACGTTATAGATAAATGCCTCCAGCTCTGACTGCATGTGCCTGAGCTTCTCCGTTCAAATACATCAGACAGCTCTTGACGCACTTTTGAAAGACTATGATGCACGCGTGTAAAAGCAAAGTAAAAAAATTCGCTCTTGCAATAAAGCAAGAACTGATTTCAAGAATTGTCAGTGTTTGGAATTGATCACAATTTGTTGCCTTCCATTTGTCTGGTCAAATTTGGCCATGGCTGTAAAATCAGGCATATATAGAACCTAACCTGGCCATTAGCATGCTTTGTGCCTTCTCCTCGCAGTGTTCACACACAGTTAGCAGCTCTTGCAGGTTGGCCATAGTCTTCTCTACGCAGGTATGTGGCTCCAGACCCACTCCTTGGTCAATCAGTTTCCTCATTCGTTCTAGGCTGAGGCTGGTAGGCTCCTTGCTGGCCTGTTGTACTGCTTCAACCCAGTGTGCCTGCTCTAGCCGCTGCCTGAGAACATCAAGCTCTGGCAACTCTACCTCCAGCCCAGAGCCCTCATCCAGCAAAGCTTGCAGGGCTGAAGAGCTAGGCATCTCTATGGCCAGGATATGTGAGCTCTGATCCTGGAACTGCCTGACACGGCAGAGCAGAGCCTGTGGAACGCAGGAAAAAAAATTAATGATCAGGTATAAGTTATCAGTATTCATTCTGTATCAGTATTCTTTTCAAAATCTTTTCAATAAATATGGAGTATCAAAAAAATAGGGTTACATGTTCGGTACCTTGAGAAAGGGAGCCTGTCTAATGGTACAGGGCAGGTCATATAGCTGCTGTACAAATAACCTCAACTCTTCTACAGTGAGATGTTTCTGAGATTTCCCGCCACCTGCGCGATACCTACATTAAAAAGTTTTAATGAAACAAAATCTGACAATAATAATTAATAATAATAAAATCTAAATGATAGTGTGTGATAGTCTAGGTTAAGTAAATAATAATATAATGGGGTGATTAAGAACTACTGCAATAGTCTTATATTTTAAAAATGCTTTTGATAGGGTCACAATCTTATCACTCAAACTGCAGGTAAGAAGCATTTTCAAATTGCACCTCAGTTCAAATGTTTTTTTAAAACACAAAACATGATATGAATGCAAACTTAAGTGCTTTTTTATTCTGCATTCATCAAGTATTACACATTATCCTAGAATAAGAAGTGAGAATAAGAATTAATAACCCATAATTATTAAGGTTTCAGACCACTTTAGTTTTTTACATTTCGTGCTATTTAAGCAGTACTGTTTGAACAAGAGTGTTGTTATACTGAATACTGAACATGCTGATATTGCGCGCGCGTGTGTGTGTGTGTGTGTGTGTGTGTGGGGGGGGGTTCTTTTCTGGATGAATAGTGACCTTAGGCATGAGAAAACTAGCAAAATATCTACACAATATTAAACCACTGGTAATATTAAACAGCTTTTCTTAAATGTTAACAGCATTTTTACCTGGTCTGTCTTTTCCCATTAAGTAGCCGTTGGGCCATTAAGGCACTCTTTTCTGCACCTTGAACAGTCTGTCTTAAATGAAGTAGCAAATCCATCTCAGGATACATCATTTTTTCTGCCTCAACAATCAGTGTACGAAGTTCCTCCAAGTCTGGTAGAATAACAAGTGACTAAAACTCAACAATATTCTCTATCACACAAAGGGGAAAGACTGTAAAGTCTGTTTGCTGTAATGTATAAATAGGACTCTTACCACTTTTATTGTCTTGGTCAGCATATAAAATCATGTTAACTTTAGAAGCCCAGTCACTGTATGTCTCAGCACGTGCTGCCAAAGTCTTGAACATTTGGTTCAACATGCCCACTGTGTATTTATAACTGCAAGCCCATTAAAACAGATTAATGTATAAATTACAATTAAAAAGTGCAATTCTTAAATAAACTAAAAAATACCCTTAATTAAATCAAATAATCATGTTAACATGGCAATGGATTACAGTATTATATTTAAACATATAGAGACCCACTTCAATGTATAACGGTTAGGGTTACAGGAGCAGAGGTCCTGGAGGTGGTGTAGACACACCAGCTGGCCAGGGCTGCAGGGACAGGTGATGGCAGATAGGTAGCAGGTAGTTCTGCATTTAGAACACTGTCTCTCCTCATCTGGCTGTTCTTCATAGTCCACCTGCTGGGAGTGCCAAACACCCTAAGGAAATGATGAACAGCAAAAGAATCAATTATTAAGAAACTAATAAAGTTGTATAATTGGTAAGCAAACCATAACAGATTTATGATGGATAAATAACCAATGTTATTGTGCACTATACTGGATTAACAATGGTGGCGATCTAAGTTCTAAAATGTACAAACAGAAACAAACAATGACACAAAGATGTCACAAAATAGTTAAATAAATGAACTGTGCCACCAAAAATGAACAATTGCTTTGTCTCACCAGCTTGTAAGCTTTTTCTCGCAGCTTTTTCTCCTCCTCAATCATAACGCTCATATCCCTTTGTATGGCAGAGGCCATCTCCAGCTCCAAGCTGTCTGCCTTGGCTGCAACATTACAGACCATCTCATCATGGGAGAAAACACAGTATCTGTTTAATGAGCGATAATGCTCTACACATTGTCGACCAAGTGGTATCTGCAACAAAACAAACATTTTAATCACTATCCGGATATATAAAAACCATGTGATTATCATAATAAACCAAATATACTGAAAATGCAGCAGTGTTGCTTAAAAAATTGTTATTCATAAAGTAGTTTGTTACCCAGTCTACTGTGCAGAAGTTAACAGCCTCTGCGAAGTTAAAGCCCTGATTGAACCCGCTGTGATATGCTCTGGGGAAGGTGATGACAAACTCACCAGCACACTGGTTTGTGCGGTAAATCTATTAAAAAAAAAAAAAATAACATAATAAACCACTGCATATAGTACACAGCATGGCAGGCTTTGAACACTCTGTGAACTCTAACTCTACTTACACACTACAGTAGGTGACATCAACAAAGAGAGTAACATACAGAGCACAATGTTTTGAGTGGGAACCAAACTGACTTGAAGTATACTTATTTAATAGTCCAAAAAGGAAGCATTGTGTGAATGTGTGGAATCTCAATGTCCACACCTTTGCTTCATTTGGCCCTTGTGAACTTAGGGGGAAAAAAAAAAATACTAAAAACAGCCCATAGGCTAGCTAGATCCTTATCGTCATTGCATAGTACATTGCATAGCAACAAAATGCCGTTTAGCATCTACCAGAAAAATGCAAATAGTATGATGGTTGTAGTCTTTAGACATGTGGGAATAGTGGCCTGGGCCAGTGACGGGATGAAAATGTCAGTTAAGTCTTGTGCCAGGCACAAGGCCTGAGCACATGCCATCAAGTCCAGCTGACTTGCATGCATCTACTCTGCTTCGTGCCGATCACACCTCGGTTGTGGTGAATGATATAGGACGATGGAATAGTCAACATTCATGGTGTGACTTGTTTGAGCTCATAGGTTTGTGACCAGTGATAGTCTGGATGCCTCTCCACATGCATCTGTGCATGCGTGACTTTCCTAATGCCCCTTTTCAGGTTTTCCATGGCTCTTTTCTAGTCCTCTACATCATCAGATTTAAAAGCAGCATCTCTCATTTCAGTAGGAGGTGTACTTTAGAGTTCATCCCCGACCTCTGATTAGGAAAGTTTTTCACGTGTTTGACTGTAGTGACATCTGTAGTTTGACGGTTTGTCCTGTGAGGCAAATATGCTCCAGTCAGTGTCATGAGACTGTTGCTGTAGTGTGGAAATACAAAATTTTCAGTCTTCACTGAAGGTTTCACACATTTGATGAGTGGTGTGTATATGGGTAGCATAAACAAAAGAGAGGTGATCAGACTGACTCAGGTAGGGGAATGGCCTTGTATGCCTCAGCAATGTTTGTATGTACATTGCTCAGTGTGTTATAGCCCTCTGGTAGTGACTGAGACAATTTGATGGAATTTAGGGGGGTACAGTTCCTATGTTGCAGTGGTTGAAGTCCCCAGCAACAAAATATTCTCCACTGGGGAATGCGGTTCTTCCATTAGTGTCTGGAGAGATGTATTCTGCATTCACAATACTGATTGAGAATTCACTTGGTAGATGAAAGGGTCTGCATTTAATCATAACATACTACGGATGAGCTGGGCAATGACTTTCCATTACAGTAGAGTCTGAGTACCATGATTTAACATAAATGCAAAAATGCAAAGACCGCCATCCATGCACTGTCCACTGCCATTCTATCTGCCCGGAAAGTAATGTGGACCTCTAGCTCAATGGCACTGATAGGAATGCTGCTGTTAAGCCATGTTTCCATAAAAAAGCATGACGTTATATTCCTTGTTCTGCTTTTGTGTCCCAATCTGAAGTCACAGTCCATCCAATTTAATCTCCAAAGTACATAAGCAAGATAGATGATTGGGAACGATGGTTGATGAGGGTTTAGCTTTAGCCTAGCTCTACTGCCGCCTCGCTTCCTCACCATTGTTAATGGTCACGCCAATGGTGGAGTAATGGTCCACAATGTTTTGGCGATTTCCCAAAGGAGTTGAAAGTTGGATAAATTACCTTCTCCGCAGCTGTGACCAATGTCTAATAACTCTTGACCGGTGATTTAAATATGTGAGATACAGTGAGATTCGTGTTGTGCATGTGCCGCCATCTTGCAAAATCCATAGCTTAATCTGCCATATATACATGCAAACCTTTTCCTAGTGCAGCTGACATGATTGCACTCTCAAATGAGGGTTAAAATCAGTGCTTGTGTGCCACATTTATTACATTCATGTCTAAAAATGAGTTAGAACATATGCATAAGATGAAGCACAAAATGGAACATACAAAATGACTGTTCTGCTGATATGTACAATTATTTTCTAAAATGTCTTACAATGTACATTTTCCTTTTTATTACTATTGTGCCAATTTCGTCTAGTCTCATATGTTGTTAGTGTTTTGTCTCATGTCTATTAGCAAGTAATTACTTAAAGCCCATATTACTCCACCAGTATACCTCCCATTTTTAAAACTCAAACCAATACAAGCCAAATATTATCAACCAACAGCTAAGCAAAGGAAGCCAGTGATACAGAGTTTGCTTGATTGTAAATATATGTTCATTCATTGTTTTTTAATTAACTTTGGGGCCAACTTAAAATTTAAATATTAATAAAATATGGACAGACCCGAACTATAATTTCATCCACTGTACAAGCACGAGTTTGCACATAGCAAATCAATCAGTCGAATATTGTTTTCCACCATGTATAGAGTCAAGTACTCAGACACATTTATTTAATTTCAAGCTACATTACTTAGCAACTTACTGTGTTTATTTATCACATTACTTACAGGCACTCCATGCTCCATTAGCACATTGGGGTTCATGATTGTGACCAATTGATGAAGCAAATCTGGTTGAGACTCAAAGAGCTCAGGGGCAAGTTTTCTCATCACTGCTTCCAACTGCTCTGCTGCAAAGCCAGGAACCCCATACCATGTCTTTGGCTCTCCCCTTTAAAAAACACACAGAGGCAACCATCGATCAAAAGCAATAAGATTTGAAGGTGATTAAGTTCAGGCTATTTACATTTAGCATAATATCACCACTCAAACACACCTGATATAATAATACAATATATAATAATAACAACATAAAATCATCACTTAATGCCATTTTGATATCGTTCTTATACAAAAACTCATACCAATGTAAATAGTTTATAGAATAACTCCAATGATCCTCAATATGCCAACAGAAAGAGGAGAAGCACATGCCCACATAGAGCCAAGGCAGTTTCATCCCACATATGTCAGCTGTGATGTGAGTCAGCACAGATGCATCAAGCACTGGCATGTTATTCAGGTTCCAGCCACAGCTGAGGTAATGCTGCAGGGACAAGAGAGTGCAGGTATGAAAAACACTATTTACAAATTAGATTATTTTTTATAATTTTTTAGTATCATGTACTATATCTTGACCCTGCAATGTTGTTTAAAGGCATAATAAAATGCATTATTTTGTTTTCCCCTCAAGTAAGACACTAATTTGAAATTTGACCAAAATATGGATGGATGGATGGATAAAGAGACTGCAGATTGAAGGCTGTAACTGCCTGTTAATGCACACCATGTTGTATAGCATGTAAGGATAAATGTCAAAAGAGGAAAAATAAGTTATGATCTCAAGAACACGAGGCTTTATCTTGATGTCACAAGAAACAACAAGTGATCATAAAAGGGAAAGATCACAAGGGGAAAAAAGGTGACATGAAATTTTAGGACTTAATACAATATACCTCATCATCTGACAGGACTTTATAAGTGCCATTTCTGACAGGGAAGCCACTGCCAAAGTCCTTTGAGGCAATGTCTGCCCCATACTCTACTGTAACATCTTCCTCAATGGTGCTAACTAAACGCCAAAATTCCTTCTCAACCAGTTCGGTAGGGACCATCTGCAGAAAAAAAAAGTAAGGCTCTTGACCATGCAGATCACTTTAACATCTAATATCTGAATTGGAATCTTTAAATAAAGCATACATGAACAGGCATGTTGAAATAGTCTGACTTGAAGGAGTCTGCCATATCTCCAAAGGAGCGGAGTGTGTAGTCTTTGGGAGCCTGTTCAAAGCCGAACGCAACCTGAGGCTTGCCGCACTCCTTCAGAAAATAGATGAAAATTAGATGACAATTTAGGTATTGTATACACACAATTCTGGAGTTTTGCTGAAAAACATTCAAAATAGTTCACCCTAATTTAGTCATAATTAATAACATAGAACTACATACAACAACAATAACTACTAATAAATAAGTAAATTTTTTTCAGCTTGATGTTTGAGGGCATTTTATTAAGATGCTTTTCAGCAAGATGACAAAGCTGTGCACAATGGGAGCAAACTATTTTTTTCTTGAAGTCAATTCAATTTATTTGTATAGCGCATTTAACAATTCCCATTGTCTCAAAGCAACTTTACAGAAGTGTCCAAACAGAAGAGAGAGAAAAAAGAAATAGATAAATAAGAATTAATTAAAAATATAATATAATATTAACTTACAATGTAAAATACTATATATCCATCCCTATCCCTAATGAGCAAACGATAGGCGACGGCGGTAAGGAAACGCTCAGAGATGACATGAAGAAACCTTGAGAGGAACCAGGCTCAGAAGGGAACCCATACTCATTTGGGTGATATTCTACAGCAAATAATGTAAATTTAAATAATGTCCTTTCTACAAAAGATTAATATACTAGAACTGAGAGCTCCTGAGGAACTAATGGGGCATCATAAACTCTGAGTTCAGTGCACACCTAATTGCTGATAAAGACCAGACCATACAGCTAACTGACACATTGGTTCATAGAAGGCAAGACAGTCTCGGAGAGGCTCCATCCACAACAATGCCATGAGACACTGGCTGACCATGCAGGTCAATCCATGGCAGGCTGGCCACCGGGCGACAAGACTCCAACTAGGAGTAGAAGATCATGATTTACGAAGTAGCTCAGTAAGCAGAGACGATCAGGCTAGGAACCCGGAAAATAGGGAGCTTGGGAGTGGCATATATAGATTGACAGAGAGAGAGAAAAATTGTTAGCTTCTTTAGCCATTGTGATGTTGATTTGCTGGTGTGCTTGGGACCAATGTCCTGGTGCATGCACTGATTTTGGCCCATCTTAAGTTGCTGGACAGATGGCCCCCCTTTTGTTTCAAGAATATTTTGGTATATAATGCAAAAGTTTCTTTGGTGATGTACTGTTTTTGGATATCAAAAAACATGGCAATGTGCATGATAACTGAGGATCTTCGTTAAATATAGTTAGGGTTAATCTCATCAGGCCAAAGAATATTGCTAAAGAACATTTGTGGTCTGTTTAGGCCAAATTCATGCTTTCATATTCATTTTGCAGAGAAGGCCTTTTTCCCCTCTCAACAAAACATTGAAGGTGCTTACAGAGGCCTGTAGGTCACAAACTGTTTGTTTTTTTTTATATCTATTCATTAAATATACCTTGAAATTGGTGGGATTACCACTCCTGGGAAGTTTAGCAATTGCCTGGTAGGATATCCATTTGTAAATAATCCTTCTTTTTGTAGAATGGTAAATTGATAGTGAATTGTTTGAAGAGCAATCACACTTTTAATGAAATGATCATTTCATTAGTAATTCTATTAGTGATACCAATTTGATTAAAATGGCAGTGCCTATACATCACAAGGCTCAGTATCTCTCCAGATTCACTATTTACCTACTTATCACCTTGCTTGTTTCAGTCATGCATATAGAAAATTTAACATGGGGACACTCACTACTTTATATAAGTTATCATATACAGAACTAATTTTATTACTTCAGCCAGAGCTTTTTGTTCCGATGCATATGCAAAGACCGTAAACAAAGACAGGGGAAATGCAGCAGGCTATGGGCTAACCTGGTGATAAATCCAAACCAAACAGCACTTCCGAGTAATTTTCTGGCCAGTGTGCGGTCAATGGTAAACAAACAGGACACATACTCAGAGACTGATAACTGACTGTAATATTATGGTCTTCTCAGAAATGTGGCTTAACAATGGCATCCCAAACAGTATGCTAGAGCTTAAAAGGAAAACCTACCCTTTTCCAATCTCTGAATGATGATTTAGTTTTTGGGAAAAATATTACCCTGACTAAGTGGGAATTATGTATGAAAAAAAATCCATGTTTCTACTAAAACCCTTGTTCTATTACATCATGTGTCTTTCATTGGAAGCTCACATAAATAATATCACAACGTCAGCCTTCCTTCTTCTCAGAAATATTGCTAAGATATAAAATATGAGGTCATTACATGATGCAGAAACACTAGTACATGCATTTGTTTCCTCTAGGTTGGATTATTGTGATAGTTTACGGTCTGGAAGTTCCAGTTAGTCACAAACACAGCAGCTAGTCTCCTAACTAGAACCAGAAAATATGAACACATCACCCCTATCTTTTGATCTATGAATTGGCTCCGTCATGCCTACTAAGATCAAAAGGCACAGGCTATTTGGTAGTACCTCAAGTAAAAAAGTCTACTGCAGGGGGCAGAGATTTTTCTTATAGAACCCCACAGTTATATAACAGCCTTCCAATTAATGTTCAGGACTCAGACACAGTCTCAGTGTTTAAGTCCAGGCTAAAAACACATTTGTTTAGTCTAGCTTTTTATGAATAGATTTTCTTTGGTAAAAGAGCAGATCTGGAGAGTTCATTGGCATAGATTGCTTGGTGAACTGAGATGTCTGGATGCTGTTGGCTTTCTAGCCTTTCATAGCTAGTCTGGCGGGAGTCCCTGTTTGCAATCATACCCAAGTTTTCTCTCTCTCTCGTATATATTATATACAGACCAGCCCGAAATTATTCATACCCCTGGCAAATTCTGACTTAAAGTTACTTTTATTCAACCAGCAAGTTTTTTCTTGATTAGAAATGACACAGGCGTCTCCCAGAAGCTAAGACGATGTACAAGAGGCATCATTGTGGAAAAAATATTACTCATTCACATTTGAACAAAAAGTTGCATGTCCAAAATTATTCATACCCTTCTCAATAGAAAAGCCTTTATTGGCTATAACAGCAATCAAACGCTTGCTATAATTGCTGACCAGCTTTTGGTATGGACTCCATGGGTATTTTTGCCCATTCATCTTTCAGGTTGGAGGGTCTCCTTGACACCGCCCTGATCTTTAGCTCCCTCCGCAGATTCTCAATCAGATTAAAGTCAGGACTCTGGCTGGGCCACTGAAAAACGTTAATATTTTTATCTGCTAACCAATTCTTCACCACTTTTTGCTGTGTGTTTTGGGTCGTTGTCGTGCTGAAACGTCCACTGGTGCCCAAGGCCAAGTTTCTCTGCAGACTGCCTGATGTTCTTGAGAATTTTGATGTATTTCTTCTCTTTCATGGTGCCGTTTATTGTGATACTGTGGTTCCCTGGCCCACCAGCTGAAAAACACCCCCAAAACATTAGGTTTCCACCACCATGTTTGACAGTGGGGATGGTGTTCTTTGGGTTGAAGGCTTCTCCTTTTTTATGCAAAATGAAAGCTACATCATTGTGGCCAAACAATTAAATTTTTGTTTCATCTGAGAATAAAACAGAAGACCAGCGGGCTTTTTTGTGACTTATCTGGAGAAGTGGTGTCCTCCCTGTTTTGCATCCGTTGAACCCAGTGGTGTGCAGTGTCCTTTGGACTGTCTGCCTTGAGATGTTGCCAACAGCAGAGCCCAGATTCAGCCTTGGTGGTGATCCTTCGATTTTTCACCTCCCTCACTATCCTCCTGGCCAGCACAGGTGTCTCTTTTGGCTTCTGACCACGTCCTCTGAGATTTTTCAAATAATACTTTGCACTGTAGCCACTGGAACTTCAAAACATTTAGATAAGGTCTTATAGCCCTTTCCTGACACAATGCACAGCCGCAGGTCCTCAGTGAGTTCCTTTGTCTTAGCCATGACTGTCCACAAACCAACAGCAGAGAGCTTCTGTTTTTCACCTGTTGAGTTGATTAAAACAGCTATTCCCAAATAATCAGGGTAATTAGGATGCTTTAGAACAGATTGGACTGTTTGTAATGGTATAGATCTTTGGATTTTCCCATAGACTGTGACAGTTTGCAAAGGGTATGAATAATTTTGGACATGCCACTTTTCCACAATGATGCCTCTTGAACATCATCTTATCTTCTGGGAGATGCCTGTGTCATTTCTAATCAAGAAAAAAACTTGCTGGTTACTAAGTCAGTAACTAAGTCAGAATATATATATATATATATATATATATATATATATATATATATATATATATATATATATATATATATATAAAAAAATAAAAACACACACACGTGTGGAAAAAGTGTTGGCCCCATCCTGATTTAGAATTTTTTTTTGCATGTTTGTCGCACTTTAATGTTTCAGATCAAACAAATTTAAATATTAGTGAAATGTAACAAATAAACACAAGATGCAGTTTTATAAATTAAGGTTTTTGTTATTTATTAAACTCACATGGCCCTGTGTGAAAGTGTTTGCCCCCCTGATAAACCATAACTTAGCTGTGGTTTATCAAACCCAAGTTCAATTTCTCAAGCCACGCCCAAGCCAGATTAATGCCACACCTGTTCACAATCAAGAAATCACTTAAATAAGACCTGACTGACATAGTGAAGTTGACCAGAAGATCCTCAAAAGCCACACACAACATGCCGAGATCCAAAGAAATTCAGGAACAATTGAGAAAGTAATTGAGCTCAATCAGTCTAGAAAAGGTAATAAAGCCATTTCTAAAGCTTTGGGACTCCAGCAAACCACAGTGAGAGTCATCAACAAATGGCGAAAACATGGAACAGTGGTGAACCTTCCCAGGAGTGGCCGGCCAACCAAAATTACCCCAAGAGCACACCGACGACACATCCAACATGTCACAAAAAGACCCCACAACAGCAAACAAAGAACTGAGGCTAGGGCTGCACGATTTGGGGAAAATGTCATATTGCGATTATTGAGGTCAATATTGCGATTGCGATATGCGATTGCGATTATAATAAACAAATGGTATCATGAGTCAACTTGCTTGGTTCTCAAGGAAAATGCACACACAGATTACTGATAATGCTGAAATTTATATTTCTAAACTCAAACTAGCAACAACAACAAACAAATGCAAAACGTTTAGAAATTAAAATATCACACACACACAAAGTAAATTACCAACTTAAATGCAAGTTATACATGGTATTGCACACACCATTATTGATAATATTTGGAGCAATATTACATGTAATTATTAAACTTGATTCCCTTACATATACATTTGCTTTTAAGTCCAATTATTAATTTTGATTATGATGTGATAGGGGAGTTTTTTCTGTCATGTTCAATAAAAGCGACAGGAAATATCATTTAACACAAAAAGCCGCCTAGACGGTGGACTTGCGCTCAGGATTTTATTTTTTTTTTGAGCGGCGTGTGGACAAATCTTTTCTATGCATACACTATTTTATTTCTTGATAACAGACCACTGCTAACTATAACACACCGTTGAAATGTAAAACAGAGCGTTGCCATGGACACACAGGGTTCTAACCGTAGAGACGGAGTGCACTATGTTCTTTAGCGGAAGCAATACAATTAGGTGTATACAAACAGGCGTATGAGACCTGTAACGAGCAACAGCGAGAAGCCGTGAACTCGTTCTGAATATTTTAAAGGCGTAACAGCTGATGAAAAAGCAGAGACAATTGTAGACGAAAAAAAATGAGAGATTTTATCTTAGTTTTTATTTTATAAAAAACATTTTCGTCTCGTCTTTTTTCGTCAACAATAATCCATGTTAATTTAGTCTTAGTCAGCATTTTGGACAGTGATGCAGTCTTGTCATCGTCTCGTCTTATGAAAAAAAGGTTGTTAAACATATTTCGTCTCTTCTGACGAAATTAACACTACATATAACAGAGGTAGCATTTTTTCTGCCCACCAGTTCAGTGACCGTCTGCTCGCCATCCAGCTTCACCCGTTCCGCACTGCACACCGGAAAAAGTCACATGACCATACACGTGCCACTGCCTAAACTGAAACTCACTAGTTTAGCGGATAGCGGTGTAGCGGATAGCGGTGTAGTGGATGAAATAGGCAAACAGCTTTCAGAGAGAATGGGTTGTCATGTCCACACACGACAACCCATTTATTTCATAAAATCGCAGCATTTTGCGTCATATAATCGCACAGGCTTGAAAAATGGCCTGCATGGTAGAGTTCCAAGACGAAAAAAAACAAAAAAAAACAAAAGGCTCGTCTCAGATTTGCCAAAAAACATCTTGAGGATCCCCAAGACTTTTGGGAAAATACTCTGTGGACTGACCAGATAAAAGTTGAACATTATGAAATGTGTGTCCCATTACATCTGGCATAAATGTAACACTGTATTTCAGAAAAAGAACGTCATACCAACAGTAAAATATGGTTGTGGCAGTGTGATGGTCTGGGGATGTTTTGCTGCTTCAGGACCTTTAGGACTTGCTCTGATAAATGAAACCACAAACTTGGGTTCTGCAGCAGGACAATGATCCCAAACACACCAGCAAGTCCAACTCTGAATGGCTGAAGACAAACAAAATGAAGTGAGCGGCCTAGTCCAATTTTTTGACCTGAATCCTATTGAAATGCTGTGGCATGACCTTAAAAAGGCAGTTAATGGTCTAAAACCCTCCAATATGGCTGATTTACAACAATTCCGCAAAGATGAGTGGACCGATTCCTCCACAGCGCTGTAACAGACTCATTGCAAGTTATCACAAATGCTCGGTTGCAATTCTTGCTACTATAGGTGGCCCAACCAGTTATTAGGTTTAGAGGCAAGCAGTTTTTTTTTTTTTTGGATTTTGTTTTCGCTTAATAATAAAATCTTCATTTTAAACCACATGTTTACTTGTGTTATCTTTGACTAATATTTTATCTTTGACTATATTTGTATGAAACATTAAAGTGTGACAAACATGCAAAAAAAGGAGGGCCACTTTTTCACACAACTGTGTGTTTGTATATTATTTATATAGTTCCTAGTCTGATTGTCTATTCTTATGGAGCTACTTTATAAGTCTTGAAGTTCTACCCTGGTTGGAGTCTCTTCACCCCTGGTCACCCTGCCAGTGACTCATGGGATTGTTTTGGATGGGGCCCACCCGGAGACGATCATGCCTTCTTTGAACCAATGTTGTAAGTCATCTGTATGTACTGGTCTTTATCAGCAAAATTTTGAAGACTGACAGGAAGGAATTGTTGTTGCGTCTGTGGCGAACTCAGTTTGTGCTGACCCATTAGTTCCTCATGAGCTCTCGGTTGCACCATTATAAAACGTGGAGAAGACATTATTTACATTTACATTATTTACCTTTACATTAAATTAACTTTTTATTCTTATTATAATATATATTTTATTATTTTCTCTCTTCTGTTTCTCTTCTGTAAAGACAATGTGAATCGTTAAAAGTGCTATACAAATGAATTGAATTGTTTTTAATTTCTTTCAAGAAATGCAGGGAGATCTTTGCCCACCTGTGCCAGACACTTGGGACACCTCCAGTCCCCTTTGGGAACATCATGGAGTGGTGGGATAAGACAGAATATGTGGTAGCTGTCATCACAGCCATCACACAACAACAGTTTGTCCTCATCACCTCCTCCCCCACACACCAAACACATGTACTGTTCCACCTTGAAAAAAGCACACAAAATACAAGGAACTTATGAAAACTGACTAGAACAACTGCTATACAAAAAAATGCATTATGAAGAGTAAGGTAAAGTTTGGACAAACAAAAACAACTATTCAATTCAAACTAATCTACAACACTTGGACTAATCAGCAACTTTGGATGTGAACTTCACCTTCGTTTTTTCTCCACTGGGGAGTGATTCAGCTTGTTCCATAGGCTCCTGTTTCACATTGACTGAAAAGCAATTTGCCAAAACAAATCAAGTTTATGATAACTTTTTAATTATACAGCAATGTAAAAGTTTTAAAAATTCTATAGGTAAATCACCTGCTTCTAGTTTTACCACATAAGAGCCCATTCTCCTTCTCAGGTTGGGTCTGATATTTAACTCTTCCTCCTGTTCGTGTTTAAAACAACGACCCTGTTTTAAGGGGGAAGACTTTCTTTAGAAAATGATAAGCCTAAGAATTCAACCACTGTTGTAATATTTTATTACCCAGCACAAATATCCAAAAGAAATTAAAATTTTTTGTACTAAAAACAAGGAAGATAGGTGAAGAAATACAACATGTACTTAAAGAGGTTTATACCCCCAAAAAATAAATAAAATAAAAAATTTTTACCTTTAAAGTGATTTTAGAACGTTTGGCTCTACGAGCAATGGAGGAGATTTCTGAAGGCTTTACAGACTGTCGTTGGGGCAAGTCATGAGATTTATAGACCTTATCTTTGGTATCATTTGTAAGAGTGGGTTTCTGTGAGCTCTGACAAAGCACATACAAAAAAGACAAGTAAGCAAACATTAAACATACTTTGGACTTGCCATGTTGTGAATGGACATTTTTATTGTTTGTGATTCACTTCTTAACCAATTAATCCTCAAAAATTTGCACACACCCTTATCCAGAGTGACAAAAGTGCTTAAGTCTCTAATCGATGAACAGTTTTACACTGGTTCACTAGGTTACAGACTTAGGATACCATCAACCTAAAACCTTTTTTTTTTTTTTAAACATACACAATCAAGGGAAAAAAGTGCTAGTGCAAGTATATATAGTTCGGACATCATGGTGAAGTTCCTTTCCACCACCGCGGTGCCAGAACAGTCTTGCGGTATACCTACCCTCTTACCCTGAGAGATGGTGGGACCAACAAATAAAAGCTCAGTTACTTCCAGAATTTATTTACTAGTGGTCTTTTGTCATTCCACCAACAAATTCCATTCATCCACCAACTTAATAAGGGCAAAATAACTGATAATGTCAGTATGTAAAGTAGGGATGTACCAATCTGATATTTTGGATCCGTATCGGCACCGATCCAAGCATTTTGAGTGGATCGGTGGTGCGTGACCGATCCAAATCCAATACCCGTGGTCATGGGCGTCAGAACCATTATAAGTGGGTGGGACAGGACCCACCCACTTTTTAAGACCAATAATATTGGTCCCACACACTTTTACCGTCTCAATTCAGCGCATGAGTCTTTTTTATTACTATTATTTTTATTATTTAGCGCCACCAGTCGAATCCATTCTGCTTGAGGAATGCCCTAATAAATTAAATTTAAGGTAAGGTAGAATACCGCATTTTACCTACAGCATTGACCACGCTCCTGCTTCCTGAAATCCATGGGCGTCAGAACCATTGTGTGTGTGGGGGACAGGAAACACCCACTTTTTATTTACTTCCGACGCCTATGTCCGTGGTGGTTGATTAATGAACAGCAAACATCATAGACTACTGCTTGAATTTAAGAAAAATACACTTATATATTAAATTACATTAATGTAAATAAGTATAATAAATTTTATAGGAAATATGGTGCACAACCACCTGCAACAGACAGGCAGGTTTAGCAGGCACCCTTTACATTTACCTCAGCGCGTTAAACATATCGCTCATTTGGGTGCAAGGTTTACTGTTTTGCATTGTTTCAAGAGTTCTAATATAAAATTCACTTTAAAATATTGCCTAATTTAATTTAATAATTGCAGTATATATGGTTTAGATTGTTATACCACTAACTTTTAAAAGTATGGTAAAAGTATACTTTAAGTTTCTTGTGTTTTCATTTTTCATTCAGTAATGGGCATTTTTGTATTTCTTTGCCAGAAACAAATAAATCTTAACTAAGCGAGTAATATACATTCTTTAGTTTTAAAAGGTAGAAAACACAGATATCGGTATCGGGATTGGAAAAGAAAAAGTGGTATTGGTACATACCTAATGTAAAGTACTCCTCTGAAAGTATTGGAAGATTATTGTACTATACACTGAAGACAAACTGCTCAAACAAAGAATATCGGTTAAAAGTTATTAACTGTTTACACATTCAGTTTAACAGGGCACAGCTGCCAACAATAAAGTCCTGCAATTCACGTTTTCTAATATTTTTGATTGCTTGAAAAATTGGTTGGCTTAAACAAATGGCACAATATTCCAAGTTGTTTAACAACTGGCATAGCAAAAAACAAGAATTGACCATGCTGTTGAGACATTTGGAAGGGACTGTATAAGTCAAACTGCATTTCTACTAACATGAACCAGTCATGACAAACCACATATTGAAGCATATGGAAAAGAAGGGTTGTTTATGGAAGGGCCTCTTAACTCAGTCATAATCCATCATTCTCTTGAACAATATTAGATGAAGACAATATATCTATAGATGAAGCAGCCCAGAGATGCCCAGGTGTTAGAAATAGGCAAAGTAATGGATTATAATACACCTGTGATGCTAATTACAGGACACACTTTAAATTAACATGTCCCTGTGTTCAAATAACTTTCAAACTTTGTAGTGGTACTTTTTTGTCCAGGCCAGTTTCATTAGCTTTTTTTTTTTTTTTAAGAAATGCTTCTGTTTGGCACAGCACCTCACCTCACCAGAAGTGCACTCTGTTTATTGACAGGTTCATCACAAGGCCCTTGGGCTGAGAGGCTCCAGCACAGCCAGAGATATAATGGTGGCTCTAATGTGAGCATTGGCTACCCTGCAGATCGGCAGGTGAGAGCAATGAGAGAACCAGCATGGCCCATGCTCACCCATTGAGAGACCATTTCAGGGCCCACAACACATTGGACCTAAGACCTTATAAAGAAGCAAGCAGAGTAAGGACCAGCCAGTTGTGGTCACTACTGTGTATCAGTAAAAACATGAAATTTATCAAGTATTGTATACAGCTGTGCATGAACAATACAAAAATGCACACATTTTGCACTTGTTTTACACATGCTCTGGTAACCTCAGTTCTGGCATAAAGGGCAGATTTTGCAAAATGAACAGAGGGGAAACCTGGGGCATTCACTGTGTTCCATGTTAAAAGAATATACACTACCAGTCAAAATTTTGAAAACTAATTGTTTTTCTTTTTTATAGTTTTTAATATTTAACACATTTTAACATTTAAGATACTGAAACTGTCAAAACAAATATGGAATCAATCAATCAACAAAAACTTGTTGAATAACCTAGTCTATGCTTTATTTATTGCTTCTTCAAAATCTACTTTTTGCTTTGATGAGAGATTTGCTTAAGTAGCACCAAAACGTCAGTGGCTGGGGGTGGGGTTACTATGACCAACAAGACAAAAGAGAACGTCGTGCCATGTTAAGAATAATAAAGAAAAAACACTGAAGGAGAAGGTGTGTAAAAAACACCAGCCAGATACATAGTCATAAACACAATCTTTTAGGGTTTTTTTTTTTTTTTTTTTTTTTACACCTGGTCAATTCATGAATTTTCTGTAATCAGATAGCTATCCGATCTTAAAAAGACCAGGGGTCTCATTTACAAAGCGTGCATACGCACAAAACGGGGCTGGAAACGTACGTATGCCAGTTTCCACGCAAAGGTTGTGATCTATAAAAAACAAGCTTCACGGGAGAATGTGCGCACCTATAAGCAAACTTTGAGCTGTGCGTATACACATTCTGGAGACAAAGGGAATTGGTGACACAGATGGTGATGTCGTGAACCGCAGTTAGATAGTAGAAAATATGTGTGAGAAGAACGATTATAAGAATTATTAATTCATTCATTCATTTTCTACCGCTTGTCCGAACTTCTTGGGTCACGGGGAGCCTGTGCCTATCTCAGGCGTCATCGGGCATCAAGGCAGGATACACCCATCGCAGATAAGAATTAATGACATTTAATTTTCACTCCATTTCATACGTTATATCCACATTATCATGAAGATTAAATCCAACAGTGTTAAATGTGCCAATTGTTTTAGGCTAAATACATCTAGTGAAATCCAAACGTAATTCACAATGTATTCAAAAACAGTCATGAAGCACAATCGCTACTCATCATCGGTCCTAACTATTACCATGTTCATTACAAAACCGTCATGAAGAAGCATGTGTTCACTATACCATTTTCGTCTTAAATTTTCACCCATAAATTAATTCTGTGATTTTGTCATGGTTTTAACGATCAATCTAATTGCTAGAAACATAAATCCTGACCCAGGTATGTAATGCTTCATGATGGCACTGCTTGAGGATTACGCCAATGGCAGAATAAGGAGAGAACGTGTTTTCAGGGACCATGATGATGACTGGCTAATAAGCTGATTTAGATTCCCTAGAGCTGTGCTCTTGGATCTATGTGCTGAATTGGGTCCAGTATTAGAGAGGGCAACACGCCTGAACCATGCCATCCCAGTCCAAATACAAGTCCTCACCACTCTGGAGTTCTTGCCAACCGGCTGTTTCCAGCGGGAACTGGCAGACAGTTAAATTATTTATATAAAAAAACTAAGTAATCCTCAACTTTGTCTCTAAGGCCTTTTTGTACATGAAATAATTCTATTGGGATCTATCATCTCACCGTATATGTCTGGTATATCACAGCCGTCCCTGAGTGCCATAATATCTGTCGTTTTGAATGGTATACTTAATATGGGTAGGGGAACCTGATACATCAGGTTCCCCTACACTGTGCAAGAACAAGCCGAAATTAAAATGCAATTTGCAGCAATGTCTGGTTTCCCCAAATGTAATCGGTGCAATTGACTGCACTCATGTTGCTATAAGGGCACCATCTGAAAATGAATTTGCTTATGTTAATAGAAAGCATGTGCATTCTATTAATGTGCAAATCATATGTGACTCCAAAATGACCCTCACAAACATTGTGGCATGCTGGCCTGGTTCAACACATGATTCCTTTATCTTGACACATAGCAGTGTAGGGAACAGACTAAATGCAGTCGCAGTACATGATGGCTGGCTTCTTGGTGAGTTTAACAATATTAAAAAGTAGAAACTGTAACAATTTTGTTTTTAATATTATATAATAACAATGTTGCTTTTAATATGATTATAACCTGCAGGCGACAATGGCTACCCCCTGAGACGCTGGCTCCTCACCCCATTTTTAAACCCGCAGAACACAGAGGAAACTTGTTATAACAAGGTCCACTATCGTGCCCCCGCAGTTGTGGAGCGTGTAATGGGCGTGTAAAAATAGGCGTGTACAGGGATGTGTATGAGGCTGGTTCACGTATGCACATCTGCGGGAACAATACTTACAGGTGTGTGTACGCACGGCTTTATAAATCGGAATATTAAAATGGAGTATGTAAACTTTTAGTAGGGATTCTACGCACAGTTTTATAAATGAGACCCCAGCTGTAAATGCCCTCCGAAACGTTTTCGAGACGGATATAAATCCGATCACTCAAACCACTTCAGGAGGTGGTCTGGGACGCATTTCAGATGAAACTGGACAAGTGTAAATGAATGTGGTTGTTCAAGCCACATACGTCAGCGCTATACTCCTCCCAAATGGAAGTATGTCAGTCGCAAGTGACTCGCGAGTCGTGCATCGCGCCAGAAACAAATAACATGGACGACACGCTTTTGGATTTTATCGTCTTCTTATTGATTGCATTCTGAAAACCGCATACACCAAAGCGTGTTCCATTTCAATTCCCCGGAAATGACGTAAAATATGTTTGCATTTTGGTTGGGGGTAGAAAGATCGGATATATATCCGATTCGCCAAGACGCGTTTATGTGGCCTAATGTGAATGGAACAGTTTTAACAAATCTGGTTGACTTAGCTACAAAATCAGACATCAGAAGAATACAGAGAATGGCTCGGACTGTTTGAAAGGATTATTGGTGTTCCCCTGCCCACCCTTCAAGAACTGTATATATCCTGAGTGAGGAAACCAGCACAACCACTGTGGCACAAATTCCTTGCACGTGCAAGCATACTTGGCAATAAAGCTCCTTCTGATTCTGATATTGGGCATTCTGTGATTCTTTTCTCAACACTGTGGTTGCCAAGAGTTGTTATTTGGGTAACTGCGACCCTCAAACCCACAATCAGCTCAAACCCATCTGGCCATTTTCCTCTGATAAACATCAATAACAGTGTTTCCACCTGCAAAACATACTGTATGCTTTTTGCACAGTTGTCCATATGGACTATTTTGCATGAAAGATATTAGCTGCTTCTCAGCCCAACTGACCCTAACAAGTCCAATGAGATCATGGTTTTGCCCATTCGGATGTTTGATATGAACATTAAAAGAACAACAAGGCTTCTTGTGATTGATTATGTTCATCGTACTGCTGCCACAGGATTCAGATCATTTCAGGAATGACCCTTTGCACATGAGTTCCGAAGAATGTGGTGCA
The DNA here is from genome assembly GCF_022655615.1 of Tachysurus fulvidraco. Taxonomy (NCBI): domain Eukaryota; kingdom Metazoa; phylum Chordata; class Actinopteri; order Siluriformes; family Bagridae; genus Tachysurus; species Tachysurus fulvidraco. The sequence continues at coordinate 11,498,401 of NC_062519.1, forward strand.
TAAGATTATATACTCTACGGATAAAAAAATTCCCAGAAAGCACTGTGTATATGCAAATTATGTTACAGTAAATATAGCAGGAACAGTGTAGATTAGAAAAGAGAAACCAAACAGTATGTAAGAAAGAGGGCTTAAATGCTTCACCAGAAGGTTGGCCCCTATCTTGAAGAGGTAATAAGGGTAGAGAATCCTCTCATAGTGGGCACGTAAGTGAGATCCAACAGCCTTGCCAGGAGCAAAACCCATCTTCAGAGCTATCTGAGTCCATTTCCGTTCCCTGCATACCACATCAAAGCTTCCCTCCTCCACCACCAACTGCAGAGGGCACAGAACCAGTTCAAACTATAGGACAGAATTGCCATGGCCATACAAAAGCAGAACCCAATATGTTGTAACACTATACCGTATAGAGCTGGTACAGGTCAAGTGATTTACGCTCCACATGAGGGATTTTCAACGAGCAGCCCTGTAGTTCCCAAAACTTGGCTATCTGGTCCAGAAAGTTGAGCTTAACTCTTGTTTGAGCCTGAAAAAACATGATGGATAAAAACCAAACATCAAAGTAATAATAATTAACTTAAAACTACTACTTAAAACAATTACAGTTACATTTCCTTGTACTAGCATGTAATATTTCTTTTAAAAATTTTCCCTCTGCTCTAGCCTACCTAAATAGTTGTTAAACAGTTAGTTAGTGGTTCTTGAGAGATTGTCATCCATGTTGGCATATATGGCTTGCATAATGAGTGTAAATTTGTTAGCTGCACATTCATTAATTTCCTGTTCTACCACACTTCCAGTAGTGTTCTACTGCATTCACATCAGTTGACCATGGCAAGCACTGTATAATGCCATATTTATGCAACAAATTTGGGATACTTTGTGCTTCTTTATCATGTTGGATTTATGCACAATTGTGGACATTAATACACTCAGACAGGCTGCAAAATTCAAATGATGCTCCACTGGTATTAAGTATAATTTTATGCACTTCAGATATCTCTGTAAAACTCTGAATAAGCCAGGTGTGATTTCTTTGTTTAATACTGGGGAATATTTGAGAAACCCAAACATAAATGGATAACCAACTTTTCTTTATAACAAGACTCACCAGAATCTAGAAGGCTCATTGTAAAGTCCATTTATGCTATCAAGACAAACATTTTATTTAAACCAAAATACAAACATTGGACTGATGCTTACCTCCAATTCATTGAGCCTCTGTATGCGTGGGGTGAAATGTAATTGGTCCACATCACAGGCAAATGGTGGCTGCCACCCCTAGAGAATTATACCAAGCCATGGTCAGCCTAATTTGCCATAAGCAGCCAGAATATCAACACTTCTGGCTTTCACAATTTATTCAACCATTATTAAATTTACATTTTGCCACATTCTATAAGCCTACAGTTAAAAATGAAACAATTGATTTACATTCAAAATGCATTATTATACTACAAATTGTATATTATAAAATACTACACACTTAGACACCAACGGCATAAAGCAAGAAACCCTAATGATAACGAACTCTGAAAGTAAAATGCATTACCATATTGGCGATGCCAATAGAAATTAATTTGTAGAAATTAATAGTGCTGTACCATAAAATGCGAATTTCACATTTCCTATTTTCCGGTTTCAATTTCTGGTAGCGAAATGACCTCAAACAAAACTATAACAGGGTGAACACCTTTTATACACTGCCAACGGTCGGGCCTAAAATGGCCCCCTTTTCTGCTAAGAGAAATAGATATAATAGACGATTTTCATTTACCAACAATGCAACGGGAAACCTACATGCGTACAAAATGTTATTAAAAGATACGCCATGGCAAGAATTCTAGCCACAAAAGCAAAAAAGGGTGTATTAATAAATAAGCAGGATAAGGACAGCGATATAAGAAATTATAATTATTAAAATGTGTCCAAATACATTTTGCATAGCAATATATAATAAATTGCCTTCAGTTTTAAATGTTTCAGTGCTTTTCGTTTTCCTGTATGGGTGGAAGCCCGGTATAAGCAGTGGTGCTCTTATACAAAAACCAACACTACCCGCAGACCAACATGTCCAAGTGATAAGCAAAAGACGACCCAATTTGAAACAAACGTGCTTTGATTTTCTTTTTTTAAGCCACAATGAACTATTAGTTAAGTCATTTTCACTGTTTCGTTACACCAGAGCCGCAATCCGCCATGTTGAAAACCTGCTTTCAAAAGTGTTTTGGGCTTAACAGTAAGAACAATCAATGATAAAAGGGCAACTCAACGATATCTCGATTTCTTATTTCACTGACGGAAAACTTACCTGCGGCGGTCTGATCTTACAAACACCAGTCCTTTCTGCAATGGGACGTATTTTGCTGATAAAAGCAAACGGGTCGTCGAATTCTTCCCAACTAGGCTCAAACACAGGACATTCAGGCGGTGGAATAAACTCGTTGGGTCGAGATTGGGTCATCCTGGGCAACTACATCCAAGTGAAGACATGTAGAAACTGTAATACACAGTTTAAAGTAATATTTTATCACGCATTGTCGTAACTACTGCAGAAAATAACCACTACACAAAGTTCGAGAATTAACAATCTCACCCACTTTGGAACGTGCAAACGAACTGTGAACCTTTGAGTATCGTATCATGTTCCGCTTGAAAAAGTAGTCTTTGGAAATTGTTGTAAGCTGTTACATTGACGCCAAGGTTTCTCATGGTAAATAACATGCATTACCCTAATTTTTGAAACCTTTGTTGCTTTAATGTCCAACAAAAGTATTAAGTGTTTACTTAATTTGTTTAAAATTAAAATGTTAAAATGAACTGTTTTAATAAACATGAAGATTAGTACTGTACAGAATTAACAGGCAACTTGCGCGAATAAAAGCACAACAGCTGAGAACCGCATGCCGACCGGATCTACTTCTTTAAATGGATTCTTTGAAGTTAGACCTTCCGAAGCTGTTGTTTACCGCCATCCCCTGTATCAATTTAATCTATTTCACTTAACCTACATATTACACATTTGACAAATATACACCGTGGTGACAGAGCGTTTAAGGAGAACACTGTGTGATTTTTTTTTAAGAATAATTAGATTTATAGGCCTGGTCCGAATAAAGCTAGTATTTGCAACGTCAATCGCATGGGATTTTGAAAACATATAAGACGAAAATTAATGAGGGATATCAGTGATAGCTTACCGATGTATCGCACCAGTTCGGCTCTAAACAAGAAGTACTTCGCTTAAATGCCTTTCTAGCGATGAAACGGCCATCACACTTCTTTCCATTTACACCGCATCCGTTTGCACGTAGCTCACGCGTCAGTCAACACGGAAGCAGAGCCGCCCAAACCGCAGATAGTACTGACCAGAGCAAAAACTTACCAAGATACTAAAATGAAATTTATATATATATATATATGTATGTGTGTGTGTGTGTGCATGTAATTATGTAGAAATTAAAATGGAATATAATTAATTACGATTATATGTGTGTGTGTGCATATAATTGTGTAGAAATTAATATGAAAGTGAAAAAAACACCTTTAATCTGAAACACTGTTCGAAAGCCTTTAATAACATGGCTGTTAAAAATACTGAATTTATGTACATCAGCATTAGAAATACGAGTCCTTAATGACTTAAAAACAGGGTGTTAATCAGGCAAACTTAAGTGAATAAACACTATTAAATATGAAAACTAAATGCATCTAAATATTGCAAAACAAAACATTTGACAGTATCAAACACTACTCCCAGTGTACTAATTAAGGGGCATGTTTAAAACCACGCCAAAAAAGTGTTCCAAAAGAAAGCAAGTTGTATAATATGATCTGGTACAAAACATGCTTAAGCATATTACACATGTTTAACTCGATCCAGTGCTATGTAGAAACATTTCTTGTCATCAAGGTTATGCCATCCAATGGGTCCAATCTCACAATCCGCACAAATAAGATATTTTATTTTGCCTACATCTTTGGTGAAGCCAACATTCTCGAAGGTATACATATCATCCACCAGCCAGTGAGCTGTTAAAGTATCTCCGTCGAGTGTTCCATCGGACTGATTAATGTTCTTTTTCAATGAAGGCAGAAATACCTGATCGTCGTGGGGATGTGTATTAAGCAAAAAGAGAGCACAGAAGCATTATATTAGAAAGACTGAAATGAAAGGCACAACTAGAAAAAACAACAAAAATGTAAGTCACACACATTAATATTACATTCTGTCCAAGTTTTAATTTGAGTATCCTTTGATATGGTGAATTAAACTCTTACCCGCTTTTCGGCAAACACAGCCATGCCCGGGCAGAGCACTTTTGATCCACAAAGCTGGCACACGACTGATTTCGTATTTTTGCCATCTTCTGAAACAAGGTTGGATGGTTCACTGCATCCCTTACTGCAAAAGTTCTGATGAATCTTCTCCATTATTAAAAAAGCCCGAACTAGGCTACAAGATAAGAAAATTTAATTAATATAGAAATACCACAACATATTCGACCACTCAGTAAACTGATCTCAGTATAGAGCGATATTATAACTAAGCTATCGTTTATAGTGGGTACATCTATCAAACCATATATAACACTTAGCTTGAAAGTGCAATTTCCGGCTTTTTCATGCAATAAAAAAATATAAGTATTTGTAAAAGGAATACATTGTTTATCCCGTCATACGTACCGTACACAAGACTTAAATATGGCAAATTCCTAAAACCAGCATAAAAATTTCATTTTTTTGTTTGCTTTGGATTTTATTTTCTTTGATAAAGTAACTGCCTGTCCGTCAGTAAATAATATCGGCTGGAAAACAAAACACAAAAGCAAAGGTCCTACTGCTTCTTCTGCAACTTAACAAAGGTTAGACGTCCGTCGTGATTGTGCAATACCGCCACTAACTGTGCTGGAGTTTGCAGCAGCAAGAAAATTATTCTTGACTGCTCACTATGCTCCGGGTTTAATGTCCCTTATTAATAAAAATAATGCTTTTGCACAGCTTGTTAATACATAAAAAACAGATACCAGTAGGCGAGACAACAAGAAAAATAAGCGCTTCCACATATTAATATGGCGACTAAAAGATGTAGTCACTAAAGCTTCTAAAATAAATAACTAAAAAAGAAATGAAAAAATAATCTTACGATTTTAAGTATTTAAGTACATTGTATTACATTATACATAGCATTATACCATTTTAGTATATTTTTATTAATTTAAATAGATAAATCTAAGTTTAAATTTTATATCTTATGTCAGGTCAGAACAACCCAGAACCCCTTTTTCCCAGCACACAGTGGTCTACAAAGAAACATGGCCACCCTAGACTGCACTTCACATAGCACACGTACATTTCCACCTTTACAGGCTTCTACACTTACCTGTTCTCACACTCACTGTGTATCTATATAAACCTCTTCCTGTAAGTAATTTCTTAGTTTTCTATCATTATCATTTTCTATCAATATCATTATCAAGCCTTTATTTATGATTATTAATCTCTGGTGTTTGATCTTTGTATAGCCATGTTTGCCATGATATCTTCTTTGTTTTTCCTGACACTGGACTGTTTGCACAATGATTTTCAATGTAAGTCACTGCTCACAAGCAGTCACCTCCATAATATCATCTGGAAAACAAAACACAAAAGCAAAGGTATAGGACATTAAAATGCACTAACTAGAGATTTTCAAATGTTCCAAGAACTCATTTTATAAACAAGCGGACAATGAGGTAAATGTAAACTGAAATGTAATAACAGAACTAAGTGCCATTTTGCCTTTAATGTATTTTATACAGTTTTTTCCAATTTATTTATACATACATACATACATACACACACAAACACACGCATGCTTGTCACACTTTAATGTTTAAGTTAATCAAACAAATTCAAATATTAGTCAAAGATAACACACATGCAGTTTTTAAATGAAGTTTTTTTTATTGTTTAGGGAAAACAAAATCCAAACCTACATGGCCCTTTGTGTGAAAAAGTAATAACTTTGTGTGAACCTAATATCTGGTTGGGCCACCCTTAGCAGCAAGAACAGCAATCAACTGTTTGTGAGGACATGCAATGAGTCTGTTACAGCACCATGGATGAGTTTTGGTCCACTCATCTTTGCAGAATTGTTGTAATTCAGCCACATTGGAGGGTTTTCTAGCATGATTTTTAAGGTCATGCCACAGCATCTCAATAGAATTCAGGTCAGGTCTTTGACACGGCCGCTCCAATGTCTTCATTTTGTTTTTCTTCAGCCATTCAGAGGTGGACTTGCTGCTGTGTTTGGTATCATTGTCCTGCTGCAGAACCCAAGTTTGTGGTTCCATTTATCACAGCAAGTCCTCCAGGTCCTGAAGCAGCAAAACAGCCCCAGACCATCACAGGACCACCACCATATTGTACTGCTGATATGATTTTGTTATGAAATGCTGCTTTACCTGTATGCTAGATGTAATGGGGGACACACCTTCCAAAAAGTTCAACTTTTGTCTCATCAGTCCACAGAGAATTTTCCCAAAAGTCTTGTGGATCATCAAGATGTTACAGTATCTGGCAAATCTGAGACGAGCCTTTATGTTCTTTTTGCTCAGCAGCAGTTTTTGTCTTGGAACTCTGCCATGCAGGCCATTTTTGCCCAGTCTCTTTCTTATGGTGGAGTCATGAACAGTGAGGCCTTCAGTTCTTTGGATGTTGTTTTGGGGTCTTTCGTGACATCTTGGATGAGTTGTCGGTGAGCTCTTGGGGTAATTTTGGTTGGCCAGCCTCTCCTGGGAAAGTTCACCACTGTTTGCCACTTGTGGATAATAGCTCTCACTGTGGTTCACTGGGGTCCCAAAACTTCAGAAATGGCTTTATAACCTTTTCCAGACCAATAGATCTCAATTACTTTCTTTCTCATTTGTTCCTAAATTTCTTTGGATCTCGGCATGATGTGTAGCTTTTGAAGATCTTTTGGTCTACTTCACTTTCAGTCAGGTCTTATTCATGTGATTTCTTGATTGTAAACAGGTGTTGGCAGTAATCAGGCCTGGGTGTGACTAGAGGAATTGAACTCGTGTGATAAATGACAGTTAAGTCATGTTTTAACAGGTGGGCTAACACTTTTTCACACAGGGCCATGTGGGTTTGGATTTTGTTTTCCATTAATAATAATAACCTTCATTTAAAAACTGCATGCTTACTTGTTATCTTTAACTAATATTTAAATTTGTTTGATGATCTTTGAGGGGGGCACGGTGGCTTAGTGGTTAGCACGTTCGCCTCACACCTCCAGGGTTGGGGTTCGCTTCCCGCCTCCGCCTGTGTGTGTGGAGTTTGCATGTTCTCCCCGTGCCTCGGGGGTTTCCTCCGGGTACTCCGGTTTCCTTCCCAGGTCCAAAGACATGCGTAGTAGGTTGCTTGGCATATCTGGATAATTATCCATAGTGTGTGAATGAGTGTGTGTGTGCCCTGCGATGGGTTGGCACTCCTTCCAGAGTGTGTCCAGCCTTGATGCCTGATGACACCTGAGATAGGCACAGGCTCCCCATGACCCAAGGTAGTTCGGATAAGTGGTAAAAAAAATTAGTGAGAGTGATGATCTTTGAAGTTTGAAGTGCAAAAAAATCAGGAAGTAGGCAAACACTTTCATTCCATTGTATATATGTGTGTGTGTGTATATATATATAAATATATATATAATTACAAATTATTATATACCATCTGTGTTGTTGTAGAGGGAGTCATCCTGATTGTCAAGCTATAATTTCCTTGCATACTTCCTACTGGCCTTTATTACAAATTGAAATTAAGATTTTTAAGCCATATGCTTATGAGAGGCGAGTCATTCTCTGAGATGGGTGCCTTTTGAGTCATACCTTTTTTTTTAAAATAGTTTTACTATTTTTTAATAGTACCTTAAATAGTTATATTTCTGGTCATTTCATGTGATAGTGGATTAGTCAAACTTTTAAGAAAATGCATTTTCCCACCTCAGGCATGAAATTCTAATCGATATTTTTTCTTACTAAAAGTTGTTTTGGAGTTCAACCCCGTCACAGACCACTTGGACCCTGTTTAAATATGATTTAAAAAGATTTTCAAGTAAATTCTTGTAGAAACTTTTCGATGAGATGTCCCTTGTTTGATATCATTTATTGCATGTATAATTTTATTTTTAAATACTCACCATTTGAATACCAAATCAAGTCATGAAAACTTTAACATTAGTCTTCATATTTTATCACAAAATATGCATTAACATTAGAATTTAATCAGACTGTCCTGTAAATTTTGCACACAGCAAAACAAACATTTAACTAATTTGTCTTCTTATCAGAAAAATATTAATAAAAAACTATCAAATAACAGGGTTGAACTCAGCATAACAGGGTTGAAAATTTTAACAGGGTTGAAGTGATGATCATTATTTCAATATAGCATGGATTTCTTACCTGTAAAATTAATGACATCACATTCAGTAAAATTGTATTTGTATGGACCCAGATCTAGGTTGCCCTGGATTTTGATTATCCGGACTCTGTGGAGGGGTGTCGCTATTCCTCAAAGCTTCCCTCTTCTTCTGTCTTTTTTTTAGCATCCCTCCACATCTTTCGCTTATGTCACCCAGATCGCTTATTTTTTTCTTTTTCCCTGCCTGTGTCTCTTTTCCACCTTTCACGCTCACTCCTGAGATGTGTTTCCCTTCTCTCTGCGTCTGCATCTCTTCTTGCTCTGTACTGTCTCTGCCTTTCTGCTGCTGTTTTTGCCATTGGGATGTCTGAAAATATTGAACATAAAATACCATAATTGATTATTTCTAACAGCTCTGTGTGTAGTTTTGGTGTGTGCTTGTTTCTTGTTAAAAGTTGCAAGCCATTTTATCTAAATTCAAATTGAATTTATTTGTATAGCACAAATAATAATTCCCATTGTCTCAAAGCAGCCTTACAGAAGTATGGAAACAGGAGAGAGAGAGAGAGAGAGAGAGAGAGAGAGAGAGAGAAGAAAAGAAATAAATATATAATAATAAGAAAACAAAATAAGGATAAAATTAATATTATATATATATATATTGTATATTTTGCAAAGCAAGGGGAATTTAGAAGGGAGGAATTACCTGAAGGTATAGAAGGCACCTAGAGGTGCCAGGGTATATATTGAGGAGATTTCCTTTGGAGAGGGCTTGCTTTTTTCTATTCAAACTTTTTGGGTTGCAGGGGGATGCTTGCTTGGGTTTTTTTCATTTGATTGCTTTTGACTTTTTGAATGAATTTTTTCCTTGAGCTATGTAATGTACCGCTGCCTTTATACCGTTATTACCCTTCATGTTTAGTATCCAAATGACCACAAAATTATCAGTTACTCATTTTTCAAACAATGGTGTATTTTATTTGAGCACGAAAGGCGCCATACCGTCTTAATACACCTTGGATAAAACTTCAAAGTCATCTAAAAGTTTTATAGCTAAACCACACCCATAGACACCTGAAACAAAGGGAGGTTTTCCCGCCGAAATCTCAGGCCTTAGTATTCGCCATCTCCCCAAAGATGGGTGGAGTTCGGGACCTTTAAAATGTCACAAACACCACCAATCCGTGGTCAGACTTTCGGAACAGCTTAGAGACGACTCAATCTTCCTTCAAGGAACTTCCAGCAAGCTTCACTTCCAAGAACGACAACTGCTCTGATCTTCAGGAGAACTTGGAAGAACGTCTGACCCCACCCTAAATGACTCTTCAGAGATTTCTCTGTTGCATCCGGACTCTTGTGCAGCAAGCCAATGCAAGTAACTGTTTCCTTTACCAACAAATTTAGATG